>NC_140588.1:1029771083-1030371083 GCF_964204655.1 Triturus cristatus | reverse complement strand
GGCACCAGAGAGATCAAGTAGGACCAAAGCCTGAGGAGATCCCTTGTCGGCCTCACCGCGGAGAGTGTCCAACACAGTGAGGATAACTGCTTCGGTGGAGTGTGCCGGGCGGAAGCCAGCTTGGTGGGGGTCGAGGAATTCAGATTTCTCCAGGAAGTCAGTAAGGCAACTGGTGACATGGGCTTCCAGTACCTTGGCCAAAAAAGGAAGAAGGGAAATGGGGCGATAGTTAGTGAGTATTGCGGGGTCTGATCCAATCTTCTTTAGGAGGGGTAGAACAATGGCCTTTTTTAAGGTGGCGGGGACAATGCCTTGAGATAGGGAATTGTTTAAAAGATTAATAGCGGGGCGTGGAAGTGCAGTGAAGATTTCTTTCAAGATGCTAGGGGGACAGCAATCAGTGGGCGAGCCAGATTTGATTTTTGAAAGGAGTTTAGCGAAAGTGTGATCCGTTAATAAGGGAAAGTGCGTAAAAGAGCTGGTGTTGGTGCTATATAGGGGAGGAGGAGACAGATTATGGATAACAGGGATACTGGACTTAATTTTCTTAAGTTTATCAATAAAGAAGGTGTTTAAGGCACTGCAGAAGGTTTGAGAAGGGGGGGGCCTATGAAGAGTTCTTTCAGGGTTAGAAAGCTCGTCAACAATGCGAAAGATCTCTTTAGAGCGGTTGGTAGCAGACAGGATTTGAGTAGAGAAGTAGGCAGCTTTGGCCTCTGAGATGGATTTTTTATAGGAATTAATAAAATTAAGATAGGACAGTTTGTCTTCAGGTTTATAGTTGCTGCGCCCTTTCCGTTCGAGTTGCCTGAGGGCTAGTTTGCGGAGTTTTAGTTCATTAGAGAACCATCTATGAGCGTCATGAGGGCAGGGGGCAGCTGATTTCCTGAGCGGAGCAAACTTGTTACTGGCGGTCACGAGCCAGCTGGGAGATTTCTCAAGTTTATTCCAATTTCTTCGAGCATGGGAAGCTGAGCTGGGAGTTTTATTAATGGCGTCATTTAAAATAAAAAAATGAATAAAATGGTGGTCAGACCAAGTGCATGGTGATACGGAAGCAGTGGACAAAGAGACGTTCGTTGTCCAGACCTGGTTGAGAATGTGTCCTTTAATATGAGTGGGCGTGGAGATGTGTTGGGTAAGATTGAGCTCGGTGAGTAGCTCGGTTAGCTCAGCTGATTTAGGGCTGCCGAGAATTCGTTGGCCCAGTAATTGAAATCGCCGATGAGCAGAACCCTCCCGTAGTTAGTAACCAGGTGGGCCATTTGTTCGGCCAGGGAGTGGGGGAAGTGAGGCATGCCTTGAGGGGTCCTGTAGAGCAGGACACATACAAGTGGGGAGGCGCCAGGTTCGAACTCAAGTTTTATTACCAGGCTATCTACCAGGGGCAAGTCAAGTGGAGTGAGAGTCTTGTAGCTGAGGTTGTGGCGGGTGATAATGGCTACTCCTCCACCCACTTTCCCTTGGGGGCAGATAGCCTGGGCAATACGGTAGTCCGAGGGTAGTGCCGCAAGGATATCAGGGGATGACTCTTGGGACAGCCAGGTTTCAGTGAGCAGGAGGAGATCGGGCTGCTCACATTTGAGTAGAAGGAAGATGTCAGACTGGTGTTTCGCCAGTGAGCGAGTGTTGAGGTAAACTGCTGAGAATTTACGATCGATGTGGTCCTGGCTGTATTGCCTAGTGGAAGGGCCATTTATACGAGCACCACCAGTTTCAGGGAAGGTAGTCCTGGAAAACAGGATACCCTGTTCAAGAAAGCTTGAATGAGTGAGGGGACTAAGTGCGAGGTGGGTCGAGGCTGTTCGAAGTGCCAGCAGCTCGGCAAAAGTATAAATGAGTCTCTGGGCATGGTGACAGGCCCGAGGGCCCGGAAGGGCACGGACGGGCGCAGAAGGGCTGGCCTTCGGCGCGCCGCTGGCGCGCCCGCAGCGCGCGTCCGCTGCGCTCCCGTGCTGCAGCCGGCATGAAAAAGCCGGTGGCAGCCTTGACTCCACCCCCCTTCGCGCTGGTAGGCTGAGGAGAGGGTGTACCAGCCAGCAGATGCGGACCAGGGGAGAGCGCGCGGGTAGGTGAAAGGAGCGAGATAGATTCGTTTTTAAAAACACAGTGGAGAGCACAAATACAGTACTTTCAATTTTTAAAAAGCGAGGCAGACGAATAGCTCCTAGCGCGTCTAAGAAGCGCAGCGTTTCAACCAAACTAAGTGTCCCCGTGCTGCAGCCGGCAAGAAATAGCCGGTGGCAGCCTTGACTCCGCCCCCCTTCGCGCTGGTAGGCTGAGAAGAGGGTGTAACAGCCAGCAGCTGCGGACCGGGGGAGAGCGCGCGGGTAGGTGAAAGGAGCGAGATAGATTTGTTGTGAAAAACACAGTGGAGATCACAAATACAGTACTTTCAATTTTTAAAAAGCGAGGCAGGCGAATAGCTCCTGGCGCGTCTAAGAAGCGCAGCGTTTCAACCAACAGTTTGTTTGAGTGGGTCCTTTGCCTACTACGGTAATCTGTGGAATTCCATGGGATTAAATACCAGCCTTCATGCTTTAGCATAGTGTAATAATAATGCACCCTTCAAAGCCTATTGCCTTTCACACTTAACGTTTCATAAGTAGATCAAAACCGATGGCTTTACAATAGCTTTTCATACTAAACAGATCAACCATAAGGAATCCGCCATAACTTTTCCCAATGAACCAATAATGTCTCAAGTCTTTACCGTTGGCTTAACATCATAACCCACAGAGGCCTACTGAACTGCACAGGATGGCAACCAACAAGCACACAATTATTAAATTATTAATGTATGTGCAAAGGTACAGTTGTCAAACCTGTCTCCAACCCTTCTCGAAGGATTTAAGAAGGATAACAATAGTGAAAATCATCTACACCTAATATTTGTTAGGGAATACCAATGCCAACGCCATTTTCTACTTGGTAATCTGCAAGATCTCATGCCAACAAACTGCCATTCTTCAGCCTGTGACACAGTGAGTTAGCAATCCACAGGTAAATGCTTATCTCAATAAATGAACCTGGCCTCTGCCTTTTAAACAGAGCAGACCCAGGGCATTGGACACAACTTTCCCCAGTGAACCAATAAGGCGTATGACCTTTATCACTAGCCTAACACCATAACCAACTCAGGGCTACCTTATTAGGCATAACCTTTCCCACAAGCATCCACTGGGTATAAAGTCATAAAATTCGAAATGTTTATACAATTATATTTGACAAAGCAGAACAGCATCACTTCTAAGAGGGCCTAACAAGGGTTATCACAGTGCAACTTTCTACATTGTCTGCAGTCTTTATCAAGAGCATTAACTGGCCACCCTCAAATGCCTGTTGACTTCAATATATGCTGCTCACAACAACTTCCTCAAGCCTCCTGTGCTTATTTAACTTTTCATAATTAACAGATCAGGCTCATAGATTTGATTGTTGGCTTGCCACCTGAAGCATCACAGTTCTGGTGGACTGGGCATACATTTTGACAAAAGGCAAAAAGCAGAATCCCAGCTCTCTTTTACAGTGAAATCAAATGCTGACCTCATAGGAAACATCATGTTGGCAGACGTAAGCCCCTCTCGCTGTACTTTTTCTGAACGTTTGTTGTCACATAAGGTACAGTCAGAGATGTGCTGACAAGCCAGACTTAAAAAAAGAGACTCCTAGCTGTGTCCAAGATGCAGCTGGTTTAAACAAAATAATTCCTTACTGCTAGTATAAAGCTGCATTTTTAAATAAATATTAACCTGCCCAAGGGTTTCTTCTCTTCATGTTTGGTAGTTTACATATGACAGGAGCCGTTTTCCCTGGAAAGCCAGCAGTGGCACACTCTGCAGAGCATCATGGAACAGTGGCCCAGATGGTAACCGAGAGCTGTCTAATCATGGAACAGTGGCCCAGATGGTAACCGAGAGCTGTCTAATCATGGAACAGTGGCCCAGATGGTAACCGAGAGCTGTCTAATCATGGAACAGTGGCCCAGATGGTAACCGAGAGCTGTCTAATCATGGAACAGTGGCCCAGATGGTAACCGAGAGCTGTCTAATCATGGAACAGTGGCCCAGATTGTAACCGAGAGCTGTCTAATCATGGAACAGTGGCCCAGATGGAAACAGAGAGCTGTCTAATCATGGAACAGCGGCCCAGATGGAAACAGAGAGCTGTCTAATCATGGAACAGCGGCCCAGATGGTAACCGAGAGCTGTCTAATCATGGAACAGCGGCCCAGATGGTAACCGAGAGCTGTCTAATCATGGAACAGTGGCCCAGATGGTAACCGAGAGCTGTCTAATCATGGAACAGTGGCCCAGATGGTAACCGAGAGCTGTCTAATCATGGAACAGTGGCCCAGATGGAAACAGAGAGCTGTCTAATCATGGAACAGTGGCCCAGATGGTAACCGAGAGCTGTCTAATCATGGAACAGCGGCCCAGATGGAAACAGAGAGCTGTCTAATCATGGAACAGCGGCCCAGATGGTAACCGAGAGCTGTCTAATCATGGAACAGCGGCCCAGATGGAAACAGAGAGCTGTCTAATCATGGAACAGCGGCCCAGATGGTAACCGAGAGCTGTCTAATCATGGAACAGTGGCCCAGATGGTAACCGAGAGCTGTCTAATCATGGAACAGTGGCCCAGATGGTAACCGAGAGCTGTCTAATCATGGAACAGTGGCCCAGATGGTAACCGAGAGCTGTCTAATCATGGAACAGTGGCCCAGATGGTAACCGAGAGCTGTCTAATCATGGAACAGTGGCCCAAATGGAAACAGAGAGCTGTCTAATCATGGAACAGCGGCCCAGATGGAAACAGAGAGCTGTCTAATCATGGAACAGCGGCCCAGATGGTAACCGAGAGCTGTCTAATCATGGAACAGTGGCCCAGATGGAAACAGAGAGCTGTCTAATCATGGAACAGTGGCCCAGATGGTAAAAGAGAGCTGTCTATTCACAGATTTCTCTAGGAGCTAGGACAATGCTGGGAGCGAAGAGATCGCCCTGCAGTTGGCCGGTGCTTTGGGGTCTGCGGAGAACTTCGTCAATAAGGGAAGAGACAACTGCCATAGCTAAAGAATCACTGAGTAGTTTGTTCACCACAAGGTTGTTGGAGTAGAGTTTGGTAGGGTGGGGGGTGTAGAGTGTTGTAGAGTGGAATATGCCTGACTGGCATAGACTGGAGTCGTGTAGGGTGGATTCATATTATTACTTAAAACTTTATTCGAACACAAGGCATCCATATAAGTGTACAGTAAAATACACATGCATTAAAAAAATGTAAATAGCCTAGGATACCACCTCCTGCAAAGTAACAGACAGGAAGTACATCAAACAATATAGTAAGCCTACACAGTGTTCATAGTTCCACAAGCGTGTACTACTGCCCACAAGAATGCACCTAAATAATTTACCACTTCATCATCCATAAATTGAAAAAATACATTTGAGGCTACTCTATAATTGCTAACATGATGCTTCTTTTAAAAAGGAGCCAGCAAATGTCTTGTGTAAATGGCATATTATCCACAGAAAAATTTGAAGTACAGCATCGTTTGGGCAGACTTTCCATCTCAAGGACATGAGAGGGAATCAGGATTAGAATTGTAGCCCAACGGGAAATACAACATATATGTCAGTCTGCCTACCCTGTGGCGAAACCGTAAGCTTCTTTCCCAATGCCTCATTGGCCTGGTCATGTATCCTGCAGTCTGGTCTGAAGACAAAAGGGCAAATTATCAAGAACGGGGTTAAAATTATTCCCGATTTAGCGCAGGAAACTGCTGCTAAAGCGGCGATAACGGGCTTGATAATATGCCCTTGAGAATTCCCATAGAAGCCCATGTTCTGGTGTGAACCTGGGCTTCTATTGGAATTCTCAAGGGCATGTTATCAAGCCTATTATCGCCGCTTTAACGGCAGTTTCCTACCACTAAAGCGGTGATAATTTTAACGCCGTTCTTGATAATATGCCCCAAAGAGTTCATATAAGCACACTTGTCATTCGCCTCTCTAGAGACGTTCTTTCAGAATCAGCTAAATCATACAGGGCCTGGCGCGACTTCTTTTGTTTTCATTTAGGTGTGATTCTGGGTCTGTAAATGCCTGCTGTAAACTGACCGAGCACAGGCTAGATTCAACAATAATATTTCTAGTAAGGCTCGCCTCCTTATGTTTCCAAACAGACAGTAGGGGTGGCCGGGCTCTGGTGTAGTCTTCGATATATGAAATACCCAGTTTTCTACGACAGATTAAGCTCGAGGATGAGATGGGTGCCATTAAAAGTCCTATGCAAAACCTATTTCCTTCAGTCTGTACAATATTACATTTACGGATGCCCCAAATGTCTGCACGATACGTTGCAGTGGGTATACATTGTGTTTTATATATTTATAGTAAGGGTAGCAGGGCACCCCCTCCTCTAGGCTGGGGTAAGCTAAATAAGGTACCAATTGCCCTTGTTAGTTTAATCCTGCAATGGTTTATGTGTAGAGCCCAGGATCCTGTCTCTACAAATGTTAAACCCAAATATGGAAAGGTGCTAATGCAATTTAACATGCTATAACCTATTTAAAAGGTGGACATACAGCATTTCGTAGGCCCACAGTCCATAGTATAAGATTTCGTAAAAATGGTTTGCAGGTAAAGTGCCATAACATCTAGAAAACCCTGGATCAAAAGACACAGGGCTTGGGGGAGTAAGAGCCATCAGAACAGCATCACGTGCGTACAAGAGTGAATTGTTGCACACTGTTGTGTCGCAGAGCGTCATATCGTAGTGTATTGTGACATAGAGTCTCAAGGTACAGAGTGTTGCTGCGCAGAGTGTTGTGGTGTGCAGAGCAGTGGTGTAGAGTGGAGAGGCATAGAGTAGAGGGGCTTACAGTGGAATAGCATTGAGTTGAGTGTTGTAAAATGGAGTGGCATAACTGGAGTGGCGTACACTGGATTAGCGTATAGTGGAGCGATATACAGTTGAGCTGAGTAGAGTGCCATATGGTTTAATAGCGTAGAGTGGACTGGCATAGAGTGGAGTGGTTTCAAATGGAATAGTGTAACGTGGACTTGCATAGAGTGGAATGGTGAACACTGGAGTGGCATAGAGTGGTGTATCCTACAGTGGAGTTCCGCATAGTGGAGTGGAGTAGAGTGTAATAGTGTAGAGTGAAGTAGCATACGTTGGAGTGGTGCACAGTAGATTGGTCTAAACTGAAGTGCTGTTCAGTAGATAGGGTGAGAGTGGACTAGTAGACAGTGGAGTGGCGCAGAGTGGGATAGTGTACAGTAGAGTGGCATACAGTGAAACAGCCTACAGTGGAGTGGCATTGAGCGGAGTTGCATACTGTGGAATAGAGCAGAATGGAGAGGTCTACAGTGCAGCAGCAAAGAATGCATTAGCGTACAGTGGAGTAGGATAGAGTGTATTTACGTACAGAGGAGTGGTGTACAGTTGAGTGGCGTACAATTGAGTTGTGTACAGTGGAATGGCATAGAATTGAGTGGTGTGGAGTGGTGTCGCGAGAGGAGTAGCGTCCAGTGGAGTGGCCTACAGTAGTGGAATAGAATAGAGTGTATAGGCCTAGGTTTGTGCATACAGTACAATAGCGTAGAGTATAATGGCATAGATTGGAGTGGTGTAGAATTTAATAGCATGGAGTGGAGTATTGTGGAGTCAAGTGGCATACAGTGGAGTGGCGTAGAGTGGAGTGGCGTAGAGTTGAGAGAGGTAGGTTGGAATAACATACAGTGGAGTGCCAAGTAGAGGGAATAGCGTTGAGGGGATTGGTGTAGAGTGGAGTGCTGTTCAGTGGAGTGGAGAAGAGTGGAGAGGTGCACAGTGGATAATGTAGACTGGAGTGGCGTAGAGTGGAGTGGCATAGAATGGAATAACGCACAGGGAAGTGGTGTAGAGTACAGTGGCATACAGTAGAGTGGCATAGGGTGCAGTAGCATTCAGTGGAGTGGCATACAGTGGAATATCATCGAGTGAAGAGAGCACAGTGGAGTGTTGTTTATAGGAATAGCTTGGAATATAGTAGCGTAGAGCAGAGTGGCATAGAGTGGAGTGGCATGGAGTAAAGTGGCGTAGAGTGAAGTGGTGTACAGTATAATAGTTCACAGTGGATTGTTGTAGAGTGGGGTGGTATATAGTGGGGTGGAGTGAAGTAGTGTGGAATGGCATAGAGTGGAGTGGCATAGAGTGGAATAGCATGGAGCAAAATAGTGCACAGTGGACTGGCATAGACTGGCGTGGTATACAGTGGAGTGGGGTTGAGTGGAATGGCGCAGTGTTGAGCTGCGTAAAGTGGAATAGCATAGAATGGAGTGGCATATCGTTTAATAGCGTAGAGTGGAGTGGCATCCAATGGAATAGCAAAGAGTGGAGTGGTGAACACTTGAGTAGCATAGAATGAAGTTTTGCACAGTGGAGCTGCATATAGTGGAATAGCGTAGACTGGAGTGCTTAGAGTGGAGTGGCATATAGTGGAATGGTGTAAAGTGGAGTTGTGTAAAGTGGAGTGGAATAGAGTGTAATAGCATAGAGTAGAATATCGTACAATGGAGTGGCCTGGACTGGAGTGGGGTACAGTGTAGTGGGGTACAGTGGAATTACATACAGTGGATTGGTGTAACATGGAGTACATACTGTGGAATAGCACAGAATGGCGAGGCATAGAATGGAGTGACACAGTAGAGTGGCATTGAGTGGAGTAGCATACAGTGGAATAGAATAAAATGGAGTTGCGTAGAGTGGGTAGATGTACAGTGAAATAGCGTAGAGCAGTTTGGCATACAGTGCAGTGGCTTACAGTGGAGTGGCATAGAGTGGAGTGGCATACAGTGGATTAGATGGAAGTAGTGTACAGTGCAGTGGCATACAGGAGAATAGCATAGAGTGGAGTGGCATAGAGTGGACTGTTATTCAGTGGAATAACATAGAGTGTATTAGGGTAGAGTGGAGTGGCATAGAGTGGAGTGGCATAAAGTAGATTTGTGTACAGTGTAATAGTGTATAGTGGACACATACACAGCAACTCTCTTTTAACCGCCTCTCATTCACTGGACAATTTGAAACCTAACTACATGACCCACATACTGCACCATCACCTCTAACTTATAGACCTTCCACCCTAAACAGACACAAACAAAATAAGATACATGCCACACCTCACAACTTCGCTTCTCCATGACTACTGCACAACAAGGTTACACTACAAATACAACACAGATCACCAACTCACTCTCAACCACAATCTCCACCAACTACACACACAGACTCATCAAAATGCCCTCTTAGCCTGCTGGATGAGGAACACGATACAGAACAGCTACACAATTGCTAATATCAACAATAAGAACACACCTGCCACAAGCCCACAAACTACTACTCACTCTTCTACAAAACAAAGTCACACTATCGCCAAAGCACATTCCCTAAACTATCTACGAATAGATGCTTGACTGCTCTCTAAAAACAAACATTACATCTATGATCTTCTCACTGACACAAAACCTGACATACTATTCATAACTGAATCATCGTTGGGAGGTGACATGGCTCCAGTCCTGCACAAAGCCATTCCTCTAGGCTATCAAACTATCACGCAAAATCATATAGGCCAAAGAGGAGATGGCCTAGCTATTGTGCCTGCTGAACTCCGACACCTATGTTGGACCTTTCCTGGGTAAACTGATAGAGAGAGCAGTATTTGCCCAAATGTCACAATTCATTGAAGATAATGCCATACTTTAAGACTACCAAACAGAATTCTTTCCAAGAAGAGGCACAGAATCTGCCCTCATTACCATCTGGGGTGACCTTAAGAACACAGTTGACTGCAAAAGAGTTGATGCGCTACTCCTCTTGGACCGCTCGGTTGTCTTTGACACAGTTGACCATAAGACTCTTATACAAAGACTCTATGAAGCTGGCATAGAGGGGACTGATCTAGATTGGATCCCATCCTACCTTCACAACAGAACAAATGTCATCCATACCCCCCTTTCTCATCCAAATTGTCCAAATTGTACTTCACAAAAGCAGGGGTCCCTCAAGCCTCTATCAACACGCCCATGATTTTTAACATCTATATGAAGTCATTACCGGCACTGATCAATCAATTTCACCTCTCGTGCTATAACTATGCAGATGACACGCAAATACTCCTTCAACTGGAATACCCCAAAGACATTGGACACTTACCAATTTTCAGTTGTTTCAGAGCTGTGGATCAATGCCATCTCAAATTTAATGTTTCCAATTGGAAATACTCATGTGTGGCAATAGGAAAAATTATGACCCACTCGCCGCCTGGCCTGATGATATGGGAAAACCTCCTGAAGTATTGAAGGAAGTAAAAAACCTCAGTATGACCATGGACTCCAAGCTATCAACGAATGCCCAAGTGGACAAACTAGCAAGATCACAGCTTTGTTACTATAAAAACTCTGCGACTAATCTTCCCCATCTAGGATTTCCACACAAGGTCCAGGCTACCAACTTTATTACGCCAATAGCTTCTAACTCGGATCACCTTTAACAACTATGAAAAGACTATCAATCAATCAATCAATCAGTACATTTATAGAGCACACTACTCACCCGCAAGGGTTTCAAGGCGCTGAGGGTGGGGGGGTGCTGCTACTGCTCGAACAGCCAGGTCTTGAGGTGTCTCCTGTGAGAAGGTCTTGGGTCAGTCGGAGGTGAGTGAGGAGGGAGTTCCAGGTCTTGGCGGCGAGGTAGGAGAAGGATCTGCCACCTGTTGTTGTTCTTCTGGTGCGTGGTACGGTGGTGAGGGCGAGGCTGGTTGAGCGGAGTGGCGAGTCAGGGCGTAGAACGAGAGGCGTTTATTGAGGTATTCGGGTCCGGCGTTGTGGAGCGCTTTGTGTGCATGGGTGTGGAGCTTGAACGTGATCCTCTTGTTGACGGGGAGCCAGTGCAGGTCTCTCAGGTGGGCGGTGATGTGGCTGTGGCGGGGGATGTCCAGGATGAGGCGTGCGGAGGCATTCTGTATGCATTGCAGTCTTTTCTGGAGCTTGGCCGTTGTCCCTGCATAGAGTGCGTTGCCATAGTCGAGCCAGCTTGTGACGAGGGCTTGGGTGACAGTCCTTCTTGTTTCCGTGGGGATCCATTTGAAGATCTTTCGTAGCATGCGGAGGGTGTTGAAGCAGGAGGAGGAGATGGCGTTGACTTGCTTGGTCATAGTGAGCGATGAGTCCAGGATGAACCCTAGGTTGCATGCGTGGTCGGTGGGTGTCGGTGCTGTGCCCAGGGTGGCGGGCCACCAGGAGTCGTTCCAGGCAGAGGGGGATGGTCCAAGGATGAGGACCTCCTGTGTTCAGTTTCAGGCGGCTGATCTTCATCTATTCGGCGATGGCCCTCATTCCTTCTTGGAAGTTGGATTTGGCGGTGACTGGGTCTCTGGTCAGGGAGAGGATCAGCTGGGTGTCGTCGGCATAGGAGATGATGTTGAGGTCGTGTGCGCGGACGATGCCGGCGAGGGGGCTCATGTAGATGTTGAAGAGCATCGGGCTGAGTGATTAGCCTTGGGGTACGCCGCAGATGATCTTGGTTGCCTCTGAGTGGAACGGGGGTAGGCGGACTCTCTGGGTTCTGTCGGTGAGGAAGGAGGTGATCCAGTCCAGGGCCTTTCCCTGGATCCCTGTGTTGTGGAGACGTGTTTTTAGGGTGCGGTGGCAGACCGTGTCGAAGGCAGCTGAGAGGTCTAGGAGGATGAGGGCTGCGGTTTCTCCGTTGTCGAGCAGGGTTCTGATGTCGTCGGTGGCGGCGATGAGGGCGGTCTCGGTGCTGTGGTTGCTGCGGAAGCCAGACTGGGACGGGTCGAGGGAGCCGTTGGTTTCGAGGAAGCCATTCAGCCAATGTCAATAAACTAAAAAGTGCTCACTCACCAGATAAAGCATGCGGTGGAACGAGTGAAGTAAAATGTCCAGTCCTTATGGGGGGTAACAAATGGAGACAGGGTGGTACCAAGGCTCATAAAGAATCGGAAGCCAACATTTAACAAGGACAATGACACAAGCCAATTACAAATATGGGAGGAGAGTAGGTGGGGCTTCCACACACTTCCACATCATACTCTATTACACCATGCTACGCAGAGCGAGCAGCGCATGCACGCTGCTGCTAGGCTCAACCTAAAAAAAATACTCAGTGCTGCCATTACTCCACAGTGACTCTGGAGGGATATTCTCAAGAATGTGTGAAAACTACGGCAAAAGTAGCTTAACGCAACTCTACACATCGCAGTCCATCACGGGAAAATAACACCGTGGTAACGTGGTATTCCCAAGCCGGCGGTACCATGTGATAGGCCCAGGATAACGCGTCAAATGTCTGCGATACAGTCTACACGACGCCGCAAAAATGCGAAAAACTAACGCAAAAAAAAAGTTTCAATGAGGCCAATCGCAATAAAAAAAACTGCAAAACCCAGCCACAGGCCTGGAAATCCCACGCGTCATGCGGGAAAGTGCACTATAAAAGCAACTGAAAAAAAGGGAGAAAGAAAGCAACTGCAGAGCACCATGGATGCACCCGGATCCAGTGCAGAGGCCAACATGACCCCACAAGCCCCACAGACCGCCAGCAAGGAACAACGGGGTCGGGGAAGACCAAGGAGAAGAGTGAGAGGAAGACGGGGTGCAGTCCGCAGGAAAACCAGATCAGTGTCACGGAGGTGACAGAACACTACCATCAACTGACACACAATTAGACCAACGTGAATGCATTGAAGTGTCAAGGAGGGCAATGGAGGAGGCCACTAGCCGCTGGCATGATGTGAAAAGCCAAACCAAGCACAAACCCACTACCAACAGGAAGGCAGCAACGTGGACAGGAGGTGGGAGTCACGTGCCACAGGAGGAGCAGGAGGAAACGGGGGCCACAGTCATCAGTGTGGAGATGCTGCAAGGAGGTGGGAGTCAGGGCACAGCTCAAGAGGACCTGACACAACATCAACAGGGGGATTAACGACCAGGGACTGGGGGACGGGAGAAGATGGCACAATGGCACATATGCACAAAGATGTGTAGCACACTACACACCCACAATGGCCCTGGATCATGTCCCTCATCCCCGTGGCACACTTCAGCACACACACATAGCAATAACAGCACAACCACATTGCAGAACAGAGGACACAACTGGCTGCGCCCATGCGCTGAAACAGGCCAACCACATCAAACAGAGCAGGAAACTGTGAGGTGGGAATGTACGCTTACAACCTCACATCCGTCATGTAGTCCAAATGTCCATTGTCCCGCATCAAAATCCAGCACCTCCCAAACAGTCACAATGTACATAGTCATACAGTCTGCCTGTAAACAAGAACAATGCGCCAACATACATGTCAACACAATGTCAACATGCATCTCCCCTTTACATTGCAGAGGGACAAACAACACCTCCAGCAGAGCAGACCAGACAACTCACCAGTGATTCTGGAGAGGGCCACAACACCTTCGACACCGCCGCCCCACAACAGCTCATGGACATCCCAGGCAACCCACCACCAGGACCAGGGCAGCTAAGCTACATAGAGGAGAACCTAGCCCCTGTACAGACCACACAGCAGGAAGCACCCGCCTGCACGGTTGGCTCCCAACACCTCACCGAGCTACACATGGCATTCCAATGCCAGGTGTCAGGATGCCAAACAGAGGTGGCTGAACAGGTACGGTTGGGGTCCAAACCCATGGAATACGAACTGGATCACAAGCGTGGGTGTCTAATTCCCCTCAGGGACCATCTATACCACACAAAGGAGACCCACACTGCGACAGAGACACATGCATTTGCACATTTCCAGAACTGAACCATGCCTAGAGGCACGCAATTATCATTCACACACCCATGCTGGACCTGCGTACGACAGCCCAGTACACTCCTCTTACGTATTGAGGGGGTGACGATAAAGTTACATGTCCAAGGTCTAACATGCTGCCTGCAGTGACATGTTGGCATCCGCTGTACACAACACAATGTAATGTTGTCATGCCCGGGGCCCTCATGCATACATAATGACCACAAGGACACACGCAGATACTTCATGGAACTGGCCACGGGCATGTGCGCCCGGCCCCTTTATTGGCAGGGCCACATATACAGTGACGCCTGTGCTGGATGTGTGGGGGGTGAGTGTAAGCCAGCCCGCAAGGAGTGGTTGGTGCTGGTAAAAACTTGAACACTGAACAGCAGTAAAACGGAAACAGATAACACCAGCATAATAGAGACAACTGCGGAGCATCATGGAGGTAGCCGGAGCTAGCACAGAGGTCACCCAATATGCAAACAGAAGTGTCCGTGAGTTGCAATGCATTGGGGTTGAGGCACCTGGAGTGCCGAGCAGAGTATCAGGCAGATGATGGCATCCACCAAAGTTGTGAACAACTCTGTTAGTCTGCCCGTACAACTGTTTTGACTCTTGCAGTTGGCATTTGGAGGGGACCTGACGGTGTTGACATGTGCCTCCTGCGGTGATGGATCGTCTGGGCCGGTCAGGACTTGATTTGATGTGTGAACCCTGGTGTAACGCAGTTGAGTCCGGAGGCAGCGGACAGTGCAGGGCCACATACACATGGCGTTGATGACCCCAAGACCATCGTCTCAGAGGCCATCCAATACCTCAGGAGCCAGGGTCCCTGACTTGAGCTGCACAGAGTTAGTGGCCCCGGATGCACTGCGGCCGTCACAGGCACACTGCCACGGGACGGTGACTTGCGGTGCAATGAGATGAGCCACGCGAGCTGAGTGGGTCCTCATCGATGTCCGAGGTGAATGTGCTGGAGGGTTGCAGGGGACAGTGGAAGGTGTCCTCCAGGGCATGATGCAGAGGGTGGAAGCCGTCTGGTAGCAGCAAATAGAGGAGTGGAATACTACTGCCTGGTTTTTGCCACAAAGTCAGTATCACCGACATGATAGTGAAGACAACCCCCAGTCCATGGACTCAGTTGCCACCAAGGTTCAATAAGAAAGTGTCCATGGGCCTCGGGGAACAGACGTAGTGGCACCAGAGCTGAAAGGGGTTGCAGACTGCAATGAGGCCTGTACAATGACATCAAGTCAGCCATAAATAAATCAATACTGAGTTTGAAATGTGTGACCTGCTCGACCTCAGTGTATGCCCGAGGCAGCGGTCAGCATGGGCCAGACGCGGTCCAGCGTGCTCCTCCTGGAACACTAACACATGACGTTGACATGGCATTTGGGGGTGACTCGTGGTTGACAGAGGTAAAAGCACCAGAGCTGAGCGGGTATTCAGTCAGCGACGATGACGTGTCCTGCCTGGTACGGACTGGATTGGATTGGTGTGAGGCCTGCTGGACCACAGTGTAGTTCGGAGACAGCGGTCAGCAGGGGCCCACAGCCATGTGTCTTGGGTTTGCGATGCACAGAGATAGTGAGACCAGGGCAGTTGTCGGTAGTGTTCGATCACCTCTCTAACGATGGTCCTTTTTTCCTCCTGGCTGAAGCGCATCATCCCCTCACACCTCTTCCTGCGTGCAATGATATGTACTCGGCCATTGAAAAATCAAGACTCAGTTCCAAATGTGTGACCTACTCCAGCGCAGTGTTGCCCGAGGGCAGTAGTCCGCATGGGCACACAGACACGTGTGGTTGGAATGCTTTACACAGACTTGGTGTCACCACATTGAAAAGAGTATAGTGAGATAAAAGCAGCCATAATTGATGTTCTCTGCCATAGTGTAATCATGACTCAGTTCCAAATGTGTGACTTACTAGTCCGCTGTGTATGCCGGTGGAGTACGTCAACGAGAAGGGAGTACTGCGGGCCTGTATTGCGGAGGCCGTGATGGTCTGAGGAGGCTGCCAGGGTCGCAGCACTCAAGTTTGGAGCTTGCACCAGCACGCCGGTGTCGGCAGGTGTGCATTGAGGCCTGGGTGCGCAAGGCCTGACAGGACTGGCCCGGGGTGCAGCAGGCGCACAGGATCGCAGGCAACACCGTTCATGGTGTCGGCCTCGTGGCAGGGTGAGGGGCGCCACCCTGGCAGGGACATTGGGCATTACGGAAGGGAACTACGCCCAGAGCTACGTGCTTTTTATTCACACCTGTATGCTGGCCTGGCGTACGCTGGGTCAGCCCACTCTGCTCATGCTTACAGGGGAAGACGTAACAAGCTACATTGCCGGGATCTTCCCCACTGGCTGGGGGGACATGGTTGCATCCACTGTCCACTACACTTCATTCACCAGCGGTGTATGTTGACATGGATATGTGTGTGGTCTGCATACTGTAGTCTGGCCAGCACATCCCCGCCACACTTGACATTGTGTACATTCTCATTCATCAGTCACTTGCCTCCTTCGCACATGCCTGGTCCCCACCTCTTCCCACAATCTGCTATGGAGTGGCTGAGGTGCCATGCCGTTAATGGCTTATGTGCATGGCTAGCCCAGTTTGCCACAGTAAGTCGTCCTGGGGGTGGTGTCTGAGGGTGTTGTGGCCCTGTTGGGAATCTGAGCTGCATGATCGTTGGCTCCATGGCATCTTTTGGTCTTCAGGTGTGGCTCTGAGCTGGGCTCCCTTTTATGGTGCAGGCTGTTGTCCGACTTTACACCAGGTCAGAGCAGGTTTTTATTTCCTGCTGCTACCGCACCTGTTCGCCTGTTTTGTGATCTTTTCTCATATCAGGCTGGTCGTTGAGAATGTTGAGGTGTGGTGTTGTCACTGCTTTTTCCTCGGGAACGACTACTTTGCATCTCATTAGCGATAGTTGCCAGGGTCATCTGTGGCGATGTTTTTTCAGGATGCTATCGCCGGAAAACTGGTGATATAGGCTGTTTGCACCAGTTTGTGAATGGGGCGATAGATTTATTGCGACTTTGGCTGTGCTAAAGTGCCGATAACTTGGCTTTAGCACCTTGAGAATATGCCCCTAAGATAGCAGAGAGCGGGGATTCACAGAGGAACCAGATTTAAGGTTTTTATAGGTGGGGAAGACTTCAGATTGAGGCACAGAAGGAAGCTTTCAGATATTGGTGGACTGGGCCCCCTTTTCTCAATTCCTAGAGGGGCACAGAAGGGCTCAAGGAGCCGAATTCTTCAAAGATTTGGTTAATTTTGCTAGAAAAAAGGAGGCAAGATAAGTACACAGTGACTGGGAGTGAGTGAGAGGGGAGACCATAGGGACAGGTGATGTGAAAGAACAGAACGCCTTGAAGAGGAGGAGACGAGCTGAGGTGTTATGGTGGGGGCTTTGACAGAATGTCATCATACCTTGTAGTGTTGCAGACAGATTTTCAACAGATCCTGTGCTTCCTTCAACTTGTCTTGTGTATGAATGATGTTGCCTGAGGGGAGTGAATATTTACCAGAGGACAAGCTCACTGGTTTGGTAATCATGGGGGTAAAACAGTTCACTAAATGAACATGTTGGTTGTTAGGTTGGCAGCAGGGCCGGCTCTAGGACGGTGCGACCGTGGCCACTGCATTTGGTGCTGACTTGGCATGGTGGTGCCTGTTTGCTAGTTTATTTTGTGCTTAAAAGCACCTACTGCCGAGTTCCTGGGCTCCAACAATTTTCAGGCAACAGTTAAAATGTCAATAAAACTCCGGCGATTAATGTTGTTCCTGGCGAGATCGGAGTTTTGTCTAGTAGACGTTTTTTTAAAAAAAGATTCTTTTTGTTGACAACAACAATCAACAGTACAGATTTCATGAGCAATGCAAATTGTAAACCACAGTAATCATTTATGTAGTACACTTGTGCAATTTCTGTAAATAACACTCCCATTGGTTGGGTTGATCCAATCTTTCAGGCCACCGGTTCATCAGGAGAAAATTGCGATGGTAATCTAGTTGGTACACAGATATCCCCCCTGTATGCATTCCATTTATCCCATACCTGCATCCATTTTCTTGGGCACCCCCTGGATACGTATACTGATTTCTTTCTGAACATGCACCAATCCATATCATTCTTCCAATCCTGCACTTTTGGGACATTTTGCGCATCCCATTTCCTTGCTATGTTTCTCTTTGCGACCATCTGACCCAATGTCACCCATGTCCTCTCTTTACTACCCAAGTCTATTGGTTCCCATATGTTCAGTAGGCAACTTTTGGCTTCCGGTACTATTTCTCCTCCCAGTACCTTCCCCATACACAGGGCGACATCATTCCAGTACTTATGTGTATACAGGCATTCCCACGTAATATGGAAAAATGTCCCCTCCTGGCCACACTGTCTTCTACAAGTGGGGTCCTCTATATATCTAATCTTGACCAAGGCGGGTCCCGTGACATAGACTCTGAGCAGTATTTTTAGCTGCACCAGTTTAAATGTAGAGGATATTGCAACCTCCTTTGGTGATGCTAGTGCGTCTTGCCAGTCCTCCTCCTCCAGCCACAGTAAATCCCCTTCCCATTTGTCACTGAGTTGCGAAAGAGGATAAGGTGAATGATTAATCAATTTCAGGTAAATCAGAGAAATAGCCTTTTTTGGCATATACCCGTCCAGCAGTCTATCATCAAGTGGCGAGGCCTCGGGAGGGGTCACTCCCCCTGGGATCACTGTCTGTAGGGCATGTTTTATCTGTAAATACCGGAATATTTCAGTTTCTGCCAATTCATGCTCTTGTTACAAAATCGAGAAGGGTATCACCTCCCCCTTTTTCCAGAGATCCCCCACTCACGATGTCCCGATGGTATCCTTCTTATCGAAAACCATCGATCTCCAGAGGGAGCCCAATTGTTCCGTATCCCATAGTGGGGTGGCCAGTGTAATGGTGTTTGCCCATCCCATACTTCTGTTCACTGCATGACAAACCTGGACTGAGTGATTTGTGGGGCCTGTCAGGTGGAATTTTGACAGCCTAGAGTATAACGCCGGTGTGTGGTTACTTTTGGACAAGAAAGACCTGTCCATAGTGTACCCCTGGTCATGCTGAGGCCGGTATACACAGTGGTTGATGGCAATTAACTGTGACGCCCAATAGTATTTTTAAATATTTGGTAGGCCAATTCCCCCATCATACCAACTTTTAACCAGTTTTGGGAATGCAATTCTCTGTTGACTGTTTCTCGATAGCAAAGTACACTGTGCACTTTTTATCGATCTAAAGTATGACGCCGGGACCAATTCAGGTGAGTTTTGGAGGACATACAGAAAACGAGGTAACATCATCATCTTAAAAAGTGTTGCTCTACCTAATAGGGACAGTGGAAAAGTCTTCCAGTGTTCCACATCATGTCTCAGTTACTGTAGCGGTGGCAACAACTTAAACACAAAGAGGCCCATTAGGATCTCGGGCGGATCGCCACCGCCCACATGGCGGTGAGGATACGCCCGAGATCCGCCCCCGCCCGCCACCCATTTCCCCCCCACCATATTACTATGGTGGGGGGACCGCGGCGGACAGAAAGACCGTCCGCCGCTTTTCTGCCCGTTCAACAAGTCGACCGGGCGGAAAAGAGGTTAATATGGTGGCGGTGTCTGTGAGACACCACCAGCCATATTACTATGGGCGCGGAAACATGCCTTTCCGGAGAGGCATGCGGGAATTGCTTGCGGGGGCCTGTTGCGGGCCCCCAGGGACTCTGAGGGGTGGGGGGTGCACATGGGGGGTAACTATTATACCCCCCTGCATTTCAATAGACAACGTGGCAGGCACCGTGCGGCACCTGTCACGTTGTGCATTGGAATGTGCGACATGCATTTTTAACATTGCCCGCCGCAATGTTAAATATGCGGAATGCGCCCGCCACTGTGGCGGGCGCATCCAAATTGCCCCCTTATGGCAGCGGTCCCTCTTCACGTCGGGATGGCGGGCGGACAAAGTCCTCCCGCAATCCTAATGATGCCCATAGTATAATTTGGGGTCTTTAGTGATGAACAGTCCAAGATATTTGAACCCCTTCATGGTGATCGCCACTTGCAATCTTTGGGTATGGGGGTGGGTTTCCATTGAGCACAAATAGGAGCGATTTTGACCAGCTAATATTGTAACCTGAGTAGGTACCAAAGATCGTGAAAATGTTTAATACCCTGTGCAGGATCTCCCTGGGGAGGCTAGCTACTGTAAAGTGTCATCAGCATAGAGTGAGATACGGTCTTCCCACTCCTCTGTCCAACGTAATCACCGTATTATAGGATCCGTACAGATCCAGTGTGCTAGTGGTTCTAACGTTAATGTAAATAAAAGCGGGAAGATGGCCGATTTTTTATTATTAACTACAACTGTTGCAAGGGGATCCGTATACAGGAGTCATACCCAACTGATAAATGCAGGCCCGAACCCAAGTTTCTCCAGCACAGCGAAGAGATATGACCACTCTATGGTATCAAATGCCATAGTGGCATCCAGGGGCACCACCAATACATCCTCTCTTATGGTATTCACCCGCCCCATCACCCAGTGTAATATCTGAAAATTTAAGGATGTATTTCTGTATGGCATAAAGACCGATTGGTCCGGATGCACCAATCCGGATATTACCCGGACCAGCCGGGTTGCCAGCAATTTGGCCAAAATTTTGACCTCTGCATTTAAAAGCGATATCGGTCGATATGATGAGCTTACCATCCCTATGTTTCACTACCAGGGTGGCTATTCTCTGGTCGTGTGGAAGGGATTCCTTCTCAAGACTTTCCTCATACATTTTCTTAAGATGGGGGCGATTTGATCCGGTCGCAGCTTATAGAGCTCGATCGGGAGACCATTTGGGCCCATTGCCTTCCCCGTTTGGAGGGCACGTATAGGGAGTGCTATTTCTTCCTGTGCAAGATCCGCATCTAATTGTGCTCTTTCATCTTCCGCCAATACTGGTAGGTACATTTCTGACAGTAATTCCCTCGCCTCTTTGTCCTGCCTAGTGATCTTGGAAGTATAGAGCTGCTCGTAATAGTGGGCGAATTCATCTGTGATATCCTGAGTATCTTTGAGACAATCGCCATTGTCTGTCAGGAGCTCTGTAACCAACTGGCTTGCCATTTCTCTCTTGTCTAGCCACGCCAACAGTCTCCCTGCCTAGTCTCCTAGCTCATATACGCGCCTTAATTTGTGATTATATAGTGTTTTCGCCATGTCCCTCGCTTCACTTCTTCTTTACTCCTCTTTCTTTAGATTAAGCAAGTGAGTCATGTCCCTTATATCCGATGTACGATGTAGTAAGTTCATTCTCTAGCTTCAGTATCTCTTCCTCTAGCCTTCACAATCCAGTATTCTTTTCCTTTTTTTCACCCGCTATCTAGGATATTGCAAGACCCCGGATCACTGTTTTAAAGGTTTCCCAAAGGACCTGCGCGGATGTGACCAATCCTTCATTTTCACTGAAATAGTGTTCAATTTCTTTAGTGATCTTTAGTTTAGTTTTTGGATTTCGGAGGTGCCAGGGGTATATGGGTGCCAATCTAGTACCACTTCCCCTTCTGACCACCACCTGCATCCATACGGGGGAATGGTCTGATATTCCCCTTGCTAGGTGCCGGATCTCCTTAACGTTTCGTACCTGATCCGCCGGGTTAAGGATATAGTCTATGTAAGAAAGACTATTGGGAGCCCCCGAGTGATACGTAAACTGTGTCTCAATGGGATGATGCACCCTCCATACGTCCACTAGTCCCATTGCGGTTATGAAGTGTGGGAATGTCAGCTGTGAGTGGGCTATATCCCTGGGTGGATAACGGTCTAATCGTCCCAACATGACGGAGTTGAAGTCTCCCCCCATTATCAACTTTCTTTTGGGAAACGTTAGCATTACATTCCTTGAATCTTTAAACACTGCTTCCTGCAAGCTTGGCGGTGCGTATATCGATATCAGGGTCAGTACTTTCCCTTCCCAGATTCCAGTCACATTCATATATCCCTGGGTGGTCGGTGCCTATACGGTCTATGGTCATGGGGAAGTATGGTCCCTTTAGATTACCCACACCTCTAGACCCTGTGGTAATCCCTGAGTGTACCACCAGTTGATAAACCCATCTAGCTAATGCCTTGCACATATTTCCTATTAGGTGTGTTTCCTGCAGTAGTACCACCTCAGGGGAGTGACGTTTAAGAAATAGCAATATAATTCCCCTTTTAAGTTTGTCTCATAATCCATTTACGTTCCAGGACAGGAGCCTGAACCCTTTCTCACCTGTGGTGCCCATAGTTCCACACTCTACTCATTCCCAAGTGTGGTGTCGGAGTTCCTTCCCCACGACGAATGTGTCCAAACATAGGGGGTGACTGTGGATGGTCAGTTCCCCGGGTCCTATCCCCTCACACTATCCCATTTGTGTCCCTGCTCGTAATGTGTGGATCTGTATCGGACTAACACCACAACAATAACACAACCCTCATTACCCCCCTCCCTGCTCCGGCCCCCTCAGTCTCTTTTGGAGATGAATCGTGTCGCCCACCTTGCTGTGTTGGTTTAGCATTAAAAAAAGTTCCTTGCCTTTTCTAGGGTTGTGGTCTCTTGCCAGTCTCCACCCCTCCACTGCCGCTGACTCCGGCGTCTCAAAGAACCAGGATCAATCCTCAGCTTCGACTCTAAGCTTCGCCAGGAATAGCATTGAGTATCAGATACCATTTTCTCGCTGTTGCCTCTTATCCGCCAGAAAAGACCTTATTTTTTTCTGCACTGTGGTCATAAAGTCGGCGTAAAAAGTGATCTCACTGTTCTCATATTTAATCGGCAGGGCCGTACGGGCAGTCTGTAAACCGTCGTCTTGGTCCCTGAAGTTCAGCAGCCTCGCCAGTAGGGGCCTGGGGGGGCACCCAGTTTAGGCCTGCCTCCAGGAACTCTGTGCGCTCTTTCAACTGTGAAGAATGCAGACAATGATTTCAGTTTCAAATAGTTGCAGATGAGGGTCTCAACAAAGAAGACGGCCGCTGGTCCTTCCGCTTACTCAGGTACTCCAAGTATCCTGATGTTATTTCTTCCTGAGTCGCCTTCATAATCATCCAATTGTCTCTCCATTTTATTGCTGGCCACCTGGAGTTCCTTGATATCCCGTTGCATCTGGTTGCCTCAACACTTGACTCTCCTGTAGCCACCCCCATATTTTGGACTTTTTAGCTAATTTTCTGCATGTCCGCCCTCATCAGGGTAATCTCCACCATTATTGAGTCCATCCGCATTTCAAGAGCTGTACGAATTCCCATTATGGACTCCATGTTATCTTTTAGCGATGGATCTCCACGGTCCGGCTTTTGCACTGCTTCCTCCCTACCCTTACCTAGGGCGTCCGGTTCTGTCTGTTTTTGCATTGTGAACTTATCTAGTTTGCTTTGGAGGGCACCCTTAGTTCTTTTACCGCCCAACATCGTGACCGGTTGCGGGCGATCTGTGGGTTCCCCTACAGCTGCTGAGGTTTCCCGGTCTCCGATCACGCTATGGCGCCACACTCTTTGCCCGGACTCTGTATAGGGTGCGAGCCCTGGCTCTCCTGCTCGGATCTTCTCCCACCTTGAACAATGTAGGCCCCTACGCGACCTTTGGCTGGGTCAGTGGTCCGCCATCATCCAGTTGAGCAATCTTTCCGACGCTGGGGTATCTCACATTCTCAGTCCACCATTCAGCTGCATGTTAAACTCTGCCTCTGGTAGCTGTGGGCCAGGCGTTGCCCCCTGCGCTCCACTGTGCCTGTGTATCTCTGTGCATATTACAGGCCTCCCGCCCTTCGTACCACTCCCTCTGCACCTTTTTATTAATGTTTTCCATCAAGCTGTCACTGCTTATTGTGGCCCCACAATTTCTCCCACACACTCACTGTGGGTGCGCTTTCGGTCTCACCGCTCCGGCGGTGTTGATTAGTGCAGTGGACACCAGGTCAAGGCATTGTCTCTACCGGGTGTTTACCGCCCAGCCGGGTGACCTTTCAGATATTGTGGGCAACTGTTCTTATATTCCTCAAGCACGGAGGAGCCCCACCCTGTTCCACCACTGATTAATCATCTGCCCCTTCGTGTCACATCGTCAGCGCTATCTTGCTTTTCGGAAATCTTCTATCTTTCATTGCGCTTCGTTTTAGGCTTGTTATTATAGCCTTGGTTTCACCTGCATTTTGTGCCTGTGCTTCTGCAGCCACTTTTGACTCCATAACTCCCGCAATCACTCACCGGGGGATGCGCTGTAGGTGATATGTCATCCGCCGGTTATTCCTGTGACTGCAGATTCCAGGCGGTGCTTCGTTTGCGGGCTTACCCACTTCGCGTTGCAGCATTAGTCACGCCCTGATCTGCTGCAATTGAACCATCTGTGTATTTTCTCACCGGGACATGCAATCTACTGGCACCTCTAGCGTTTGTGGTCGGGTGCAGCAGTTACTCGGGCCCGAGTCCTCACTGCCCTCGAGGCCGCATTTCCCAGCGCGGACCACTACAATCTATAGTACCCCGCAGGTCTGGGCCGCTTATTTCGCATGCATTCCGGTGTGCACTTGACTTAATCCGACATGTGAGAGCGGAACATTAAATGATGAATTACAGGCAAAAGCCCAGGGAGACATGGAGCCTCACGGAGTTGCGGCCATCCGGCTCGGCGCCAAAGCCACGCCCCCGTCTAGTAGAAGTTTTGACTCGTGGAATTTTTGATTCATGGTAAGGTAGCGCAGAGGTTTAATATGCCTCCTGCAAAGAACATGTACCATGCAGATCACAAAGTGAATGTAATGTAAACATGTCAGTGGGTTACCGCTTTTGTCAGAAAATTCCTTTTGTTAGTTGCAGTTTACAGTGAGCTATTACTATTAACTGTGCAGACTTCAAGGTATAGAATAGAGCGTATGGATTTTTCCCCTAGACTTTCATTATTCTAATGTTGCAAAAAGGGTTCATTTGGGTTCAAATCAGTTCTTGTCATTAAAGAGAGCCCCAATCCATTGTGTTACATATTCAATTCAGAGTTTGTGCTTGTCCAGACCAAGTGCTGTTCAACTATGCTGCCTACCTGTATGGATGACATATGAATCCACTCCTTGCTGTCCTCTGTCTTCTTATGTAACATTTCATATACACTGATTTACACACCTATGATTGATAGTCTCTGTGTAATCTGTGTGTTACGTAAAGTGCTCTGACACCCTTCACTTTTATGAGTGATGCTATAAAATTAATTAAATGCATCTGAGAGAGAGTGGTTCTGTAGACTGTTAAAAGGTGGTATGAATAAATCTGTGGGGGAGGTGGTTATTGGGGGGCACCAAAAAACATTGTCGTACTGGGTGTCACCAGTGCTAAAGTCCGACCTGGTTGGCAGAGAGGCTGCAACACTTCCTCACTAGTCTCCAGAAAAGAGAAGCCAGCGAGGAGCTCGGTCGTCGCTATGGTGTCAAACTACTTCCATTACCAGAGAAGAAAACCACAACATTTACCGCCTGCATCAATCAGCGTGCAATGTGTGAAAAACATACACACTGGTCCTCAGTCCGCAGGTTATTCCCCATTCCTGGTAATATAACTTGTATCCCCTTTAAGTCTCGCGGAAATCCTGGCCGGAATCTGTAATGTCAACCCTGGAATCTCTCAGTGGCTTTAACAAGGAGCTTGTGACGTGGCTCTGGTACAGAGTATGCTTCTTGCAAAGACAATTACCCACATGTTTACCTGCGTGCCCTTAGAGAGGTATAAATGGCATGCATAGGTTTTTGTCTCAGCTAACCATCTTTCCTCTCTCCCTTTTTAGTTAGGTCTCGCTGAGTCAGCGCACATGCGCTGCTCGGAGAGACATTTTGTAGCTGAGTTTCGAAAGTGCTGCTGGCTGGCCTAGCACTGCCATTCACGCGAGCGTGCACGCTTGCATCCGCCAGCTTTCAGCCCCACACCGCATCGCACACCACTCGGCAGCCTACTACCATCATGCTCATTAAGCGCTGATCGCGATCTCACTTTCGTGGCCACTTTGCTGTTCTCAGTCCTTTCCAGCGCGTGCACCACACAGAATGCTACCCGAGGCACCGGTTCTGGTTGGCTTTCCGCTTCCTTACCCTAAGAAGCACTGTTCATGTGCCCTTTTCCACTCGGTTGGTAAACCCCCCGACCAAGTAAACATTTCATTCAGATTTCCTCACCTTGTGGTGCTTTTAGGAGCGTATGATGGGCACCGGCGTTAGTGTCCCAAACCTGAAATTAAAGTCCCAAGAGCAAACCAAATACTATTTCTTTTTGCTCTCCATCAGATCATGTATTTAATGTGCGTTCCGAGCCTCACTTTGTGTTCTTCCACTGGTAGCAAAGCTGCCGCGCGCTCCAGTTTCTGCTTACATTGTATTAGATTTGTGATTGGTAATTTGGAAGTTCAGATCCTCGCTGAGCTCTAATTTGTGTTTAAGACTTCCAGGCTGCAGTTCAAAGCCTTCGGAGCGCCCTTGTAGACAAACGTTTACAGTCATGTTATAAAACATGCTAGCGTAATGGAGTGTGACACCTCTTCCAAGCGCAATGCCACTTCACTTTCGCTTTAGCCGCGATCGCGATCGCTTCTTTTTGTTGCTTGTTCTTCTTGCAAAAAAGGTTGGGTCCCCTGTTGCTACTCGTTTTCCTGCTGCCGCCCTTCAATACAGCTGCTCCTCTCGCACACACTCGCTGTCAGATACTCACCTACCCAACTCCCTCAAAGCCAGGATCATAGATGCCATCTCAAGTCCCTGCTCCAGCATGTTTTCGGCTCCCTGCTGTCAGACACAACTTTCAGATCCTGATCCGGAAGCAGCGGCAACCCTCTGCATTCGGAATACTAGCATTCAGTCCAGGGAACCAATCAGATCTGCTGTTGCGATCATAGTTTACCTTACAATCGAATCAGATACAGTGACACATTGGGGCTTACTCGCTCATGGAATTACAGCGCAGGCTGCTCGCAGAGTTAAAAAGATCTAGACCGCTAAGTGATAACATGCTGTACTACTGACAAGACATATTGAAGATTTTCTCGGGCTTCATGCGGCAGGATTTCATGCAGAAGGACACAGGAAGTTAGCTATACATTGCATTTCATTGTGCCGTGTTTCGTTAATACGCATTTGCAACTGGAGTTTCACGAATGAGTACAAAGGTCTGCCAAATTCAATTAAATTAAAACATATTTTTAATAAGTGATATAGCTGGTCAAACAAAACAGTTGGCTATTTGTAGCATCGATGTACAAGTATTTGTAATTGAATTTATGTAGCACTTGCTAACCCTGGCGAGCGTTGAAGCGCTTTACGCCAGACATTACGCTGCTCTGGGAACCCAAGATTCAAATTGGTGGTTGGAGTTTATTGTGAGTTATTTGGGTTAATCTTGCGCTCTCTTGGAAACCATTCCATGCATTCACTTAAACCTCTTTGTGGTACATTATTTAATGGAAGTTATATCTGATTTTTCTTGTTTAAAGTGCTGATTGGGTTTTGCTCTCAGAAAGGCTCTATGCATGCAGGATTCAGTGCTTCGATTTTGGTAGGTGCTATATTCTGGTTTTGAATAGGCATTGGTTGCGTTTCTGATGGTAAGAAGTTTATTGTAATTTGATTTAATTTGAATTTTTTTGTAAAGCGCAAACATCTAGCCTAACGTGTTTTGGCGCTGTGTAACTCAGTAAGAGAGTGACCATAAGTGTTAGTTCCTGAAGAGCCAGGTTTTTAAACATTTGCGGAAGGCCTGGAGAGAGGGAGGGATCTTAATGTCAAGAGGGAACATGTTCGTATTCCGTGTGGCATTCACTACAAAGCTCCTAATAGCTGATCTCTGATGCCATTTATACACTGATATTTGTTTGACATAAACTTTGTCCTTTTATATTTAATTTATGTCAGCTAGAGTACAACAAGAAAAGCTGAGTGGTAGTGGCTGCTCGACTGGTAATGTTCCACTTGACTTTAATGGATACCAGATTTATGTCACAGAAAGCATCATCCACTTAGTGATTGAGTGTATGTCTACCTTTCAGTAGCAGAGCAGATTTGGGCTTCCATTCTTTTAAGCTTAACAAAATCAACGCTTTCGCGTTGGGTTGTAGTAATACATTTTATTTCAGTGCCTGCCAAGACACAAATAGCAGTATGAATGGTCATTACTAATTTAGCATTCTTGAGAGGCCCAATAATCAAATAAAAAATCTTATGATTTTATTAACTCAGTGGATTGGCTCTCTACAGGTTAGAACATGCAGTGCATTAATGGCTGCTTGTTTGAAGCTCAAGTGTTTGTTTACTCCAGGCTTTTGCTACTCAAGGAAAGACTTCAGGGTGTGATCTTCACTGTAGATTTAAACTAACTAATCTTGCTCTTCTGGTCAAACTTCGGCTCGCTATAAAAGGTGGCCGCTGCTTTGCTTATCACACCGGACATGTGGCAATCTTCCTGCACACGTTACTCACCCAGAGCATTGCCAGCCATAGAACTTTAGGACGCCTTCGCTTCAGAATGGGACTTTGCCCCTCGCGTCAGCACTGGCACCTTCCGTCATACTTGCTTAATACTCTGATTTGTACACCTTGTAAGTTGGTATCTTCACTTGCTGGTTGGCTCACTACCATGGTTTTCAGACAATATGAATTTAAAGGTGCACATCAGAAACAACTCATCAGACGGAAGCAATCGTGGGAAAAAGCGGACACAAAAGTGCTGAAGATGCTGCGGGAGAATTATTTTAATATAGTAACCACTTTAGTTTTGACTTATGCCAGATTTATTTCAATCAAGTGCAGACTCCTGCTTTCATCAATGTCGGCAATGACTCCCTAATTTTATCAATTAATTAACAGTAAGTGGAGGTTGACAATATCAATGAAACCGTTCCTGCCAGGAAAGAAAGCTAGTCTGGATTCAGGGGGATGATGGCGGTAATGATTTTGTGATAAAAGCTGAAATCAAACGAGGGCATTGTGAATCACAGGCTGTGTTCAGCGAGTGCCTTGATTTACAGAACAGAGGAACTTGTAACCCCCTACATTTAGGAGTGTTACGTTTACAGAAAATCACCCAAAATAATGATTTGGTTTTAAAATGGCTCCTATGTGTTTCCTTGATAGACTACTGCATTTTATGATTTAAATCACATTTTGAATAGTCATGCATGTGTGGCATATTTCTGGACCTTCAACAGCGCGGCTGTAAGCTATGACATTCTGAGGGCAGCACTTTCTACAATGCCAAATTACTACAGTTCATCCCTTTCGTAAAATACTTGGTGAATTTGTATCTTTCCCAAAATATTCTGAGGTTGATGTTACAATAGTAAATTAACCTCCTGGACTATTTGAAGATTTGAACTTTCCTGAAGTTAGAATAGTAAATTTGACCTCCCAATGTCCGCCATGCCCTCGGCTACCCCAAGGGTGCAACTCAAGTCAAGAAACAACAAGCATTGGCATAGCCAATAGGTCTCGCTTTTGGGACCTTATAAGTATTTAGTTATGCAGCACAATATCCTTGGTGCAACATCAACTGTTGCATGGCTAAACACTTATAAGGTCCCAAAGGCGAGACCTATTGGCTATGCCAATGCTTGTTAGTTCGAGCATCAGCGCACATGCAAGACCTGAGGTAATCACTCTATAGAGTGCAATTTCACTCGATGCTTGCCATTGGTAAACTTATAAACTGCTTTTCTTTCCTGTCTCCTTATTGGCCGGTGCTCCCAATACAGCACTTCCACGTTTAAATCAGGAGCACTGGCCAATTACAGTTTCCCTTCACAATAGGTCTAGATGTACTTCTTTGTGGACTACTTTTAATTATGTAATATGGCATCCGCTTCACTCGGCACTATCTACACATAGTTAAAATGCGAAGTGGGTCAAGTTTTGTGCCATTTGCCATGCAGCTTCTACAATGTAATGCGCACCCAAGCCCCCTCCGTGCGGTGCCGTCTGGTGGATCGCAGCCCAGTACAGTGCAGAGCGGTTGCCTGATTGACTTTTGTGTAGAGTATGTGAGGGTCTGCGCTCACATTTTAAAACGACAGCTATGCTTTCACTACTATTTAGCAATTTTTGGAGTAGAGGCAGGGTGGGGGCCTGACTAAGGAACCAAAAGCAGTGTGGCACAAAAAAAAACGCAAATCCGCCGCGCTCCCTTCCTGACATCATTCTTTCTCTTTCCCCTCTCACGCTTTCTTTCTCTTTTCGGAGCCTGCCTGCCCTTGGATCGCCCGTAAGATAACCCACTTATAACATGACGGTGTATGTAATAAACCTGCAGCAACTTTACCCAAACAAAAAAAATGTGTTGTGTATTTATTTATTTGCATATATGTTATGTTGGGAGGGGTGGAAAAGGATGCCCATGGTGATACTATGCCATTTGTCATGCAGTTTCTACAATGTAATGCGCATCCAAGCCCCCTCTGTGGAGGCGCCGTCTAGAAAGGCGGGGCCGGCATCGGACATGCCGAAGGTATGGCGGCCGTGCCGGCCCCCGATGACCTTACCGGGGCGGGCCTGTCGCACGCTTGGATGACGCGACAGGTGCGCCCTCCGCCATTAATTGGTTTAAGGTCTGGGGGCGTGACCCAGAAGTGATTGAAAGCACTTCCGGGTCACGCACTGTGGCTAACGCCAGGCCAGTTAGAACTGGCCTGGCTGGGAACAATAAAAGGCTGGGGAGCGGCGGAGTCTGCTTCTTTGCTCGCCGCTCCCTCAACCTGCCACTAGTCATACCAGCCTTGCTAGGAGGCTGTAATTTAATTTCCCCACACACCGCCCTGTAAATGTATGTCAGACCTATCACTGTAGGGTCTGCTCACGCAGTTGGTAAATTGCCATGTTGGTCCTAACCTTCTGTTCTTTACATATGAGTTACCTCTAGGGTAGGCTCCAGGATTCCACATTGGGTGACATTATTTACTGAGGGAGTTATGCTTAGCATATTACAGCAATTTCTTTACATGGTTGTGAGGTCAGACCTTCTTGGCACTGGCATCGTTGAGGGTCACTCAAGTAAACTCAACACTTGTGACGTCAAAACAGTACATCCCAGGCCTTGTTGTCACACCTTCAAGGGTATCTCTGCGCGCGGTGCAGTGGTACATAGGAATTAGGGGCCGGTGTCAAAAACCCTAGGCACCATGTGCAGGTGCACGTAAGCTTTAGGAGGGCTTTATGTCACGCGGTGCCTCTGCACCGGTCTGCCTATACACGTAGGCATTGTATGCCGGTGTCTGCCACACAGTGTCTATACACCCTCATGCTCATACATGTAGGCACAATAATGTATTGTATCACACGGTATCTCTGCACCTATGTGCCTGTGCACTTGTACCTTGGATGGCCGTGTGGCATCACACGGTACCGTCGCACCACCGGTACATGTACAATGTGGCATTATATGCCTGGGGTTTGTCACGCTGTATCTCTGCACCATTGTGCCTGTGCACTTACACAGTGAGATGTACGTGTGGGGTCACACATTACTGATGTCCGTGGGCCTGTAAAATTAAGCAGGTTATTCCTGTGTTGTCGCACTGGACCAACTCCCCCCCTGGGGCTGGTGAACATTTAGGGTATTTGGGGGCCGATGTTGTCAGACCCACGCAGTATCAATGCATCTGTCGGCCGGCAAATTATGGGGCCTGGGCAAATTATGTGGACGGGTGGTGTCACAACAGTACCTATGCATCTTAAAGCTGGGGGTGTGGGTGAAAAGGGGGGGTACAGTTTCACGAAGTAGCGCTGACTTGTGAATTGTTTTTGGTCATCTAAAAGTAAAAGGCACTAATCATTGATCTTTGATTTTCATTTATGTATGACTGGATCCATGCCTGATGCCTGGGAAGTGCTCCACATCGCTATGACTGCAAGATGTGGACGACCAAGGGGACCGGTAGATATGGAACGTGAGTGGCAAGCGACGGCTTCAAGTGTGATGGGCGATCAACTCAGGGGCTCAAGCAGTGCCAGCATGAGACGGTGCTGCCTATGCATTATAGTTGAAGTGTATAGTTGTCACCCATTTGTTGTTGCCATTTGTGGTAAGTCGGCAGTACGCTGCCTTACAGGTGTATACCTTGACAGCTGCCCATGCATTATAGTTGAAGTGTATAGTTGTCACCCATTGGTTGTTGCCATTTGTGGTAAGTCGGCAGTACGCTGCCTTACAGGTGTATACCTTGACAGCTGCCCATGCATTATAGTTGAAGTGTATAGTTGCCACCCATTGGTTGTTGCCATTCATGGTAAGTTAGCAGTACGCTGCCTTACAGGTGTATACCTTGACAGCTTGTCCGAAACACAGGTATTAAGGGCAGATGCGACACATCAACACCCTAGTTGTGGAATGGTTAACTGCCATTACGGCGCCTGTGCTTGCGGGCGCCTTCGTGGCGGACACTGCGCAGTGTAGGGATGCTCCATAGTAGGAGGATATGCTGGCACAGAGCCTATCCCAGAACATAGTGGTCAGGGTAGGTAGTTCACGGTTTTCATTAAATGCTTATGGGAGAGTGTGGGACCTGTGGGGCACTCCTTGGGTAGCCGTACAATGGTACAGTTTCACCAGCAATGAGTAGCATTGTCTGGGGCGACATGATTATCCGGCGCACCGTGATGCTATCGATTGAGGCCAGGTAGAGGCTCCAAGACGGCATGTCAATTTCCTATGAGTAAGCCAGCCCTAGCATTATTATCCTGCAACTTGGGAATGACTGGGAAAAATATTCCTCAACACCCCTTGTCATTAAACGGGATTTCTGCCATTAAGGTGCCTGTGCTCACAGGTGCCATCACAGCGGTCACTGTGCATTGTTGGGATGCTCCGTAGTAGGGGCAGCAGCCTACACAGAACCTATCCCAGAACATATAGGTCAGGTATGGGTGGTTCATGGATTTCATGATATGCTTATGGGAGATTTTTGGAGCCTGTAGAGCACGACCTGGGTAGTCTTCCAATGGTACAGTTACACCGGCAATGAGTATCAGAGTCTTGTGGTACTTTAAAATTTGGGACCGCGTAGGAGGCAGGGCCCTACCCCTGCCTATTCCGGTATTAGCGAACCGCGAATGGTCAATGCGGTATATACAAGTGCTTTGCATAACATTTCATCGATAAATGCACTATGTATACGATGTTACACATTGACTTCGTAGGTTCCATCTTAGAGCGGTGGCCATCTTATGGTTGCCCTCACATAGGCTACACATTACGAACAAGAACGGGCCTTTAAAACACATGTGCCTTCCATTTGACTTCTCTGTGACCTGTGCAGCTTGGCTCCACCGCCCCAGGTCAGTCCGGTCCCACGAGCTGCCCGTCCTACGGCCACCTGTGATTAGCATCAGGGTTTGACACACCATAAAGCCTTTTCATCCCACACAAGCCTCCGGCTAATCTCTTTCACACCTGACTCTTCCTGCTTTATGGCTTGTTTTACAAACAGGAGATGCCCGCTTTTATTGGGGCCCGTTGATATCTGATGTGGGATCTGAGCCTCGCTGGGTAAATAATTGTGGGCTGGCTTAACTGGAATGTGGGATGGTCATCATGACTCTGCCTTTTCGTTTGTAATGGATACATGTGAATGACCATATCGTAAAATAAGGAAGGTGTGCCTGAAGCATGATATTTCGTATTTAAGGAGAAGCCCGTTTCTGTAATTTTAAGCAGTCTCCTGAGAACATACATTGTGTTGTACTTCTCGGACACCTGTAATTGGTCTGGAGCCAATAAATCGATCTTTGACTTCACCTAGAAGACTCTGTGTTTCTGTGGGTCTGAAACAGGAAGAATCCGAAGTCCTAGGGTGTGTTCCCCTGCACCGCTGGGTCTCGAAAACCCAGTACTTCAGTTGGCGCCCAACGTTGGGCCATTTCAGCGGTACCGGTCCAAGCCAGAGGTTCGTGAGGAGCTTCGTGTGGAAATTCTGGAGGAAGGCCGCCACTTCATCGACCCCTGCATGTCGACGTGGTCCGAAAGTCTTTTCTGCGAGGTTCTCCGCGTCTCGACGGCTACGAAGGACTGCTGCCCTGATTAATCGCCCTGTTTTGGACCCTTGACGATTTTGGTAGAGCGAAACAATCGAGAGAGTCTTCTGGTGACGCCAAGGATCATCGATATTCAGTTAAGTATAAGTGTGGAGCGTCTCCCAGTTTGTTTAGTATCCTTCGGGATTTTGGTATTTTGGTATCCTTCGGGATCATTTTGATTTGGAACTTGCCAGTGCCAAAGCCAGAGGACTCGTGTATTCACAAGACTATCGTATTCGATAATCCTTTGAAGTTTGAAAATAGACTAGTGAGCGAAGATGCCTAGTTCTGGTATATTTGGTAATTGGTTTTGTTTGGGTTGTAGAAGGGATTCCCAATTAGAGGATTCATGTCCGGTTCCTCCAATTGGAACTCCAACTTATGAGCTTTATGTAAAACATGGCGTGGGCCCCATTGCATATAATGAAGTATGGATCCGATACACCAGAAAGGACGGTGTTTTAAAATGGCCCCAAAATGGTAATTTCGATACAGATATCTTAGATAATTTGGAAGTTAAATTGTTTAAAAAGAAAGCCCGGCCGGCGATGTTTGATTCTTTCCGCCTATGGCGAAAGGAAGCCAAACAGAAGGAAATTAAGCTAGCGAAAAGGAATAAGAGAGAAAAAGGTATATCGATGGTGCAAGCAGCTGTGCAATTTAAAGATAACGAGGAGGAACAAATGAGTGAGCAATTACATAGACAGCGCAAACTAGGGATCGATAAATGTTACCCAGTTTTGTCACCCCTTGTACAAAATGAGACAAAAGAGAAAGAAAAGGATTCCCTAATGTCCCATTCGCTAAGTTCGCCACCCCCGTATGCGCAAAATGCCACAGCGCCTCCACAGCTCGTGAATGTGCAGCCTCCAGGTAATGTGCCGCAAGCCTTCCCACAGCTGCCAGCTCTTCCTCAGCTGGCTCCTATCCCTACAGCGCAGCCCTCTCAAGGGCCGCCAGTTTTGTTACCTGTTGCCCCTGCGCTTCCTGCGACTTTGCCTAGCACATCAGCTGCCTCCCCTGGCGCTCCTTCTTACACTACCCAGGTACCTATATCTGAATCCGCTTTTCTTCCCTCTGTCTTTCCTCCCGTTTTCGCCTCAACTTCCCCTTCAGCACGACAACGTCTAGCTAACGTAGTTACTAGTTTAATGTCGCCTCTCTTTGGGTCATCTAGTGTGACCCCTGGTTTACAACGTGAGCAATTGCGCAGTCAGTTGCCTGGTCCTGAAGAGAAAGAGGTGTTAGATCATCTGGCGCGTAGGTGGATTGGTTTCCCTTCACTCTATGAGGTGGAATCAGTTGTTAACGTTTTTCACCAATGGGATGCCCCAAAACAGAGGTATGTGTTTGACAAAATGTGTGAATGCCTCTGTGAGGAATTGGAGGATCATGGTTCAAACACAATCCCGCAGGAATTGTGTCGCGTGCGATTTGATTTTGGAACAGGTATAATTGTGGGTCCCGATGTAGATAAAGCGGTTGCGACTTTATTGTCCTTCAGGAATGGTGATTGTCAGCAATCATTGTTTGAACAGGAATTCCCTGTGGGGAAAACTGGAAAAGTGCGACAATACCCTATGAGAGAAGTCCCTTCGGTATGGAAGGACGCGGTCGCGGCTGATGCCGCTAACGGTATCGTTGCTGCGCCAGCTCATTTTCAGCGTGTTTGGGTGCATGTCCCTTGGAAGCGTTCTGAAGTAATAGCGCTTAAGCAGACATTGCCTGACCCCCGTAAAAACCCTGCAGGATATTACAAGGAGTTATCGCAGAATGCAGAATCGTGTGTCATGAATCTAGCTGACATAGATATGTTGTTCGGGAATGGGGTCCCACAGCCTTTATGGGGATCCATTCGTAATACCGATCATGCTGCAGAGTTAGGGGACACATGGGCTAATATCGTTACCGCAGACACTAGACAAGATGGTGGCGCGAAGCCTGACCCTTTGGTAGCAGAACTCCCTGGTAGAAGTATTACATACATGAAAACTTTAATGCCCGTGATGCGCGTGAATTGGGATAAACTATCTGCATGCAAGCAGAAGAAAGATGAGACAGTGTCCGATTTCTTTACAAGGTTAGAAGAAACGTTTATCGACCACAGTGGTCAAGACATGAGTACTGAAGGTGGCCAACGGTTATTTGTTGATAAATTTGTGCAGAATCTACTTCCCGAGTTGTGTAAGAAGTTAAAAGATTCAGAGAGTTCTTGGGCTGTTTCCTCTTCAGCGCAAATACTGGCTACTGCCCAGTATTACGAAAATAGGGATAAAGACGAAAAAGATAGAACAGACAAGAAAAAGAAAGAACTGAAAACGAAGGTCCTTTTACAGTAGGCTTATCCGCCACGTGGAGGTCAGCATAATTATAGGCAAACCCAAGGTATCTATCAGCAACCCCAACAGTTTCAGAATAACCAGCAAATGAATGGGTATTATCAACCACGTATCCCTATAGGTCCCAATCAATGTTCATATTGCAAAGAGGAAGGTCATTTTAAGTATAGTTGTCCTAAATTAATGCAGCGTACTAGTAATGCGTATGGCGCAAGAGGTAGAGGTGGTCAGCAAGCTCCTAGAGGTAGAGGGCGTGGAAATGTTCCCCAGAACGCGCGTCCTCTTCCGCCTCAAAATATGATAAATAACTTTGATCAACAAGCCAATGCAACTGGTAATACAGCTCAGTACTATAATAATGATTATTATGCAGAAGACGACAATGTGGAAGGTAATGATTACTAGGACAGCCATAGACAGAGAGAGGGAGTTGTTCCAGTGCCAGTGGACCGGAGTGGACCGTATGTTAAGGTGACTACAGCGGGAGTAACAGAGCCCTTTGAGGTTCCGTGTGGGACGGAACGACACTTTTGAGTGGTGACGAATATGGATGAGTTGGGTATCTACGAACCGCAAATGACGAGTATAGTGGGTGTACGCAGTTTCGCTACGCAACCACGTATGGTTCGTCTTATTTTTGGGTTTGTTCATCTGAACCCTCGGGTTCCATTTTAGATACGGCATCCATTTTGTTTCTTGCCCTCAAGAAGCCAGCGAACGGACTTTGTCCGCTTCGTGACCCTGGGACTCCCAAGCTTACACGAGGGACACGTGTTCCTTTGAGTATGACTTTTATGACGAGGGAAATGACACGGCGAAGGCAGATGGCCCCGCTCAAGGCTCATCTTGCCGTGCCGGTCTATTGTTTCAGTCATGCATACATTAGACACGGGGTCTCTGATCCCGTTATCAAGTTCCCTTTATTACTCCTAACACTCTTCTCTAATCTGTTGTGCATCCTTGTCCTTTCTTTGCATCTGTTTCTGTCCTTTCTCCTAATGTGTTTACGGTCAGGATTGAATGTGTTTTATTGCAGAGAAGATATGTTTTTACAGTTGGGAACTGGCAATACTGTTGTAATTATGTTCCGGCCTCCTGAAACATGAACGCGACTCTTTTGAAGTTTATTGTGGGAACTGAGTTGTAATCTTTGTTCACCATACTGTTCTATGGGAAAAACGTGTATAAAAGGAGCGATCCACTTTTGCAATTTGAAGCAGTCTCCGAGAACCTACACGTTGTGTACTTCTTGTGACCTCTGTATCCCTGCAATAAATAAACGCTGATCTCTGACGTCGCTGGAAGTGTCCCGTGTCTCTGTGTTTGGTATGCCAGAACAGGTAACCCACGAAGGTTTCAGGTGTTGTTCCCTGGCACCGCTGGGTCTTAGAATAACCCAGTCCTTCAGTTGGCGCCCAACATGGGGCGACATCAACGGTACCGGTCCAAAGCCCGACGATCGTGGGGAACTTCGTGTGAAATCTCCGAGGGAAGGTGCACCCCGCTTCATCGATCCAGTTGTCGAAATAAGTGGCCCGACGTCTTTTCCCGCGAAGATCCCCGCCTCCTGACGGCTGCGACGGACTGATGCCCTGACTGTCGACCTGTTTTGGCGCCTGGCGTAGTCCTTTGTACGGCGAGACGATAGACGGGCCTTCCTGGCGACGCCATTGTTCTCTCAGTTAAGTATTTGTGGGTCGCTCCCAGTGTTCCTTTGTTGTTTGCATGGTACCATAGCATTCGTGGTTCTTAGTTGTTGGGTTTTATTTGACGATTGCAATTGCCAAAAACCGAGGGTCTCGCATTATTTTTTGCGAGGATATCTAAATTCGATAGCCCTTGAAGTTTGTAAACTCGGTTAGTGTGCGCGATGCCTAGCCGTAGTACTTTGTTTGGGTTTCTCAAATGTTGCAGAATGGATTCCCGGCTGGAGGATTCATGTCCGATACCTCCGGTTGGAACTCCAATTTACGAGCTCTATAGTCGCCATGGTGTGGGTCCTATCGTGTATAATGAATATTGGGTCCGCTACACTAAAAATGATGGTGTTCTTAGTTGGCCATCTCATGGTAGTTTTAGATAATTTGGAAGCTAAACTGTTTAAAAAGAAGGCTAGGCCGGCCATGTTTGATTCCTTCCGGTTATGGCGGAAAGAGGCCAAGCAGAAAGAAATCAAACAGAGTAAGAAAAATAAAAGAGAAGGCGTTATTACGGTGATGCAAAATGCTGAACAGTATCAGCGAGACAAAGATGAGAAAGAGCAGGAAGTTAGTGCTCGACTTCATCATATGGCGGTGGATAAATGTTATCCGGTGCTACCGTCTAATGTCGATAAGTCAGGAGAAGAAGCGGTAGAGGATTCGCTATTGTCTTATCTGTTGAAATCACCACCTCCCTATGCTCCCGATACTCTGGGCCCTGTGATTCTACCTCTTCCTCCACCTGCTGTTTTGGCGGCTGCTGGTCAGCCCGCCGTTCCTCCCGCTCTCCCGAATCCCCTTGTGCCGCAGATCGTTCATCCTCTTTTACCGGCTTCTCTTCCTACTGCGCCTTTTCAAGTCCCTCCTCAGTCTGTCGTTCCCGCTACTCCTGGTGCCGCGTCTACTTCTACTGCCTCCACCCCTACTGTTGCTGCGCCTGCATCTTCTTCCTCTTCTCCTTCTGTTCGTAGCCGTCTCCTGACTGCTGTTGCTACTCTTTATTCTCCGCTTTTTGGGCCAATACTCGGCTCGACTCTTTCAGATGTCGCTCAGAGGCGCAGCCAGCTTCCTGATGGTAGGGAACGTGAATCGCTGGTAAAAATGGCACGTAAATGGATTTGTAATCCTGTTAAATACACTTCGCGTGTAGTGTTTGAAACATTTTCTCAGTTTAATGCGCCCACTCAACGATTCGTGTTTGAGGAATTGTGTAAATCGTTGAAGGAGGAGTGGGATCATGATGTGGTAGATAATGTACCGTCTGAGGTTTCTGAGCTCCAGCATCAGTTCACAACTGGTGTGATCGTAGGTGACAAGGTTCGAGAAGCTCTAGAACGTTTGTTATCATTTCGATGTACAGTGCAACCTCGAGCATTGTTTAAGGAAGAGACCGCAGAGTGGATGGCAAAACCTGGTCAATATCCGATGCGGGAAGTTTCCCCAGTATGGATGCCAGGTGATCCTAATGCTAACCCTGCTGTCCCAGGCCATTTTCAGAGAGTGTGGATACACCTCCCTTGGAAACGATCGGAAGTCCTACAGGTGAAGCAAACTTTGCCTGATCCCCGTAAAAATCCAGCAGGTTATTATAAGGAGCTGTCCCAATTGGTGGATGCTACTGTTATGAACCTTGCTGATATTGACATGTTGTTTGGCAATGTAGTGCCTCAGCCGATTTGGGCGAAAATTCGTCACGAGAATCACGCGGCCGAGTTAGGCGGTGACTGGGCTGCCCTTACGGCGGCAGACGCTCAGCAAGTCGGTGGGGCTAAGCCTGAGCAGCTTATCCTGGCTTTGCCCCAGAGGATAATTACCCTTATGAAAACGCTTATGCCGGCGATGCGCGTCAATTGGGACAAGTTGTCCGCGTGCAAGCAAAAGAGGGATGAAAGCGTTTCCGATTTCTTTACGAGATTCGAGGAATCATTTGTTGATCATAATGGCCAGGACATGGGTTCAGAGGGTGGTCAGCGGCTGTTTGTTGATAAGTTTGTATCGAACTTGTTGCCCGAACTTAGCAATAAGTTGAAAAATTCTGAGAGTTCGTGGGCTGTTTCTACCACTGCTCAAATATTGGCTACGGCCCAATATTACGAAAATAGGGAAAAGGAGGAAAGTGAACGTGCAGATAAGAAAACAAAGGATCTTAAAACTAAGGTCTTATTGCAGCAAGCGTATCCTCCGCGCTCGAATTTCAGTGATTCGCAACAGCCAAATCGATCGCAATCACAGTTCTCCAGATCGCAGACGCGAAATGACTCTCCCGCACCTCGTTTTGTGTTGGGATATAATCAATGTGCGTATTGTCGAGGGGAAGGCCATTTGAAGTTTAATTGTCCGGTTCTCCGTGATAGGAATAATGGTGTGTCAGCTCGAGGAGGTCGTGGTGGTCCTCAACAAGCTTCACGTGGTAGAGGTCGTGGAGTTACTCAGAATCAGGCCGAGCGTTTTGCCACTTCCTCAGACTCGCAGAATTGTTTCGATCGATGCGAACGATCGTCCGGTAGATCTGCACAGTATCATGTGGATGACTATTACGTCGAGAGTGATGTTGATACGGATGGTATCTATTAGGACAGCCATAGACAAAGGAAGGGAGAAGTATCAGTTCCGGTTGATCAGAGAGGGCCTTATGTTGCAGTAGCCACATTGGGCGTCGTTGAGCCTTTTCTGTTGGACACTGGTGCAGCAAAAAGTTCCATTATGCATTCGAAACTCCCTGGCGCGCCTTTGTCTGGCTTAACGAATGTTTCCGTTGGATTCTCTGGCGCCCCCGTTAGCAATCCAGTTTCTAGCCCCTTGCCCCTTACGATTGGGTCTCATGAGTTAGAAGCTCCTTTGATTTTGACTACTGGTTGTGGTGAGAATCTTTTGGGCTTGGATTTGTTGAAGAGGTTACATGCGACTTTGTACTGCTCTCCTACGGGTGTGGAGCTTACATTGGGTGAGAATGTGATTTCCCCTATGTATCTATCGATCGATAAGCTCCCACCGGAATTGAGTTCTCTTCCGGTTTCTTTGTGGGCGACAGGTCCCAATGATGTGGGCCTGCTGGATATCCCACCTTATGTTGTTCAATTGAAAGTTGATGCGGGCTTACCACGCATACCCCAGTATCGTATTTCCCTTGATGGTGAACGGGCACTATTAGCGATCATTTATGATCTGATCGGTAAAGATGTTATCGAAGAGACACGAGGTAACGTGTGTAATAGTCCCGTGTTGCCTATTCTGAAACGAACTGATCCGTCCAAGCCTCCCGTGTACCGTCTAGTTATTGACTTACGGGAAGTAAATAAAATTGTTGTCCCGCAGTTTCCTGTGGTTCCAGACATTACAGCTTTACTGACTCTGATTCCAGCCTCTGCATCATGGTTCTCGGTAATCGATCTGAAGAATGCGTTCTCTAGCATTCCGATTGCTGAGGAAAGTCGTGATTTGTTCGGATTTTCGTTAGGAGGTCGCAGTTTCCGGTTCAAACGCGCACCTCAAGGCTACTGTGAGAGCCCATCGATATACAGCCAAGCTCTTAAGAGTCAACTAGATGCATTTGTGCTGCCGACTGGTGCGGCTTTGATTCAGTACGTCGACGATCTGTTGGTAGCTGCAGATACTGAACAAGTTTGCAAGACTGCTACTGTGTCACTGTTACAGCATCTCTGTGACTTACACCACAAAGTGTCACCTTCTAAATTGCAATATTGTTGTCAAGAAGTTACCTACTTAGGTCACTTATTATCAAAGGCGGGAAGAAGGTTGACCCCTGAAAGAATCGCAGCAATTGCTCGAATGACTGTGCCGACGACCCAGAGAGATGTGCGTGCCTTTTTAGGTATCACGTCATACTGCAGACAGTGGATTCCGAATTTTTCACTGTTAGCGAAGCCATTGATAGCTCTCACGTGCAAGGACGTTTTGACTCCTTTGCCATGGACGGAGGAATGTCAGAAAAGTTTTTCTGAACTACGTGATGCATTGTGTTCGGCTCCCGTGTTAGGTACTCCTGATTACAGCAAGCCATTCACATTATACGTTCACGAGAGGGAAGGTTGTGCGTTGAGTGTTTTAACGCAACAATTTGGTGGCAAGCAGCGCCCGTGTGCATATTTTTCCTCGACCTTAGACCCGGTAGCTAGAGCGTTGCCAAGTTGCTTGAGGGCGACAGCGGCAGCAGCGGCGTCTATTCGGCAGTCCGCAGGTCTTGTTATGGATAATATGCTCATGGTGATGGTTCCGCATGCAGTTGATACTCTTTTGAATCGGACAAAGACTCAACATCTGACGAGTGCAAGGTTGTCTGGGTACGAGCTGACCCTTTTGGCAAGTCATATACAGATCAAACGTTGTAATGTACTGAATCCGGCGACATTGTTGCCGATTAATATGGAATCAGATGATGTGCCACCACATGATTGTTATTTACGAACTGAGGAAGAAACAAAAGGTCGTGTGGACCTGAAAAACACTCCCTTGACAGATCCCGATGGTACTTTGTATGTGGATGGCTCGTGCTTTAAATTGCCGAATGGCGATGTGACGACTGCGTATGCTGTAGTGACGTTGAGCACGGTTGTGGAAACTGCGAGATTGAATCAGAATTCAGCACAAGCTGCAGAGTTGATTGCATTGACAAGAGCGTGTGTTTTGTCTAAAGGAAAGCGAGTGAATGTGTTTACCGACAGTCAGTACGCATTCGGTGTTGCGCATAACTTTGGAAGACTGTGGAGAGAAAGAGGATTTATGACATCGCATGGTACGAAGATTCGGCATGGGCAGCTCGTGAATGACCTTTTGGATGCACTTACACTGCCTAAACAAGTGGCGATTGTTAAATGTAGTGCACATCGGAAAGTGACGGATGATGTTGGTCGTGGTAATGCATTTGCGGATGAGATTGCTAAGGAAACGGCTAAGGATCTTGCGACCCGAATGTATGTCACGAGTTCAGTGAGGTGGCCGACGGAGACTGGTATGTGTGAAAATACTATTGAGAGTGTGAAAGCAATTCAGAACGAAGCTACTAAAGCTGAGAAGACTAAGTGGAAAGAAAGTACGGGAAAGTTGGACATGCATGGATGTTGGGTTGACCTGACGGAATGTCAGAGGTGGATGTTACCAGATGCGTACGTATTAGCTGTTGTGACGATGGCTCATGGGTTGTCACATATCAGTGCGAAAGGAATATGTAGGTTTTTGTCCCCTGTATGGAGGAATGAGGGTATTGCTAAATGTGCCGAGAGAGTGGTTAAGAATTGTATGGTGTGTTTGATGCACAATCCTGGCAAGGGCACCCCCACTCCACCTGGTCATTTTGCTCCTCCTGTTTGTCCCTTTGAGGTTATCCAGCTGGACTTTATCCATATGGAGAGATGCAATAACCTAAAGTATGTTCTGGTTGTGGTTTGTGCGTTCTCCAGATGGATTGAGGCCTATCCTCTTAAGGATAACACTGCCCTGTCCACAGCAAAAATCCTGCTGAAGGAATACTTTCCTCGGTATGGAATGCCACGGATTGTATGGTCGGATAATGGAAGTGAGTTTGTGGGAAGTGTAATGCAGAGTGTGTGCAAGGGTCTTGGAATTCGTCAAAAATTCCATAGTGCTAATCATCCACAGGCAGCGGGTTTGGTTGAAGGGTACAATGGTACCCTGAAACTAAAACTCGCGAAGATACAGGCTACGACTGGTCTATCATGGCCTGATGCCTTGCCTCTGGCTCTCCTATCGACCAGAGCGACCGTACACTCTCGAGTAGGGCTTAGCCCATATGAGATTGTGTTCGGCCGCCCTGCAAATATTTGGGGGGTCCCGAGGCCAAGGGCTTTTGATAGTCTTGAGTATCCAATGTTAATTGATTACCTGCACGATTTGACCACTAAACTACGGTTAATCCATCAACAGGTCTTTGAAGCTCTACCGGCGCAGACAGAGGGTCCTGGACACCAGCTCCGGCCAGGGGACTGGGTTGTTACCCGAAATTTCGGTCGGAAACGTAACTTGGAGCCAAGATTTGTAGGACCCTTTCAAGTCTTGTTGACAACGAGGACTGCGGTTCGACTGGAGGGCCGGAAGAACTGGGTACACGCCAGCCACACGAAAAAGGTACCGATCCCCTTACCAACGGATGGTTGGGTGAGGACTGGGATTTCGGCAACAGAAACTGAGACTCCTTTGCACTTTGTGCCGTTTAGCGACGCTCAACCTGTGGGGAATGATTTGTCACTGCCAAACCCACATGTGGAGTCATCGGTAGCAGAGAGCCCAAGGTCTGACTTGTTGTCCACTTCATCGAATACTGTTGCGCCAGCTGAACAATTGTTTGTAGAGCAAACTCGACCTGGAAGAAGTCGATACTTTCTTCGTTCAAGGACTAATAAAAATTAGTTGTATATTTGCTTTTTGATGCTATGAACATTATGGACAATTATATCCTTTCTTTTTGAATCTTTATGTGCTGTCCCACGGCTAAGAGATTTGTAATCTGAACTTTTCGAAACCTCTCCATCCGGGTCACCGTAGGGCCGTGCGGGTACTCCTTTCTGTTTAGCAGGTTTCTGACGCTAGGTCGGTTACTTTTGTCGATTCCTGGGAACTCCTGGGGATTGATAATCGCTACTCAGAACGAAGTGCGTCAAGTACGTCACGGACGGTTTGTAGAGGATGGCATTCTCTAAGCTGTTGGAAGTAGAAAGGATGTCGGCACAGAGATCAGAATTAAGAAGAGTTGTATGTACAAAATGTTTTTTGTTTCAGGTGTTCCTACTGTTCCTGACCGTATCTATGTTATTGGTGGGTGGAGTGTATTTTGGAGTACAGTTGTTATTACCTTCTGTTTCACCTACCTTTTCTCCTAAACTAAGCTCCCTCACCACTGTTTCCCCACATTCTTTTCATCCTCTGCCTCAACATGAACAGGTTAGGCGTGCGGAATTTATGAATAACTCCTTCGTTCAACTTCTACATCAGCATCAGTTGGTGATGAATACTACCAATTGTTGGGTGTGTGGGTTAATGCCACATACCATGGATAGGGGTATTCCATATTTGGTCCTTCCTTACAGCTCCCAGGGTTCGGCTCGAGCATTCCAAACTATGTTCCGTAGTGCACTAGATTCCTACCCCAGTCGAGAGCCACGTTCTGCCAATTTTGGTCCTGGGCCGTATCACAAACCTTTGGCGATAGCGATAGCGGATTTGGATAGAGATGTTTTTGATGCATCGCTTATCCCAAATGAAGAGGTACAGGCTTATAAGGATCTGAGCGAGGCTGAGTATAGTACGTCAGTGGGTGATAGACAGCTTAAGAGCTCGTCCCCAATATGGATTGTACCACACCTCGGTAATTTCTGCTTGAAAGGTTTGGGTCAAAATCCGAGAGCACAATTTGGGAACAGTGCTTGCACTGACACGTATGTTCTGCCGATGCTCTCCTCCCCTGTTTTTCTGACTGCTAAGGGCACTTATTTTGTATGTTATGAACGCGCATATACATGGTTACCCCGTGATTTATCGGGTACCTGTTATATTGCGAATCTTTTACCACCGACTTTCACTGTCGCCTCAGATTATCACAAAACTAGAGTTGTGAGAGGCGTTATTAGCAAAGAGGATACTGCCGGTCAAGAAGCAGGAGACTTCTTTAAGGGTTTCTTGCCGTTTTGGGGACCTATGGTTAATAGTAGGAACCTAAGACAGTTGACACGTGTAGTTGAGTCGACTGCTAATATTACTGCAAGTGCCCTTGGTAATTTAACAGCTGAACTTCAGGCGGATAGACTCATGACGTTGCAGAACCGTATGGTTCTAGATGTTGTTCTCGCAGATAGAGGTGGTGTGTGTAAAGTTATCCATTCGAGTTGTTGCATTTTTATTCCTGACAATGCTCCAACTGTCTACCAAGCCATCTCGAAGTTGCACAAGATTTCCGAGTCCATACACGTGGACGAAGGTAATTGGACGCTTCTAGGATGGTTTTGGGGCCTGATGTCAACTTGGGGTTGGAAGATTCTGATGATCGTAGGGGTTGTTGTAACGTTTCTGTTCACGTGTTGTCTTTGTGTACAGTGTGGTCCTGCCTTATGTGGCCTATGTGCTACAACGTGTATAAGACGGCCATCTGTTACCAAGGAGACGTTGATGAATAGAATGATGTTCCAGCAGCAACTGAACGATCTGATGAATATTGAAATAGATTCCGATCTTGACTAATGCTTGCCTACATGAGGGCAAAAGGAGCGTCTGAGGTTCTGTGTGGGACGGAACGACACTTTTGAGTGGTGACGAATATGGATGAGTTGGGTATCTACGAACCGCAAATGACGAGTATAGTGGGTGTACGCAGTTTCGCTACGCAACCACGTATGGTTCGTCTTATTTTTGGGTTTGTTCATCTGAACCCTCGGGTTCCATTTTAGATACGGCATCCATTTTGTTTCTTGCCCTCAAGTAGCCAGCGAACGGACTTTGTCCGCTTCGTGACCCTGGGACTCCCAAGCTTACACGAGGGACACGTGTTCCTTTGAGTATGACTTTTATGACGAGGGAAATGACACGGCGAAGGCAGATGGCCCCGCTCAAGGCTCATCTTGCCGTGCCGGTCTATTGTTTCAGTCATGCATACATTAGACACGGGGTCTCTGATCCCGTTATCAAGTTCCCTTTATTACTCCTAACACTCTTCTCTAATCTGTTGTGCATCCTTGTCCTTTCTTTGCATCTGTTTCTGTCCTTTCTCCTAATGTGTTTACGGTCAGGATGGAATGTGTTTTATTGCAGAGAAGATATGTTTTTACAGTTGGGAACTGGCAATACTGTTGTAATTATGTTCCGGCCTCCTGAAACATGAACGCGACTCTTTTGAAGTTTATTGTGGGAACTGAGTTGTAATCTTTGTTCACCATACTGCTCTATGGGAAAAACGTGTATAAAAGGAGCGATCCACTTTTGCAATTTGAAGCAGTCTCCGAGAACCTACACGTTGTGTACTTCTTGTGACCTCTGTATCCCTGCAGTAAATAAACGCTGATCTCTGACGTCGCTGGAAGTGTCCCGTGTCTCTGTGTTTGGTACGCCAGAACAGGTAACCCACGAAGGTTTCAGGTGTTGTTCCCTGGCACCGCTGGGTCTTAGAATAACCCAGTCCTTCACCTTTCTGCTGGACACTGGTGCTGCAAAGAGTTCAATTATGCATTCAAAACTCCCTGGCGCGCCTTTGTCTTGCGAAATAAATGTTTCAGTAGGTTTTTCTGGCACCCCAGTTAGTGAACCCGATTTCTAGTCCTATGCCCCTTTCTGTTGGACCTTGTGAACTAAAAGCACCCCTCATCCTAACGACAGGATGTGGTGAAAATCTGCTAGGATTAGATTTGCTAAAAAGATTGCATGCAACGCTATATTGTTCTCCCTCAGGAGTACAACTTACATTAGGTAAGAAAGTGATTTCCCCGATGTATTTGTCTAAGAATGCAATGCCACCTGAATTGTCATCCCTTCCGGATGTCCTTTGGGCTACTGGTCCCAATGATGTGGGTCTCTTGGAAATACCGCCATACATGGTCACTTTAAAAGCCAATGTCAGATTGCCACGCATTCCCCAGTACAAGATCTCCAATGAAGGTCAGAAAGCGTTGTTAGCAATTGTCAGCGATTTGATTAAAAAGGATGTAATTGAAGAAACAAGAGGAAACGTTTGCAATAGTCCGGTTTTACCTGTCTTAAAACGAACGGACCCTTCACAGCCACCTGTTTACAGATTTGTGATTATTCTTAGAGAGGTTAATAAGATTGTTGTACCACAGTTTCCAGTTGTCCCTGATATAACTGCCTTGTTAACTATGATTCCAGCTTCCGCTGCATGGTTCTCAGTGATCGATCTAAAGAATGCTTTCTTTAGCATCCCAATTGCAGAGGAGAGCAGAGACATTTTTGGCTTTAGTTTAGGAGGTCGAAGCTTTCGCTTTAGACGCGCTCCACAGGGCTACTGTGAAAGTCCATCAATATACAGTCAAGCTTTAAAAGCGCAGCTTGATGCACTTGTTTTACCTAGTGGCGCTATCCTTATTCAGTATGTTGACGATTTACTAATCGCCGCGGATACTGAAAAGATTTGCAAAGAAGCTACATTGTCATTGTTGCGTCATTTGTCTGCCTTTCATCACAAAGTGTCTCTCTCAAAACTGCAATATTGTCGACAAGAAGTGACCTACTTAGGTCATCTCTTATCGAAGGAGGGAAGGAAACTGACCCCAGAAAGAATTCAAGCCATTGCACAATTAAGTGTGCCAAGAACACAGAGAGAAGTGCGTGCTTTCTTGGGCATTACTTCATACTGTAGGCATTGGATACCGAATTTTTCTTTGCTGGCAAAACCTTTGTTAGCATTAACATGTAAAGACACACCGAATCCTGTCCCATGGTCTGAGGAGTGTCAGAAGAGTTTTTTGGAATTGTGTGATGCATTATGTTCAGCTCCTGTGTTGGGTACCCCCGACTACAGTAAGCCTTTTACATTATATGTTCATGAAAAAGATGGTTGCGCATTATCAGTGTTAACACAGCCTTTTGGCGACAGACCGCGTCCATGCGCATATTTTTTGTCAACCTTGGACCCGGTAGCGAGGGCATTGCCAAGTTGTCTGAGAGCTACAGCTGCAGCAGCTATGTCTATTCGACAGTCTGCCGGATTGGTAATGGACAATACATTGATTGTAATGGTTCCACATGCTGTGGACACATTGTTAAACAGGACCAAGACACAGCACTTAACTAGTGCTCGATTGTCAGGGTATGAATTGACACTGTTGGCAAATCATATACACATAAAGAGATGCAACACGCTGAATCCAGCTACATTATTGCTGATTCCAGCAGACCTAGATGAGTTTGAGCAACATGATTGTCTGTTCAGAACAGAAGAAGAGACAAAAGGGAGAATAGATCCTAAAGATACTCCCCTGACTGAGTGTGATGGTACCTTATGGGTGGATGGTTCATGCTTCAAGCTTCCGAATGGTGATACAACTGCTGCATATGCTATCACGACTTTGCACACGATTGTTGAAACTGCACGTGTGCCACATAAATCGGCTCAAGCAGCAGAGTTAATTGCCCTTACAAGAGCATGCATGTTGTCTGAAGGAATGAAAGTGAACATATATACTGACAGTCAGTACGCCTTTGGTGTGGCCCATAGTTTTGGGCGATTGTGGAAAGAACGTGGGTTCCTGACCTCGCATGGAGCTAAAATTCAGAATGGCAAGTTGGTGAATGATCTCCGTGAGTCACTGACCCTACCGTTGCGATTATGAAATGCAGTGCGCACAAGAAAGTCACTGATGATGTTGGTCGTGGTAATGCATTTGCTGATGAAATCGCGAAAGAAACAGCAAAAGATGTGAAGACTCAAATGTATGTTGCAGGCCCTGCAAGATGGGTTGGTGATGTTGGAATGTGTGAAGACACGATAGAGAGTGTGAAGTCCCTTCAAGCTGAAGCCACAGAGAAAGAGTTGAGTAAGTGGAGAGAAAGTACGGGTAAATTGGATGAAAATGGTTGTTGGGTTGACTTGTCAGAACATCGGCGATGGTTGTTACCTGATGCATATGTGCTTCCAGTGGTTACTATGGCACATGGAATGGCACATATCAGCGTGAAAGGAATCTGTAAGTTGTTGGCTCCAGTATGGCAGAACGCTGGAATTCCCAAGTGTGCAGAGAATGTGGTCAAGAATTGTATGGTATGTTTGAAATACAACCCTGGTAGGGGAACCCCAACTCCAGCTGGTCATTTTGCGCCTCCATCATATCCATTTGAGGTTTTGCAGTTAGATTTTATCCACATGGAAAGGTGCAACAACTTGAAATATGTACTGGTTGTTGTTTGCGCTTTTTCAAAATGGATAGAAGCATATCCCCTAAAAGACAACACTGCTTTATCCACAGCTAAAGCCCTTGTGAAAGAATTTTTCCCTAGGTTTGGAATGCCAAGAATGGTGTGGAGTGATAATGGGAGTGAATTTGTGGGTAAAGTGATGAAGAATGTGTGTGAGGGGTTAGGTATAAAGCAGAAGTTTCACGCTGCAAATCACCCCCAATCAGCTGGATTAGTAGAGTACTACAACGGCACTCTAAAGCTCAATCTGGCCAAAATCCAGGCGAGCTCCGGTCTTAAATGGCCTGACGCTCTGCCTTTAGCACTCCTATCCACCAGAATGACCATGCACTCACGAGTGGGACTTAGCCCATATGAGATTATTTTTGGCTGCCCGGCTAATGTATGGGGTGTGCCAAGACCAACAAAGTTCAGCGAAATCGAACACCCAGTACTGCTTGACTATCTGTATGAATTGACGGCTAAATTGCGTGTTTTACACCAACAGGTGCATGATACTCTCCCCCAGGCCTCTGAAGCTCCAGGACACCCTATCGACCCTGGCACGTGGGTTCTCGTAAAGAACTTCCAGCGAAAAAGCAACGATGAGCCCCGTTGGATTGGCCCTCACCTCGTACTTCTGTCAACAAGATCAGCGGTTCGAGTGAAAGGAAAGAAGAACTGGATTCATGGCACCCACTGCAAAATAGTCCCTTTGCCCCTACCATATGACCGGTGGGTCCAGGAGGGTGTCCCGGATTCTGAAACAGACACTGTACCTCGTTTTGTACCATTTAGTGATGCACGCGTAAGAGGCACAACTTCAGACCAGGAAAGTGACGATATTTTGCAAGAAGCTGGGCCACCGTCAATTCGATTGGACACCACAGAGCCTGAACTCTTGTTCCAAGACCAGACAGTACCTGGCAGAAACAGATATAATTTGAGACCAAAGCCTATGGACAAATAAAAATTTCTTTCCCTTACTATTTTTTGACATTATAGCTCTCCCATCTGAAGAACTTTCTTGATTTTTGTTTTTCGAACCACCATCCGGGTTCAGCCGCAGGGTCGCGGTGCCAAGACTTTGGGGTACAGGCCGAAGACGTTAGGTCAACGGTTCTGGTTGGTCTAGGGCGTTCCCTGGACTGACAGGCGTACTCTTTAGCAGAAGATACTCACCTGCCGCGAGCGGAACGATTAGAGGATGGAGTTTTTCAAGATGGAGAGACCCGCTGAGGAAATGAACTTTAAAAAGAAAATATGTAAAATAATGAAGAGCAAACGTTTTGTATTTTTATGTCTATTTATACTATGTAGTATGATGGTGTTTACTGTAGGATTTGTATTCTTCTCCTCTCAAGAGCCTTTTGCACCCACTGTACAGCCTATACCTCCTCCTACTGTCTCTTTGCACTCTTTTCACCCTCTGCCTGAACACGAACAAGCTAGACGGTCGAGTTTGTAAACAACTTGTTTATTCAACTCCTGCACCAGCACCAGCTAGTCATGAATACAACCAATTGCTGGGTGTGTGGTTTAATGCCACATACCATTAACAAGGGTATTCCTTATCTAGTGCTGCCGTTTAGTTCCAATGGATCGTCATGGGCATTCCAGACCATGTTTCTTTTTGCATTAGATGCCTACTCCCCGCGACAACCGCGTTCCATCAGACCTAGCACCAATAATAAAGCTTTAATGAAAGGAGTTGCCGATATGAGCAGAGATATCGACGCATACTCATCTATTCCCAAGGATGAATTGCGAGCTTATGTAGGGTGGAACGCGACGGGGTATAGCATTAGTCTGGGTGAAAGGCAGCGAAAAATCTCATCCCCAATTTGGGTAGTACCCCACATAGGTCGGTTCTGTTTACAAGGTAATGGTCATAATCCAAGAGCTCAACTGGGGAAAAGTGACTGTACTGAAACGTACACTTTTCCATCACAGTTTTCCCCTGCGTTTTTGGCTGCCAAGGGTACATATTTTGTCTGCAATGACCGAGCATATACATGGTTGCCCCCTGATTTCTCGGGCACATGTTATATTGCAAATTTGCTACCGCCAACTTTTACTGCTGCCTCTGATTATCACAAGACCAGAGTTGTGAGAGGCGTGATTAGTAAGGAGGATACTGCCGGTCAGGAAGCGGGAGACTTCTTTTTGGGTTTCCTGCCGTTTTGGGGACCGATGGTCAATAGTAGGAACCTGAGACAACTGACTCGTGTGGTTGAATCCACTGTTTATGTTACGGCTGGTGCCCTTGGTAATTTGACGGCTGAGCTCCAAGCGGATCGCCTCATGACTTTGCAGAACCGTATGGTTCTAGACGTCATACTTGCAGACCGCGGTGGGGTATGTAAGGTTATCCAATCTAGCTGTTGCATTTTCATACCAGATAACGCTCCAACAGTTTATCAAGCCATCTCCAAACTGCATAAAATATCTGAATCTATACACGTGGATAAAGGAGATTGGTCACTGATGGGGTGGTTCTGGGAACTGATATCTGCCTGGGGTTGGAAAATTCTGATGGTCATTGGAATGATCTTAGCCATTCTTTTCCTGTTCTGTCTGTGTATACAGTGTGCTCCTGCGATATGTGGCCTCTGTGCTACGTTATGTGTAAGGAAACCTGTATCGAGGGACGAGCTAAGTAATAGGATGATGCTACAGCAACATCTCCATGACTTCATGAATATAGACCTGGACTCCGATTGATATAAGCATAGTTATTGCCTATGTAAGGGCAAAAGGAGGGTCTGTGGTACTTTAAAATTTGGGACCGCGTAGGAGGCAGGGCCCTACCCCTGCCTATTCCGGTATTAGCGAACCGCGAATGGTCAATGAGGTATATACAAGTGCTTTGCATAACATTTCATCGATAAATGCACTATGTATACGATGTTACACATTGACTTCGTAGGTTCCATCTTAGAGCAGTGGCCATCTTATGGTTTCCCTCACATAGGCTACACATTACGAACAAGAACGGGCCTTTAAAACACATGTGCCTTCCATTTGACTTCTCTGTGACCTGTGCAGCTTGGCTCCACCGCCCCAGGTCAGTCCGGTCCCACGAGCTGCCCGTCCTACGGCCACCTGTGATTAGCATCAGGGTTTGACACACCATAAAGCCTTTTCATCCCACACAAGCCTCCGGCTAATCTCTTTCACACCTGACTCTTCCTGCTTTATGGCTTGTTTTACAAACAGGAGATGCCCGCGTTTATTGGGGCCCGTTGATATCTGATGTGGGATCTGAGCCTCGCTGGGTAAATAATTGTGGGCTGGCTTAACTGGAATGTGGGATGGTCATCATGACTCTGCCTTTTCGTTTGTAATGGATACATGTGAATGACCATATCGTAAAATAAGGAATGTGTGCCTGAAGCATGATATTTTGTATTTAAGGAGAGCCCGTTTCTGTAATTTTAAGCAGTCTCCTGAGAACATACATTGTGTTGTACTTCTCGGACACCTGTAATTGGTCTGCAGCCAATAAATCGATCTTTGACTTCACCTAGAAGACTCTGTGTTTCTGTGGGTCTGAAACAGGAAGAACTCGAAGTCCTAGGGTGTGTTCCCCTGCACCGCTGGGTCTTAAAAACCCAGTACTTCAGTCTGTGGCAACATGTTACATCGTGATGCGATCAATCGAGGCCATCTAGTGGCTCCCAGATGTTATGTCTTTTTTGTCTGATTCAGTCAGCCCTAGCATTGTTATCCTACACTTGGGGGAAGGGGGGGCTGACTACGTTTGGGTGGAATGGTAGTAATACTTCTCACTGAAGTGGGAGAGTCGACACGTCTATGCCTGGGGTACACCTCGGCAGAGACTGCAGAGATTCCAATAGAGGGAAGGCTAGCTAGGGTTTTACTCCTGCAGACTATAGAAAGTAAGGACGGAAATCTTCAGGGAGAATCTTCTTGCATAGTTATTGAGGTGTAGGCACAGGGCATGACCCTTCTGGGTGGTTTTGGGGGGGGGCCTGATAGTCGGGCAACTATGCAGGCCTGTGGCGGTAAGGTCATGATAGGTGAGCAGTAAATTGAAGGTCCTTAGGGGGCGGCGCAATTCTTGAATGGGGTCTCCCAAGGGGGAGGGACAAGTGGTCTCTCCTAGAACTCCTGGGGCAGTTACAGCCGATTGGCTGGATGGGTGCGGGGGAGGGGGAGTTACGCTTTCTGGTAGGCTGCTTGGCCACCCCGCACATGCACAATGGCGCAAATAAATGGCGCATAACTGCAAGGGCCTCATTATGGAGATAATCTACAGGGCGTACGGGGGTGACCTGGGGGGGAAGTACCCTCACGGGGAATGGGCCCTCTGCGCATGCGCACTCCGGTTGGAGGGCGGGCATATGGGCGTACGGGGGTGACCTGGGGGGAAGTACCCTTCATGGTGAACGGGCCCCCTACGCATGCGCACTCCGTTTGGAGTGCGTGCATAATAGGATAAGGATCTGGCGGCAGTTATTGACCTTGCCGTAGGCTCACAATAGGGATTCGCAGAAAATAAAAATAATTAAATATTGTTGTTATGATTATTGATGATGGTATGTTTAGATTCGGATAGAAAAAGCCTTGTACTAGAGATATGTTAAGGTTAGCCATCTGACATCTGCACCTACCAATGTAATCAATGTAATGTAATGGTTTTCTGCGTATTGTGTAAATATTGTACATTAAATTTGTTTTAAAAATGTTATGTGAATAAATACGGCCGGGGGTTTACGATCCCCTAATCCATATTTCTTCTCATGTAATCTTGATATTGACAGGGGAAGAGGGGGTTTAGGTAGTACCTGGCCATATAGAAAGGCGAGGCCGGCACCGGCCACTCCGAAGGTATGGCGGGCGTGCCGGCCCCCGATGACCTTACCAGGGCGGGCCTGTCGCGAGCTTGTATGACGCGACAGGTGCGCCCCCGCCATTAATTGGTTTAAGGTCTGGGGGCGTGACCCGGAAGTGATTGAAAGCACTTCCGGGTCCCGCACTGTGGCTAACGCCAGGCCAGTTAGAACTGGCCTGGCTGGGAACAATAAAAGGCTGGGGAGCGGCGGAGTCTGCCTCTTTGCTCGCCGCTCCCTCAGCCTGCCACTAGTCATACCAGCCTCTCTAGGAGGCTGTAATTTAATTTCCCCACACACCGTCTTCTAAAAGCAGAGTTTACAGGGTGCATTGTTAGGAATTTTTATTTTCAGCTTGAAATGATTATGTTTATCATAGGTAGGATGAATTTTCTTTCACATTGTATTCTGAAGTTTTTTCCTTACACAGGTTGCGTATTGTCATATTTTAGTGCTATTCCTTGGTCAGGCGGTAAGGTCATGATTGGTGAGCAGTAAATTGAAGGTCCTTAGGGGGCGGCGCCATTCTTGAATGGGGTCGCCCAAGGGGGAGGGACAAGTGGTCTCTCCTAGAGCTCCTGGGGCAGTTACAGCCGATTGGCTGGATGGGTGCGGGGGAGTTACGCTTTCAGGTAGGCTGCTTGGCCACCCTGCATGTGCACAATGGCGCAAATAAATGGCACATAACTGCAAGGGCCCCATTATGGAGATAATCTACAGGGCGTACGGGGGTGACCTGGGGGGAGGAAGTACCCTCACGGGGACCGGGCCCTCTGCGCATGCGCACTCCGGTTGGAGGGCAGGCATTAGGGCGTACGGGGATGACCTGGGGGGGAAGTACCCTTCATGGTGAACGGGACCCCTGCACATGCGCACTCCGGTTGGAGTGCTTGCATAATAGGATAAGGATCTGGCGCCAGTTATTGACCTTGCCATAGGCTCACAATAGGGATACGCAGAAAATAAAAAGAATTAAATATTGTTATTATGATTATTGATGATGGTATGATTAGATTCGGATAGAAAAAACCTTGTACTAGAGATATGTTAAGGTTAGCCATCTGACATCTGCACCTACCAATGTAATCAATGTAATGTAATGGCTTTCTGCATATTGTGTAAATAATGTAAATTTAATGTAAATAAATACGGCCGGGGGTTTACGATCCACTAATCCAAATTTCTTCTCATGTGATCTTGATATTGACAGGGGAAGAGGGGGTTTAAGTAGTACCTGGCCATAAGGTGGATCGCAGCCCGGTACAGTGCAGAGCGGTTGCCTGATTGACTCTTGTGTAGAGTATGTGAGGGTCTGCGCTCACATTTTAAAACGGCAGCTATGCTTTCACTGCTATTCGGAGCTGATAAGGCGTTATCGCTTCACTAGACACTAATACATTTGCGGAACCATTCATAAGACCATTTTTGGAGTAGAGGCAGGAAGGGGGCCTGACTTAGGAACCAAAAGCAGCGTGGCACATAAAAAAACGCAAATCCGCCGCGCTCCCTTCCTGATTCCACCAACATTCTTTCTCTTTCCCCTCTCACGCTTTCTTTCTCTTTTTTCGGAGCCCCAAATGGCTGCTGCAATTATTCTTAAACAGCTGCGGTATGAAATCAAATGCTAGCCTGCCACTGTGGGGACCGCGGCACTCACTGGAGCCTCTTGTTCAGTAAAGTATCCGTTGCCCTTGTTTGCCCGTCTGTTGTGTCCCACCTCCACAGCGGATGACTTGACTGTTTCCTGGCAGGAGTTACACAGGGAGAAAAATAAACATCGAACCTCCCAACACACAAAATTGCCGACTATGAATGTGTGTTTTGTGTAATGTAACTGGTGCTCATGTAAAGCGCTCCAATACTTTTGAGTTGAGTTGAGTTTGCGCTATAAAACTGAAAAACAAAAACCCAACATCCTTCCTGTTGGTTCTGTCCCTGCCATTGCTTGCCGCCGCCACCCTTGTGCTTTAGTGTAAATGTTGCACCACACTTCTTCCACTTCAGCAGGAAGGACAATTTTTAGATATTGGGTACTGTTTGTGGAGTAACAGTTTCAGAGGCAGTTTGCAAGGGTTTTCTCCAGGGCTCTAGTCGGGGTACCACGTGGGTGGACGGCGTCCCCCCACTTATTTTACCGGGAGCTCGATAACTGGAGCAAATGGAGCCACACATTCACTCTTTGGCCTCTCTGGGGACAGATCGGAGCTCATTCAGAACGCTGCTCACGCGCTGGCTTCTCTGATGCAATTGCATCTCAGGGGTGAGCGAGGGGAGGCAATGAGTCTGATGCTGCAAGCCACCTTTCGTGACGTCACTTCCTGTCGTGACGTCAGCGTCCCCCCACTTCTTTTTATTTAGGACTTGTGACCTGGTTTCCTCAAAATAGGACTGCAGGTCATGCAGCTTTAGAACGTTTTTCTGGGAACTCTATAACTACCAGACGAAAAGCAGGCGAAAAGGTGCAGCTTTTCCGTCTGTCATAAAAGCTCCAGGGCTGACAGTCTTTCCAAAGACAGAGTTGACATTCTTGTTTGGGGTGTATGTGAAGGGCAGAGTGAGAGGTAGGTGGATCATCTGCATTTGTGGAATAGATCCTCACAGAGGGAGCTCATTTCTTTAAACATCTAAATTCATTTCTATCTACAATCGAAATCTTTTACGTAGTGGGTCGCGACACTGCTCGTCATACTAGCAAATAGCCCCAAAGAATTCTGGATAATGTAGTGGCAGCGGTGAGTACGCCTTTGCCACGAGTATGTGAAATAATGCCATCCCTGGACACGTGTTTCGAGGTAATTGCCTCTCGTCAGCAGGGAGCAGGTAGGTATGCGGGGTGCCAAGTAGACTGCCAAAATATATAGGTAAAGTACCTTTCAAGGCGCGCAGGTGCAGACACCAGGCTCGTCAGCCCAAAGTCGCTCGAAAGAGCTTTAAATAGTTTACGTAGTGGGTCGCGACACTGCTCGTCATACTAGCAAATAGCCCCAAAGAATTCTGGATAATGTAGTGGCAGCGGTGAGTACGCCTTTGCCACGAGTATGTGAAATAATGCCATCCCTGGACACGTGTTTCGAGGTAATTGCCTCTCGTCAGCAGGGAGCAGGTAGGTATGCGGGGTGCCAAGTAGACTGCCAAAATATATAGGTAAAGTACCTTTCAAGGCGCGCAGGTGCAGACACCAGGCTCGTCAGCCCAAAGTCGCTCGAAAGAGCTTTAAATAGTTTACGTAGTGGGTCGCGACACTGCTCGTCATACTAGCAAATAGCCCCAAAGAATTCTGGATAATGTAGTGGCAGCGGTGAGTACGCCTTTGCCACGAGTATGTGAAATAATGCCATCCCTGGACACGTGTTTCGAGGTAATTGCCTCTCGTCAGCAGGGAGCAGGTAGGTATGCGGGGTGCCAAGTAGACTGCCAAAATATATAGGTAAAGTACCTTTCAAGGCGCGCAGGTGCAGACACCAGGCTCGTCAGCCCAAAGTCGCTCGAAAGAGCTTTAAATAGTTTACGTAGTGGGTCGCGACACTGCTCGTCATACTAGCAAATAGCCCCAAAGAATTCTGGATAATGTAGTGGCAGCGGTGAGTACGCCTTTGCCACGAGTATGTGAAATAATGCCATCCCTGGACACGTGTTTCGAGGTAATTGCCTCTCGTCAGCAGGGAGCAGGTAGGTATGCGGGGTGCCAAGTAGACTGCCAAAATATATAGGTAAAGTACCTTTCAAGGCGCGCAGGTGCAGACACCAGGCTCGTCAGCCCAAAGTCGCTCGAAAGAGCTTTAAATAGTTTACGTAGTGGGTCGCGACACTGCTCGTCATACTAGCAAATAGCCCCAAAGAATTCTGGATAATGTAGTGGCAGCGGTGAGTACGCCTTTGCCACGAGTATGTGAAATAATGCCATCCCTGGACACGTGTTTCGAGGTAATTGCCTCTCGTCAGCAGGGAGCAGGTAGGTATGCGGGGTGCCAAGTAGACTGCCAAAATATATAGGTAAAGTACCTTTCAAGGCGCGCAGGTGCAGACACCAGGCTCGTCAGCCCAAAGTCGCTCGAAAGAGCTTTAAATAGTTTACGTAGTGGGTCGCGACACTGCTCGTCATACTAGCAAATAGCCCCAAAGAATTCTGGATAATGTAGTGGCAGCGGTGAGTACGCCTTTGCCACGAGTATGTGAAATAATGCCATCCCTGGACACGTGTTTCGAGGTAATTGCCTCTCGTCAGCAGGGAGCAGGTAGGTATGCGGGGTGCCAAGTAGACTGCCAAAATATATAGGTAAAGTACCTTTCAAGGCGCGCAGGTGCAGACACCAGGCTCGTCAGCCCAAAGTCGCTCGAAAGAGCTTTAAATAGTTTACGTAGTGGGTCGCGACACTGCTCGTCATACTAGCAAATAGCCCCAAAGAATTCTGGATAATGTAGTGGCAGCGGTGAGTACGCCTTTGCCACGAGTATGTGAAATAATGCCATCCCTGGACACGTGTTTCGAGGTAATTGCCTCTCGTCAGCAGGGAGCAGGTAGGTATGCGGGGTGCCAAGTAGACTGCCAAAATATATAGGTAAAGTACCTTTCAAGGCGCGCAGGTGCAGACACCAGGCTCGTCAGCCCAAAGTCGCTCGAAAGAGCTTTAAATAGTTTACGTAGTGGGTCGCGACACTGCTCGTCATACTAGCAAATAGCCCCAAAGAATTCTGGATAATGTAGTGGCAGCGGTGAGTACGCCTTTGCCACGAGTATGTGAAATAATGCCATCCCTGGACACGTGTTTCGAGGTAATTGCCTCTCGTCAGCAGGGAGCAGGTAGGTATGCGGGGTGCCAAGTAGACTGCCAAAATATATAGGTAAAGTACCTTTCAAGGCGCGCAGGTGCAGACACCAGGCTCGTCAGCCCAAAGTCGCTCGAAAGAGCTTTAAATAGTTTACGTAGTGGGTCGCGACACTGCTCGTCATACTAGCAAATAGCCCCAAAGAATTCTGGATAATGTAGTGGCAGCGGTGAGTACGCCTTTGCCACGAGTATGTGAAATAATGCCATCCCTGGACACGTGTTTCGAGGTAATTGCCTCTCGTCAGCAGGGAGCAGGTAGGTATGCGGGGTGCCAAGTAGACTGCCAAAATATATAGGTAAAGTACCTTTCAAGGCGCGCAGGTGCAGACACCAGGCTCGTCAGCCCAAAGTCGCTCGAAAGAGCTTTAAATAGTTTACGTAGTGGGTCGCGACACTGCTCGTCATACTAGCAAATAGCCCCAAAGAATTCTGGATAATGTAGTGGCAGCGGTGAGTACGCCTTTGCCACGAGTATGTGAAATAATGCCATCCCTGGACACGTGTTTCGAGGTAATTGCCTCTCGTCAGCAGGGAGCAGGTAGGTATGCGGGGTGCCAAGTAGACTGCCAAAATATATAGGTAAAGTACCTTTCAAGGCGCGCAGGTGCAGACACCAGGCTCGTCAGCCCAAAGTCGCTCGAAAGAGCTTTAAATAGTTTACGTAGTGGGTCGCGACACTGCTCGTCATACTAGCAAATAGCCCCAAAGAATTCTGGATAATGTAGTGGCAGCGGTGAGTACGCCTTTGCCACGAGTATGTGAAATAATGCCATCCCTGGACACGTGTTTCGAGGTAATTGCCTCTCGTCAGCAGGGAGCAGGTAGGTATGCGGGGTGCCAAGTAGACTGCCAAAATATATAGGTAAAGTACCTTTCAAGGCGCGCAGGTGCAGACACCAGGCTCGTCAGCCCAAAGTCGCTCGAAAGAGCTTTAAATAGTTTACGTAGTGGGTCGCGACACTGCTCGTCATACTAGCAAATAGCCCCAAAGAATTCTGGATAATGTATATGGCAGTCATCGGCACCCCGCATACCTACCTGCTCCCTGCTGACGAGAGGCAATTACCTCGAAACACGTGTCCAGGGATGGCATTATATTTCTATATACTCGTGGCGTAGGCGTACTCACCGTAGCCACTACACTATCCAGAATCCTTTGGGGTTATTTGCAGCATGACGAGCAGTGTCGCGACCCATTTACGTAAATTACAATCGAAATCTTGACAGCAATAGATGATCTCATTGCTCGTTTCATTTGCAGCAAACACAGAGCTGGCTGCTGCAAGCGGTGTCATTGAAACATTATTTCTACTTCCCTGACCCTCATTTGTATACTGTTAGCCCCTGCATAATCACATTACAAAATCAAGCAAGCATTTGGACTGCAATAGCTCTCGCATTCGCGAGAATTTGAGGTATTGTCATTGTAAATAACAATGCCTTGTATTTATGTGTTTAAAAAACGTGCAGTAATAAAAGGCATTTTCATTTACAATACCAATAGGTCAAAGTTTCGAAAATAGGAGACCTATTGCATTGCAAATGCTTGTATGTTCTCTTCCTCTCCCTTAAGTATGTCTCTCCCATAAACCTACTTAATTCTCTTTCAGCATTCATGAGACCTCTTTATATGAGCCTCTCGCTCTTTTCCTACCTGTTTATGGTCCTCTACTGTGCCACCCCCCCCCCACCAGCTGTGGCCCCCAGACAAAGACAGGGTCGGATAAAAATGCTCGAGGGTTGTCAGTGCCTACAACATGTGGCAGGATGTAGGGGAGGCTGTTCCCCGGAGGAGTCACTTGCATCTAACATTCCAATCTTACCTCATAATTTACCAGTAAGTGAAATGCCTCCGATAGGCCGGCACAAAAATACAAAGCATTTGGAAAAAAAATTAGTTGTCACCAGCGCTTCATAAAAAAGATATACTGCGGAGACTGTTACAAGCTAAAAGTTGGCTTCTGTCAACAATTCTGAAATATCTGTAGCTGGGCCATGGTGAGAAGCATAAACAGGCAATACTAGCACAGGCCGAAATGTTCTTGTACTAAAAAAGCAATCCCAAAGCTCTCTAGCAACCATTGACAAACTATGCCTCTGACTTGAAAGCACAGCCATACATTTTTGAAGAGAGCCGCTGCAGCTCTCCGAACACCTATTCCTATACAGCAACGGAGCAACCCATTTTCTATAAAGTTTCTCATTAGGGAAGATGAAATGGATTCATTTTTGTTTGTCAATTTCAGTATTAGCATACATCTTCCAAATCAGGTATTAGTTCTGAAAAAAATCGTGAAAACATATTTCAAACCAGCAGCCCAGAAAGGGATGTGTGCTTCCATCAACAGGGGGCGTGTTGTGTCCAGTTCTCAGCACGTAGACTCAGCAGCAGACACTGTGGTCCCAGAGAGTCCAAGGTAGGCCCACAAGGGACGAATCCCCACCAGAGTTTCAGGCTGCACGCACAAAATACACTTATATGCAATAGAATTCTATACATAAGCAGTGGTTATCCTGAAAATGTGGCCTAGACCAATGCTCAATTCGAAAGAAAAAAAATAAGGGCCCATCAGGAGGCTACTGCAGCTTGCATCACACATTGTACAGTCATCACTGGCAATCACAGTACCAACACAACAATTAACCATCAAACGCCTACAAGCGTGACACTTTAGACTATTCTGGGCCCCCAACCCTATAGGAATGGCTTGGGCGAGAGGTATTAGATATTTTTAATGCATAGTTAATCAATGAACAACTGTCGTTGTGCTCATCCCTAAAGACAGCAACACCGTGTGGCAGACTGTCATAAGTGCTGGTGTTGACAATTGAATGCCACAGCCAAGCACCGGAAACCACCAACTCAAATTAACCACTGCACGGAGTCAGTCCTCCTGACAGTATGATGGATAACGAGGTTGTGCCCACTGAAAGTGAGAACGGACTACAAATGAATGAGCAGAAATTGCACAAACTCCTCGTGTGGTACGAAACTCTAAATACAACTGCTCAAAAGTCACTATATTAGACGGGTGAGAGCACAAAACAAAATGGCGACCTCCTGGTGAGCTCCATTTTTGCAGCCCGTTTTTCGACTAATTACTCTGCATTTTCTGACAGAATTTCTTCTATAATGAAGTAGCTTGGCTCCGAAGTCCTTAACTGTTGCTGTGAGATTTTTCCAGGAATTTGTGTCATCGGAAGTGGTGTTTCCTTCCCCCCTGCTCCTTCACCCAGCTCTGCCTTGAGGTATTACCCAGCTTGTCTGTCAGGGGGACAGAGTAAATGTTCAAGAGAGGGCCTGGCTTTGGCCTAACCACTCCCACAGTCTGTTTTAGCTGCTGCACCAGTTGTTTTTCAAGCATTTTGTCAGCAATAATCTCCTTTTCCTTAATTTTGCATTTCTCTGCATCCTTAATTTTTATTAAAGGAAAATGGAAAATAAAAATGAGCAATTACCTCATTATAAAAGCAAACAACAGGTTTCTCCACCTCCAGTTAAATCTAAAGTGGTGGAGTCAAGTGAACCTTCTTTGACATTAATTCTTGATGAAATTCAAGCACTTCGTGCTAACACAGATACAATTGCCTCAAAGATTACATTTTTTTGCAAAGACATGGCTAGTATGTCAATGAAAATGTTGGATAATTCAATTAAAATGCAAGATAATAAAGTTAAAATTGATGCATTTGCTCCACTTGTGGAGAAAATTTCTCCTATTTGTGCCCTCGTTCTGGATATGGAAAATCGCAACAGGCAATATAACTTGCGCATTTTTAACTTACCGGGGGATGTTGAAGGTTCGAATTGCAGAATATATTTGGAGAATCTGATTCCTGGCCTTCTGAACATCAAATTTCCGGAGAAATTTGAAATTGAAAAAGCACATAGGATTCCATCTCATCGTAATCCTCATCATACAAAACCATGACAAATGATTTTTAAAGTGTTACGCCACCATCATTTGGTCTTGATAAGAAAGCAGCATGACAAATTCCGGCCTTAATGGTCAATGGTAATAAAATCTTTATTCACCAAGACTTTGCTTAAGATACTGTTAAGATTTGCAAGGAATTCACTGACCTTCGCCCTCAGTTAAGAAGTCTTGGATTTAAATATGGCTTTTTTTACCCTTCAACAATGCGCATTTGAAAAGATAATTTTTCAAACTCCTTCCAGCAACCTGAGGATTTAAGATTTCACAGCATTCAATTGATACACACGATTCTGCTACTTGAATATTATTGTTATATATATTTCTGACAAATTTATTGTTTATTTTCACAAGGGGCTCCAACAGTTTCGGTCATGCTTGTAAAGCGTGTGTGCGTTTCACTCTTGTTATTAATGTTTAATCATCTTTTTCATGTTTGTTTGTCTTTTCTTTTTCCTAATCTCTCCTTCTCCCCTTTTCTGGAGCTACTACTACTATTTTTCATATTCTTTCTCTACTTTTCTCTCCTCTTCTTAATTTCTTCCTTCTAACTTTTTCATTATGGCTAACGTTCATAATGTTGAATTAGTCTCTTTAAATGTCAAGGGGTTAAGTCATCCAGTTAAACGTACACAAATTTTTGATTATTTAGGAAGTTGTAAAGCAGGTATTTGTTTTATACAGGAAACACATGTTGATGACAAAGTCTTAGATTTTATGAAAAAAAAGTGGGTTGATAGCATTATATCTTCTCCAGCAATGGGCAAAAATAGTATTGCTATTCTTTTTGCAAAAAGACTACATTGACAAATTTTGAGTCAATCTTCAGGTATAGAAGGTAGATATGTTATAGCTAAAATTAAAGTTCATGATTCAGTTATAATTTTACTAAATGTATATGGTCCGACTGTTGATGATCCTATATTTTGGTCTAATCTAACTACTGAAGTACTTCAGTTGGGTAACATTCCGCTTATAGTTGAAGGTGATTTCAACATTATATCTGATCCTTTATTGGATAGATCTTCTCTCACTAAATTTTGACCTCCTAAAGCATTTTTTGCTTTTAAATCTTTTCTTCAAACTACAAAGTTGGTAGATATTTGGCGATTACACTTTCCTACAGAATTTTTTTTTTACATTCTTTTCCAATCCTCAGAACTCTCACTCAAGGCTTGATTATTTATTAATTTCTAGACAAATAATTAATTCTGTGGTCACTCCTACTATTGGTAATATTGATATTTCTGATCATGCATTAATTTCCTTTGTTTTGAAATTGAATTCAAATTTTAAAATGCAATCCAGATGGCGGATGAATACTAGTATTGTTCTTAATGAGCAAAATAAGACAAATCTCTCAAATGCTCTTCATGATTACTTTTCAACCTAGAAGGCTCTACGTCCATGATGAACAGATGGGATGCTTTTAAATCTTAAGAGCCTCTATTTCTCTTATGGCACATGAAAATAAAATTTTCAATGTAAAAATGTAAGATTTAGATAAACAAATTGCAAAATATGAGACTTTTTATTACATCTTATGATCCTAAATATGGATTGAAATTGCAAAAACTTAGTTATGAGTTTAATTCAATTCTTAGCAGAAGAGCTGGTATTCAACTTTCAAACTCTAAAGCCAAATTTTGTTTTAATGCTAATAGATCAGGAAGACTTTTAGCTAATTATTTACGCATTAAAAAAGATAAGTCACAAATAAAATCGATTCATAGCACTAATGGTAAAATTGCTTTATCCCAAAATGATATCATTAATGAATTTTTGGATAATTACGCTACTCTGTATAACAAACCTAACTTTGATGATTCTTCTTTAATTGATTCTTATTTATCTAAATGTGAATTACCCAAGATTTCCCAACCAAATAAAACTGAATTAGATTTGCCTATTACTCAAGATGAAATTATATTAGCCATAAAGTCTCTTAAAAAAAAATCCCCAGGACCTGATGGTATTCCCGCAGAATTTTATAAAGAATTTCAGTTACAACTTTTTCCTCATTTATTTCAAGTTTTCTCCTTTTTTAGTTCTGTGGGAGTTACTACGGGTTCTTTTACTGAGGCTTTAATTGTTGTACTGCCCAAACCTAACCCTACACTTGTGTCAAACTACCGTCCTATCTCCTTAATAAACCAAAATAAACTTTATGCCAAAATACTTGCTACTAGATTAACCTCTGTTTTAGATTCTATTACTCATCCAGATCAATCTGGTTTTATGAAGAATATATATGCTGCCAAAAATACAAGAACTTTACTTCATTTTATAGAACAACGTCCCACTCAATCTTTCCCATCAGGAGTTCTTGCATTAGATGCTGAAAAAGCTTTTGATAAAGTTCATTGGCAATTTTTATTTCGTACTTTAATAGAGTTTAATTTTGGTGATTTATTTATTCGTATGATATCTGGTCTATATTCTACTACTACTGCTCATTTATTTATTAATAGCTAAACTTCAGACCAATGTTCTCTTTTCAGAGGTACAAGACAAGGATGACCTCTCTCCCAGCTTTTGTTTCTTCTGAGTATCGAACCTTTGCTTGTTTCTAGGGGTGGGCGGAATTTGCGAAATTCACTTTTGCAAACTATCGCGAAAATGTTAAAAATCTCTGCAAACACGCGGAAATATCGCGAAGACGCTGAAGTTTTTTCCCGCCATTTGCGGTATTTTCTGCGTGATCGCGGCTTGCCAACTTACCCATGCGGTTGCTCACGGGCGCGAGATCTCAATCATCTCATACTCTCGCGGTGCATGATCGCGAGAAGAAAGACGTGATCGCGCGACGAATGACGTGATGGCGTGACAAATGACGTTAATGCGGGCGCGAACTGTCGCGAGACAGCGCAAATGGCTACCAACAATCCAACATCTCGTGGAGAACGCGACCGGATCAGGAAAACTTGTCGGCGAACGCGGGGATTCAGGTAAGGCAATCGCGTGCACGAGAGAATGTATTTTTTTACAGCGCGAGCAAGAAAATAATTTCCGGTAAGATGCGGATTGCGGAACTTTTGACATTTTCGCGCTCTCCGCGGAACGCGAAAGTGTCAAATTATCGCAATTTCCGCGAGCGGAACGGAATATTAGCCCAGGCCTACTTGATTCCATCAGAAAATGTGATAGAATTACTGGAATCAATATTAAGGAGGTTATTATTAAAACACTAGCATATGCGGATGATGTACTTTTATTTATTAGCAATCCTCCATCCTCATTCCCTACCTTATTTGAAATTATTTCATCTTATTCCAAAGTTTCTGGTTACAAGTTAAATACTAATAAAACATAATTTGGCAAAGAGATACATTTAAATACCTTGGCATTTTGTTTTCTTCATCTATGAAAACAACAACATCAATGAATTGTGACTCTATCTTAAATTATGTTAAGGATAAAATATTTTATAAAGTTGTAGATAAACTCCTTTTCAAATTTATTTGGAACAATAAATCACCTCATATTAGCTATAAAAAACTAAAATTGCCTAAATGTATGGGGAATTTGGTTTACCAGATCTTTTTTATTAGCACAAAGATTTAATATTAAAGCAAAGCTCTCTTTGGTTTAATCACTCTAATTTGAGTAATCCCCCTACTTGGCTTTTTATAGAAAAAACTTTAATATAACCATTTCTATTTCCTACTTTGTTAACTTTGTCCAATAAATCTCAATTTTTTCTTAAATCTGTTATTTTAAAATCCACCAAATTAATTTTAAATGATTTTGATTTAATTTTTCAATCACCCATTTCCATTACTGAAGATATGTCATATGATATAACCTATGCATAAAACTTATTAGAATTATTAGATTTTGGCATTCGTGGATTAAAGCTGGTATTTTTTAATCTTAAAGATGTTTATTATAATAATGCTTTTATATCTTTTGAGGTTTTACAAACGAAATGTCTTTTACCTCCTTCTGATTTTCTCAAATATGAATTTTTATGCAATTCTATTTTAGATTAATTTCCTCATAATATTCCTTCTAATGTTAAATCGGATCTATCAATTTATATTCAAATTGTGTCCACTTTATCTCATAGTGTTTCTATATTATATAAAAAAATGAACATCTCTCAAGGTACCAACATTATTGCAATCTTAACATTCTGGAATAAAGAACTTTCAACCTCTTTATCTATTGATACATGGAAAACTATTTGGCTTAATAATATTTCTGGATGGTTACCTGTTTCGCTCCATCAAACAAATTCATATATTTCATATAATTGTTAATGGTCTCAAATACGTTTGTTTCAAGCTAAACTTCTTCCGACTTAAAACTGTTGGCACTGTAATTTACATACTGGTTCGCTAAAACATATGCTGTATGATTGTCCTTCTGTTTTTAAATTCTGGACTGAAGTTTGGGATATTATAAAAAAGATACTGAATATAAATGAAGATTTTTCATTCAAATTGTTAATCTGAAAATCTGTCGTTCTTTCTCAAAAAATAAGTGACTTAGAAAGCGAACTTTTTAATTTTCTGTTATCAGCAGCTTTAAAATCCATTACATCTTGTTGGAAAGATGTTTCATTATTATCTGTTCATGTTTGGTGGTCATGGGTTATTTTTACCAGAAGAGGAGCTCATTTATCTTTGCAAGGTATTCATCATAATTCTAATTCCTGTCATTCATTCTGGAAACCTGTCGATAATTATTTATCTTCTTAAATACGTAGCTGTCTTTAGTTTTTTATTGCTATTATAATAGTCTAGTCTTTATTGTATAGTAGCTCTACTTTAATCATTATTAATAATATATTTATGCTTGTCTTTTCTCCTTCCCTTTTGTTTTTAGCAATATTATATTACATTGAATTTTACCTGTTGAAATTTAATTGCTGTTCTGAATACTTTTCTATTTTAATTGGGTATTTTTACAGTACTATTTTATGTTTGTCATTTGTTTACTATAAAATTTGATAAACTATTTTGAACAAAAACACAAAAAGTCACTATATTGATCCCACCTATAGGTGCATCATGCAGTTTCAACGATTTTCCTAATGCGGAACTATTACCCTGATGTAGCGTCGTGTAGTGGATACAGTTACAAATCTCAGGCCATGTGATCAGTACCCTGGTTTGCCGGTCATGGGCATCAGTTTTACACCGTAATGCATTCTGGTAGTTGTAGTGCATGTTGTTTTTGAAAAACAATTGTACTAATTCAACTGAAGGCAATGCTTTGTAAAGGGAACGTGCAGCACTGATAACAAAATGCTTGGATGCCGTGGAGCTATGCGCAAACCCTGACAGAGGGGCGATTAGGAAAGTAGCTCTTGTAGGCAGCTGTATTCGAGTTTTAGAATATCACCTGAAAGGGTATGCATGCATCAGGACCCTTTGTTTGAGATGAGTAAAGAAAGTCACATTTCTAGGAAGGATGATATGACGACTGAGACTAGCAGTGCTACAAGGTTGGCATGTGCCATAATGCCAGTGAGGAAAATAGCCACTTCGAGCCCTGGTGCGGTAGTGAAAGACAAGCATAATCCTGGTACACAGGGCCTCTCACACGTCTACGCCCTGGTGCCGCAATACCTGCTGCACTAAAGTGGGGCCACTGGAATTATGCAATTGTGCAGCCCAGGCGATTTTTACATAATTGTAGATTTGCAGCATAATCCATCATCTGCCGCATAATCTGCAGATTTTACCCCCCCCCCCCCAAAATGTAGGTTCTAGCTTAAAAGGTTCTAAAGTTACAAAAAATGACATATAACATGCTGCAGCACAGTGGAAGACCCTCTATGTTGGTTGACTAGATACATTTTTTTTACATAATATTATATTTGGTTGTTAAACTTCATCTTAATTGGATTAGACCATCCCCTCCCAGCCTCTCATTTTCCCTGCATAAAGCCTCAACTCCCTTACGGGGCCGCTTCACGCTCCTCCTCGGAGCACAAGAGCAGCCCCACCTCGCCCTTTGTCATTCTGTTTGCGGCTGATGATTGCCACATACAGAATGACAATGGCCCAGTCTGGGCTGAAAAGCATGTGTTGGGCCTCCCCCAGCCTCGGTCAAGGGCAGGGCAGAAAGTCAGATGGAAGATAGTGAAACAAGTTAAAAAAGGAGGGGCTAGAGTTCTTTCACAGTCTCATCCTTTTAGGACTGATGCATTTTCAATATTATATTCAACAAAGCCATGGTTGCTGCTTTTTTGTTTTATGCAACTGACAACCATTGACAAAGCCAATAGTTCTCACTTGTTGATGGTGTAACATTACTTGTTGTGTTATATATCTAGAAACAATGACAGAAGAGGCAAAATACTAGTCGGGTGGCACACTATATTAAGCACAGCTTTTTAGCTTAGGTGTTTTAAGTCACACCCTTAATTACATCGAACACCCCCTTTGGAGAGACCCCCCAGTTTTTTCATTCCACTTAAAGCCCTGGAAATAAAACCAAGTCACAGTCACATCATGGTCTGGCACTGTGCATCATGCATGACTTCCACTTTTTCAGATTGCCTATTGTCAGGGGCATAGTAACTCCTCCCCCATTCCACCACACCTCTTGCTTTAGGAACTACAGCAGGGGCGAAGTCCTTGATGGGCCTCTTCTGTCTGCAACTCTGCAGCATAAACTCAGCTCATAATTAATATGAAAAAATGGCCGAGTGACTAAGTGGAGGGATGAATGGATGACTGGATGGATTAGTGAAAGGGTTAATGGATGAATGAAAGGGTGAATGGATGGATAATGGGAGAAAGGATAAATGGATGGATGAGTGAGTGGAATGATGGATGAGAGAAAAGGTACAAAGATGGATGTATGGGTGGAAGGGTAGATGGATGGGTAAAAGGGTGGATGGATGAATGAGTGAAAGGGTGGATGATGGGCGAATGAATAGGTGGCTGGATGACTGAAATGATGGAAGGATTGATGAATTGATAAGTGAAAGGGTGAATAGATGGATGGATGAGTGAAAGGGTGGATGTAAGGATGGATGAGTGGGTGAAAGGGACAGTAGATGGACAAAAGGATGGATAGATGAGTGAAAGGATGGATGGATGAGAGGAAGGATGGATGAGAGATAGGTTCAATGGATGGATTAATGAGTGGGTGAGTAGATGGATGGATGGGTGGATGGATGGAAGGAAGGATGGCTAAGTGAAAGGGTCGATGGAGAGAGAAAAGGAGGATGGATGGATGAATGGGTGGAAGGATTAGTGACTGGGTGGATGGATGAGCAAGTGAAAGGATGGCTGGATGGGTGAAATGGTAAATTGTTGGATGGGTGGAAGAGTGGATGGATGAGTGTACAGATGGCTAGGGTGAAAGGGTGGATGGATGGATGAGTGAAAGGGTAGATGGAGGGTTGGAGGAGTGAAATGATGGATACATGATGGATAGGTTTGCAAATGGTTGAATATTTTGGGATGTAGATGGGCTTAAGTATATACTATTCCGCGACCTCCTCTGATGTGTCTGTAAAACTTACTTTTTGTCCTGAAGTTTTGTCCCGAATTTTGACCTCCTGTCCTGAACTTTTGTCCTGAATTTTGACTCTTTGTCCTGAATTTTTACACTCACCATCCTTAATTTGCACCCATGCCAGATGGTAACCCTATCTCGGACGAGTGTGTAGAGTAAGAGGTGAGAAGGTGGCAATATGGTTTACTGAGACAGCGGTATGCCTCAGAGGGGAGGGAAATGGTAATGAATATGGAATGGGAATAATACTATACAAGGCACTTGGAAGGGCAGATAGAGTGAAGAGACTGGCCTGTGTGCTGACCATTTTGAAAATCGATACAGAGTTAATGTGGCCCACATTTGACTGTATGGTTATGTTGAGGTCTGTTAGAACTGGGGGTCTCTAGTTGGCAGAGGTAGGTACCTTTGACCAAATAGGGACCCTTGTTTCTAGTCCGGGAAAGGGGATTACACTCCTGGATAATCCCTGCTCACCCCCCTGGTAGCTTGGCACGAGCAGACAGGCTTATCTCAGAGGCAGTGTGTAAAGTATTTGTAAACACATACAGTAATACAGTGAAAACACTACAGATGGACAGCACACAGATTTTATAAAAATAAGTATTCTTTATATAGACTTAACACAAGACTCAAACGACAAAAATCCACAATACTGTAATCAGAAATAATACTTCAAGATGGTAGAAATAGCTTAAAAATTGGTTATTCTCTTAAACACAGTTTTTAGCAATAGATAACCCCAACTGGAGTTATCACGACGTCGAGGTCAACGAAATCCCAAAGTACAGCGGCGACCGCAAGGGGCGCGGTGTCGGGCCTGGAGCCAGAACAGACCCACAAAGAACAGTACATTGGAAAAGCGAAAAAAAAGCCAGCTCATGGCATCAGGGAGATGCGGCATCGTTGGTGCTGTGTGGCGTTGGTTCCTTGCTTCGAGGGGCGATTCGTCGGGTTCTCGATGCTTGCGCAAAGCATGGGAAGTGTTGGTTCCTGAAACCACGGTTTTGTACGATGTCACAATGTCGATGGATTCTTGACCACCCACGTCGAGGATTGACTCCGCGATGTTGTCGGCTTCAGAGTCGATGCAGCACAGCAGCAGGCGTCGGGCCTAAGTCGCAAGTCAGAGCAGCGCTCATGGCTTATGGTAGGTTATGATGTCGCTTGCTGGCGTTGATATAGCACGGCGGCCGGCGTCGGGTCTACGTTGTAAGACGGAGCAGCGCTCACAGCTTCAATCCAGAGCACGGCGTCGCTTGCCGACATCAGTGTTGCAATTTCCTTCTGTAGCAGCCAGAACAGCAAGTTCCTGATGCAGGCAAGCAGAAGGGGTGAAGTCTTTGTATCTCTGAGACTTCAGACAGGAGGCAAGCACAAATTCGAGCCCTTGGAGATTTTTTGCAAGATGATGAAAGTTGCAATAAAAGTCTTTTCTCCTTTTCTTGGCAATAAAGAAACCACTGCAGGCACACCCCAGCAAACAACACACTAGCATAGGGGTAGTCAAAAACTCCTGCAGATTCTCTGGTTCTTCTCCTTGGCAAAAGGTCCGTCTTGATGTCCAGAAGTGATCTAAAGTCCTGGGGTCTGGGCCCCAATCTGTATACCAGTAAATCCTTTGTCCTCTGAAGGGAGGGGGTCGTGTTCCTAGTCCAAACCAGTTCTCGGTGCATTCTGCCAGTGCACAACTGCTTACCTTGTCAGTGTGGGCAAGGGTCATCAGACGCACCACGGGAGGTGAAGCCAGCATTGTGGAAGGCAGGCACAGCCCTATTCAGGTCCAGGTGCTACTCCTCCCACCACTTCCAATGCAGATAGGTTTATTCAGCCTTGTGCTGACTCACCCCGTCTCCTGGAGCCTCCCCAGTCCCTGCCACTCACAAACCAGATATACAATACACAACCTAGCAGAGGCAGGCTGGGTGGTTAGGTAAGAAAATACCTACTTTCTAAAAGTGGTATTTTCAAACGCAGAATGTTAAAACCAACTTCACTAAAATATGTATTTTATCATTCTGAGTTTGGGCATACTAAATTCATTCTTCTACAATGTTCCCTGGGAAAGTTAGGATAATAAGATGTTATAATCAAACTGCCCATTCTAGCCTATGGGGAAAGGTAGCCTTGCAATAGTGAAAAACTAAATTAGCTGTAATTCACTATCAGTACATGTCACACACCTCAGGGCATGTCCTACTTTTCACATGCAATTCACCCTGACCTAGGGCCTACCTTAGGGGTGGCTAACATGTAGAAAAGGGAAGGTTTAGGGACTGGTAAGTGGGTGCACTTACCAAGTCGACACAGCAGTACTAGACTGCACACAGGCTCTGCAATGGCAGGCTTGAGACACACTTTACAAGCTGCTTCTGTGGGTGGCACAATCAGTGGTGCAAGAACCACTAGCAGCATTTGATTTACAGGCCCTGGACACACATGGGGCACTATACTAGGGTCTGATAAGTAAATCAAATTAGCCAATCATGGAGTCACTAATTCATTACAACAATTTACCATAGGGAGTACTTGCACTGTAGCACTGGATAACAGTGGCACAGTGCCCAAAGCATCTAAAACCAGAAAAACATATCAAAAACAGAGGCGACAACAGAGAAAAATGGAAGGGAGGCTCACGCCAATGGCACCAGGTCTAACAAGGTCATATTTCCGAAGGATTTTCTGATAGATAAGATCATTAAATTGGTAAGAACAGCAGTTAAGTCAGATGCGTAGAGCATTACAACCACAAGATAATCTATGGTGGGATAGGTGTGGCCATTAAAGATCTTTTTGGAGTTAGTGCATACTCGATGACAACCAATACCCTGCTAAATAATAATTTCAGGGAATCTTGGATCGTAAAAGATCAGGTGCCAGTGAGTGATTGGTAACCAAACAGGGGCTCCTAATCACAGAGTAGGACCTCTCAACACCCAGTACCGATTCAAAATCAAATTACGACACGAAAGGTAAGAGAAAATGATACTTGGTCCTTTATTTTATTAGGAACACGTTTTAGTTATGTATGGTTATGGTGACCATATTACATGTGTTTTTTGGACAGGTACATACAGTTGAACAAATGATGGAAGCCTAATTGAGAAGTTCATCATTGACCCCATAGTGCTATTAATGCAGTAAGTGCTTATTATGATTATGTGGAACACGCAACACATGGGGCTACCCTTGGTATAAAAGGTTGATTAGAATTATGGTCATATATTATTCACAGGTCAAGATTCTTCACATAGGACTCCATGTGATTATACCCACGAGCATAAGAGTTTGAGAATACCACTCACTCTAAGAGGTAACTGATCAGAAATAGGGATTATAACCTAGATCCTTTGAGTGAACCATATGGAATTATCTTTTGTGAATGGTGCTCTTTTTTGGAGAACGTTTAATTTGAGCACCTCTGTTTTAACTAATCATATTGATACTTGCAAAGATATTGATTACGACAAATTAATACAATGCAAATCTTCCAACCTAGTCAACAATGTGCACTGAACAGAGCTGTATGTGTAGTTATACCATGTATTTATTGAGGTGTTTTATTTGTTTCTGTTTCCTTGATTAACTGTTTAACGTGTTTTTAAGACTATTTGTTGTCCTGAAGAAGACAGAGACCGATTTGATAAGTCGCCGAAACGCCGCATCAACACTTGCTTTATTCCAATAAGTACATGTAAAATTTGAATAAAGGTTATAGATTGCTCATGTGGTAGAGATCCTTATGCAAAAAGAAAACTTTTTATATGAATTAGCATTTACATTGTATTTGTACTTGTGTATGTTTCATCACAGTAGTATAATGTAAAGATGATATATTTTTTAACATATGCTAATACATATTTTTATTGTTTCCAGTATGTACTAAATATGAAACAAGTATTTTCTGAATGTATTGACATAGAATTTTTACAATAAAAATATTTTTTAAATAGAGGGAACAAAATTATATATACTTTTTAGATTAATAATCTTCTTGGTTTGCTTCTGGTACTGTGCATTTTGTTTGACTATTGGTTGACAAAATAAGATTTAGCACAAAAGGGATCTTTTTGTTTGTTTTTTCTTTAACTACCCGGTCCCTTTTGGCTCATTTTGGATGACTCTCTGTTTTTGGAGCAGTCAACCTACTTGAACAGGAAGATGAGAGATGGGGTATTCCAACTGTGAGATATGCATAGATCACATCCTGACTGATCTCAGATTATGGGACAAAGTTTAGGACATGATAGCAGAGGAGAGGTTTGAGAGCAATCATAATCCTCTATGCCTCTACATGCCTCCCATCTAGGGAAAGCTTACTAAAGGCCTTCACCTTTGATTGGCGACAAAGGATGTTCAGTTGGCCAATAAATAATAAGTGCTCACACAAATGGAATAAGATAGCTGAAAGGCCCAATAAATGTTTTTCTCTTTGCTCAGATCTATGAAGCTCTACTTCGAATTTATGTGATTTATTGGCCAACAATAACAACCTAGAGCAAGCAACTCGCATTCATTCTGCTTTTTTTAAACCAGATACATTCACATTTTACAGTCAACAGAACGGGTAACAAATCGGGTAACATACTCAAGGAAACAAAAATTGGTTCAATAAAGAGTGTAGACAGGTCAGAAGACAACTAGCATTACCTATCAGGTCGAAGGCCTTGGAAAGGAAAACAGCCTTGCTGAAGGTGTATAAACAAACACAAAACAAAGAAAATAGGGGATGGGATGAGCTGAGAAGAGATGGTGTGCCCGACTTCATACATTTACTGGTAAAAATTCTCAGAAATCTTGGTCTATTGTGGCAACTGGGGATAGAATCAGTGCCAGACTGGCCATAGTGCGCATCAGGCGTTTCCCTGGGAGGCTGGAAGGGTGGGTACCAGTTTTGCAGTGGTGGGTGCCAGTTTTGTTACTGGGGGCGGGTTTTGCAGCGGACCTGTAATATCGCCCCCCAGTAACAAAAGTTATTGTATGTCACATTTGCACCCCTGCTCCCAGGGGGCTGGTCCAACAAAATTGCTATGGCTGCTTTGGGTTTCCAGTCTGGCCCAGGATAGAATGGCCACATCAAAGATTGTGAACTATATACAACTGAATGTTAGGTTTTACCAATTTGCACCTTGATATCATGACGCACAGGAGGCTCCCACCGCGGCGAACAGGCACAGTGCGATGTTCACAATGATCAGGAGAGGCAAAGAGGCATCTGACATTCGACATGAGTGATATAAAAGCTTCCCTTGAAGCCAACACACTCGGCAAAGCTCCCAGACCTGAAGGCATACCGGGCAATATTTTTCTTCATGATAAAGATAACTGGTCTAAGTACAGCTTGGCACTAGCAAATGCCTTCACAAGGGGAGCACCTATTCCTAGCTACTGGAAAGGAGCTGGGGTAGTACCCATCCAGAAAAACCGGCATAGGGACCTGCTGTTAAAATATCGGCCCATAATATTAATTGACACCTTTCAAAAGGTGTCCTGCCGTGCAGTGCAGGGTAAAGTCTTAGAGTGGATAAAAGATAACAAGATACTCTCCACTATAGAAGCCAGGTTTAGAAAGAACACCAGCACAATAGACTAGGTCCTTCGGTTCATGGCTCTGTATTTATTGGAGAACGGTTCTCATTGGCAGAGGACACCTATATGTCACCTTTGTTGATTTGAAGTCCACCTTTGACCTAGTACCAAAAGATGTGGCTGCTCTTGCAGGATATGGGGATTCCATTAAATATCCTTTCTATTATAATCCGACTTCATGAGGAAAACTTTGCCAGAGTGAGATGGAGTGAACAGTGTCAACTCCCAAATTCTATTTCTAGCAAAACGGGTGTGAGACAGGGTTGTGTCCTGGCACACACCCTGTTTTGCTTATACTTGAATCACTTAGCAGAGCATCTATCCCTCTTCATCAATGATGCCTCCTCCATGGCTGGAGTAAATATTCCCACTTAACGTTTTGCAGATGACACCTTACTAGTGTCCTAAACCCTGAGTGGACTGCAGTGCTTAGTGAATCATTTAGAGGAATTTTGCTCTATACGAGGGTTAGCTGTTAACACATCTAAAACCAAGTACATGAATATGAAGCAACACAAATCATGCAAGCGAATTATGACAAATAGAGGGTGTGTGCTAGAAAAAGAAGATGCATTCAGGTATCTAGGAATCAAGCTATCGACAAAAATATCATGGACAAAGCCTTTTAACAAAAGCTCTTTGAAGCTCAAACAAGTTGTGGATGCCATACTGGGCCAGGATTTGGAGAAGGGTATTGACTGTTCAGTGTCAATGGTGTTGCATCAATCATGAAAAAGGTGATGGGAGGAATGCTTGCAAATAATCTAGCCAACCACTTGGGATAGCATTTCAATCCATCGTTTTTCACAAAATGTACCACTCTAGACACACCTTATGTACACACCTTATGCAAATAAGTAGTAACCCTGCTCCTCATGTAAACAGTCCATCTCAAAACTCTAGGTGAGGCACCCCTCATCCAGAATCAACACACATCAGCCCAGACTGATTTCGACTTTGTTAGGCCTCCTCAGTGAGGTATAGCTTGGATCCTATGTCACAGTGAGCAATGGACCCACACCTGGGCATACCCATGACCACTTATAGTAAGATGGGGAAAACATTATAAAATCTCCTTTGTTGTCCATTTAGGCAGTGACACATGCACAGGAGAGCTTCTGGATGATATTTTTGAAAGCAAAAAACAGCTGATGTATTAGACTAATCGTGAGGTGTTCTATGAAATAAAATTTGCTGCACTTGCGTCTCTTTTTCTGAAATTGTATCTTTTATTTTTGTTAACTTGTCATTATTTTGGTACAGCATTCTCCTACACCTCTTTTTCTTCTGCACCACTTTTTATGCTGCATCTTTGTCTCCTTCTTCTGTAGTTCTCATTCTGCTGCCCCTTTAACCATTCTGTTGCACCTCCATCTCTTTTCCACTCCACCTGGAGTCCTTGTTCTGTTGCAACGTTTGCTACTCTCATACAACTCTTCTACTGCTGCACCTCTTACTCTGCTGCACATGCTTCTCATTCTGTAGCAACTCCTTCTGCTGCACCGCTCACTTTTTAACGGCAGCTGCATCTCTTTCCACTTTCCGAAGAATTCTTATTCTACTGCAGCTCTAATCCATGCACTCAGTTACTCTCCCACATCCGTGGAACTTTTCACTCATCCTCACAGTCACACACTCTCTCATTCACACAACACATATAAACACTTTTATGAAGGCCAGGCCAATTGGCTTTGCCATTGCTTGTTTTTCATGTTTCCATTTCTACAGAGACCTTCCTTGAGGTTCTTGCAGAAGAAAGATTACAAGAACCGCAAAATATATTGAATCTTGTAGTGCTATTTATTTTTATCATTGGGCTTGTCCTTTTGTTTATGTTCTTTCTTGAGACTACTGTAATTAAAAAGCAGGAGGGTGACGCATAATTAATTGTGCCTAAGACTTCCCTTCGCTTGCCTAGAAACATCTGCACTTAATGGTGCTCACTTTCCTGACCTTGGGAGGATTGAACACTGAGTGGGCAAGGTCGGGATCTGAACTCGACTAGCCAGCCACAAAACTCAGCTTATTTATCTTTGTTTCCAAAGATAGTTTGCTAGCTTCCCGTCACCTGCTGACTTCGGAGTGGAGGGGCCAGGTTTGAGTTTCGGCGTCCACTCAGCATCCTGTGATTCTGGGAAAATCTCCCCCGTGCTTACCATAAATAAATGTGTGCTTAACTGGTGCTCATGAAAAGCGCAGCTGTTGATGATTGTGCCAGTGCTGAGCATCGAAACCACTGGCTCAAATTAAGCACTGACAAAGCGGTAAATCGCTTTTTGAGTACACCTGACTCTGCACAACAGCCATGGCCACATTCAACACGTAATTGCAAAACTGAAGCTGTCAGGGCCAAACATTTGTGTTACATATCAAACACTGTTGGCCAAATAAAAACATGCATAGTATGCGCACAACTGGAAATTCACTCCCCTCCCCAAAATCTTCTCCTTACTGCCCGCAACGCCCAAGAACTCTCGGAATCAGGACATGTTGTCTACGGCGTAGCCTTTTATTCACATCAATCCAAGTGAATCATCGTAGTCCTTTACCAAATAAAAGTATCCTTCTTGTATATATAAGAACTATTCACAGCATCACACTTTATCTGCATCAACATGTCAATGGCAGTAAGGAAATTAGGTACGACATTACACTTCAACATTTATCTCGGCTGTACACTAGAACAACTTGGCCGTACATTTCGAACTTACAGTTTAACTTTTAACTCGGCCGTACACAAGAACTTGGCCGTACATTTGAACTTGGCTGTCTAGGCCGCCAATCTCCCACTCGGCCAGTAGGCCCCAACGCGCTATAGCCAACAGTTACATTACTTGACATCCAGGGCACCGCATACCGCACTGGCCCACCGGGGCACCTGAACACAGGCATCCTCCTCAAGATTCTACTCAGTCCATATGTGGTGGGTTAGGGCAGTAGAGTCCAGGACTACCGGCAGGCCAGTCCCTCCTCCCTGCCTACCCACTGCACTCGTGAAATCTACCCCTTCCAGGGGACCATCGAATGGCTGCACCTCCATTGTTGTCCATCCCTCTTTGTTGTAAACTGTCAGCGCTCCGCCAGAGGGTGAGAAGCTCCCCAGCGCACTCGACCTCCCCCTACCTGACGCTGACACTGCTCCATAACACCTGCCCTTTTTCTACCGCTGAACCTTATCCTTACAGAACCACAACGAAGTCCTGATCGGAAAGAGAAGAGCCAATAGTGAATTGTGTTGATTAGTTTGTTATTGGTGCATCTTGGACTGGGGGCTCCCCAGCCTATAACGCCAAAGTAATCAACCCACAGGCTATAAGCTGAATACCCAAATGAACCATGACTTTTCCCATTTCCAGAACCTCCCGCATATATTAATGTGACATCCGTAGTGTCACCCAAGTGAACCATCACTTTTCCATTTCCAGAACCTCTCACACATATTAATGCAACATCTGCATTGTCCCACCCGGACACGTTTGCCCCTTCATACACGGCATTTACAGGAATATACGCAGGATAACTCCACCACATGTCCATGTCCTCCTACATCCAAGGAGAACACACTTTGTGAGACATCCGCTGTGCGCAGCGTACCGACAGGCCCTGCCTTGCCACAGCCTTTCCCAGGACCATTAATGGAGAGCATAATTGCAAGATTCACGATTAATCCGCCCCGCCCCAAATGGAGTTTGCCGAGAAATAAGTCTGCACCACCTATCCAACTCCTCCACCATCAGGAAGCCTACCGCTTTGGCCCCCTGGGCAGCCGTTAAGTGGCACCATAGCCAGCCCGTATTGTGCACTAAGTTATTTACATCGACCGGCATTTTTGTTTGACTAATGGGCTTCGGATCAGCGGAAATTTGTTCACCTACACTTCACTGTTTACAAGGAAAGCACCGCCGCTGGTATACCTGATCACAGGAGACTCTTTTCCACCATCAGGAAGGAGGGAGCACTGCACACCTCCTTGTCCCACTGAATAGCGCTTAACCGGCACCCGAGCAAGCCAGTACTGTGCACTAAGTTATTACCTAGACCAGCACTTATGTTTGAAGAAAGGGATTTGGAGCAGACAAAATGTGTACACCTGCCCTCACTGTTTACAAGGAAAGCACTGCCACCAGCATACCTGATCACAGGAGACTCCTGTAAATAACTAAGAGGGTCCCCCCCCAATCTGTTATTGTTGATTACTTTATGGAGAATGCTATCCCGCCACAAGGCGGTTTTCAACGCCTAACCATAAGAAAAATGGTGTTGCCCTTGTTGAAGGCAATCGGAAGCTGCAGCATTTATTATGCACCTACACCTAAATTAGTCGCCATTGCCGGCAAACAATTTAAAACCCCTGTGTCCGCTGGAATAATTTCCTCAGCCGTGCCCGCTCGCATGTCACTTCGAGTGACAGACCATACACCCCATTCGTGTCTCCACCCATATGAATGAACTTAAGTAACTTATAAACAATGGCTGTTATGTTTCCACCTTATTTGTGTGCACGGAGGGGTCCCGCCTGGCTCCCCGTAGGCTAGGCCTGATACCGTGTTTCAGGCTAAACCAAGTCAACTTCTAGTGCCAATACATACCGAGACAGCCGTCGTGAAATCTCTCCACAAGCACCACGCCATTGCTGGCCATACCCTTTCCGATGTGTCGTCCTTCTTCCCACGACTCAGGGGCCATCATCATAGCAAGGCGTGGATGCGGAAAGAAACAAAGAGAAAAATGGCGTTCAATGCAGGTGAACCTAAGTGACTTACATAACCAATACTCTCAGAGCACCCTGTAAAACCACCCCGGTAATAACACCAAGGAGTTATAAATATATATATATATGTATTTTTGTAAATGAATAGGTGAGAAGGTAAATATGCTCTCAAGAGAACTGTATAAAATGTTCATGAAAGCACTCAGGCAATACCACTGAGGGCTAATGTGCGCCTGTCCCAGCGCCTACTAAGGAGAGCTGCCTTAAATTCCCCACCACTCTCAAAATGCCCTCAATTTACCAACCTTTGTAAATAAGAGAAGAGTGGAACCTTTGCAAACGCTTCCGCTGGGGCAGCTGCTGCTGGGAAATGTTGTTGGCCTTTAGCGATATTGTTTCTGCTGCAAGGTCTTTGGGAAGTATTCGCCCACCGGACGACCCCTGTACACCAAGCTTCCGCCATCCCAGTGAAGCGCGCCTCCGGATATCACTGACATAAACAACAACCAAAAGGGGAACAATTAAGCCATTGAAATTTAGTACATGATCCCGCCCCCCAGCCTTGCCACACAGGGGGTGTAATAAAACACGAGTTTCCCCTGGTTTAACTTTCGTTGAAATGTGCTGGTTGGAATGAGTTTTCTGTTGAAAATGACCGGGACACGCCACAGTGGGCGAAGGGGGAAACCTTTATTCATTCTGGAATATATCATATTACTGCCTGGGGATGAAAAATAAGACACCCCTATGACCCTTTGTGATATATGAATCTGTGTATGTTTCCATAATCTTATATTGGTAAGTACAGGGCTTTAAGTGGACAGGGTCCTGCCGGTGCTTAGCTCAGGCTCTGATCCGAGGAGACAAAGAGAACGAAACCCCTGGAGCACAGCCTTAAATTCCTCTGTTAAGTTTTGTTTCTGATAAGTTTCGTTTTCTCCATCTCTGACAAGAACCTAGCAGATGCTGCGCATCTCCTGGAGATGGTGGAGGACTCCATGTCCTGCCAGGCAGCATCTAGGTGGATGCCACATGGAAGTGTGAGTCTGAACAACTGAACCTCCTGGGATGCTCTGGTGTATCTGCACTCATGGGCATGAGCGGGTGGTGCCCAATTTGTAAAAGAATAAGTGTTGGAGCTCAAAGTTTTGCCCAGAAGCCTGCAGCTGGTGCAGCATAAGTTGAGGTGGCAAATGCCAGGGGTGCACACTCTCGATCCCACCACATGCTTCTTTAATTCCTCACCGCACACACTCTGCCTCTACGTCCCAATCTTGCATGTTCTTATTCATCACCACCTTCTCCCTTTTGCCACCAGCTTTTAGGTCGAGCCTAGACAGCGCATGCGCTGTCGCAAGAGCTGTGGTAAACAGCAGCATAGCAAGGGTAATCCCGCCTGCTGCCTGCCATTGGTTAACTCCTGTGTTACTCCAAGTGCCTGGCTCCTTCTCGGTTGGTGGTCTGATACATCACTTCCGTTTTTAACAGAAGCAGCACCGACCAACTACAATTTTATTACGTCCTAAGAGTTAATGTGTAATGTTTAGGGACTACTTGCTTTATTGTGTAAATATGCCCCCTTGCACGGACGACATGGGCACTGTGTTAATGAGGCAAATCAACTTGGATCCATCCTCCATTCTCGTCGATAACACCGCCCCCCGCTGCCCTTCATGTGGCTTGCGTGTTTCTAAGAGACACGGTGTCAGCTTCATGTTTCCTTAATATAAAAGAGTTGGAAGTTACACTATTCACTACTGAAGTATGAGCTTGCTGGTTGTGCTGGCTTCCACCCAGAATCACGCAGCCCACCCCAATTTTTTGGCACAGCGAGCCCTCTCAGTGCTGTGATTTATATAACATGTGAAACAAGAAAGGCTTGGGTCCTATCACTTACTGACCTGGACCACTATAATTTAGAAAACAAGAAATTGGCCAGTTGTTAGGCAATTATTTAGCAACGCCTAGCCATTAAATCCTAAGCATGCGTGATTTATTTTACATTATTTCCCAGTTTCAAATTATTATGCATAGGAACATTTTGTCATGTCTTAAAAAGAAACACAGATTTTACACATTTAGCAATAAAAGTACATCTCTTTTAAAACTCCCTGGGGTGCCCCATAAATGTCTTGGCTTCAGCTCGAGTCAATGCGTTTCAAACCCTGAGTTGTTCTAGGGTTCTCCTCAGGACGGGGACTGGAGATGGCCTTAACTGTGAAACATAAAACAAAAAATGGGGTTGGTGTCAATGGTTAAAAGAACCTCATATTAAAAAAATGTAGTCTATCTGCATCCACTACATCGCCTAGTTATACCTGCAATAGTTTGGTGCTCCAAGATATTGTGGAATTTTCAAGATAAAAAGACATTGGAGTTCTGTGGACAAAGAAACAAAACAAGAGGAGGGAAGGAATGAGCAAGATTGGCTTTCTCAGAGTTTATGTGTGACAAGGAAACTTTAATATGCGTACCTCTAAAGGAAGTGCAATTCTTCCGAGGTCACCATCTGATACTGGGTACTTAACATAATGTAATTTCCAAGTTTGTGTATGAAAAGAGGCCCTAATAAAAGAGAAACAGTTGGATTGAATTCAGTACACATTGATTAGTATTTTACGCAGTTTTACAAATTGAACCGATGTAGGCCAAATATGTCAGCCTACCTCATAGTCGCCCGTTGCATTCTTACGACTTCTAATTGCTTCTCAGGAATGCCCTGCGTAACATTAGAGGCAGTTTTATCTCATATGGGGTTCTAGAGAGAGAGAGAGAAATGCTCGTATTATATTTCCGGCAAGCATCTTTAAAATAGTTAAAATGTTGCACAGTATGCGTGCAGACCAACGCGCCTCAGCCGCGATGGTATTGTGAAGCTTTATTATCGAGTTTGTGTCACTTGCCTGCATCTACTTGAACTCCCATCGTTTGACCGCCATCACGTATCTGCTGGGCCACAAACACTTTCCAGGTATAAAACTTTTCAGGAGGTGATCTTGGTAAAAAGCTGACTGGATTACGGACCGCTTTGAATTATGGGAACTGTAGTCAATTTCCCAGATTACTTGATTCAGTCATTTCATTAAGACCTCTGATAGCCGTATCAAACTTCATTATCAAAAATGCCTCCTTTTGCGACAATCGAAGTGCAGGTTCGCCGCCTCTTGGTTTAATTATTGCCAAGATAGTCCATTTGAAATCACTCGGGGCATGATTCATTTGAATGAAATGATTCACACGGGAGGCAGTCATTATTTTATTCTTGATGCGTGAACGATGTTGGATGATTCTTTGTCTGGACTCCTGGGAAGTTTTTCCCACATACACCTTTTGACACGGACAAATGATTGCATAAAGCACGTCCTTTGACTTACAGTTAGTAAACTCATTATGTCGCCAAAATTTCTTGCCATCAGTGAAAACGGTGCCCGAACATGTCCCACATTTATGATGGCCTTGTACTGGTTGCAAATTAAACAAGGTGCTTGGATTGTCTTTCTTTTGAATTGAAGATGTACTCATAGTTTTCTGGCCGATGCTCCGGTTCTTTTTTAGAGCGAAAAGCGGTGGTCCAATGTTGGGAATAGCGCCCTCAATCAGGTGCCAGTTATTGCAAATGATTTTCCGTACTGGATGAGTGTGTGGTCCAAAAGTAGAATCGCAAACAATGCGTTGTGTGGGAGATTTTTGTTTCTTGCTGAGGAGGTGATTTCTTGGTGTCCAACGTGCTCTTTTCATAGAGTGTTTGAGGAGCTTACGTGGGTACCCTCTCTCAAGCAACTTATAGAATAAAGCCTCCGCGTGTACCTCAAAGTCTTCTATCCTTGAGCAATTACGTCTCACTCTTAGAAATTGTCCATACGGGAGGTTATTTTTAAAATTCCTTGGATGATAACTGCAGAAATGCAGTGCGTTATTTTTGTCTTTTTTAAATGAAGGGTAGACATCAATCCATCAGGTGTGTATTTCATCTCCACGTCCAAAAATGATAGATTTTTTTAATCATATGTCAGACTGAACTTAATGTCAGGGCTTCGGCTGTTAAGCCACTCGTGGAATTCTTTTAGTACAGGGATCGATCCTTCCCAGATGCACCACACGTCATCAATGTATCTCAGCCACTGCTTGATGTGGGCACTGTAGGGATGGTCATGATACAAATATTGTTCTCATATTGGGCCATATACAACACGGCCATTTCCGGCGAGAAGGGACAACCCATGGCTGTACCCTTCACTTGTAGGAACAGCTCTTCTTCGAATTTAAAGAAATTGCGCTTGAGTGCTAGGGATGCTAGTCTTATAATCAACTCGGTTGGCACTCTATGTGGCTGAGGTCTTGTTTCCAAGTATATTTGACTGGCATCCAATCCATCTTGTTGAGGAATTTGGGTGTATAAGGATGCTACATCCATTGTCACGAGGACTTGGGTGTTAGGGTCAAATGCAAAACCTTCTACCTTGTTGATAAACTCCATGTTGTCACGCAAGTACGATGGGACTTCGGGTAGGAACAGTTTCAGGAACACATCAACAAATTTAGATATTGGTTCCAAGATGGAATCACACCCGACACAATCAGGCGGCCTGGAGATGTGGTCGGATCTTTATGTATCCTTCCTTTTCCGACCAAAGTCATCGAGAAGACCGTCAACAGACAGCTTGCCGCCTTCCTCGAGACAAACAGCTCCCTCGACCCCTCGCAGTCCGGGTTTCAGGCCAACCACAGCACCGAGATCGCCCTAATCGAGGAGTGCACACTCTCGATCCGACGACATCAGAACCCCGATCGACAACGGGGAAACAGCGGCCCTCATCCTCCTGGACCTCTCTGCGGCGTTCGACAATGTCTGCCACCGCACCCTAGTGAAGCGCCTCAGCAACATTGGAATCCAAGAGAAAGCACTGGAATGGATCATCTCGTTCCTCGCCGGAAGAACCCAGAGAGTCCGCCTCCCCCCCTTCAGATCCGAGGACACCGAAGTCATCTACGGCGTACCACAAGGATCTTCACTCAGTCCAACCCTCTTCAACGTCTACATGAGCCCCCTCGGAGCCATCGCACGCCAACACAACCTCAACATCATCTCCTACGCCGACGACACCCAGCTGATCCTCTCCCTCACCAACGACCCCACCACCGCCAGAGCCAACCTACACGAAGAGATGAAAGATGTCGCCGACTGGATGAGGAACAGCCGCCTCAAACTGAACTCAGACAAGACGGAGGTCCTCATCCTGGGATCATCACCCTCCGCCTGGGATGACTCCTGGTGGCCCCCGGCCCTGGGCACCGCTCCCAAACCAACAGACCACGCGCGCAACCTGGGCTTCATCCTGGACTCCTCCGTCACATCTTCGTGCTTCAACAACCTGCGCATGCTCCGCAAGATCTTCAGATGGATCCCCACTGAAACCAGGAAGACCGTCACCCAAGCACTCGTCACCAGCCAACTGGACTACGGGAACACCCTCTACGCCGGAACCACAGCCAAACTTAAAAAAAGACTCCAACGCATCCAGAACGCCTCCGCACGACTCATCCTGGACATCCCCCGACACAGCCACATCACCGGACACCTGAGAGACCTGCACTGGCTCCCCGTCAGCAAGAGAATCACGTTCAGACTCCTCACCCACGCACACAAGGCTCTGCACGACCTGGGCCCCAAGTACCTCAACGACCGCATGACCTTCTACACGCCCACCCGCCAGCTACGATCGACCAGCCACGCCCTCGCCACCGTTCCACGCATCCGCAGAGCCACCGCCGGAGGAAGATCCTTCTCCTACCTGGCAGCCAAGACTTGGAACTCCCTCCCCACCCACCTTCGGCAAACCCAAGACCATCTCTCCTTCAGGAAGCAGCTCGAGACCTGGCTGTTTGAGCAGTGACATTTCCCCTTCCCCCAGCGCCTTGAGACCCTCCCGGGTGAGTAGCGCGCTTTACAAATGCCATGATTGATTGATTGATTGATTACCGTTGGTAAAAAGTACAAATGGGGTGTCCGAGGATGTTTTTTCATCAAGTACTCAGATTATTTTGGACCAAGGATACCCAGTTCTTTAGCTTCCATGACAATTATTGATATCTCTTGCATGATCTCTCTGGTGGGATCCTGTGGAATCTGTCGGTACCATTCTTGGTTGTAGACATGGCTCCTACCTTTCGTCCAATATAGTTCAATGATTAGAGCGGCAGACCCTGATGCAGAGGTCTAGCCCGGGACCAGGGTTCAATTCCCCGCCTCGGCGGGTCTTGGGCTCAAAAATTCCACGGACCTGATAATTCTCGCCTCGGTGCCTATTCCAATCATGGAGTCCCACTCTGCAACTCTGGGCAATAGCTTGCTTAATCTCCACAACGGCCCCCACAACGCTAAGGATGCCTGGCCTCCACCTTGGGGGTGCCCAGGAGTGGACGCCTCACAGGGAAGGCCAGGATGGGTTCCACAGCGGTATTCGTACAAGCGCCTTGAGACCCTTGCGGGTGAGTAGTGCGCTATACTGAAGAACCAGAACCTTTTGGACCTGGCGGCGCAGGGTACGCCTTAATCTCCTGGGTTCTCCTGCTTAGCTACACAAAGACACGGGGACACTCTGTCGGCGTAAAAGATCAGATTTATTAGCTGCAGCTAGTACAGTTGTCCCAGAAGTACACGAGGTAGGTTCTCAGGAGACTGCCACTTCACTCCGTGGCGCACAATCTTATATACCACATATGTAAAATATACATTAACTAAATACACACCCAGAACATATAGAAAAGAGCCAATAAGAAAAGTTGGAAAACAGGACAGCACCAATAGGAAAGGTTTGAAAACAAAGTATCAGATGACTCGAAGAAGCCTCTCCTCCAACTGTGTTTGTCACCCCTCCCTCAAACTAATTCATTAACAGGTCCACAACTAACTTGCAGGTGGCGAGATGCGTTTGTGTGTGTTGGAGGACAGTTGTGAAACGAGAGAATGCTAGCAGAGAACAGCGAAGGCCAGACGATAAGATAAAGTCAGAGGAGAATAGTGTGAACCAACAGATAGTTGAGACGGGGATTAGAAAAACCAGACAGGGATTAGTGTACTCGGCCAATCCTAACACCAGCTTTGCAAATAGAGGCAGAAGACTTATTTTGACACGTAGCTGCAGAAAAAAGCAGAAAAAGACTTCGATCGTCGTGCTGCCTGAGTGAGGGCAACACAAGATGGCGGCGGAGCACAAAATGGCGGGTCGATACGATCACAATCGAAAATCGAAGTTCCTCAATACAAGTATCAAATTTACATTTTTAATTTACATTTATGATAACACCGTATGTTCAAAAGAGATAATATCTCTGGAAATATTGTAGCTTGGAGGACAGAAAAAGGATTTATTTCCTAAACCGGATGCCTCTGTTTAAACTTGATTTTGTGTATCCTTGAAATACCATCTTAGACTAATTTTACGAAAAAATTCCATCACTTCAAGTTTGACCTGTGTGAAGTCCATAGTGACTCCTGGAACAAAAGACAACCCTAACTCCAACACCTCGGTTTCGACCTTAGAGAGAACGTTGTTCGAAAGATTCATGATGGGTGATTTGTTTAGGACTTGCAATGTTGTCTGCGAGTTGTCATTTCCCATTGTTGGGGTTTGAATCTGCTCCGCGGTTGTTGTTGACCTTGTCCTAAAAAAGGCCTCTTTTGTTGATTCCTGTTTGATGGTTCTTCTCCTGGGTCAGAATCCCCTGTTGATTCCGAGGACGATGTATCGGAGAAAGTTAGGAACTTCTTCCTCGATCTCCCTTGATAAGTTGTTTGATATCTAGTAGACTCTTGTCTTGAGCAGAAATCTTCTTTGCGATATGGATACACTGTCTCAAGATTAAAACTCTACTTATCTTTTTCACATTTGTTAATTTTGAAATTGATTGTATGATCCTTAAATGTTGCTAACTCCTTTTCAATCTTATCTAATATTATCTTAGCTTCAGAATCAGTATGGCTGTCCTTAAATACTTGCAATTGTTCTTCGATCTCTTCAATCTCTTTTTTGCAGATTCTCTGGGCTGTCTCAATAGTGTGAACCATTAAATCCCTACTACACTTCGTGCTAATGAACTGAATCCCTTCTTATAGACTGGATCATCCGTGAAAATCACTGGGACATTTTTTATTTGAAGTCCCCATGGAATTGTACCAGCCTTCAGGTTTTCAACTAAGAAATGCCCATGAAGTTCCGTCCTCACGTGTTTCTTCTGTGATCTAATTAATTTGTCTGTGACATTCTGTTGTTTTGCAGTATTACTCAAAGTGATTGATGAAAACAAAGTGGAGTCAGATAGTGATTTATATAACGGCATTCCAGTTAATGGTTTTCATTTTGTTCTTTGAGGGCAGCTTGCACAACTTCATTTGCCTTTCCTCCGGTGCCTCTCTCCATATGGGAACGAGGCCATTGAGAAAGAGATGGCTCTTGGGTGTGCATTATGTGTGGCAGTATCACCCGAGCATGAAGCAGAGCCACCTTTCTTTTGGGTTTGCAAGCTGCGGTGTGCTCCTTGAAGCTCTTATCGCTCCCACCCCCTCCCGCTTCGCATTGAGCACCCTGCCACCCCCAATCGGCACAAACGCAACCTCACACTTAATAAGGCGGCAATGCCTCTTCAATACTTCCTTCGCAGCATTTGCTGCCCTGCCCGACCTCCTCCCTCTGCTCCCAGGGTCTCCCAGTCCCCACTCCACCAGGAAGTGCTGGAACTCATGGACGCCCGCAGGGCTATAAAAGTCACACCGCCTCAATAGCTCCCACCGGCGCCAAATGCTTGTGTATTTCCTCATTTACTCCACAACAAGCCCCTTTATGTATGTGCCAAGTGCAATAAGTTCACCCAATGGCCAGTGAGCTCACATCATACACCGAAAGCCCGCATTTCCCTTAACGCTACATACCAGCACAAAAAAATACATACTTTTTTCACGTGCCCCACTATACATTGATTTATGCTAACAGCAAAGCGCCACCAATTACGATTGCTTTTGTGGTACGGACGACGAGGGAGTGCCTTTTGTCTTGGACAGTTAAGTATCTAAAATATAGTTAAAAACACGTCAGTGAATCGGGTTCATTAACCTGCATTTACCCTTGTAGAAGCCATGCCGCTGACCCTAATTAGAATGTGCTGCTCCAATAATTGTCACTAATAAGTTGTAGAGCCTCGGGAAACAGGTTCTTGCTTTTACGCAATAAAATGCCCATAAAACACTGCATCAGTGCAAAATGCACCCTCCAAAAATCACACTACCGGCACTTGAAGCCGCCACATTGCAATGCTCTGCCTCGTTAATTACTTGTAGCTAAGTTCCTTACCTAGGGGCTCACACAGCATTTTGTGTTTATAAAACTACATTTGACTTAGTTTCACTCAATTTGTGTTTTTTTAATTTGTTTTAATTTCTAGCTATTTGTTCAAACGCGCTTAGCTGTTGGCATTTATACATGAAATCTTTGCTTCCTTACACACCGTTTCCTTCCTTTATCTTCACTTGACACCATCCCAGCTCTTCCGGTATATACGTTGCAGTAACAAGGAATTACTAATTACTAAAAAGCATATTTTTTTTCACCTTTTACAGTGGTGGTGAGCTGCACGTCAAGTACGACTTGCCCTGCTACTAACACTATATCTCCTTTTATTTTTTTTTAAAAGCCACCATATTTTTTCATATTTCACAGTGTCAGTGAGCTGCACGTTAAGCAGGACTTCCCGTGCCACTGACACCGTCCCAGCCCTTCCAGTATGTCTGACGCAGTAATAAGGAATTTTTAAATTTTACTAAAAAGCACCATTTCTCTTGCCTTTCCAGCGGCAGAATAAATTGGGGGTTTGGTTTGAAAAAGAAAGCCAGCTTTAATAACACAAGGAATTTACAATGCATTAGGTCTCACATTTGTGAGAGTTTAAGCTATTAGCTTTGTAAATGACAATTCCTTTTATTTGTTTTAAAAACCAAAACATAAATAAAAGGCAGTCATTTACAATGCCAATAGCTCAAACTTGCGTAAATGCGAGACCTATTGCATTGCAAATGCTTGTTCTTTCTTTCTTTTCCTCTCCCCCCCCCAACCCTTGTGTTTTTCTCTCCAATCTCTGGGTCAAAGCCTGTTGATGAGAAATAAGTCATCAATCACACAATGTATAGGGTAGCACGAATTTGAAGAAAGTAAGGATAGGGCACAAACTAGTTTTGGACGAAAACCCTCACTCACCCGAGGGTGACATGCTTCATCATTGGGTTCCTCCAACACATGGGGACTGCAAGGTACCCCATGTGGGCTACAACTTAACCCCTAGTGGGAAGGAGCTGGAGTGCAAAGCCAATAGGTCTCGCATTTGGGACCTTATAAGTATTTAGTTATGCAGCACAATATCCTTGGTGCAACGCTATCAACTGTTGCATGGCTAAACACTTATAAGGTTCCAAAATCGAGACCTATTGGCTATGCCAAAGCATATGTGATGCAATAGGTCTCACGTTAGGGAAAGTTTGAGCTATTGGCATTGCAAATTATAATGTTTGTTAGATTTTTTTCTTTGTCCAAAAATATCCCAGCAGTACCATAAGTAATAAAAGAAAATCTAGGAAGCAGTAAAGGGTGCAGTACGACAGGCTGTTACTAGGTGTCCCTGTGGAGTTGTAAAGGGACCTCTATTAGCCGCATAGCTATTGCACCCTTATTGCAATTATACAGTTAAAGATTGCAGATGAGCATATGTTTCCATTTGTTTTTATTGATAGTGAGATTTTTGTTAGCTTGCGTTTTTAAATATGCACCATTGTTTTTTATTTTGCTAAATATGTTATAGACATGAATTCTAAAATGATAAAACAACGGGGAGTACTGGTGCTTTGACTGCGATTTTGAAATGGGGGCTGGCAGCCGGATGTCCAACTGACTTTGATGAGATAATTGTGTGTAAGCTTCCGTTTTGGAATAATGTTGCTAGTCTATGGTTAGATGTGGGATTTCGTTAGCAAGGTGGTATAAACATGAGAGACCCACATGCGGTCTCGTGGAAGCATCACTGTGTCGGTTTTTTAAGGCTGATGCTCCACAGTCAATAAATGAACGAAGAAACATATTAAAGTATGTATGAATGAATGGACGAACCGACCAATTACGGAGCCAAGACAACAAACTTGTAGCGACTAGGCAAATTCAATCACTCCAACGTGCCACTTCTTGGCTGAAATAGTGGAGGGCACACTGGCTGTTTGGGGAGGGGCATTTGTGTGAGTTTGTCTTTTAAGAAATAGACGAGTTATTTCTAACTGCATGTCCAAGCGTCTGCTCACGTTGGAAATGAAGTGTGGAGGGCACCCCTGAAGTAAAAGGTATGGCACTGCGTGTGTAATGCTGGGCATTGGTAGTGTTCTTCCTTGTCTAGCTTTGTGAGAACAAAAACATCACCATCCAGCGTGCGAGCACATTTATTCATAACGATACACCTGAGTGGTGCTTCGAGGCACGCCCTACGAGGCGCACGACTGAGCCATTTCTCATTTGTATATTGTTGGACCCGGCCTCGTAGAATGGCCCTCCGTGCCCCCGCACCACCGAAACCTAGTGCCTGCAGCCCCAGCCCGCGGCCCAGCCGACCTTTCCCACCAGGACCCCTGCACCAACCCCGGACATCCCCGTCCATGGCCTCTCTCCTTTCGGCCACCCCGGGCCCGCGTGCCCACTCCCTGCAACAAGATGGCCGCCCGGCTCCAGCGCGACCCGGGCCTCGAGGCGCCACTCCGGCTGGAGGACATCCCGCTTCCAGGGGATGAGAGAGGGAGGAGCAGTTTCTATCGCACCTCTGAACTCCCCTGGGACGATGGGTTTCGATCGGCCCTCCGGCCTCCCTGCAAGCTGGCTCCGTGCCTGCTGGGTGTCTGGGACTCCTCCCGACCCGGCCCTGAAAGGATCAAAAGACAATAGCAGGAAACCCCGACAAGCGGCCCCCAGGTGACAAGACCCCTGCCTGCGCAGACTCCGGACATCAAAGCGGGGTCGACCTATAACAAGGGGTGCTCTGAGACTGTCCGGCAGATTCGACGCTGGAACAACGAGAGCCTGCTGACGTGGTCGCGGCTCCTGGAACTGGAACCCACCTGAGCCCTGCTGAGTGACTCGCGGCTCCCTGAAGATCGTAAGACCTCCGAACTTGTACCTGAGCCCTGCTCAGTGACTCGCGGCTCCCTGAAGATCGTAAGACCTCCGAACTTGTACCTGAGCCCTGCTGAGTGACTCGCGGCTCCCTGAAGATCGTAAGACCTCCGAACTTGTACCTGAGCCCTGCTGAGTGACTCGCGGCTCCCCCAGACTCTCACGGTCCCGCTGGACCCCGACTCCGACCACGTATCTCCCAGCTCGAGGATTGTGAGCTGTGCGCCGGATACGTCCCTGCTTTGAACCGTTACCAGAGACAGTCCCGCTACCCCTACCTTTCCGAGACTCTTGAGCCCGTGCTCATCTTGTACATATTTGCAGTGATACCTATTTTGATAAAGCTTGTTTCTGAGAATACCCAGTGTGGTCTCTCTGTGTCGTGTGGTGCCAGAAGTACGATCCTAGCTGCGAGATTCCTCCCCCTGGGGAATCTCTTGCCAGTGCCCGGCTACAATACAATACGGGTGGGACTCAGGGAAATCAGGACCCCTTTCCGGGCCCCTCTGAGGTCGCCGTCTAACATTGGTGGCAAGCGACGGGATTCGGGCCCATCACCTAGAGATCGTACAGTGAACAACGGACGCACGACCAACAAAGATGGCAGAAGGAAGCGCCATGAGCTCCGCAGAAACCAACGCTAACAGAGTGTTCCAGGTGGAGCATCTGGAAGAATACACACACAAAGAGCTAAAACAATTTTGCAAAGAACTTAAAATAGCTACCACTGGCCTCAACACTAAGGAAGACTTGCAGAAAGCACTGAAAACTTGGGTGGAGACCGGGGCATCCCGCCCGGAAGGCCCGGGGGAGCGCCCCGACGAAGCCGAACCCCCTCCAAGTGAAAGCAGCGACAAATCAGGTGCAAGGCATTGTACCAGACGGGGGCCTATCCCCGGGAGAACTCGCGGACAGAGAGAGAAGCCGCAGTCATGAACTCGAGTTAGCCAAACTCAAAATCGAGGGCGAATTGAAGTTAGCTGAGAAAAAGCTAGCGGTAGAGCAAATGCGCGTACAAGGCGAACTGGAAGAAAAGAATCTCCAACGGGAGCACGAAGGAAGAAAGCTCCAACTAGAGCACGAACGCAGCTTAAAAGAACTCGAGCTCAAGGCCCGAAATGAGGACGGGAGGCCCTCGGGGAACCGAGAGACGGCCCCCCCAGCGGAACAGAAGGTCCACATCCCCAAGGATGTGGTCAAAGAATATTATAAAAACGATGACATTCAGCAATGGTTTCGGGCCTACGAGGTCGCCATGACCTCCCATCGGATTCCACAGAAGGACTGGGGGGCGGGGTTGTGGGGGCGGTTTCTGAGCGAAGGAAGGGACACCCTGCTCGACCTACCCCTCTCCCTGCAGACCTCCTACAGCCACATGAAAGAGGCTCTCCTCACAAGATACGGCCTCACCCCAGAAATGTACCGCCAACGGTTCCGGGACTGCAGGAAGATCCCGGGCACCACCTGGGTGGAGTATGTAAACTTTTTTAGTCGGGCCTTCGATGGGTGGGTCAAGGGCAGCAAGGTCACCACCCTTGCCGAACTCACTGACCTCATGTTATGGGAACATCTGGCGGCGAACTGCTTCGTAGAACTACGTCAACATCTGCTGGATAGCAAGCTCACAGATCCCCGGAAGCTGGCTGTGGAGGCCGACCGCTGGACCAACACCCGGGTCTCCCGGGGGATGGTAGGAGAGTACCCCCGAACCAGTCAGGGACCACCCCGCCAGAGAGGGGGAGGGAACCAGGGAGGGCCGAGAGAGTCCCAGCCTAGCCCCCCGAAGACACCACCTCCACCTTTCCCGGCGCCCCCCCACCAGTAACAGGGCCCCCTGGGAGACGAGGACACCGGGTGACCGTCACCTGTTTTCGTTGCCAGAAACCCGGGCACTACACCAATGACCCAGAGTGCCCCATGGCCACCCAAGTCACCCCTGCGAGACAGATAGCCAACGTAGCCCTAGGGGAGGAGGTTGAGGAAGCCGAGGAGTGGGAACCCGCCGCTATGGCCCTAGTATCCCTGGGAGATAGGGAAATGATCCCTGGTAGCCTCCTACCGTCCAACACACAGAAATATGGGCAGCTCGTCAAGATCAATGGCCACCAGGTAGAGGCCCTGCGGGACACCGGGGCTAGTATCACCGGTGTCCTCAGGCACCTAGTTCCCGAGGAGCAGATCCTCCCCAATGTCTTTTGCCCCGTAATCTCTGCAGACAATAGGGAAAGTATGTGTCAGGTAGCCCTGGTGCCATTTGAGTGGGGTGGGGTGATAGGTAAACTCAAGGTGGCCGTAAGAACATCCCAGCCGGTCGACTGCCTCTTAGGGAACGACCTGGAGAGTTCTCCCTGGAAGCACGTAGAGCGCAAGGCCCACCTAGGGATGATGGGACTCCCCGAGAGGGTGTGTGCCACCACCCGATTTATGACAGCCCGACTCGCTCCCCGGAGAGAAGTCGAGAGCACCCCGGTCGAAGAAGCCCGTACCGTCCCCGCCGAGGGTCCTCCCGTTCCCCCATCGGAAGGGTCCGTCGCCAGCGGCGAACCCGCACCATCCGACCCAGCCCCGGTCCCCGAGTTGGGGGATCTACCCGAGTTGGCCCATTGGCGCCACGAGGGCGGGCCCACCCAGGATGAATTTTGCCGGGAGCAAGCCACCTGTCCTTCCCTGGTCGGGCTGCGGCGCCAGGCCGAGGGCCAAGCCGCAGGTGACCAGACCGGAACGCACTGAATCTATTGGGAAAATAACATCTTGTATAGTGAGCAGAAATCAGTGGAGCTGGGATCCGGACGGGTACTGGTGGTACCCCTCCGCTTCCGGGATTTCCTCCTGGGCTTAGCCCACGATGTCCCCCTCGCCGGCCACCTGGGTCAGGACAAGACCTACAGCCGTCTCGTGACCCATTTTTATTGGCCTAAGATGAAAGCAGCGGTAGAGGCACACTGCAAGTCCTGCCCCACGTGCCAAGCCAGTGGGAAGAGTGGGGGGAAGCGCAAGGCTCCCCTCCAACCCTTCCCGGTCGTCAGTACCCCCTTCGAACGAGTCGGAATCGACATCGTGGGGCCACTGGACCCCCCCACCTCCCAAGGTCACCGTTTCATCTTGGTCCTAGTAGACCACGCCACCCGCTATCCAGAGGCTATTCCCCTGCGCACCATTACGGCCCCCGTGGTGGGCCGGGCCCTGATGGGGATCTTTTCCAGGGTAGGTTTCCCCCGCGAGGTCGTGAGCGATCGCAGCACTAATTTTATATCAAGGTATATGACGTCCCTGTGGCGACAATGTGGGGTGTCCTATAAGTTCACCACCCCGTACCATCCCCAAGGGAACGGCCTAGTAGAGAGGTTTAATAGGACTTTGAAAGGGATGATCGCTGGCCTAGAAGAGCCCCTCCGGCGTAAGTGGGACGTCCTGCTCCCCTGCCTCTTGTTCGCTTACCGGGAGGTCCCCCAGAAGTCCCTAGGGTTCAGCCCGTTTGAATTACTCTATGGGCACCCCGTCCGAGGTCCCCTCAGTTTGGTTAAGGAAGGGTGGGAGGCAGCACCCCAGACCACCCCCCGAGATGTGTTCCAATATGTCCTGGCCCTCCGGAACCAGACCAGGAGGTTCCGAGAACTGGCCGAGGCCAACCTGGAGGCGAGTCAAGAAGAAATGAAGAGCTGGTACGACCAGAATGCTACTCTGGTCGAGTTCCAGCCGGGCCAGCAGGTGTGGGTCATGGCCCCTGTGAAACCTGGCGCTCTCCAGGACCGATGGACTGGGCCCTACAAAGTGGTTGAGAGGAAGAGCCAAGTCACCTACTTGGTGGACGTCCAGTCGCCTCGGGATCCCCTCCGGGTCCTGCATGTGAACCGCCTCAAGCCTCACTTCGTGCGGACAGAACTGAGCCTCCTGCTGGCCACCGATGACGGGGCCGAAGATGAGTTGGATCCCCTCCCGGACCTCCTGTGTGTCAAGGAGCAGGATGGCTCCGTGGAGGGAGTGAACCTCTCCCCAGCCCTCACTGCCCAGCAACAAGCGGACTGCCGCCAGCTCCTCAGACAATTTTCTGACCTCTTCTGCCTGACCCCCCGGGTCACCAACTGGTGTGTTCACGATGTGGACACCGGGGACAGCCCGCCGGTGAGACACCGAGCCTACCGGGTTCCTGACCGGGTCCGGTCCTGTATTCAAGCCGAAGTCTCGAAGATGTTGACCCTGGGGGTGATCGAGCCCTCTGACAGTCCCTGGGCCAGCCCCGTGGACCTGGTTCCGAAGGCAGCAGCCCCCGGTGTCGCCCCCGAGCTCCGGTTCTGCGTGGATTACCGGGGGCTCAATGACGTTACCCGAGCCGATGCCCACCCTATTCCACGAGCCAACGAGCTCATTGACCGACTAGGGGCCGCCCGGTTCCTCAGCACTTTCGACCTCACCTGCGGCTACTGGCAGATTGCGCTCACCGAAGGGGCCAAGGAGAGGTCTGCTTTCTCCACCCCCGATGGGCACTACCGCTTCCGCGTGATGCCCTTCGGGATGAAAAATGCCCCGGCCACTTTCCAGAGACTGGTAAATAGGGTCCTGGCCGGGCTAGAACAGTTCAGCGCGGCCTATCTGGACGACATCGCTGTCTTCAGTTCAGAGTGGAGTGAGCACCTCCAGCACCTCCGGAGAGTGCTAACCGCCCTGCGCCAGGCAGGCCTCACCATAAAAGCCAGCAAGTGCCAGATCGGGCAAGGATCCGTAGCCTACCTGGGGCACCAAGTCGGGAGTGGCCAGGTCGCTCCTCTACAGCCAAAAATCGACGCCATCCTGGCCTGGGACCCACCCATCACCCAAACGGAAGTCCGAGCCTTTCTGGGACTCACGGGCTACTACCGCCGATTCATTCAGGGGTATGGCAGCCTGGTCGGCCCTCTCACGGAACTCACGTCTAAAAAACAGCCAAAGAAGGTGCAATGGACGGCTGCCTGCCAGGAAGCTTTCGATGCTCTAAAAAAGGCCATGTGCACGGCCCCCGTCCTCCAGGCTCCCGACTACACCAAGGAGTTCATAGTCCAGACCGATGCCTCCGAGCATGGCATTGGGGCCGTCCTGTCCCAAGTGAATGATCAAGGCCTAGACCAGCCCGTCGCCTTCCTCAGTCGGCGGCTGCTACCCCGAGAACAGAAGTGGAGCACCATAGAGCGCGAAGCCTTTGCCGTGGTCTGGGCACTCAAAAAGCTACGACCCTACCTGTTCGGCACTCATTTCAGGGTCCAAACTGACCATCGGCCCTTGCGATGGCTCATGCAGATGCGAGGAGAAAACCCCAAGCTACTGCGGTGGTCAATCTCCCTCCAGGGAATGGACTTCACCGTAGAACACCGCCCTGGTACGGACCACGCCAACGCTGACGGCCTCTCCCGGTTCTTCCGCCTCAGCGAAGAGAACCCCCCAAGGTGATGGGCAGTTCTCTCCGGCTTTCAGCTGGGGGGGACGCGTGTTGGACCCGGCCTCGTAGAATGGCCCTCCGTGCCCCCGCACCACCGAAACCTAGTGCCTGCAGCCCCAGCCCGCGGCCCAGCCGACCTTTTCCACCAGGACCCCTGCACCAACCCCGGACATCCCCGTCCATGGCCTCTCTCCTTTCGGCCACCCCGGGCCCGCGTGCCCACTCCCTGCAACAAGATGGCCGCCCGGCTCCAGCGCGACCCGGGCCTCGAGGCGCCACTCCGGCTGGAGGACATCCCGCTTCCAGGGGATGAGAGAGGGAGGAGCAGTTTCTATCGCACCTCTGAACTCCCCTGGGACGATGGGTTTCGATCGGCCCTCCGGCCTCCCTGCGAGCTGGCTCCGTGCCTGCTGGGTGTCTGGGACTCCTCCCGACCCGGCCCTGAAAGGATCAAAAGACAATAGCAGGAAACCCCGACAAGCGGCCCCCAGGTGACAAGACCCCTGCCTGCGCAGACTCCGGACATCAAAGCGGGGTCGACCTATAACAAGGGGTGCTCTGAGACTGTCCGGCAGATTCGACGCTGGAACAACGAGAGCCTGCTGACGTGGTCGCGGCTCCTGGAACTGGAACCCACCTGAGCCCTGCTGAGTGACTCGCGGCTCCCTGAAGATCGTAAGACCTCCGAACTTGTACCTGAGCCCTGCTGAGTGACTCGCGGCTCCCTGAAGATCGTAAGACCTCCGAACTTGTACCTGAGCCCTGCTGAGTGACTCGCGGCTCCCTGAAGATCGTAAGACCTCCGAACTTGTACCTGAGCCCTGCTGAGTGACTCGCGGCTCCCCCAGACTCTCACGGTCCCGCTGGACCCCGACTCCGACCACGTATCTCCCAGCTCGAGGATTGTGAGCTGTGCGCCGGATAGGTCCCTGCTTTGAACCGTTACCAGAGACAGTCCCGCTACCCCCTACCTTTCCGAGACTCTTGAGCCCGTGCTCATCTTGTACATATTTGCAGTGATACCTATTTTGATAAAGCTTGTTTCTGAGAATACCCAGTGTGGTCTCTCTGTGTCGTGTGGTGCCAGAAGTACGATCCTAGCTGCGAGATTCCTCCCCCTGGGGAATCTCTCGCCAGTGCCCGGCTACAATACAATACGGGTGGGACTCAGGGAAATCAGGACCCCTTTCCGGGCCCCTCTGAGGTCGCCGTCTAACATATATGGAAAGGAATGAGCAACCAGAGCGGATGCGTGCATTACAACTAGCATCTCTAGGGCACAGATTTTATTTTATGATCATATATACTAATTAACTTGTGGAATGTTTAAAATACAACTGTGCGGAAAAAAAGATGAAGAGCTAAATGGTGTGCAACTAACACACATGAATGTGTGTGTGTTTGTGAACGGTCAAAGGGATATTAATGGGTGTACAAGAGCGAGGATGTGTGCAATTTTGTGTGTAGGTGCCTGCGTGGGCAAACAGGAGTAGGCAGAGGTGTAAGCATGTGTGTATGTTAAAGAATGTGTATTTTTTGCCTATGTGTGTGTTTGAGTGATCGTACATTGCAGTGAGTGCATGTGCAACATTGAAAAAAGAGTGTGTTTGTGTTTATAATATATGTATATATGTGCGTTATCTTTGGGGAAACGCCATTGTGTGCAAGGGTACAAACAAGTGCATGTACATGTTAGTGAGCGCATGTCTGTACACAGAGGTGTGTGTAAGTGCATGCACACGTTTAAGCTTCTGCGACTCTGCCTGTGAATGAATGTATTTTGTGTGTGGAACTAGATAGGAAAAAGAGGACAGAAGAGCCAGGGCATGAGGTCAAGTGACAATTATATTGATTCACTCACTAGGAGCTAAGGACGCTTCACGCACCCGGTCATTTTACAAAAGTAGATAGTGCGCTCTTTGTGAATGAAGTACGGTGGATTGAAAATCTCTTCCTAGAGTAGGAACGCAAGAGGTGAATTAATAATACAAAATGAAGAAAGTCACAAAGCACTGGGGCATATGAGGAAGACATGGGGGGGTAAACAGAAGGCGACAAAATGGAAACCGAAAGAAAGGCGAAGATAGAGACACAGAGGACAGAAAACGAGGGAGAGGGTATGTGAAGAGACAGGAATCTGGGTGGACGGAGAAAGGGAGAGAGAGCAAAACAGTAGTTTAAAGAGACAAATATCAAAGGACAGAGCACGAAAGAAGAGAGAGAAAATGCATCTTGAAACTGACATCAAATGAAAGAGACAGAAGGTGGCCGTAAGATAGGTAGACGGAGAACGAAAGAGCACAGAGTGGAAAATAAGAGACAGCATACATAACTAGACAAGCATTGGCCGCGCGGCAGTAAAAGTAACGACGCGCGGCCATGAAAGCGAAAGTCATCGCGATCACTCTGAAAGTGAAAGTGATCGCGATGACACGCTAAAGCACGCTAGGGATGTGTGTGCAGCAGCGCGCGCGCTTCTGCACGTGACAGTAAGCTGGTGGCCGCTTTGGTAGCACTTTTAAAAGCAGCTACTAAGGTGCCGATTACGATCCGGTAAAAAAAAAGCCCGTACGACTCGTATCCGGTCTTTTTACCGTACGAATCGTACAAGTGCCGTACAAACTGCCAATTACGATTCGCATGGGAAAAAGACCATACAAATCGCATTGGGAAGTATTCCCCACACGTCCTCGGGTCGGAAAATGTGTCCGACACGTCCTCGGACGATTTACCGTACAAATGTGAAAAGTGAAGTCCGACCGAGGAATCACGATCCATCCCGTGCGTCCGATGTTACAACCGTATGGAAAAAACACCGTCCGCACCGAACTCCCATAGCAACCATGGAGACATGTGCCCGCATACGCGCCCAACACTCCCCCCAGCCCCCGTACGTTCGAGTCGTACCCCCCGTGTATGTACACCCCCACCCGTGTATGTACACCCGTGTACGTGTCGTCCCCCCGTGTATGTACACCCCTGTACGTGTCGTACCCCCCTTGTATGTACACCCGTGTACGTGTCGTACCCCCCATGTATGTACACCCGTGTACGTGTCGTACCCCCCGTGTATGTACACCCCTGTACGTGTCATACCCTCGTGTATGTACACCCGTGTACGTGTCGTACCCCCCGTGTATGTACACCCCTGTACGTGTCGTACCCCCCCTGTATGTACACCCGTGTACGTGTCGTACCCCCCGTGTATGTACACCCCTGTATGTGTCGTACCCCCCGTGTATGTACACCCCTGTACGTGTCGTACCCCCACCCGTGTATGCCACACCCCTGTACATGTCGTACCCCCACCCGTGTATGTACACCCGTGTACGTGTCCTACCCCGTGTATGTACACCCCTGTACGTGTCGTACCCCCGTGTATGTACACCCCTGTACGTGTCGTACCCCCGTGCATGTACACCCCTGTACGTGTCGTACCCCCCGTGTATGTATACCCGTGTACGTGTCGTACCCCCTGTGTATGTACACCCCTGTACGTGTCATACCCCCGTGTATGTACACCCGTGTACGTGTCGTACCCCCCGTGTATGTACACCCGTGTACGTGTCGTACCCGCCGTGTATGTACACCCCTGTACGTGTCGTACCCCCCCTGTATGTACACCCGTGTACGTGTCGTACCCCAGTGTATGTACACCCCTGTACGTGTCATACCCCCCGTGTATATACACCCCTGTACGTGGCGTACCCCCACCCGTGTATGTACACCCCTGTACGTGTCGTACCCCCGTGTATGTACACCCGTGTACGTGTCGTACCCCCCGTGTATGTACACCCCTGTACGTGTCGTACCCCCCCTGTATGTACACCCCTGTACGTCAGAGTCGCACCCCCACCACAACCTCCTAAGTACGGAGTGCACCCCAGGCCCCAACATCACAACCGCATGTACGAGTCGTACCAAGCCACACACAAGGACAGCACTGTACAACCAAATGGCCCATGTACACCCCGTACACACGTTAAAAACGCACGTACACAACCAGGACAAAACAAAACAACACAAGAATACACCATTCGAATGGCACAAAGCCACTAAACATGTCCAACAACCACTAAAACAACACATTCACTGACCTGCAACTGCCAAAAACAAACAGAGGCCCAAAACACCACCACTCCTTATAACACACCCACCCAAACTTCAAACACAGCCACACCCACCAATGGACCAATAAAAAGGGCCCACACACACAAACCATGAGCCTTTGCAACAGACTCACTGCTGCCAGACCCCACAGACAACCTACAGCACCATACTACAAGCTTTACCACACCTTACACTTGCACACCTTCACACAACCACCTTCACAAACACCCCCTCATCACATTCACACACACACACACCTGCACAACCACACCCACACACCCACAACCATCCACACACCCCCCCATCAACACCCACACCCCTCACCATGCCCACTAACAAGAATCCAAAGTTCAGTAACCGAGAGTTGGAGGTCCTTGTCGATGAAATCCTCAGAGTCGAGCCACACCTCTTTGGAACATTGGTCAGACAGACCAGCATGTCAGAAAAAACAGCCATGTGGCAGACCATCGTCGATGCTGTGAATGCTGTTGCGGACACCAGAAGGAACAAGCAGGAATGCCAAGCCAGGTGGTACGATCTGCGGAGGAGGGTCCGAGCCAAGATGACGGATGAACACAACCAGGCCAACGTCACTGGAGGAGGGCCGTCCCGCAGACCCGTACACTACCATCCCTGGGAGGAGAGGGTGATGGCCATACTGCCGGTGGAGGCAGTCGAAGGATTAGGAGGACTCCGAGACCCGGGTGAGTACACAAACAACGCACCTCACATGGGGGGAACGTCATCCACAACCAAACTCACAAATAGGCACGCAACCACCCCAAGCTATCGCATGACTCAACCACACTCCATGAACACGCACATGCCACTGGCGCCACCATGCCCCATGCACCCAGCTGGACAATGTCAAGTCACAGGCCACAGAAGACACCAACACATGACACGATAAGCCAGATGGCGGGAGGGTGGGCCCCAAAAATCACATAGTGCAACTCAGAAGCAGACAACAATGCCCTCTGCCCATATGGCCTAGGTCACAGCCAGACAAACAGTGTGTCCCCACACAGGAAAGACTCGCCAGCAAAATGGCGGACGCCTTGCTTAAACACATGGGGGTGAAGGCACGTTTTTGCACTTGACAGCAGCTAATGAACAGCCAACACTGTGAAAGAGTGGCAGCACACACCACCACAGCAGCAGCGCACACACAGACACTACACCCAATGGGTGCCTGGAGATCAGAAACAAACTCACATCAACAAGCCAAGGGCCATTCAAAGATCTGCTAACAGTGTGTGCCCAGGAAGCTGGGCTTAGGTGACAGAGGGTGACACACAGAGGGAGGGAGAGGGGGACAGAGAGGGAGGGAGACACGGGAAGACGGACAGAGGGAGGAGGCTGACACACAGAGGGAGGGAGAGGGGGACAGAGAGGGAGGGAGAGGGGGACACAGAGGGAGGGAGACACAGGGAGACGGACAGAGGGAGGAGGCTGACACACAGAGGGAGGGACAGGGGGACAGAGAGGGAGGGAGAGGGGGTGTTGGACAGGCCACACGAAGGGCTTGCGCCCTCCCCGCATGACAGGGCCCAAGCCCCGGCCCCCCAGGCGCGGCCCACGAGAATCACCCGCACCCCGTCTCCCGACAGAACTCCTGCCCTCAGACCTCCCTGTAGCATGGGCCCAAGCCACCACCGGCTCCCTCGGCCGGGTCAAGCCGCCATCTTGGGCCCTGCGCCACGAGGCCGCGTGGCCTCCCCCCGACCCTAACCCTGGGCCTGGCCGGCCCCGACATCCCGGCACCACCATCCACCCAGGAGGTGAGCGGATCACTTGGCAGGTCAATGGGAGGACGAAGTGCCAAGGACTCTCCCCCGCCAGGTGACGATCGCCTCCAGCTCCCCCAGGCACCGGCTCCACCCCCCCGCTGGGTGTCTGGACACCTTCATCCCGGACCCTCCGACCCCCAAGTGCGAGGGTCCGGACATCAAAGGGCACCTGCCCTATAACTGGAGCAGCTGCGGAGCAGGAAGGAGTTGTATCCTGGAGTCGAGAGACACCGAGAGAACTCAGCCTTGACGGACTACTGGCGCTGCCGTAGCCCTATCTTGTGATCTATCGTCCTGCCTGCTGGCGCTGCCGCGGCCTTCTGCAACATCCATCCTCGTCGGGACCTGCTGGCGCTGCCGCGGCCCGTTGTAACGACCATCTTCACCGGGACCTGCTGGCGCTGCCGCGGACCGTACATCGACCGCCTTCTCTGGGACCTGCTGGCGCTGCCGCGGCCCGTGTATCGACCATCTTCACTGGGACCTGCTGGCGCTGCCGCGGCCCGTACCAGCTAGACCACCTAAGCTCGAGGATTGTGAGCTACCCACCACACCACCTCAACTACCAGACTGGTAACCAGACTGTCCCGCTACCCCCTTTTCCCATCTTGAGAGACTTGAATCGAGGGGACCCCTGAGTCCAGACCTCCTTGTACCTTTTCATCGTACCTTAAGAAGTGCTTATAAAGAACGCTAACTCATCTCCTTGTGTGGTATCTGTCTGTGGGGGGGAAGTTATTTGTCTGTACGATCGCTGGAGACGGCTCTCCCCGGAGACCTCTCCCCTTGTCCTCGGCCGACCCTCCCGGTCCGTCTAACATTGGTGGCCAGCGGCGTGATCCGAATCAACGCGTAATCGTACAGAGAGTAGCTCACCCCACGACAAAACCACGATGTCAGCTAAAGATAGCGGTTCCACTGAAAAGTTCCAAATGGATAAGTTGGAAGAGTATAACCACCGCGAACTTAAACAATTCTGCATGGAACTAGGCATTGCTACCACCGGCCTGAGTACCAAAGAGGATTTGAAGCGCGCCCTTGAGTCGTGGGCAGAAACTGGGATCACCGGATCCTCCGACCAAAACAGTGTCGCACCAGAGGGGAACGCCACGGCTCCCGAGGAAAGGGGAACGGGCCTCTCGCAGGAGGAGATCCAGGAAAGAGAAAGGACCAGATTACACGAGTTGGAAATGGCACGACTCAAGATGGACGGTGAACTAAAGTTAGCCGAGCAGAAACTAAATCTAGAGCATCTGCGGCTCCGAGAGGAGCGAGAAGAAAAACAGAGACAGAGAGAGCTTGAGGAAAAAAGAATAACACTCGAACACGAACGCAAACTGGCGGAAATAGAACTTCGGAAACAGAATAAAGAGACGGGGGTGCCTGAGCGACCGCACACCCCAGGGGCATCCGAGAAAAAAGTCCACATCCCCAAGGATGTTGTCCGAGAGTATGTCCGAGAAGACGACATACAGCAGTGGTTCAAAGCCTACGAGATCGCCATGACCTCCCACCGGATCGACCGGAGTGATTGGGGAGCTGGACTATGGGGGAGGTTCGTCAACGAAGGTCGCGATGCCCTGTTGCAGCTCCCAGATCACCAAATGTCGTCCTACGACCACATGAAGGCTGCCCTCCTCACCCGCTACGGCCTCACACCCGAGATGTACCGCCAGAGGTTCAGAGATTGCACCCGGATCCCGGGTACAATTTGGGTGGAGTACGTAAACTATTTCAGCAGAGCCTTCGAGGGGTGGATCAAGGGGAGCCATGTAACGACCTACGAACAACTCTTTAACCTCATGGTATGGGAACACCTGTCGAACAACTGCTTCGTCGAGCTCAGGCAGCACCTCCTCGACAGTAAATTGACCGACCCCCGGCAGCTCGCCGCTGAAGCTGACCGATGGGAGAGCACCCGAGTGGGCCGGAGAGGACCGCACGAGCAGAACCGAAGCAACCAAGGCCAGCACCGTCCTCGGGGAGGAGGAGGAGGCCAGGGGCGAGGGAGAGACACCCTCCCGGCAACACCCGTGGCCAGCACCCCGCCCCCGGCCGGCCGGGGAAACCCCCCGATGCGTCCAGGGTTCCGAGCCAATGTCACGTGCCACCGATGCCAGCGAGTCGGCCATTACGCCAATGACCCGAGCTGCCCGCAGAACCAAACACCCAAGCCCCGCCAGGTAGCTGCCGCCGCCCTGGGGGAAGAACGACTGTCAGAGGAACAGGAAGAGTATGAGCCGGCCCAGCAAGAGTGGGAACCGGCCGCCATGGTTCTAGCGTGCCTAGGGGGAAGAGACATAGTCCCGCGGGCTCCCCTACCCGCCAACACCAGGAAATACGGTCAGTGGGTAACCATTAATGGGCATCGGGCCGAGGCCTTACGTGACACAGGCGCCAGTGTGACGGCCGTCCGCTGTCACCTGGTGAAACCCGAGCAGATCCTGCCGAACATTCTCTGCCCCGTCCGCTCAGCTGACAATTCCGAAAGTCTGTGTCAAATGGCCTGCGTCCCCTTCGAATGGGGAGGGGTCTCCGGCCTGTTGAAAGTGACGGTCCGGGATGATGCCCCCGTGGACTGCCTCCTGGGGAATGACCTTGAGAGTTCCCAATGGGCCACCGTCGAGAAAAGAGAGCACCTGGGGATGCTGGGCCTCCCGGACTGGGCCTGCGTAACCACCCGGTCCAGGGCAGCCCGTGCTGTTCCCCGACCAGAAGAACCGGAATGGCCAGCACCTCCGCCCCCGGTCGCCCCAGTAGAAGACAACGATGAGGCCAACCCCCCGGAGCCAACGACCGAAGGGGACGCGCACCTCCAGGGCGTCCCCGGCCTGGCTCAGTGGCGTCAAGAAGGGGGGCCCACCCAAGAACAGTTCCGCCAGGAGCAAAAGACCTGCCCCTCCCTCGAGGGACTCCGCCAACAAGCCAGCGCCCAGAGCGCAGGGGACTCCACCGGAACTCACTGGGTCTACTGGGAGAACGACCTGCTATACAGCGAACAGAGGATCGCAGAGCTAGGGGCCGGTCGAGTACTGGTGGTACCTCTCCGCTTCAGAAACTTCCTGCTCAATCTGGCCCACGATGTCCCCCTGGCTGGACACCTGGGCCAAGACAAAACTTACAGTCGCCTAGTGACCCACTTTTTCTGGCCGAAGATGCGGAACGACGTCTTGAACCACTGCCGGTCCTGCCCCACGTGCCAGGCCAGCGGGAAGAGTGGCCGTAAGCTGAAGGCCCCTCTACAACCCTTCCCGGTGGTCACCACCCCGTTCGAGAGGGTAGGAATAGACATTGTGGGGCCCCTGGACCCCCGCACGGCACAATGACATAGGTTCATCCTAGTACTGGTGGATCACGCCACCTGCTACCCCGAGGCGGTGCCTCGACGAACAGTAACAGCTCCGGTGGTTGGCCGGGCCCTAATGGGGATCTTCTCCCGGGTGGGCTTCCCCCGAGAAGTCGTCAGCGACCGAGGCACGAACTTCATCTCCAAATACATGAAGTCCCTCTGGCAACAGTGCGGGGTCACCTACCGATTCACGACCCCCTATCACCCCCAAGGGAACGGACTAGTGGAGCGATTCAACCGCACTCTCAAGGGGATGATTGGGGGATTGGAAGAGCCCCTCCGTCGCCAGTGGGATGTACTACTCCCGTGCCTCCTCTTCGCCTATCGGGAAGTTCCCCAGAAGTCCCTCGGTTTTAGCCCCTTCGAACTCCTGTACGGGCACCCTGTGCGAGGGCCCCTCAGCCTAGTCAAAGAAGGTTGGGAGATGGCCCCCCTAAAGACCCCTCCAGACGTCTTCAAGTACCTCCTGGCCCTACGTAATCAGACCCGGCGCTTCAGGGAGATGGCCAAGGCGAACCTCGAGGCCAGCCAGGAAGACATGAAGAGATGGTATGATCACAATGCCTCCTCCGTCGAGTTCGAACCGGGACAACAAGTGTGGGTGATGTCCCCCACCGAACCATGTGCCTTGCAAGATAAGTGGACGGGGCCCTTCAAGGTGGTCGAGCGCAAAAGCCCCGTCACTTACCTCATCGACATGGGGACCACCCGGAACCCCCTTCGGGTCCTCCACACCAACAGACTCAAACCACACTTTGTGCGCTCAGAACTCAGCCTCCTGATGGCTACAGACAGTGGGGCGGAAGAGGACTCCGAGCCTCTCCCTGATCTCCTGAAGACTCAGGAGAAAGACGGTTCCGTGGACGGGGTCCGGCTCTCCGATGCCCTCACCCCAGAGCAACGCCAGGGCTGCCGGAACCTCCTGCTGCGGTTCGCTTCACTGTTCTCCCTCACTCCCGGGGTCACCCCTTGGTGCTTGCACGACGTAGACACCGGGGACAGTCCCCCTGTCCGGCACCGGGCCTACCGCGTACCAGATCGGGTACGGGCCTGCATACAAGAGGAAGTGGCCAAAATGCTCACGGTCGGGGTCATCGAGCCCTCGGACAGTCCCTGGGCCAGTCCAGTTGTATTGGTCCCCAAAGCCGCTGCCCCCGGCACCACACCTGAACTGAGATTCTGCGTCGACTACCGGGGCTTGAACGCTGTCACCCGAACCGACGCTCATCCTATCCCCAGAGCGGATGAATTGATCGACCGACTGGGGGCCGCCCGCTACCTCAGTATCTTCGACCTAACAGCGGGCTACTGGCAGATCGGTCTCACACCCCGAGCTCAAGAACGATCCGCCTTCTCTACCCCCGATGGCCACTACCACTTCAAGGTCATGCCCTTTGGCATGAAGAACGCCCCCGCTACATTTCAACGTCTTGTGAACCAGGTCTTGGCGGGGCTCGAAGAGTTCAGCGCTGCCTACCTGGACGATATCGCTGTATACAGCCGCCACTGGTCCGACCACCTCCTCCACCTCCAGGAGGTCCTACAGGCCCTCCAGCGGGCCGGCCTCACGATTAAGGCCGGCAAATGCCAAATTGGTCAAGGGTCCGTGACCTACCTGGGGCACCAGGTGGGGAGCGGGCTGGTGGCCCCACTGCAACTTAAGATTGCTGCCATCCAGTCCTGGCAGCCCCCCGTCACTCAGACCGAAGTCCGAGCCTTCTTGGGGCTCACCGGCTACTACCGGCGGTTCGTGAGGGACTACGGCAGCATTGTGGGGCCCCTCACGGGTCTCACGTCCAAGAACCAACCAAAGCGGATTAACTAGACCCCCGATTGTCAAGCGGCCTTCGAAAAGCTGAAGGCCGCCCTGTGCACCGCCCCTGTGCTCCAGGCCCCCGATTACAGTCGGGAATTCGTAGTACAGACAGACGCCTCCGACCACGGCATCGGAGCGGTTCTTTCCCAAGTGAACCCCGAGGGTCATGACCAGCCGGTGGCCTTCATCAGCCGACGTCTCCTGGGCCGAGAACAGCGCTGGAGCACCATCGAGAGGGAGGCCTTCGCAGTGGTGGGGGCCCTCAAAAAGCTCCGGCCCTATCTCTTCGGTACCCACTTCCGGGTACAAACCGACCATAGACCCCTGCAGTGGCTGATGCAGATGCGGGGGGAAAACCCCAAACTACTGCGCTGGTCCATCTCCCTGCAGGGAATGGACTTCACCGTGGAGCACCGACCGGGCCAAGACCACGCCAACGCAGATGGCCTGTCCCGCTTCTTCCGCCTCGACGAAGAGAGTCCCCAAGGAGATGGGTGACTCTCCCCGCCTTCAGCTGGGGGGGACGCATGTTGGACAGGCCACACGAAGGGCTTGCGCCCTCCCCGCATGACAGGGCCCAAGCCCCGGCCCCCCAGGCGCGGCCCACGAGAATCACCCGCACCCCGTCTCCCGACAGAACTCCTGCCCTCGGACCTCCCTGTAGCACGGGCCCAAGCCACCACCGGCTCCCTCGGCCGCCATCTTGGGCCGCCATCTTGGGCCATCTTGGGCCCTGCGCCACGAGGCCGCGTGGCCTCCCCCCGACCCTAACCCTGGGCCTGGCCGACCCCGACATCCCGGCACCACCATCCACCCAGGAGGTGAGCGGATCACTTGGCAGGTCAATGGCCAAGGACTCTCCCCCGCCAGGTGACGATTGCCTCCAGCTCCCCCAGGCACCGGCTCCACCCCCCCGCTGGGTGTCTGGACACCTTCATCCCGGACCCTCCGACCCCCAAGTGCGAGGGTCCGGACATCAAAGGGCACCTGCCCTATAACTGGAGCAGCTGCGGAGCAGGAAGGAGTTGTATCCTGGAGTCGAGAGACACCGAGAGAACTCAGCCTTGACGGACTACTGGCGCTGCCGTAGCCCTATCTTGTGATCTATCGTCCTGCCTGCTGGCGCTGCCGCGGCCTTCTGCAACATCCATCCTCGTCGGGACCTGCTGGCGCTGCCGCAGCCCGTTGTAACGACCATCTTCACCGGGACCTGCTGGCGCTGCCGCGGACCGTACATCGACCACCTTCTCTGGGACCTGCTGGCGCTGCCGCGGCCCGTGTATCGACCATCTTCACTGGGACCTGCTGGCGCTGCCGCGGCCCGTACCAGCTAGACCACCTAAGCTCGAGGATTGTGAGCTACCCACCACACCACCTCAACTACCAGACTGGTAACCAGACTGTCCCGCTACCCCCTTTTCCCATCTTGAGAGACTTGAATCGAGGGGACCCCTGAGTCCAGACCTCCTTGTACCTTTTCATCGTACCTTAAGAAGTGCTTATAAAGAACGCTAACTCATCTCCTTGTGTGGTATCTGTCTGTGGGGGGGAAGTTATTTGTCTGTACGATCGCTGGAGACGGCTCTCCCCGGAGACCTCTCCCCTTGTCCTCGGCCGACCCTCCCGGTCCGTCTAACAGGGGGACACAGAGGGAGGGAGACACAGGAAGACGGACAGAGGGAGGAGGCCGACACACAGAGGGAGGGAGAGGGGGACACAGAGGGAGGGAGACACAAGGAGACGGACAGAGGGAGGAGGCTGACACACAGAGGGAGGGAGAGGGGGACAGAGAGGGAGGGAGGGGGGGACAGAGAGGGAGGGAGACATAGGAAGACGGACAGAGGAGGAGGCCGACACACAGAGGGAGGGAGAGGGGGACAGAGAGGGAGGGAGACACAGGAAGACGGACAGAGGGAGGAGGCTGACACACAGAGGGAGGGAGAGGGGGACAGAGAGGGAGGGAGACACAGGAAGATGGACAGAGGGAGGAGGCTGACACACATAGGGAGGGAGAGGGGGACACTGAGGGAGGGAGACACAGGAAGACGGACAGAGGGAGGAGGCTGACACACAGAGGGAGGGAGAGGGGGACACAGAGGGAGGGAGAGGGGGACACAGAGGGAGGGAGAGGGTGACACAGAGGGAGTGAGACACAGGAAGACGGACAGAGGGAGGAGGCTGACACACAGAGGGAGGGAGAGGGGGACACAGAGGGAGGGAGAGGGGGACACAGATGCACCGTGGCAACACACCAGCATTGACTGAGAAGAGGCACCTTGGAGGCATAGGGACACCTTTATTAGTCATGTTTTCGGGATTGCAGAGGCAACTTGAAGTACACATGAACACTTCATGTGGAGTAACATGTGGGTCCAACACTGGCACCCCCCTTCTGCAGCACAAATGTGTGATAGCCATGGAACTGGCACACAATTGTCGGCTAACAGCTAAACACCCACAGCTGCTCACGGAGAGACTGCCATACACCATTGATCCGCTGATGTAGAAGTCCCACACCATGTCAAGCCAATGCAAACCGTATGCGTCCGAGGGCAGTGTTACACACATTGATGCCATCATCACAATCCACTATCCCATCACTGATGACTGTCAACAAGTCAGACCATCTATTCAGGTGTACACAGCTGCATCTCATGTGTACCATGGTGATGCAACATGGCTGCAGAGGAACCAAACATCGACAGGGGCAGTGTGCATACATCGTGAACAACTGCCACACCCAATACACCCCTGATGCATCCCTTACCCCAAGGAGACTTCCAAACGTGTCCGTGCCTGTAACGCTGAGTCAGCACACGATGACATGTCCATGAGGAATAGCAGTGCCACAACAATGCAAGCAGCAGACGGCATGCGCAAGTACCTGGGGAAGAGAGACACACAAGAAGTCAGCCACAAAAAGCACAGCCACTTGCATGTGCATGTACTCGACACATGTATGGATGACAACATGCTAGGTCACAATTATGACTGGGGAAATACAACCATCACTGGCACCATCACTCCAGTGACACACCCACACACACCTCTGACTCACGTGCCATACATGCAGGTGGAGACACACAACACAACACATGCCACACGGGGACCAATGTGTGCACACTCAGACACTGGTACTCACCACTAAGCAAAGAAGTCGCGTATGAGCCGAGTCCGGATGTCCTCTTGCGGCTCCACATCCTCTACATCACTAGCCCCATTGCCAAGCCCTTCGTCCTCCACGGGTGGATGGTCCTCGTCATCTTGATCCAGGATGAGTGGCACAGCTTTCTCAACTGCCATGTTGTGCAGCATGCAGCAGACCATGAAGATTTTGCAGACCTTCGCAGGGGCATATGGGAGGGCGCCGCCGGTCTTGTGTAGGCACCTGAATCGGCTCTTCAGCAGACCAAACGTCCTCTCTATCACTCGCCTTGTCCGGCCATGGGCGGTGTTGTAGCGGAGCTGGGCCGGCGTGATGGGGTTGCGGAGAGGTGTGATCAGCCATGGCATGTTGGGATAGCCAGCGTCCCCTACATGGGAAGCACATGGACATCGTTAGAACTGGAGAAGCGGTCCTGCCGGTAGTCTACGCAAAATACAGGACAGACAGACTGTACCCACCAACAACACATGCTAGTTCGTTGCGCAGCTGCGTCATCATTTCAGGCACCCTGCTACGCCTCATGATGTAGGCATCGTGTGCTGATCCTGGAAAACGAGCACAGACATGTGAAATCACCATGTTGGACAGACACACCACAAGGGCATTGATGGAGTGGTAGTGCTTGCGATTCCGGTACGCTACCTCCTGTGCCTGTGGTGGTACCAAAGCAACATGTGTCCCATCTATGGACCCAATGACATGGGGCATCCCTCCCAGGGCATAGAATCCACGCTTGACCCCAGTCAACATTTCAGGGGTAGGAAAATGTATGAAGTCCTCCAGGTGAATCAACATGGCCTCTAAGAAATCATGCAGCACACGGCAGAACATGCTCTGGGACATGCCACCAACGTGAGCTATGGTATTTTGAAAGGTACCCGTGGCTAGAAAATGTAGGGCTGCCATTACCTTCAGCTTGGGTGTCAGTGCCGTAGGATACCTGTGCAGCGGTTGCAGGTGTGGTGCCAGTCTCGCCGTCAACTCCAGAATCAACCGTTGGGGGAAGCGGTAGCACCGGATACGATCATTCTCCCGCATGGCAGCCAAGTCCGGAATTGCTCGGGGAAGAGGCGGCGCTCTGCAGTAATTTGGAAGTGACAAGGAAGAGTGAGTGCACCACAACAACAAATAATTTGTACTGAGCACATGTTAATCTGTCTATACACATATGCTATATACGGAGTCAGGTATGTGCCACATGCCCTGGACACGTATGGCTGGCAGGTGACACTCCTACCAAGACCCAGCTACACACGGAGATTGAGAACCTCCACATGCCATGGCATGGGATTAGCTGTGTCCCAGTGCAAGTGAACAGCCAGACAAGACAGGAGTGACATACACCCACACATCAGCAGAAGTAGGATGCCGATTGCAGAGACTGGTAGCGGAACACTAGAGCCACAGGTCACATGACATTACACTAGGACAGCCCACACACCTTGCCATGAAGGTGCACATGTCATGACTCACCACACATTCATGGAGAGGATGCAGACATGTCCTAGTTACGCTACTCCGTGTCCCATGCATACATATGCACCTCACATCCGATACCACATGTGGCATGGTGTGCGGAACAGTGTGCAATGTCAATCTACACACAGACACATGTTGGTTGCTGCAACAGCTGCAGCTTTTGAGGGTGCTCCAACATCAACCTAATGGGAAACCCCCACACATACATGACATAGTCACATCGTGCACCGTGGGTAGTGACAAGTCAGGTGTGGTAACCCCTGTACCAGGCATCAGGGGACACTTCCGTGTGTTGGTGTCCGTGCCATGCCAGTGTCGGTCATCCCAAGTGTGCAGTACGACATGCACACATGTCAAAGGAGTCAAGGGCATGCCTGGCACACATTGCACCATCACACATTACATCTGTACACATCTCATCATACATCTGGTGCCTTCTCGACTCAGGAGTAATGTGCCACATCACAGCCTGTCACACCTGTGCCCCACACATGTAGTACTGCCCAGACAATGCCTTGATGTCCATCCATGGACAAGTATGTCCGCCCTATTCCTTCCTGTGTGCTGCCTGTCACCACTGTGATGTGTGAAAACCGCCGTACTGCTGCTAAGAGGGCCTGTGTACGTTCCCATATCACTATGGGAGTGCTGCCGTATGTGTACCCATAGTGATGGTGAGCGTACAGGCATGTGTACGGTCAGTAAGTACGCATACGCGAGAACACCCATAGTGGTACGGCCCGTACACACGCCTGTACGTTCACTATCACTATGGGTGTCCTCGCGTTTGCGTACTCGTAGTGATAGTGAGCGTACAGGCGTGTGTACGGGCCGTACCAGTACGAGTACGCATACGCGAGGACACCCATAGTGGTACGGCCCGTACACACGCCTGTACGTTCACTATCACTATGGGTGTCCTCGCGTATGCGTACTCGTAGTGATAGTGCACGTACAGGCGTGTGTACGGGCCGTACCACTATGGGTGTCCTCGTGTATGCGTACTCGTACTGGTACGGCCCGTACACACGCATGTACGCTCACTATCACTACGAGTACGCATACGCGAGGACACCCATAGTGATAGTGAACGTACAGGCGTGTGTACGGGCCGTACCAGTACGAGTACGCATACGAGAGGACACCCATAGTGGTACGGCCCGTACACACGCCTGTACGCGCACTATCACTACGAGTATGCATACGCGAGGACACCCATAGTGATAGTGAACGTACAGGCGTGTGTACGGGCCGTACCACTATGGGTGTCCTCGCGTATGCGTACTCGTACTGGTACGGCCCGTACACACGCCTGTACGTTCACTATCACTATGGGTGTCCTCGTGTATGTGTACTCGTAGTGATAGTGAGCGTACAGGCGTGTGTACGGGCCGTACCAGTACGAGTACGCATACGCGAGGACACCCATGGTGATAGTGAACGTACGCACGCGTGCATGGGCCGTTGCTATGCATTTGGGGTGCCCTAGGGACCCGGAACGCACCGTACCTGTGGGTGAAGCTCAATTTTACATAGGGGACACATGAGGGACAAGTATTAAGGCCTACATGCATGCTGGTTGTCATGGAGCCCAAGTTTAAAGTTTGAATTTGTTCTGGAAGGTGCACAGCAGAAGTCAGTTGGAATGAATCTACTTTGTTGCAATGTGTTTGTGGGGTTGACATCATGCTGAAGAAAAAAACACAATAAGAACCCACTGACTGTGCTAGGTTTGAAGGGATTGGAGGAAACATAGGATGCAAATGTGAGTGACCAATCACTCTGTACTCCTGTGCATGAAACAGGACAGCAAGGCAGATATAAGGCAGCCAGGTCCCATGAGGGAGCACTTGCCTGCACATATTTCCAATCTAACACACTGCTGCTGCTCGTGATTCCCTGGAACCATGTCAAGGTCTGTGGAGAGGTCACAGCCATTCACCCTGGAGGAGAACCTGGCATTGCTGGATGTGATCCTCCCACAGTACCCCCTGCTGTATGGGCGACCAGGGTATCAGGTGAGTGCAGAGCTACTAGCACAGACTGTGTCCCTTTTTTTGTGACTGTGACTTCTGCCATTGTGTCCAGGTGTGACACACATGCTATGTACTGTAGGGGGGTCCCAGGGGGGGGGAATGCCTGATGTCTCCCAGCAGGAGGGGTGTGTGCACAGTCCTCCCAGCAGTGCTCAGAGACAGGAGGGGTGTGTGCAGAGTCCTCCCAGCAGTGCCCAGAGACAGGAGGGGTGTGTGCAGAATCCTCCCAGCAGTGCCCAGAGACAGGAGGGGTGGGTGCCTATCACTCCCAGCAGTGCCCAGAGTCAGGAGGGGTGTGTGCCTATCACTCCCAGCAGTGCCCAGAGTCAGGAGGGGTGGGTGTGATGCACAGTGTGAGCCTTGATAATTGATTGTGTCTTTGCCCTCATTCCACCTGTGTACTTTTACTGGCACGTACTGCTTGTGCCCTTCGCCAGAGGAGTATGTCCCTATGGCAAAGGTGCAATGCCTTGGCTGCATGACACGCCTTGTTGTAACCAGCTAATTTGTTCCCATATGTGTCTCTGTGACATGTTGCAGGTGTATTGATGTAGTGTCACTTGTTCATCCTCACAGGTAGGCGCCTCTGCCAAGGAGCAGATCTGGCTGACCGCCGTCAGTGCCGTGAGGAGTGCGGATGGTCGGAGGCGGAGCCTGTCCCAGGTGAGGAAACGCTGGCGGGATATCCGGTGCTGGACGCGGAGGATCGCACGGGTCCTGCTGGGGAACTCACCTGAGAGCCATAAGAACCGCGGGTGCCGCCGTCTCTCCCACATCCACAAGCATGTGCTGGCGGTGGTATTTCCAGACTTGGACAGGCGCTTACAGGAGATGCAGCAGCAGGAAGGGGGTAGGTACATGTGTGTTTGTTGTGTTTCACCAGCATTTGTAAGTGCACTGTTCCATGGATGCACTGCCAGGGTTTAATGGTGCTGTGCAGATCCTGTTACCCACAGTATTGCAGTGCTCTCCTGCCTCCCTTCCCCTCCTTGCAATGTGCTCCCTGGTCTGTGTGAAGTCACTCCGTCACAAGGCTATGTAGCCTGGCACCTTCTCCACGTGTACAATGCCTGCAGCATCATGTGTGGGGGTGGTGTGTAACATGTTTTGGGACCTTGCCTGTGCCCTGTCCAGTTCTGGTCTTGTGGGTTCCATGTCAGTTGGCACTAATGCTGAGTCAAGACATGGGAGTTAGTCTCTCAAGTGTGAGGCCTTACAGCACGCATGTCCTATGTGGTGGCCTGTGACATGATGTGCATGAGTGTGCGGTACGCATAGTGCGGGGATGGTAGCGTGTGTTGCAGTCATTCCCATTCAGGAGCATGGAGTTGTGTGGCCACCACTGTCCCCAGGGGCATATTGTCCTAGGTATCATGTGTGTAATCTGAATATGTTGGCAATCTCTGTGTCTACAGCATAGGTTGTGCTCTGTGCCATTGTCCCCTGGCCAAATGTTTATTGACGTGAAATGTAGTACAAGTGGCCACTGTACAGACTGACCTGATTTTCCTTGTTCATACTCACGGTGGAAATTGCCTGTGTGTCTTGTTACAATCATCTGATGATGCCCATTTGTACATGAGTATTTGGACAGGCGCACCTTGGGTATTTTGTGTGCAACCTTGATTTGTTGCATCCCATGTGTATTTCACCCAGACTAAGGGATGTAAGTGCTTCCTGTGTCTCCAAATAATAGTCTCATGTAGGGGGTGGGTGGTGCGGCCATGGCCTTCATGTCACAACCTGACATCTCCTTGCTAGGACTGGCCAGTGTGTGATGTTGGTCTGGACATGCACTCAAGGTGCAGTGGGCCAGTCATGGTGGGCATGTTTTCAGTTTAACCTATGCTGCATGTGCCTCTTGTTCCTGGATATGGTCCCTGCTCATCCCTATTTCCTGCCACGCTGTGTGGTGCAGATGCAGTGCTGGATTGTCCCCAGGGCCGTGCTCCTCAGTCAAAATTCCATTCCATCTTATTTGCTATTGTGTCATGCTCTCCATATTTTTTCGGTGGCATGGTGGGTCAAACAACTGTGTCTTGCATGCCCTACATATGTACCTTGTTTTGTAGATGTAACTCTTCTTTTGTTTCAGGCTATGCACTGTGACCTATGTAGATTGGACTCATGTGACATATGTATACAGGTGTATGATTAATTTCTGTCTCTTCACCCTGCCCACAGCATCGTCGGGGGACACGGAGGGAGACATGGGCACAGACGGAGCAGAGGGACCGAGCACCAGTGCCAGCGGTGACATCGGGGCTGGCACATCAAGTGGGACTGAGGCGGAGGAGAGTGAACCCGGGGTCCTGTCGACTGGCACTACAGAGTATGAAGCTGACGGGTCCGAGGATGATCTCTCCGAGTGGGCGGCGGCTGCACCAGCAGCTGACAGCGGCACTACATCTTGCCCCGCCCCCTCCATTGCCATCAGCCGCCTCCCACTTGCTCGTGTCCCTTCCCAACGTGCCCGGTCACCACATGTCTCCTTCCTGCCAGGCACCGCAACCCCTGCCCCTGTCTCCACTGCTGCCGCCAATGCCGAGTCTGTGGACATCCAGCGGCAGTTGCAGGTTGGTCAGGCCGCGATCCTTAATGTCCTCCATGGCCACAGCCAGGTCCTCAACAACATGGAGGCATACTTGGAGGGCATTCATTCATCGCAGGCTGACCAACGCAGCTTGCTGAGGTCGATAGACTCGACACTGACTGCAGCAGTGGGTCTCCTGCAGCGCTACGTCCCACCCCCTACCCCTGCCCCATCCACACTTCCCACTCCCATGCCTGTCCCACGTACACCCAGACGTCAGCATGCGCCCACCACAACACACACAGGCACCACACCAGCAGGGAAGGTCCACCGCACACCTCCTGACACGCACACACAGGGTGAAGTAGGCACACCCACTGGGTCGGGGGGCAAACATGTGACACGCAGCCAGAGTGGGAGTCCACATTCCACCCAATCCACTCCCTCCAAATCCCCTCCCCTCAGCTCTCCTGGCCACATCTCCCCCAAAGACTCCTTCATGGCCGCTCTGTCCCTGAGCCCCACAGTGACGCCACCACGCAAGCGGTCAAGGAAGTCCTCGGTCAGGGTGGTTGATTCCCCCCCCCTGTCTACACCCTCCCCCAGTGGCGCTGCGACCCATCCCTCTGACCCCCCCCCCTCCTTGGGGCCTGTGGTTCGTTCGGGTGCAGGGGATTCACTGGCGGACCTGGCTGAGGTGTGCAGCGAGCTCCTGGCCTCCCCCTTTGGCCCTGCCCCACCCCCTGTGGTGGAGTCCTCCATCCCTGCACCCACGACGCCTACCCTTCACCCTCCTGTCCCTGCGGTGCCTGTTTCTTCCCCCCCACATGATGCCCTCACCCCTGTGGAAGACAACGGAATGTAACTGTGCAGGCAAGCTAGGGGACACGCATCCCACTGTGTCCCCCATCCAGCTGTGACTTCTGGACTGCCCAATGGGCTTTGTAAATATTGAACTTTCTACGAACATACAATTTTTGATCTTGCTGATTAAAGCCATTTTTGTTTCCTTTGAACACTACTGCTTTTCTGATATTGCTGTTGGTGGGGCAGCTACATGATTTTGGGTGGTGATCATGTGTTGGTTGTGTGGGAAATGTAGTAGTGTGCTGGTCATAGGGGGGACCCTGGGATCTGTGTGCCATCACACGGTGTTAGCTAGGTTTCTGTGTTCATGTAAGCAGTTGCTGCATGGTGAAATTGTCCAAAGGTGTATTCCTTCCTCTGTTTACCCTGCCATCTTCCCTGCAGGGTGTTCCCAATATTTAGCGCAGAGCTGTGTGTACATTAGCTGGGTGTGTGACGGACTCCTTCTACTGTGCACATGCATGCTGAGCGATGTCTCCACCTGCATCATTCGTGGCATTCTTGGTAGTCATTGTACTTGTGTATGTGGACTATTGACATGACTTCATGTGTACATGTTTTCTTTTCTGCGCTATGCATGCGTATACTCCCAGCCTCGCACACATGTGGTACATGTACTGCAGGGTCTTTGTGCACCTGACTGAAATTTGTGGGCATGGTATCTGTGGCTACTCCACCCTTTGCGTTTCATGGGCACTGCTGTGAGTGTTTGGCACACACCCCTCCTGTCTCTGGGCACTGCTGGGAGTGATAGGCACCCACCCCTCCTATGTCTGGGCACTGCTGGGAGGACTCTGCACCCACCCCTCCTGTGTCTAGGCACTGCTGGGAGGACTCTGCACACACCCCTCCTGACTCTGGGCACTACTGGGAGTGATAGGCACACACCCCTCCTGTCTCTGGGCACTGCTGGGAGGACTCTGCACCCACCCCTCCTGTGTCTGGGCACTGCTGGGAGGACTCTGCACCCACCCCTCCTGTGTCTGGGCACTGCTGGGAGGACTCTGCACTCACCCCTCCTGACTCTGGGCACTGCTGGGAGTGATAGGCACACACCCCTCCTATGTCTGGGCACTGCTGGGAGGACTCTGCACCCACCCCTCCTGTCTCTGGGCACTGCTGGGAGGCCTCTGCACACACCCCTCCTGTCTCTGGGCACTGCTGGGAGGACTCTGCACCCACCCCTCCTGTCTCTGGGCACTGCTGGGAGGACTCTGCACCCACCCCTCCTGACTCTGGGCACTGCTGGGAGGACTCTGCACCCACCCCTCCTGACTCTGGGCACTGCTGGGAGTGATAGGCACACACCCCTCCTATGTCTGGGCACTGCTGGGAGGACTCTGCACCCACACCTCCTGTCTCTGGGCACTGCTGGGAGGACTCTTCACCCACCCCTCCTGTGTCTGGGCACTGCTGGGAGGACTCTGCACCCACCCCTCCTGTGTCTGGCCACTGCTGGGAGGACTCTGCACCCACCCCTCCTGACTCTGGGCACTGCTGGGAGTGATAGGCACACACCCCTCCTATGTCTGGGCACTGCTGGGAGGACTCTGCACCCACCCCTCCTGTCTCTGGGCACTGCTGGGAGGCCTCTGCACACACCCCTCCTGTCTCTGGGCACTGCTGGGAGGACTCTGCACCCACCCCTCCTGTCTCTGGGCACTGCTGGGAGGACTCTGCACCCACCCCTCCTGACTCTGGGCACTGCTGGGAGGACTCTGCACCCACCCCTCCTGACTCTGGGCACTGCTGGGAGTGATAGGCACACACCCCTCCTATGTCTGGGCACTGCTGGGAGGACTCTGCACCCACACCTCCTGTCTCTGGGCACTGCTGGGAGGACTCTGCACCCACCCCTCCTGTCTCTGGGCACTGCTGGGAGGACTCTGCACCCACCCCTCCTGTGTCTGGGCACTGCTGGGAGGACTCTGCACCCACCCCTCCTGACTCTGGGCACTGCTGGGAGTGATAGGCACACACCCCTCATATGTCTGGGCACTGCTGGGAGGACTCTGCACCCACCCCTCCTGTCTCTGGGCACTGCTGGGAGGCCTCTGCACACACCCCTCCTGTGTCTGGGCACTGCTGGGAGGACTCTGCACACACCCCTCCTGTCTCTGGGCACTGCTGTAAGTATTAGGCACCCACCCCTCCTGTGTCTGGGCACTGCTGGGAGGACTCTGCACCCACCCCTCCTGTCTCTGGGCACTGCTGGGAAGACTCTGCACACACCCCTCCTGTCTCTGGGCACTGCTGGGAGGACTCTGCACCCACCCCTCCTGACTCTGGGCACTGCTGGGAGGCCTCTGCACACACCCCTCCTGTGTCTGGGCACTGCTGGGAGGACTCTGCACACACCCCTCCTGTCTCTGGGCACTGCCGTAAGTGTTAGGCACCCACCCCTCCTGTGTCTGGGCACTGCTGGGAGGACTCTGCACCCACACCTCCTGTCTCTGGGCACTGCTGGGAGGACTCTGCACCCACCCCTCCTGTCTCTGGGCACTGCTGGGAGGACTCTGCACCCACCCCTCCTGACTCTGGGCACTGTTGGGAGGACTCTGCACCCACCCCTCCTGACTCTGGGCACTGCTGGGAGTGATAGGCACACACCCCTCCTATGTCTGGGCACTGCTGGGAGGGCTCTGCACCGACACCTCCTGTCTCTGGGCACTGCTGGGAGGACTCTTCACCCACCCCTCCTGTGTCTGGGCACTGCTGGGAGGACTTTGCACCCACCCCTCCTGTGTCTGGCCACTGCTGGGAGGACTCTGCACCCACCCCTCCTGACTCTGGGCACTGCTGGGAGTGATAGGCACACACCCCTCCTATGTCTGGGCACTGCTGGGAGGACTCTGCACCCACCCCTCCTGTCTCTGGGCACTGCTGGGAGGCCTCTGCACACACCCCTCCTGTCTCTGGGCACTGCTGGGAGGACTCTGCACCCACCCCTCCTGTCTCTGGGCACTGCTGGGAGGGCTCTGCACCCACCCCTCCTGACTCTGGGCACTGCTGGGAGGACTCTGCACCCACCCCTCCTGACTCTGGGCACTGCTGGGAGTGATAGGCACACACCCCTCCTATGTCTGGGCACTGCTGGGAGGACTCTGCACCCACACCTCCTGTCTCTGGGCACTGCTGGGAGGACTCTGCACCCACCCCTCCTGTGTCTGGGCACTGCTGGGATGACTCTGCACCCACCCCTCCTGTGTCTGGGCACTGCTGGGAGGACTCTGCACCCACCCCTCCTGACTCTGGGCACTGCTGGGAGCGATAGGCACACACCCCTCCTGTCTCTGGGCACTGCTGGGAGGCCTCTGCACACACCCCTCCTGTCTCTGGGCACTGCTGGGAGGACTCTGCACCCACCCCTCCTGTCTCTGGGCACTGCTGGGAGGACTCTGCACCCACCCCTCCTGACTCTGGGCAATGCTGGGAGGACTCTGCACCCACCCCTCCTGACTCTGGGCACTGCTGGGAGTGATAGGCACACACCCCTTCTATGTCTGGGCACTGCTCGGAGGACTCTGCACCCACACCTCCTGTCTCTGGGCACTGCTGGGAGGACTCTTCACCCACCCCTCCTGTGTCTGGGCACTGCTGGGAGGACTCTGCACCCACCCCTCCTGTGTCTGGTCACTGCTGGGAGGACTCTGCACCCACCCCTCCTGACTCTGGGCACTGCTGGGAGTGATAGGCACACACCCCTCCTATGTCTGGGCACTGCTGGGAGGACTCTGCACCCACCCCTCCTGTCTCTGGGCACTGCTGGGAGGCCTCTGCACACACCCCTCCTGTCTCTGGGCACTGCTGGGAGGACTCTGCACCCACCCCTCCTGTCTCTGGGCACTGCTGGGAGGACTCTGCACCCACCCCTCCTGACTCTGGGCACTGCTGGGAGGACTCTGCACCCACCCCTCCTGACTCTGGGCACTGCTGGGAGTGATAGGCCCACACCCCTCCTATGTCTGGGCACTGCTGGGAGGACTCTGCACCCACACCTCCTGTCTCTGGGCACTGCTGGGAGGACTCTGCACCCACCCCTCCTGTGTCTGGGCACTGCTGGGCGGACTCTGCACCCACCCCTCCTGACTCTGGGCACTGCTGGGAGTGATAGGCACACACCCCTCCTATGTCTGGGCACTGCTGGGAGGACTCTGCACCCACACCTCCTGTCTCTGGGCACTGCTGGGAGGACTCTGCACCCACCCCTCCTGTCACTGGGCACTGCTGGGAGGACTCTGCACCCACCCCTCCTGTGTCTGGGCACTGCTGGGAGGACTCTGCACCCACCCCTCCTGACTCTGGGCACTGCTGGGAGTGATAGGCAAACACCCCTCCTATGTCTGGGCACTGCTGGGAGGACTCTGCACCCACCCCTCCTGTCTCTGGGCACTGCTGGGAGGCCTCTGCACACACCCCTCCTGTGTCTGGGCACTGCTGGGAGGACTCTGCACACACCCCTCCTGTCTCTGGGCACTGCTGTAAGTATTAGGCACCCACCCCTCCTGTGTCTGGGCACTGCTGGGAGGACTCTGCACCCACCCCTCCTGTCTCTGGGCACTGCTGGGAGGACTCTGCACACACCCCTCCTGTCTCTGGGCACTGCTGGGAGGACTCTGCACCCACCCCTCCTGACTCTGGGCACTGCTGGGAGGCCTCTGCACACACCCCTCCTGTGTCTGGGCACTGCTGGGAGGACTCTGCACACACCCCTCCTGTCTCTGGGCACTGCTGGGAGGGCTCTGCACCCACCCCTCCTGACTCTGGGCACTGCTGGGAGGACTCTGCACCCACCCCTCCTGACTCTGGGCACTGCTGGGAGTGATAGGCACACACCCCTCCTATGTCTGGGCACTGCTGGGAGGACTCTGCACCCACATCTCCTGTCTCTGGGCACTGCTGGGAGGACTCTGCACCCACCCCTCCTGTGTCTGGGCACTGCTGGGAGGACTCTGCACCCACCCCTCCTGTGTCTGGGCACTGCTGGGAGGACTCTGCACCCACCCCTCCTGACTCTGGGCACTGCTGGGAGTGATAGGCACACACCCCTCCTATGTCTGGGCACTGCTGGGAGGACTCTGCACCCACCCCTCCTGTCTCTGGGCACTGCTGGGAGGCCTCTGCACACACCCCTCCTGTGTCTGGGCACTGCTGGGAGGACTCTGCACACACCCCTCCTGTCTCTGGGCACTGCTGTAAGTGTTAGGCACCCACCCCTCCTGTGTCTGGGCACTGCTGGGAGGACTCTGCACCCACCCCTCCTGTCTCTGGGCACTGCTGGGAGGACTCTGCACACACCCCTCCTGTCTCTGGGCACTGCTGGGAGGACTCTGCACCCACCCCTCCTGACTCTGGGCACTGCTGGGAGGCCTCTGCACACACCCCTCCTGTGTCTGGGCACTGCTGGGAGGACTCTGCACACACCCCTCCTGTCTCTGGGCACTGCCGTAAGTGTTAGGCACCCACCCCTCCTGTGTCTGGGCACTGCTGGGAGGACTCTGCACCCACCCCTCCTGTCTCTGGGCACTGCTGGGAGGACTCTGCACACACCCTTCCTGTCTCTGGGCACTGCTGGGAGGACTCTGCACACACCCCTCCTGACTCTGGGCACTGCTGGGAGTGATTGGCACACACCCCTCCTATTTAACAATATGTACGCTTTGTCCATACACGTGTGTGGGTTCGCTCCATGGGGGTACGGGTCGTACTTAGACTGTTGGGGTGGGGGGTGCGCTCCATACGTACGCGGGTGAGGGTACGGGTCGTACATACACGGTTGGGGTGGGGGTACGGGTCGTACTTACACTGTTGTGTTGGGGGTACGCTCCATACGTCCGCGGATGAGGGTACGGGTCGTACTTACACTGTTGGGGTGGGGGTACGCTCCATACGTCCGCGGGTGACGGTACGGGTCGTACTTACACTGTTGGGGTGGGGGTACGCTCCATACGTACGCGGGTGAGGGTACGGGTCGTACTTACACTGTTGGGGTGGGGGGTACGCTCCATGCATATGCGGGTGGGGGTACGTGTTGTACTTAAACTGTTGGGGTGGGGGGGATGCTCCATGCATACGCGGGTGGGGGGACGTGTCGTACGTACACTGTTGGGGTGGGGGGGTACGCTCCATGCATACGCGGGTGGGGGGACGTGTTGTACGTACAATGTTGGCATGGGAGGTACGCTCCTTGCATACGCGGGTGGGGGTACGTGTCGTACTTACACTGTTGGGGTGGGGGGTACGCTCCATACGTACGCGTGTGAGGGTACGGGTCGTACATACACGGTTGGGGTGGGGGTACGGTCCATACATACACTGTTGGGGTGGGGGTACACTCCATACGTACGCGGGTGAGGGTACGGGTCATACTTACACTGTTGGGGTGGGGGTACGCTCCATACGTACGCGGGTGGGGGTACGTGTCGTACTTACACTGTTGGCATGGGGGGTACGCTCCTTGCATACGTGGGTGGGGGTACGTGTCGTACTTACACTGTTGGGGTGGGGGTACGCTCCTTGCATACGCGGGTGGGGGTACGTGTCGTACTTACACTGTTGGCATGGGGGGTACGCTCCTTGCATACGCGGGTGGGGGTACGTGTCGTACTTACACTGTTGGGGTGGGGGGTACGCTCCATGCATACGGGGTGGGGGTACAGTCCGTACATATCCGTCCCCACGCTATGTGATGCTTGTGCGGCCCGTACCCAGGCCTTTGCCACGTGGGTACGAGCCGTCCCGCCATTGTTGGGGTGACGTAGGTGTGGGCGTGCTACGACTCGTACCCACGCTCTTAAGGCGTGGGTACGGGACGTACCTGTCTGCTTGTGTTGCCGGTTCGCGTCGTCAAGAACTTCCGTTGTGGAGGTCGCTGGCTTAGCTGGACACGCCCCCACCCCCTCGTAGTGACCAGGGCCTGAGGGTCAGGTATGTCCAGGGCATGTGTGCTGTGTGACTATGGTGGGGGTTTTGTGGCCTGCCCTGGACCTGACCCCCCCCCTTTCCCCCCTCCCTTTGTTGTTCTGACCTTCTGCGGCGTCTGCGTCGTAACCTGTAGAGGAGGTCACTGCTATGAGGGCCGGGATGACACGTAGGTTCGGGTCCATGTCTGTCCGTCGCGTACAGGTCCTCCTAGTTCGCGTCGTCCTGATTTCCCGGCAGTTTTTGGCAGCCGGAAAATATTCACCGTGCGGGATGACGTCGGTGCGAATCGTAATTCCTGGTTGTGAATGGCAGGCTGCGTGCGTCCCGACGTCACGTCGGCGCTTTCCCGGATCGCATTTGTAGGTTTATTTTCGTCGGTCGGGGTTTTGTACGATTTGTACGGAAATGGTGTTTCCGTGCGAATCGTAATTCCATGTTGGTATATTTTGACGACCGGGTACGAGTCGGACGGAGAATATGCTCCGTCCGACGGTTCGTACCCGGTTTTTACAGGATCGTGATTGGCACCTAAATGTCTTGTGCAGATCAGCGCATGCGCTGGATCAGGCGAGACCTAAAAATGCTTATAACGGACTGTAAATATTTTATAAATAGAATGGGCCACAATCACCTCTACATTATGAATAGGGCTCCCGGTTTTATGGTATTTATTTTAACATTTCTGTCTGTATTTATCCATATTTATTTCTGGCCCATTTTATCTGTATTTATCCATATTTATTTTATGTTTTGTGTATAATTGAAGTTGTAAAACTGTAAATTTCCATATTTATTTAACTGATAGGACACGCACTCACACTTTTCGAGGTCTGGCGTGATTTAGGTATTTAAGCTGACATATATTACGTAACAATATATCCACTAAATATTAGCATTATACCACAAACTTATGTTGACATACGCCATTATTTAAAGAAATCACATCCTGTTTTTTTAATTTCCCATGCTGTCGATCTGCTCACCTGTTAGTCTACAATTCATTAAAGACAGCTCGGAGAGTCACTTAAAAGAAGCACAATTTTCTGTATTTATCCACTTTTAAAAATAAATAAAGACAGCAAACACATTGTTTTCTGTCTTTATTTATCTGTAAAAATCAGTAAAAACGGAAAACAGGGAGCCTTAATTATGAATTCCATTCTGCAATGCTGAGGTGATCAGGGCACACTCTACTTACAAAGCATTTACCACCCGTTATACTGCAAAAAATAAACATAATCTTCTTACCTTGTTTATCTGAATACATCACAATATCAGTTTACAATTCCAAAACCCTGAGGATCAATCCTCCCGCGTCGCGCTGCCTCTTTTTAAACATGTGCCTGCTGGTCTCACAGAAAATAAGCCCCAAGCCACCCAGCCAATCCAAGCACTGCTCTTATGCTGTTTATTATAGTAAACAGCATAAAAGCAGTGCCAGGATTGGCTGGGTCAGCAAAACACGACGCTCCATCGGAAACCGATGGCTCTGTATTTCTGCTGTTTGAACTCCCATGTTTATTATTACTTCAACAAGCCTGAACTGCGCATGTCAGGCTGGCCACAGAAAAAAACACTGGTCAATCTGACACGTGCAATTCAGTTAGCAGTGCCTCAGCTGCTCCTGGTCTTGAAATCGAGCCAGGGAGAGAGAGCACTGTAGCCCCACCGCTAATGGGAAAAAATGATTGGCTGTACGGCGGAAGAAATTGGGGGAAATAAGTGTCCGTTATGAGTCAGTTTCAGGTGTGGGGGCTCACAGTAGAGGGTCAAAGCCCCCACGCTTCTATGGAGAAATCATCCCAGATTCATCCTCATGTTTAGTCAGGAGCTATAGATCGCAAAGGAGGTTTTTTTAACTCTTGACATTTTGCAACCCCACTGGGGCCTTCTTAAAGAGACACTTGACACCTTTCATGTTTACTATTTTGTGCAGGGTGGAGCTGTGGCTATTGGGAGGAGTAGCCATTGTGTTGATCAATCAAGAATGGGACTCAACAGACCTTCTATGAATCCAGCCATTGACAAAAGCGTGTTATAGATGTTGATTAAGTGATGTTGCTCAGTCTTGGCCACAGGCCTTCTTGGTTACCTGCACTATCACTGTTGGCTGCTTCTGAATAAAAAAATCTCTTAATTTTGGTGCGTTATTGATAGACCTTCGAGTCATTAGTGTGAAGTTGACAGCATAGATAGCTGATTTAAGCCAGTGTGCGCATTCTGAACCTGAGACTTTTAGAGGAACCAGAGGTGGCAGGCAGTGAGGTAACATACAAGGAAAACTCCAAACACAAGTTGAGATGCTATCCATACCAGAATTGTGTCCAAGACCTGGACTTCAATTTGGTGAAGGGGCCTGCCTTTCTTAGCCAGTGATGAATCTCTCCATGCTATGACACCAGTGATGTTCGAGTTGGTGTCACAAGCTTTCCTCTCAGTAGAAAAAGATCCTTTGGCCTCAGTGCTAGCAGATTTTTAAAATAGTGAACCAAGCCAGTAGCTCGCTTGATCATTTGAAGGTATAAGTAAGATTCAAATATAAAGTACTTAAGGTATGTATCATTCTATACACTAAGGGGCAGATCTATATCGGAGATGCGCCACTTTTACGCCGCCGGTGTGTCACTTTTGTGACGCAGCGGTGGTGTAAACCCTGCGCCACGTTGCGCCATATTTACATCGTGACGCATCTATGGAGATGCGTCACGATGTAAAGCCCTGCGCCACGTAAAACCTGCGTCAGGTTTCACGTGGGCGTGTTGACAGAGGGGGGGGCGTTCCGTCGCAGGAACGCCCCTGAAAAGTGACTCAGTCAAATCTATAAGATTTGACTGAGTCACTTTCCCAACGCTGATGCGCCAAAACCCTGCGCCTGCTTGAAGCAGGCGTAAGGCTTGACGCACCATGTTAGGGATAGGGTAGGTTGGAACAGTGCTGGAGTTGCGTCGCGCTTGCGACGCAACTGAAGCACTGCGCCAACCTTACGCCATCGGATGCGTCACGCATCTGTTTATTCCTGCGCCATGATGCGCCGCATTGTAAATGCGGCGCATCATGTGTGGCGCAAGGGTAAACTTGCGTGACGCACCATTCCTGGCGCATCCTTGCTGATTTGCAGGGATGCACCAGGCAACATAAATCTGCCCCAAAGTGGTATGACAGAACTCAAAGGATAACATCCATGAAGGGTTGTCTGTGTACACTTTAACTCTGAAGAAATGTAGGGCCATATTTGCTAACTGCTTTTTTGTAATATGTAAAGTGGTATTCCAGTAGTATTATTTCTTTAATACGTAATGCAAATCATAGACCTGGAGATAGCCATCGCTGCCTCCCTTATCTGTGTAGAAATCTCTGCCAAGTTGGTGGAGATCTCCACAAAGGTAGGTATGAGTCTTGTAGTAAATGTGGGAGGGACCAGGGGGAGTGGTAGGAATATCGGGACCAAATACTATAACATGGTTAGGGAAATTTAAGTAGGGGTTTGGAAGGGTCACAATAACACAAAACACACACCCACTAAAGAGTTAGACCACTGCAGTTCACATAATACACTTTTAAAAGTGTCAAAGCAGGCTTATTGTACTCCAGCCCAGCTTTGGAGTAAGTCAAGCACCACACATGGCTGACCACTAGTATTGAAATACACTCCCACAGAAAATAATCTAGTCACAGATTTAAACTACCACCCGTATAGGAATTAATAATTACATTATTTAGAGTAATTCTACATTTAAATAATATATAAAAGCTTTAGTATAATTGTATTCTACTTCAAATCCGATAAAGATAGTATTTAGGCTGCTTCCTTAGATGCAAATGTAAATGAATATCCACTTTTTGCTTTAATTTGATCAATTTCAGCAAACAAATACAACTTGATAATTTGGAACATTATCGTTCTGGATAAAATAGTGGTTGGGAATTTTGGAGATCTGGGGTAGGATAAACAAATCAATGACATTAACACACCTTCTAACTTAATTTGTGAATTAATTTGCTACAGTTAGTTAAATCTTAGTTCACCCCTTCAAAATTGTTAATTTATAAAGCCAAAATGCAAAGGGCAACACCTTTTGTCTTTGAAGGGGTCTGGTCTTTATCCCTAAGGTTTCTCAAAAGTTTTCATACAGACCACTATGACGAAAATAAAATGAGATTTTAAATTTTCACAGGTATGATTTTTATCTGTGTTTGACCTTCTATAGGACAAACCTTGAAGAAAATTAAGAAGGTGAGCATCTGTGAGATGTTGCTGCCTGTTGGGATGGAGTTGTTCTCTCACGCTGAAGTCTGAGTGCACATTGTATTCAGCAGACCAAGGTGGTGCCAGTGGGAACATGAAGAAAAACATGCACTCCAGACATTCTAAATGTATCCTCAAGTTGATACACCAACTCTACCGTGTGCCAATGCTTCATAGGTATGTGAAGAACTCCAGACACACATACAGCCCAACTAGAGACAACGGCAGAAAATGTCTGCAATTACAGTGATCTTAAGATGAATTGCATAAAAAACCCCAAAAAGTAAATGTTAGCATATTTTTACATAGATAGAAAGCAAAACATGCTCCACCTCCAAGGACAGGTTTGGATTGCAGAGCAGAGTGTCAGCTCTCATCTGACTGCATAAACAGTACCTATGCAATCAAGAACAACAACATAAAATCTCAACTAATTTATGGATACCACAAGGAAGGAATAGGCTATAATATGATACCAACGTTGTCTCTTAGAAATCATTGACATTGAATGAAGGACTAGGCTTAGACACTAAGGGGCATATGCATCAACATTAGCATTTGCGATTCCTTATTAGCGAAAAATAAGGAATCGCTAATAAGGAATAGCAAAAGGCTATGCATGTAGGAATCGCTATTCAAATAGCGATTCCTTAACATTCCTTATTACCGAATCGGTAATACCGAATCGGTAATAAGGAATACCTACCCATTCATTCCTATGGGCTTGGAGGCCCATAGGAATGAATGTAAAGCCATTCTGTATTAGCGATTCGGTATTACCGAATCGCTAATAGCTGGAGCACTTTCAAGGGTGCCAGGGTGTCAAAAGGACACCCTGTTGCACCCCTGAAAATGATATGTGCACATATGTTGCACACACACATGCTCTAAGGGCATGTGTGTGCGCAACATGACACTTTGAAAAATGCACAAAAGTGCATTTTTCAAAGTTTTTGCAAATTACCATGCAGTTCATCTTCATGGTAATTTGCTCCCCTTATTAGCGAAATCGCTAATTTTTTAACTTTGATGCATTGCATTTAAGGAATCTCACTTTGGGATTCCTTAAATGCAATCGCTATTTAAGGAATCGGTATTTAAGGAATCCCTATTTAAAGAATCGCTATTTAAGGATTCCTTAAATACCGATTTCTGCTTTTGGGTTGATGCATTGGGATTGGGAATTTTTTACTTAATACCGGGAACTAATAAGGAATCGGTATTTTACCGACTGGATTTTGGCTTGATGCATAAGGGTGTAAGGGGCATATTTACAAGGAAGTGGCAGAGCGCCGTGTTAGCCTCCTTGGCTTAACACCACTCTCTGCCACTTCTTAAATGCAGGGCTACCACCGTATTTATAAGAATACGGTGCAGCCTAGCATTTCCCCCCTAAGCTGGTGCTAATTTAGCTGCCTAGCACCAACGTGGGCAATCTTGCTCCATAGTGAATATTCTGGAACATTACCACTGGCAACCCTGAGCATAGCCTATGGATTGTCCTTCCGGTTTTCCTATTTTACTTGCGTACAACCTATTTTCATTGCCTAGATTGTCCTTTCGAATGGGCTCTGGATTTGTGCTTGTCAAACTCGGTGTCTCCTGCCCCGGATTATGATCGACTGATGAGTCCCTTAGTGGCACATGAGTTGGACTGTTCTGGTGTCAGGATCATGGCCTGTGGAGCAGCACATGGAGTCCTAGGGAAGTAGGACATCTGTACGGCAGCGTATGACTTCTTGGCAAGAACATGTATGTTCGTTTACCTTGTTAGACTGGATGGCGGAAACATTTACGGAACGTTCTGATGGCTTCCTCTTGGAGGCTGTCGCTACTTGCTGTGCTTGCACGTTGATGGATTAACTTGGACGCCGCCCAAACTTTCCTTGTACGACCCAGACATTTTTTTTGATGCGGTATTTGGGCTCGCTGAGCCTTTGCAAGATGTTACATGGTTTTTTATTCCTTTTTTTCTTTCCCTTCGTTTTTTCTTTTTGCATTGTTTTTTTCTTTTCGAACTTTCACTCCCCTTTATTTGGATTTCCAAAACATGCACTTGGTTCCGCTCTGTCGAACTTGAACTCTGCGTTCTTTTAATTGTATCCCTATTAGTTCGTAGTCCGATCAAGGGAGGGTGTAGTGGAGGCAGCGTTTTAGATGGATACATTGCAATGTTAGCATAAGCGCTTTAGATGTTAGAAACGCCATCTTGCCACTTTTGCTGCTTTTGCACACGACACTGCAGGTACATGTTATTATTTGAAAACTGCTTGCTTGCCTTTTTTTCACATGAGAACTGTCTGTTGTTCACATCCCTAGACGTATACTGCGACCTTGGTCTGATCATTGTGTGCAGAAACAGTCTGAGCCACCAAACAATGTATGTTTTTGAGTTCAGGTTGATCGGCCCATGCTCTAGCCATAACACACACACAGCTGCAAATATCTGAAAGTCGAGAGCCTTTAATATTGCAGTTTGCATGCATTAGATACACATTCTGGAGAAGAACTTTTCCAGGTGCAGAGCAAAGCTGATCCTGTGATGTGATTCACCTAAGCTGATCTTTACGGTATGGGGTTCCCCATTCAAATCTAGAGACCTTCCATTAGTATAATAATACTAGCTCACTAGCAAAGGGAGGGTGGTTGTGTTCCACTATCATTTGTAATATGATTTCTCTCTTCATTTTCTATGGTATTGTAACAATGCTGATGGTTTTAATTTTAATCATTTGTCTGCTCATATTAGCCAAAGTACTGCATCTTAGGACACGTAGTTTATAAAATAAACATTTTAAACTTTACCGTGTCTCTGATTACTCTTGTTGTGGACTGATATGAGAATAATAACAAACAGGTATTTCTGATTCCCATCATTCCTGAGAGTACTCAAAGTCGCTTGTTCTGGGTTGTCTATACATTGGGAGCTCCGAGAGGATACGGAGGACGAATGGGACACTGATGCTAGTCGGATTGGGGTTCTGGTTATGATTGCTTATACAAAAAAACAATAGAGAGAGTGAGGGTAATGAGGATCCCGAACCCCCGGTCCGGATATGAGTATAAAACAAAGGAGGGAGAGAGATGCAGTCGAAAAAGATTCAATCGAAAAGAAGGGGGAGAGATAGAGAAAGGAATAATTCAGGGCAAAAGAATTTCCTATTTGGAAAAAGACCCATCACTCACCAACCTGGTTGGTGACATGCTTCATCATCTGGGTCCCACCCTGACCGCCGAATGCCGTCAGGGTGTGCTTCGACGCCTGGAATTCCAGCGGAGCGGGTTTTCGTGTGTGTAGGTGAGTGAAAACGTGAATGATGAAAAATAAAAGTGATATATTAAAAGTGTCAGACGTGTGCTTTCTAATAATGTAATATGAAGCCACTTGGCACGATTAAAACCTGTGAATAGATATCGTAACTGGTATTAATGGCCAGTGATATCAGTGTTGGTATGTGTGTGTGGTCAACATGTTTCAACCTTTCTAGTAATTCTTAGGTTTTCATCAGGACCAGGAATTTGAGGAACCGGGGGTCTGCACTCGCTAAGGTGCACCCACACCCTGAACCTCTGTGTACTACACCTTTATTAGAGAGTAGTTTGTTGTGCCTTCAAGCCGTTCTTGAAGGATGATTCGGATCTGTAAAAGTAAAATCCGAAAAAAGAAACTTTCTATTGGAATTATTCCCATTAACTCTCCACGCTCACTTATTATGGTATGTGACATGCAATGTGAGTTGTTGCATGCAATCCATTGTGGGTTGTTGAGGGTGGTTTTTGCATCTCTCAATCCATGTATAGGGCAGGCATTGTTGATTTGGCGAAAATAATTATTATTAATATTCTCGCATCACGTGCATTAGTTGTGCCTGTCTGTTGGCAATACAAGAAGGGCATACGTGATGATTCACACTGCTATCAAACATTTCTAGTGCAGTGCGCATATATTTGTAAAAGTTTAGACAGAGACAAACAAATAAAGAGCGCTCAAGGACTCACGTTAAAAAGGCTAAATATAAAGCCTCATGGTTCCCGTGGGGAGCGTGGGCTCTGAACCATTGCTGTGATAGGAAAGGAAACAACATTTTCAGCTTGATTTGTCTTACCTTTATCTTGTAAGGCCCTTCTATAGTTGGAGTAGGGATACATTTACGTTCTCTCACCGGTATGCCCGTTTACACACCTACTTCGGGGTCCCACAGTTACTGAATGCTGGCACCGTGTCTATCACGGTCGGTATTTAAGAGAAAATGCTTCCGCCCTTGTGACTTGGGGTGTGGTTTAATTAAGTCATAGGGATAAAGGTAAAATTCTGTATTTTGTGAAAAGTGATAAGGGTTCTGCAATAAAGAGGTGTTTATTTGCAGATGTTTGCTGAGTCATAGGGCTCAGCTTACAATTCAGTAACCCGTGTAAATAATAAGGGTTCTGCAGTAAAGAGGTATATTGCAGAGAAAAGGTAACAATGGATTCTGATTGAAACCTTGGTGTGTATTATAACGATAAACTGAGAAGAAGAGATAACAGAGACCAAATTCATCCACTAAGTACTGAGTTCCATGGTATATTGTTGTTCAGCCCTGTTATGTGGGTTGACAGACGGTACACCCATCTTTGTTCCTTTTCAAAGAATGTATTCTGACTTTCGACAGATTCAATAACAGTCCAAATCATATCCTTTGGAGTGTGGTTATTGCTGATAAAATGTTCAGTCAATTTAGTAGTCGCTTTCCTGCATCGGATAGTACTACGATGCTCTGTTATGCGTTGTTTAACTTTACGAGTGGTCATGCCTACATAACGTAGATTACAGGGGCATGTTATGAGGTAGACTACATTGCAACTGTTGCAATTGGTATGGTTTTTTTGTGTCCAGATCTTGTTGTTTTCCAGTGTCAGTGTTTTGGTGTGTGTAGTGAGGTGACATACTGAGCAGTTCCCATTATGATTGCTTATATGCAGGAAGGTGTCCCTTCCTGAACATAATAATCTGAAAGGCGTTTTAAAACTTGTATGTGTGCTGCTTAATGCAGCACACATAGAAGTTGCAAAACGTCATTATTTTTAATGATTGTTTATGTGCAGGAAGGGACTCCTTCTTGCACATAAACAATCAATGGTGTTTTGCTGTTTCCATGTGTGCTGCACAACGCAGCATACATGGAAACACCAAAAACGAGGATAATTAAACATTTCTCTTCGTTGTACCAGGGTAAGGCCAGGTTTTTCACTGGTCTTAATTTTGGCGCTGCCCCATATTTATGGAACGCCCACCGCAACACCCATTGCCCACCTCTTTCATGCTAAATATAGCGTGAAAGGTTGCCTTATTCACAAGGTAGCGTTAAGCCACGTCAAGTGGCTTAACGCCTCCTTGTGAATAAGGCAAAGCCACTATAGCCACCACAACGTCGATAAAAGTGACGTTGTAGTGGTGATAGGGACTTGGAAATATGCCCCTAAAATAGAAGATGATCTAAGAATACGATGTGAAGCTCAATCAAAGGATAAAGAATCAGAAGAAAACACAAACATGATGTCAGATAATCATGATATCATGGTGTTAAATCTTCAGAGTGGGCCAGCACTAATGTAACCGAGCTAGCTACACTGCTCAAGAAAAGAGATTTTTTTCCCTGGAAAAGGGCAAATGGTTTAATGGTGGAAGAGACACTGGAACAAATGAAAGAAGGCCACTCAGAACCATGTTACAATTAAGGGCACAAGACATTTTCTATGAATATGCTTGGTCTGCGGTGGCCTACTGTTGGACCTGGCATCTTTTGGGGTGTTTCCCCTGTATTTTTGCTTTCTGACCTCACAGTTTTGACTGTTTTTGCTGGTTTAGTGTCTCTGCCACTGCAGAGTCTGAGCGCAGTTTGTAACTGCCATGTTGACCTGGCAAGTGCACCCACTTGCTAGGCCCTAATATTCCCTTTTCTTACATATAAGTCACCCCTAGGGTAGGCCCAATGTACTCCTGTGGGCAGGAAGCTTTGTAAGTTAAAGATAGGACATGTACTGGTGTGTGTGACATGTCCTCGTAGCGAATTACAGTGTATTTCCTTTTTCACTATGGAAAGGCTATCTGTCCCATAGGATAAAATGTGAGTTTACTTATAATAACATCATATAAGCATAACTTCCCATTGGGACAAGATAGGAAAATGGAGTTTAGTATAATGCCTGGCTCAGAATGTAAAATGCACCTTTTAGTAAAGATGATTTTCATGTTCTGTGTTTAAAAAAGACACTTTTAGACAGTAGGTCGTTTTTTGCTTAGCCATCCTGTGGGCCTCTGCTGGGTCTGTGGATTGACTGTCTAGCTTTGGAGTGACAGGGGCTGATGATGTGCATTCTCTTCAGACAGCCACGGGGGGTCGAGGTCTGTCCTGGCTTTCCTAGATAAGTCAGGCTAGGCTGAATAGACCTGGGCTGCATTTAGAGTAGTGGGAGGAGATTTCCTTGCACCTAAATGGGCCTGGTCTGCCTTGGACAATGCTGTCTCCACCTCCTGCCGGGAAGCTGGGCCATAGAGGACAGAACTATTTTTGGTGAGCACAGACACTCAAGAGAACAAAGACCTTTACAGTATAACTATTGTGGCCCAGAATTTTAGAACTCAGTGGAATAGAGGAACCTGCCAAGAAGAAGAGCTGGAAGAGCTGCCTGGAGGAGTGCTGCCCCTTTGCTGTATTATCACTTTGTTGGGTTGGCCTGCAGTTGCTGTATCTGCCTTGGGCAGAGAAAGTACTGGGCGGATCTTTCTAACTTGTAGCTGAGTATCTCCAAGGGCTTGTAACCGAGCTTGCCTCTTGTTCACGAAGTCTGAGGGACAGCAAAGACTTCACTCACATCTGGGCACCGCCTCTGGTACCATGGGTTACAGTTGCCGCAGCGAAGGAAAAGCAGCCAACTCTGTTACTGGATCCGTCGCTGGCTCCGTGTCCTGATGGCACTGCTGAGGGCACCGCCACATCTCGTGCAACCCTGGTGTCACCAACGACGAGGACCGACGGCATCGCCACCTCGCCGCTGCTTCCACCGTGACTCGTGAGCACCGCATTCCGCACTTTCTCACTTCACTTCACCTCGCCGCCCGATCTCACCGACGCCATCGCTGCTCTTCGGCTGACTCTGTCACCTGCAGAGCGATCTGTTAGCTCTGCATTGAGCACCACCCGCTTCGCACCACAGCCCTGGTCTCACCTACGCCACTGGATGACTGTCAGCGAGCCCCTGCCTGCACCATGACCTGAAGACACTGCATGGTGCACCGCTACACTTCGCATCGCAACCATGACGGTTGCCACATCCGGCATCATTGGCAGCAATGAAAAATGTACTGTGTACATGTCTGTCAACCCTACCGCTGACCGGTTGCGACGAGGTCAGCAGGAACTGTTGTATTCTCAATTTTTTTAATATTGCGTTAGCACCGCACAGCGCTACCGACTTCAAGGAACTTTCAAATTATTCATGGAAAGAGCATATTTTTAAGTACTGTATGTTGGATTTTTGTTATTTTCATCTTGTTTTAGATATATGAAAAAATTGCATATTTTTCTATACTGGTGTGGTGTCTTTCTGTATTGTTTTAACTGTATTACTGTTGGTTATGTGCAAATGCTTTACACACTGCCTCTGAGATGAGCCTGACTGCTCGTGCCAAGCTACCAAGGGGGTGAGCAGGGGTTATTTTAGGACTGTAACTCCCTACCCTGACTAGGAAGAAGGGTCCCTACTTGGATAACGTTGCAAACCATTGCCAACTAGAGGCCCCCATTTCTAACACCTACTGAAAAGAATACTTGCAAGTGTTTTTTTTAGAAAAAGATGAGAGGAAACAGAACCAACATGAACAGCTTTCTTGTTGCCCACTATTCAGGGGTTTTCATTGAATACACATAAGACATGTATTATCTCAGGGATTTAAGCAACAAGATGTTTACAGTCAAAGATATAAAGCAGATCCTGGTGGATGAAGATATTCAATGAGGCGCCTACAAAGGACACAGGAACTTTGTGAACGCCTCATTCAAATATTATATGCTTAGCTTTGTCCGCAAGGACCTTTACAGAATGTTTCCACACTGCACCTAAATACATTGGGGCAGATTTGTGAGCCCCTTGCGCCTCATTTACGCCACCGTTGCGTCACTTTTGTGACGCAGCGGCGGCGCAAATCCTGCGACATGCTGCGGGGTATTTACAACGTGACGCGTCTGGCAGATGCGTCACGTTGTAAAGCCCTGCGCCACATGTAGGCGTTCTGGAGCAGGGGGGGCGTTCCGGCGCAGGAACGCCACCTAAAAGTGGCTGAGTGAAATCTACAAGATTTCACTCAGTCACTTTTAAGGCCATGCTGCGTCAAAACCCTGCGCCTGCTTGAAGCAGGCGTAAGGATTGACGCAGCATGTAAGGGATAGGGCACCCCCGAGCCTTGCTGGAGCTGCGTCACGCTTGCGACGCAACTCCAGCAATGCGCCGCGTTTCCGACAGGAGATGCGTCACGCATCTGCCCATCCGAGTGCCACGGTGCACCGCATTGTAAATGCGGCGCATCAATGGTGGTGCACGGGTGGGCAGATGCGTCGCAACTCTTCTGGCGCATCTTTGCTGATTAGCAGAGATGCGCCAGATGTCATAAATCTGCCCCATTGTATTATATCACATGGACATCAACCTATCAGACTGCATGCACCCTAATATGATGCTAATGTAGCACATTTCATACCATCCTATTGGCACGAACCCACCACCCTGCACTGATAATGCATCATGGGAACACCAACTAACACCACTGCTCCAATCCACTCTACTGCTCTGCATTCCAATCAAACCAAAACACCACAAATGAGTTTCTGCAGAGTACTGGGTGAGGGTCGCTTGAGAATTATTCAAATGTTCCAGATTTACCCATGGCTCACCGAGAGTAATCACAGTATAATAATAAAAGAATCACCTCTCTTGACATTTCTCCTTATTTATCTAGGCAATGACTTGCAGCAGGAATTTCAGACATAGCCTGGCTGCTTTCTCAAGGCTGTCCATTCAATAAATCCATAAAGAGATGTCCCCGAGGTGCTCAAACACACTAATGTAATCACACTGACTTACTATTTGATTCCTTGAGTCCATAATGCAAAATTTGATGTATATTGTTTTGCAGGTAAGTATGCATAGGTTGGGATAAGATATTTGAATTGCATTGATGTATGATGTTTCGGAGCTTTCAAAGCATACATACACATGTTTGCTATGTAGTGAATTCTGTATAATGTATTATTTCTTTAAATCTGTCTTTCTTCCATTAGAGATGAGATAAATAATATGTAATGTATTGTATATAAACAGTGCTGTCTCAATACCTCAGAGAGATTGAGGCTCTAGTACCTGTATATGTATAGGGCTCCATGCCACACTCTGTGCCGCGGTGCACAATTAGCGCAGACTGGGTCAGTGTGTCATATCACACATGTGCTGTTCTCACTGCACTGCTAAAAGAAATGTGCTGTTCTCCTCTATAGTACAAAGAGGTCACAGAAGTGAAGTTTTTCCACCTGCATGAGGCTATACCCCAGTGAAAATGAGGAAAATCTCTTGTGATTGTGCTAGGGCAAAATGTGTACCAGTGCAGTCTATGTTATAGAAGAGCATGCACAAGCACCCGAGCCTCCTTCTGTAATACCAAAGTGCCCCAGGGTCACAGCAAGTGGGCATAAACTCCTCTTGCACCCCTAGGGAATTTAGTGTAATACAGCCCCGGGGTAGCAGCTACTCAGGGGAAACTAAACTCCATAGGTATTTGGGATAGAATGTGGTCTGAACGTCACAGATCGGTGCAAGCCCACAGGCACAACAACATGGCTTGGCTCAGGGCACCAAGGTCTCTTTGATTCAACCAAGTAGGCCCCAGGCAAGTAAAGCAGGCTCAAAAAAGAAAGGAAATTACAAACGTTGGTGCAGGGAGGGAGTGTGTTTGCAAAGAAAAGTCATCATTCTGCTCAACAGCAATTGTAGCAGTAATTTTCTGGGGGCAGACCTTTGATCTGTGGTAAGAGGTATCTATATAGATCATGTCAGCAGCAAACAATGGTCAGCAATGTTCCAGCAAGGAAACAGTCCACACACAGCTCTATGCTCTGAAACAATCAATAGCTGCACTGTCCTCACAGGCTCAGATCTAACAGGTATTCATCATGCTGAAATAGTATTTATCAAGCTGACATCAATCAAGCAGTATTTGTACAGCGTCATCCCGGGGGGTATCCAGGCACTGTGCTGCAGGTATCAATGAAAAGCCAGGTCTGAGTCCCTTCCTGAAGTGGCTCTGCGAGCGTGAGGTGCGAAGCTGGAGGGGGAGGGTGTTCCAGGCATTGGCGACGAGATGAGAGAAGAAACGTCCTCTGGAGCGGCTGCACTTGATACATGATGTCTGGGCGAGGGCAAGGTGTGCAAAGGGAAGGTTTATGGTCGGCTGGTGGAAGATCAGGCTGTGGTTAAAGTAGTCAGGTCCTTGGTTGTGGAGGGCTTTGTAGGCGTGGGTGTGGAGATTGAACTGGCATCTCTTCTGTAAGGGGAGCCAGCAGATGTCTTTCAGGTTCTGGGTGATGTGTGTTCACTTGGGCAGGTTCAGGATCAGTCTGGCTGCTTCATTCTGGATAGTCTGGAGTCTTTGCGTGAGTTTGGTGGTGGTGCCGGCATAGATTATGTTACCATAGTCAAGCCGACTGGTGACAAGGTGGATTTTCATCAAGCTGAAACGAAGCCAAAAATTAGCTTCCTAAATTCAGGCTGTTGGATAATGACCCACTGCCTGAGGCAGAGCATTCTCTAAGGTTGGAAGGGATAGCCAATCAGGCTGAGAGACCTCTGGGAGTGGCCCTTTACAGAGTGCATTGCACTGGCAGTGCTGCCATATATTTAGCCTGATATGTATTTTAACCACCCCTATATTGTGTGGTATTGTAATTGCATTTATATAGCGCTTCATACCCCTGACGAGGCATTGAAGCGCTTTTTTGGTGAGTAGCACGCTACTCCGGAACCTACAAAGTATTAGTGATGAATTAGTATAGTGAAATATGAAAGTAATTTGAGTGGTGGATAAGTTAGTCAGTTATTTGGATTGAGAAGAATAGTGGATCATGCATTTGCTAATTTTCCTAGGCCATGTACATTGTTACTCATTTGCAATAGCTGAAACACTCATTGTAATTATGTCATTAGGGTACAATGATGTGGACTATATGCGGTACATTTATTATCAATCAATCAATCAAAGACATTTATAGAGTGCACTACTTACCCGTAGGGTCTCAAGGCGCTGGGGGGAGGGGGTGTGCCGCTACTGCTCGAACAGCCAGGTCTTCAGCTTCTTCCTGAAGGAGAGGTGGTCTTGGGTCAGGCGCAGGTTGGTCGGGAGGGAGTTCCAGGTCTTGGCGGCCAGGTAGGAGAAGGACCTTCCTCCTGTAGTCGCTCTTCGTATGCGGGGGACGGCGGCGAGGGCGTGGTTGGCTGATCGGAGGTGGCGTTTCGGAGCGTAGAAGTTGATTCGGTTGTTGAGGTAGCTCGGGCCTTGGTCGTGTAGGGCTTTGTGTGCGTGGGTGAGGAGGCGGAAGGTGATTCTTTTGTTGACGGGGAGCCAGTGTAGGTCTCTCAGATGTCCGGAGATGTGGCTGGTTCGTGGGATGTCGAGGATGAGTCTGGCTGAGGCGTTCTGGATCCGCTGGAGTCTCTTCTGGAGCTTGGCGGTGGTACCGGCGTAGAGGGCGTTGCCGTAGTCCAGTCGACTAGTGACGAGGGCCTGGGTGACGGTCTTCCTGGTCTCGGTGGGGATCCACCAGAAGATCTTCCGTAGCATGCGAAGGATGTTGAAGCACGCCGAGGAGACGTTGTTGACTTGCCTGGTCATGGAGAGGGAGGAGTCCAGGATGAAGCCTAGGTTGCGTGCGTGGTCTGTCGGTTTGGGTGCGGTGCCCAGGGCGGGAGGCCACCAGGAGTCATCCCAGGCAAGAGCCCAGGATGAGGACCTCCGTCTTGTCTGAGTTCAGTTTCAGGCGGCTGGTCGTCATCCACTCTGCTACCTCTTTCATCCCTTCGTGCAGGTTGGCTCTGGCGGCGGCGGGGTCGTTGGTCAGGGAGAGGATCAGCTGGGTGTCGTCGGCGTAGGAGATTATGCTGAGGTTGTGTTGGCGTGCGATGGCCGCGAGGGGGCTCATGTAGACGTTGAAGAGGGTGGGGCTCAGCGAGGATCCTTGCGGGACGCCGCAGATGACTTCGGTGGCCTCTGACTTGTACGGTGGTAGGCGGACTCTCTGTGTTCTTCCGTCGAGGAAGGAGATGATCCATTCCAGAGCCTTCTCCTGGATTCCGACGTTGCTGAGGCGCTGTACTAGGGTGCGGTGGCAGACAGTGTCGAATGCCGCGGAGAGGTCTAGGAGGATGAGGGCCGCTGTTTCTCCGTTGTCCATCAGGGCTCGGATGTCATCGGTGGCGGCGATGAGGGCGGTCTCGGTGCTGTGGTTGGCTCGGAAGCCAGACTGTGAGGGGTCGAGGGATCCATTCGTCTCAAGGAAGGCGGCCAGCTGCTTGTTGACGGTCTTCTCGATGACTTTGGCTGGAAACGGGAGGAGCGAGATGGGGAGGTAATTCTTGAGTTCGGTGGGGTCCGCTGTGGGTTTCTTGAGTAGAGCGCTGAGTTCGGCGTGCTTCCAGCTCTCAGGGAAGGTGGCGGTGTCGAAGGATGTGTTGATGATGTCTCGCAGGTGGGGTGCGATGACAGCGTCGGCCTTGTTGAAGACGTGGTGAGGGCAGGGGTCGGTCGGCGATCCGGAGTGGATGGAGTTCATCGTGCGGATGGTGTCTTCGGTGCTGATCGGAGTCCAGGCGTGGAGGGTGGTGGTGGGGGGTGGTTGTTCGGTCGTGGTGTGCGTTGGTTGGTTGGTGAAGCTGTTGTGTATGTCCGCGATCTTGTTGTGGAAGTATGAGGCGAGGGAGTTGCAGAGGTCTTGCGATGGGGTGATGTCGTTGCTTCCTGCGCTGGGGTTGGAAAGCTCTTTCACGATGTTGAAGAGTTCCTTGCAGTTGTGTGCGTTGTTGTCTAGCCGGTCCTTGAATGCAGTTTTCTTGGCGGCGCGGAACATCTGATGGTGCTTCCGGGTGGCAAGCTTGAAGGTGGTCCTGTTGTCCGGTGTTGGTTCCCTTCTCCAGACTTTCTCGAGGGCTCGGCAGTTCTTCTTGGAGCTCTTGAGTTCGTCGGTGAACCATGGGGCTTTCTTGCTGCCGGGTCTGCTGGGCGGGGTCCTCAGCGGGGCGAGTTCGTCCGCGCAGTTGCTGATCCACTTCGTGAGGTTGTCGGCGGCCTGGCTGGGGTTCGCTGAGCTGGCAGGAGGGTGCTGGCTCAGGGAGGTGGCTAGCTGGTCGGCTGTGATCTTGTTCCAGCTTTTGCGGGCAGCCTGTTGCTGGTGGTGGTGGGTCGTCGTTCTTTTGAAGGTGAAGTGGACGCAGCTGTGGTCCGTCCATTGAAGCTCTGTGGCGTGGCTGAAGTCGATGTCTGTGCTGGATGAGAAGACTGCGTCGAGTGTGTGTCCGGCGAGGTGGGTGGGGGTGGACACCAGCTGCTTGAGTCCAAGATTGGCGAGGTTGTCGAGCAGGGTGCTGGTGTTGCGGTCGTTGTTGTTCTCCAGGTGGAAGTTGAGGTCCCCCAGGAGGATGTAGTAAGCGGAGGGGAGGGCATGCGGGCTGACGAAGTCGGCGATGTCCTCGCTGAATTGGGTGCGTGGTCCCGGAGGTCGGTAGATCAGGGTGCCTCTGAGGGTGGTCTTCGGGTCGGTGTGGATCTGGAAATGCAGGTGTTCGGCGGTGGTAAGGGTGTTGTCGGTGCTGGTCGTGAGACGGATGGTGTTCCTGTGGATGATGGCGATGCCTCCTCCCATCTGGTTGGCGGTGCGATCCCTCCGGGTGATCTTGTAGCCCTCAGGGATGGCGATGGCGATGTCTGGAGCTGAAGAGGCGTTCATCCAGGTCTCCGTGAGGAAGGCAACGTCTGGAGCTGTGGTGTCGAGGAGGTTCCAGAGTTCGATGGCGTGTCTGTGGACGGAGCGGGTGTTAAGCAGGATGCACTTGAGGAGGGTGCTGCTGGTGTTCGAGTTGGCGGGTGCTGGTGCGAGGCAGGTCCGGATGCAGGTGTACTTGCAGGCGTGGCAGCTGAAGGGTCCGTGGGTGTGTCTCGGGGTGGCTTGGTGGCATCCCGGGGTTCGGCCGGTGTTGAGTGCGTTGAGGGTGGCGGCGTCGTACGTCTGGCGGGTGGGCTGGGGTCCTCGGGAGCCAGGGGATCGGGCGCTGGGCGCGGGCCAGGCACGGACGGGCGCAGACGGGCTTACCTTTGGCGCACCTTCGGCGCACAATCGGCGCGCCCGCTGCGCGTGACCGCTGCGCGTTCGCACGGTCGCCATATATGGCGAAGTGCGCGGGGGGGCGGAGCAGCTGGGAGGCGGGAGCGGGGAGGGTACAGAAGGCAAAAGGGGCGGGGTTTCGCGGCGGTGGCGGGAAGCGGGGAGGGAGGGTGAACGGCGGCGAAAACAGCGGCGAACAGGAAATGAAAAACACAGTACAGAATAAAAAACAGGCAATACAATTATACAAAAGCAGGTAGACAAGTCAAAACAGCAGGGGCAGGTTAGGAGAGCAGGGACCACGCCGCTCGGGGGCCGGGGGCGTGGTCACGCGCCGGTAGCGAGGCAGTCAGGCAGGGAGGGAGAGCACACGCAGCAGCTGGTGGCCGTGCGGCGCGGGGGTGTCCTAGAGCTAGGTGTTGTGATACTATGCCTCTATTATATTTATTCATGTATTCATTTGGGTAGAAGGTGCTTAGGATAATGCAAAATAGCTTTACATTTTCACATGTATGAGAGTGAAAGGAAATGGTAGTTTTGTTTCCTCAAACTAAACGTTCAGAATGGTATATAATGGCTGTTCAAAGCCATTTGGAGTGAGAGATTGGAACCTTGGCATTGAAGCCAGTAGAGCAGCAGCTCCAAGGCAGATCCCAGGTGGGCCATCCAATTCCATCTGAGGCTATCTGTTTCATGGCCCATTTCCTAGCACAGACAGCCTTGTTTTGCTGACAGGTTTGAAAACTGAACAAACATTAATGAAGTGCTTGTCCGAATGTGTGTTAAATCTATTGACATACTATATAGAGGTGCCCAAAATTCAAGTAATTTGCTTTAGCGTAATTATGTGAAATTACAACAAAATGACACAAAATTAAGCATAATTACAGGAAATGCAAATCTGCAATTTTAATCTAGATTTTAATGTGAAATGTGTCACTGCATCAATCTTTGGCACAAGGACAACAGCTGCTCACTTTCTGTTGTAGCTATCTTTATCACAGACTGCCCAGTTGCATTAAATTTGGTGCTTAATTAAACAAAGTCATTTTGGAAATGTCATATAACAAGCACAATGTGGAATTTCTGACTTTACGTGAATTATGCCCATGTAATGTAAATTTCATCCAGGTCTAATACTGGTCCTCATTATGGCAATACTTTGATGCTTTACGATCAGGTATGTAGGGTTTGCAAAATTCACCATATATAATATGTCACACATTTTCACAGTATTTACAATTAATGTGTATGTGGTTGTTACTATGTTACTAGTTTGTACAATAAACTGCCTTAAAATAAAGCCTTTAAAAATAAGAGGATGTGTTTCTTGTGTGTACAAGCGGTTTCTGGAATTGTTAGATGCGTGGACAGGAAGGTAGTAGGTGCGATCCAAAGAGCCTATTCAGCGTCAGATTCTGCTGTAGGACCAGACGTCTATTAAACATACACAGTTCAGTCCCTGTTGAAGGATTTCCAGGAGTTAGCAGATCAGATGCAGGAGGGGCTGGGTACATCTGCTCTCTTAGCAATGATGGAATCTCAAGTCCCATATTTATCGGATATCTCTTTCGACAATTGATGTTCCTCTGCAGCAGCTTCCGGAGAAGCTGAACACGTCATATTTGGATGCAGGCTTGGAAAGCAGATTTGGCCCAAAAGACAATCTCCGAGAATTGAGTTTCGGGAGGTCTAACATTTTCAGCTCTCAACTAGAAGAGATAGTAAAGAGGTTCATCGGAAATAACAATTGATGAAACCCCAACTTGCTCGGTCTCAAATGGTGGGGGTTTGGATACCATAGAGCTTTTGGTCCAATTTTCTCATGACAGACCTGATCCTCCTCAACCTTAACTACTCCAAAGGTATAACAATGGCAATCTTCCTCGGGCGGTCGTCTTCTTTATTTTCATCAGGAGTGGCGCCTTACAGAAACAAATGCATGGGCACTTCACACTGTGACGGCGGCCTACCATATTGAAAATTCCTGCTGACTATATGTCAATTTTCGTCAAACCCCAGTACAGAGGGATCCAGTGTGATGGCACGCTCTTCTTTCTAGAGTTCAGCTACAACTGGAAAAATCTGCAATTGTTTCAGGTCCAATCAAGGAATAGGGTCAGGGATTGTATTCTATTCTCTTCCTAGTGAGAAAAGTTTCCAGGGATTCCCCCCTGTCCTGGACCTCAAAGGTGTAAAAAAATACATTACTCAAAAACCCTTCAAGATGGTGACTGTTCAGAGCATCCTTAAATTGACCAATCAAGGGGAAAGAAAATAGAAACAGAAAATAAGTTTTAGAGATGGTTTCTATAGAAACTCTCTAGAAAAACATGACTTCAGAGAATACTGTAAGAAACCCCTAGTGTGTCAAATACTGTAATATGTGTAAATATATGTGTTTTAGACCTTATGGAAAAGGCGCGATCGTCGCGGTTAACGACTTCATCGTGACGACCCGAATAACCACGAAAACAGAAAATAGTTCTGAAAGATGCTTTTTAAAGAAACTTGAGTATAAACATTCTTTGAAAGACATATGTATATAGTAATGTGTGTAGTGCAATGTTCAGAATGGATTTTTTTGCATATTATTTTTGGATGTGCTGCTGGTCATTGAATGTCTGCTTTTGTTTTCCGTTTTTGCAATGTATCCATGGGGATCGTGAGGTCGTTGCGAAATTGTCAAAAACTAAGGAAAAAATATACTAACCATTCACAAATGAAGATAGTGTTGTCTAAAATCAAAGACATTTTTGCTGCCTTTCTCATGATCACAAAGTGCAAAGTTGAAGAGGTTGCCATTTTATGGTTGCCTTGTATGAGAGTGGTGTAACATTCTTGTGCTTACTTTTTACAAATCCTATCAGTGTCAAAACTATCCACAAAGAGCTAAAACAACAATATAATCTACAAACTGAATTCACTAGTATGCACACAACTTTTAATCCTTTATACAATTTACATTAGAAATGAAGATATATATGGGAGTTTGATAAAAAAGAGTATCCCATTGATATTAAAAAATATATCAGATGGACTGTATCTATTAGAGGGTAGGGGTTTAAGAGGTTAGTGATGAATGTTTTGGGAAGTGAGAGAAAAATGAATTTGAGCCCCTTTATTACATTGTGTACTTTATTGAAAAATAATAGTACACTATTGTAGAAAGTTGCAATAAGGAACTAAGAATGTTTTAAATGTCTAAACATAATGTGCAGAATAGATACATTGCGTAGGACTTGCCCCTTTTTGGTTAAAGTCCCTAAACGTTTTGCTTTCCCCCTACACCTTTTTTCTGACATGTGTTGCCAACTTAGATGCTTTGGACACTTTGCCACTGCTGATCAGTGTCAAAGTGCAAGTGCTCCCTGTATAAAGTATAATGGTAATTGGATGTCCATGATTGGTATGTTTGCCTTACTAGTAAAGTCCCTAGTCAAGTGCACTATGTGTGCCAGGGCTGGTAATGCAAATGCTACTACTGGACCTGCAGCACTATTTGTGCCACCCACACAAGTAGCCTCAAAAAGGGAACTCAGGCCTGCCATTGCAGGGCCTGCTCGCAGTTTGTTAAACTGCCATGATGTTCTGACAAGTACACTCACTTGCCAGACCTTACCCTTCCCTTTCTATGCACATCAGACAACCCTATGGTAGGTCTAAGTTATCCCCTGGGCAGGGTGCAGTGCATGGGAAAGATAGGACATGTACTAAAGTGTGTGCCATATCCTGACAGTGAAATAATCTCCATTTCGTTTTTCACTGTTAAAATGCCATCTTGCCCATAGGACAGAATATGAAGTTTAGCATGCCTCAACTCACAATGTAATAGCACATCTTTTTATGTAGGAGTTTTTTGCATTGTGTATTTAGAAGCCACTCCTTTAGAAGTGGCTGAGTTTTTGTGCTCTAAAATTTCTGTGTGTCTCTGCCTGGCTGTGGATTGACTGTCTGGATTTGAAAGTGATAGGATCTGGGAAATGTCTTGCTCCAGGGGAGGAGGTGAGACAGCAACTGGCCTGCATCTGGAGTGTAGGAGAAGGAGTAGCCCCTAGCGGTGAAGAGGCCTGGGGTGCTGATATAAAACAATCGTCCCATCTCCTGCTGAGTGATTGAGAATCTAGACCCCCACTAATCAAAGGAAGAAGGTGTCACTGGCAGGGAGGCACCCAGAACTGTTTTGAACAGGGGTCAGTGGCCCATGAACACAAAGACTTCAAAGCTGTTGAGGGGTATAACTATGAGAGCTGAAGCCCCTGAACTTTAGAGAATGGCTTGATCAAGTGTGAACAAGACTGGAGCTACTTCGTGGTCAAGAGGACCTTTGCCAAGGAAGAAACAACTGAAGAGACTGAAGGATAGGACTGACCCTTGCTGTGTGTTCTGGGGCTGGCCTGCATTTTGCTGTTTACGCCAATGAAAGGCTAAATGGACTTTGCTGTGTGCTGTGTCCCCCTGCTTGAAAGGACTTTGCTGTGTGCTGTGTCCTGAAGTAACTTATCCCCAAGGGCCCGAGGTGAGCTGGCTCCCTGTTGCAGAAACACAGGCACGCAAAAGTTTCCATGAGAGTCTCAGCGGTGCTGTGTGTGCGTGCTTGTTGCAGCCTGAGACCCTCGTAAGGTGTGCCCTGTGATTGTGGGCACCTGGAGTCCAAGCAAGGATCAGCAACGCAGTGTGCGTGTGTTTTTTGCAACCTGAACCCCTTTGGGAGGATTGTCCAGTTATCGTGTGCACCCGAATCCAAGTGAGTCTCATCGACGCTGTGGGAGTGTGCGCTGTGCACCGTGAGACCTTCATGAGGATTTGCCTTGTTATTATGTGCACCGGAGTTAAAGTAAGTCTCAGCGATGCTCTGCGCGTGATCTTCATGCAGCCTGAGACCTTCATGTGGAGTGCCCAGTGATCGTGCACTCGAAGCTCAAGGAAGTCTCAGGGACGCTGTGTGCGTGTGCCCTGTGGCAACCTGGGATCTTCATAACTGTAGCGGCCCAGACCGGCAGCCCCAGAGGAGCTGAGCCGCCGGCCCAAGCCCACCATTGCCAATTCACAAAGATTGCATTGGAGGCCCAGCCGCTGGACGAGGCGAGGAGAGTGAGTTTGCGCCCTTCAGGGAATGTGTGTCGACTCCTGGGGCGGGGTGCGGGCTTGGAGGGAGACGCTCTCGGCCTCTCTCTCGTTCTGGCAGCATGAGCCTCTGCTTCGGTTCGTATTCCGGCCCATATTGCCAAGGGAGTGGCAGTACAGGGGCCAGAGTGTGGAGCTGCACTTTTTGATTACACCGTACCCATGTTGGGGGCAACTGTTGAGAGGCTGACTGTAAGTCAGAAGGAGAGGCGGAGAGACCGTCTAAGGCACAGTGATCAGTGCCTGAGTGTATTACGCATTATTCCATTTCAGCATAACGGAGTACCTGACTGTCGTATTACACATTGCACAATTTCTGCATAACTGAGTACCCTATTAGAGTATTACACATTGCATTATTCCTGCATAATGAACTACCTGATTAGTGTATTGCGCATTGCATTATTCCTGCATAACGAATTAACTAATGAGTGTATTACGAATTGCCTTATTTCTGCATCACGACGTACCTGGTGGTTGTATTATGCATTGCATTATGTTTACCTTGCAAAGTGCCTGATTGTTGCGTTACGCATTGCATTCTTTTTACATTGCAGAATGTCTGATTGCTGCGTTACGCCTTACAAAAGTGCCTGATTCTAGCATTATGAACTGGATAACATGATATTAGGATTACAGGAGAATGTTTAGAAGTGCCCATTAATACCTCCAGAACTTACATGGGGTTGGCTGGCCTAACAACCGGCCAGGAGAAATAGTACACAAACTCATATGTTGGATCTATGTTGTGTGGTCTTATCGTATATCTTTTTATATAAAGTTTCTACTAATTTTTATAAAACTTGTGTGGAGTCTATTTGTGGTGTCATCATTGGGTTGTTGTGAGCGTGGTTGTACATACTTTACACACTTGCCTTGAAGATAAGCCTGGCTGCTCGTGCCAAGCTACCAAGGGGGTGAGCGGGGCTATCTCAGAAGGTGACCTTACTTTCCCTGACGTTGGAACGTGGGTCCCTACTTGGCCTAAGGTACCTACCTCATCCAACCAGGGATCCCTGGTTTAACTCATTGTTATTTGCATTCTGGGAGTTGTAGTACTTTTAGTAACATGAATAAACAGTAGTGCTGTCAGAAATAAAAGATGAGAACATGTTGTCCGCCTGTATATGAATTTAAAAGAAGTAATTCTTGTTAGGTATGTTTTGGGAAGTGTATGTCAATGTGGTTTTTAACTTATATGACCACTTTGCACATACTTAGATGGTGCGATATGGTTCTTGTGGTTGCACATAGCTATATATACGGTGGGACATTTGAATTTCCTTAAAGATGCAGAGAAATATATTTTTTGGAAAGATGGCCTGAAGGTGTACATTTATTAGGAAATCGCATATATGTTTACATGGTGATCTATGTTCAGTAAGGCTGATGAATAGTTTATGTATATGGCAAGAGTGGTGTTTTTTCTTTAAACGTGGTTTGTTTAAATTTGAGGAGGATTCATAGTGCAGAATGCATTGAGAGTTCTATTGCTAGCTTCATTTGGAGTGTAACTTTTGTTTGTGAAATGCTGAACATATGTTTTAGAGGCAGAAGAAGTATTTGAGAAATGACGTAGGTATACCATTCACAAAAGGTTTTGTGCTTTGAAAATGTTTTAAATGTTGTTTTCCGTTTTAGAAACGTATTGATGCATGTGTACGCTCAGTAACAAAGCAATGTATGCTCCTAGAGAACCATTTATGCAATTATATATCAGGAGTGATATCTAGACTTCACTAACACATAGTTCAGTAGAAAAGTATATATACCGAAAAACAAGTAGTTTGATACTGACAGAAGGAGATAACCCATGAGTCAGAGCTATAGTCACAACAGTTATGTATCTAACAGCAATGAAGGTACTTTCACAGTAATTCAGGCAGTATTCAGTCACACATGCAATCACCCAGCCACTAATCAGTGAGTCATCAAATCAGTGTTTCACTATTTATAGAGTTATTCATTTACCTAGACACTACACATGTACTCTTGGAATCAGGCAGGCAGAAATTATGTAGTCATTGAACTATGCATTCACTACCTATACATTCATCTAATCAGCCAGACAATAACCATTTACTTATGCAATTATCAAGGCTGTAACTATGCAGTCATTATAACACTTGCACAGAACCTATGCAGTCATCTAAACACCCACTTACAACCCATGCAGTCATTGAAATACTGAGGCACACGCATGCACTCATGCAAACACACAGACACTACTCATGCACTCATCTAATTACGTAGAGAATATCCATGTAGTAAACCTATCAGCCATCCAGTACCAATGCACTCATTTAATTACAGAAATGATACTCTTGCGCTAATACAATCACCCAAGCAGTACATTTACTTTCATCCAATCTCTCAAGCTTGAACAATGAAGTCATGCAATCACTCAGACATTTATCTAATCAGCAAGCCACTACTAATGCACTCATTCAATTATTCAGGCACTACCCATGTAGTTATCTAAACACCCAGGCATTTCCTGTTCACTGAACCAAAATCACTGAAACACTACTCATGCACTCATCCAATATGCTAGGTGATATGCATGTACTTAAATAATCATGTATGCACTATCCATGCCCTCTATAATTCACCTATATGCTATCTACGTACTCCTGCAATCATCCAGGCACTAGAGTTGCACTTATTTAATTATCTAACCACTATCTATGCATGTATTGAATTACTGAGCCATTATCATGCACTTATCTAATCATTCAGGCACTACTTATGCACTCATTCAAATACCCAGATGGTAGTGATATGCTCGCAGGCAGTAGCCATGCAGATATTGAACAACCCCCAGAGTTCTCTTATACTCAGGGAATCAATCAAACAATCAATTAACTTTATTTGGTTTTATCATATAAAACCATAAAAGTATCCCGTACATAAAAAATCATAAAATAATTACACAATTCATCATACAATAATCCAGATTCCACAGAAATCTCTAATAATCAGAAGCCTAAAATACAAAGTTAAATACATATTCCCTTAAGCCTAGATAAACAAATCAAACTATTGAAGGGGTGGGTCCTGCGCCCTTATCTAATATATGTGTATCATCAGGGTGGCTAAAATAAAGTAGAGTCAAACCCTAACCGTTACTAACATTTAATCGAGGCAGGCCCTGGACTTTACCGCAGATTTCAGAAATCTAAGGGCAAAAAAGAATACATTCTTCCTGTAACAGTTGTAGATAAATAGGAGCTGGACGTGCCTGCTTGAAATTCAAACTCTTTAAAATAGGGGTAATAAAAGTTGTCCGGGGGACCGCATAAAACTTACAGAATAATAAAAAATGTAGCAGATCCTGTGGAGACTCACCGTCGCAGCCACAGGGTGCCATAATCTGTCCTCTACTACTCCCCTGTGGCGAAGCCAACAAAAGGTGAAAAAAATCCAGTCGAAGCCTAGTCAATAAAAAACTTTCGTAAGTACCAAAAAACCCCAAGAGGTATGGCTCAGTCAATAATGCTGTTTTCAACATAAAAGATTTTCAGACACTAGGTTTCCTCAGTTCTAGCTTTCCCTTCTCAGAATTCCTTAGACTGCTGAAGGACTCACTTAACCACCCTAAGTCCTTTTTGGTTACCGATTCGGGATTTGTATATAGTTCAGCTCTGCCTAAACTTTGAAAGCTGCTTTTAATGTATCTGAGCCAAGGTATGTGATGGACATAATCAAGAGTCATACACTCTTTCAATATCAATTGACTCAGTGACAATCCTTCACTCAGCCAAATTTTCAACCAAAAACTTAGAGGCAGGAGGGCCAATGTATCACTCAAATAAGACACCTCCAGTTCTTCATGCACCACCATATTAGACGTTCCGCCTGGCACGCCTAGTAAGTGCTTCAGAAATGTGTTCTCAGCCACTTGTAGGTCGTCTATGGTGACATGCCCCCATATTTCACTGCCATAAGAGACTGTCACAACACACTTGGCCTGGTATATCTTTAAAAGCACCACGATCGGTCTCTTACTTAATTTGGAAGCAAAATTGAAAATGTCTGTTTTCGCCCACACCACGTCTCCCCTCTTTCTCTGTTTTAGTGGGCCCCATTTCAGCTGCTCATCCAGTATGACCCCCAAGTACAAGAGGGCATCAGTGCGGGGAACCTGTGCGGATCCTACCCTAAATTGAAAAGTCTTTTTCTTGCGAAGACCCACCTGCATAACATAAGATTTGGAGTCATTTATTGATAGATCCCGATCCGCCATAAAGGCAGAGAAAGAGTCAAGCAGTATTTGTAGCCCCCTAGCGGTCCTAGATATAAGGACGGCGTCAACCGTAAATAATAAAACTGGCAGACCACATCGACCTACCTGCGGGTAATCAACCCCTGTCATCAATAGGGTTTTATCCAGATCGTTAATGTACAAATTAAACAAAAAGGGGGCTAGAATACACCCTTGACGTACTCCTCTCCTTATGTCGAAACTACGGGAGACTCTTAAATCCTGCAAATATCTAAAATGAGCCTTTGTTGCTCGGTGAAGATCTTCTAAAAAGTAAACAATATTGCCATCTACCCCAATAGCTAGCATGGTCTGCCAGAGTTTAGCCCTGTTCACGCGATCAAACGCGGAAGACAGATCCATGAATGCTAAGAAGATAGTGCCAGAGCGGGCAACCAAATATTTGTTGAGACTCACGGATAGGTTAAGGCACTGGGCCACGGTGGAACGCCCAAGGCAGAACCCGTACAGGACGTCCGATAGAATGGTATGTTCCTCCGCCCAGCCTGTCAGCCTGTCTAAAAGTACTCAACCCACCACCTTAAACACCAAATCCAACAGGGAGATGGGTCTGTAGCAGTGAGTGCTATCTCGATTACCTTTTTTAAAGACGGGCACTATAGTAGAGGTATCTCAGGGCAGCCATTTTTTACTGCTGCATTAATTACTGCAGCAAGAATTGGGGCGAAAAAGGTTGGATCTGATTTAAAAAGGTCCAACCGAATGCCATCAGGTCCCGGGGCTTTGTTACTTGACAACCTGACAATACCCTCCTTGATCTCCTCTATATTGAAAACCAGATCAGAGATGTCTGCCTCACGGCCAGAAGGGCAGTTTAGCTCAGGGGGACTCTCAAACATGGTTTCAAAATGGAGCACCCACTCCTCATCAGTGATATAAGCGCCTACTGCACTTCACTCCTCTTGATTTAAAAAAAGGCTATTAATTATGCTCCAGAATCTTGAGCTATTCCTCAGTGTACTATCCTCGATTTACTCCCTGCAGGCTTCCTCCTTTAACGCAGACCTACATCTATCTTGTTCCGTTTTATAATCTCTTCAACGCTGTCCAACCAAAATCGGGTCTCTTGGACTCCTGTTTAAGGCTTCCCACAATTTCCTTGCTGCCCGAGAGCAGGAGGAATCAAACAATCTAGGGGTCTGGATAACCGTTCACCGAGCCGGGGTACTTAAAAAATCACTTATTTGAACAGAAATGGTTTTAAAAGTGCCGATAATCTCCCCTGGACGCGTAAACGGCGTGGTACACAAGGCTAACACGTTGGCACATGAGTCTGATATTGACTCATAAAATACATCTGGGGAAATCTGAGTCCATTTTAGCCGTCTTCCACCATCTATTTGTCTCAGCCCCTCCTTTGGGCAACAGTAAGGGTCCGCGAAGATTACACATAAGGGGTTGTGGCCACTATGCACACTAGCTTGTATGGTAAATCCTACAAATAAATCTTGTAAGGGAGATTAAATTAATATGAAATCAATAAATGAGCCAGCACCCTTCCCTTTGAAAGATGGAACAGTGGCCTTACTGCAGGGGTCTGACGAAGACATGAGAGACAACAAATCAAATTTATGAAGGAAGTCATTCAGCATGTCCCCCTGTAGAGAATGTTCAAAATGAATTCCCCTCACACGTGGGCAACCTAGGTCAGCCAGTCTTAAGACCCTGGGGTCCCCACATGGGTGGATGTTAAAATCCTCAGCAATTATAAAGAATGCGCGCTATATAACAGGCCTAACATCACAACATATGCTGCACACCCCAGTATTTAATGAGGTGCGATTTAAAAATGTAATGTAATCCGAACTTGTAAAATGTACATATACCCCTAGGGTTTTCGGGCACTAGTGAGGAGACTGAAAGTGACAGCAGTAACAGGGAAAACAAGCGCAGAGTTTAACAAGAAAAAAACGCGAGCACCATCTGTTTGCAATTACCGCTAACTCCGATAATTGGAAACAGATGGGGTTAAAGCTCACTCCCGCGAACCCTAAGCCATCGATCAAACAAGGCGGGACAATCACCCGCCTTGCACCAGTTGCGTGCTGTGTTTTTTAAAAAAAGAATCATCGACAGGCCAATTGCGGGCTAAGAAAACCCAGAACAGTGGCCTTACTGCAGACGTCAGATGAAGACATTAGAGACAATAAATCAAATTTATGAAGGAAGTCATTCAGCATGTCCCCCTGTACAGAATGTTCAAAATGAATTCCCCTCTCGCGTGGGCAACCCAGGTCAGCCAGTCTTAAGACCCTAGAGTCACCACATGGGTGGATGTTAAAATCCTCAGCAATTATAACATTTTGGAAAGCAGCGTTAAGATGTTGCCTTATAAAGGAGCCCAACAAAGTAATGTTAAGCCTGCCCTTAAAGCATGATATTGAGTTGTAAAAATTGATAAGACCCATTTTATTAGACCCCTGACAAAGTACCAGGGACTGTATACACAGACTCTCAGTGGGCAGGACCAGTATATTACATTCTACCGCCAGAGAGATGTAGATTGCAAGACCACCTTTTGACCTTCCTACTGATAAAGGGGTGGCTGGGACAAAGAAAGACTTACAGCCTTCTAGAGGTAAACTACTATCAGTCAGCCATGTTTCCTCCAAACATATCACGCTGAATTATTTTATAATGCAGTCCACGACGGATCAGAAAGCTTGAAGGCTAACCCTGCGATGTTCCATGACATCAAATTTGCATCTAGTTCACCCAAAGTCCCATTGCTTGGCCATGGAGTTTCCCGCTGGTTGGGAAGTTTCACTAAATCTCTGAGAGAGGGTCCACTAAGTCAGCCATATGTATCCATAGCGGCCAGGGATGAAAAATGGTTTGTCAGCTCCAGAAAAGGCGGACCTGATCCCATCGACCTTGTGCAGTCCAATTCAAGTAGGTTGGATTAGGAGACAGATTTGAATATGCGTTCCTAATAGGTAGATTTAATTGCGTCTGGCCATTAAATTGGTCCCTAGTAACATTAGTCATATGATTACGCCCCAATGACTCTGGGTTATAAAAAAAGCCAGGAGATAAGGCCATAATGGACGACTTGGGATCAAAAGGGGCAGGATTCAAATTTGGGACCAAAATCCATTCTGCGATATGGGGTCTATTAAAATTGATAATAACACAATCGCTTGGGATTGACGCTGGGTGGTTCAGGGCGGAGGGAGAGACCGGGCGGGCAAGTGCCTGTTCCCTTGATGGTCGTTGTTTGTATCCTGGTGTCCTCAGGGAATCATCCAGGCACTACCTGTATCATTGGAGTATCACCTAGGCACTAACTATGCACCAATTAAATCATCCAAGGAGTATTCATGTATTCAAACACATGTATTTCAATGTGTTAGTGACAAATATGTAGACTTTTACAACCATCTGATGAATAATATATGCAAGCTGGGACACACTCTTTGAATGTACTTGGAAGAATAAGTGAGCTATACACTTTGATAGAGATTAATGAGCAGATTGTTCTATGCACCGTTTCCCAATATTTAAATCTAATATATTTAACCTCTTTACTGCCTTTTTTGTCTATTTCTGGTAGCTCGCACTTAGGCCCCTGTAACATTTTGACCACATAAGGTGTCCACGCCAAATTTGCGTCCTTTTCTTCCAATATTATGGGGATTTTAAAGGTACCCAGGATTTGTCGTTTCCCCTGGAGAACACCCAAAAATTAGCCACAATACAGTAACATTTTTCTTTGTGGGAAAAATGGGGAAAAAGTGCTGCAGAAGAAAGCGTGAGTTTTTTCCCCTGCAAATGGTATCAGCAAAGGGTTTGTGGCACTGAAATCACCATCTTCCTAGAGTTCAGGGACTGACAGACGTTTGTCAGAAAACCAAAATCTTTTACACAGTTTTGGTATTTTACTGGGGCACAGCCTATTTTTGCTATTTGTTTGTGCTTTCAACCTCCTTCCAGTTAATGGTAGAAATTGGTATGAAAGCAATAATGGATCCTTGAAAGCTATACATTTCAGAGAATTAGACAAAATTCTGAATTCAGCAAGAGGTCATTTGTGTAGATCCTTCAAGATTTGTTTATAGAAACTGACACCTGTAAATAGGAAAAACTGAAAATGAGTTGAAAAAACAGCCATTTCTGCAAACGTTTTCACCTGTAAATTCTTCTAAGTATGACAGAGGTTTAAAAGCAATATACCGTTACATCCGCTGGACCCTTCTGGTTGTGGTGATATATAGGACTTGTAGGTTCACCAAGAACCCGAGGAACCCAGAGCCAATAACTGAGAAGCGTATTGCTATGTTTTTTTATTGTGTACCGGTTATATAGCAATTCATTTGGGAAAATAAAAAAAAGTGTGAAAAATTAGTATGAAAGACACCTATGTATTTCTGAAATGGTAACAAAACATAGAGTTTAGAAACAGTAGCTATTAGAACATCTCTGAAATTGGTGGTACCCATACTAGCATGTAAATTATAGGACATTTTTCAAAGTGACTTCTTTTTTCCACATGGTCCTACATTTGAAAGGCAGAAATGCTTCGGAAGTCAATAGGTAATAACAGTTGCTCTACAATTCTGTGTTCCACTAAGTCTCCCAATAAAAATGGTACCTCACTTGTGTGGGTAGGCCTAGTACCCGTGACAGGAAACGTCCCAAAGTGCAACATGGACACTCCACATTTTTACAGTAATCACAGACCGCCAAGTGTCTAGCTGTGGATTTTGAACCCTAGCTCAGCCAGCACCTAGGAAAACCTAGCACACCTATACATTTTTGAAAACTAGACACCCAGCGGAACCTAGGATGGGGTGACTTGAGTGGCTCTCACCAGGTTTTGTTACCCAGAATCCCTTGCAAACCTCAAACTTTGTAAAAAAATCTAATTTTCAACACATTTCTGTGATGGAAAGTTCTGGAATCTGCATGGATCCACAAAATTCCACCCACTGCACATTCCACAAAGTCTTCTGAAAAAAATGAAACTTCATTTGTGTGGTTAGGCCTAGTGCTCGTGACAGGGAACGGCCCAAAACGCAACGTTGTCACACCACATTTTTACAGTGAATCCTGACCCTTTTTTTCAAAGTGCCTAGCTGTGCATTTTGAACCCTAGCTCTTCCAGCACCTAGGGAAACCTAGAAAACCTACATTTTCAAAAGCTAGACACCCAGGGACGTCCAGGATGGGGTGACGTGTGTGGCTCTCACCAAGTTCTGTTACGCAAAATCCATTTCAAACTTTGTAAAAAAAAAAAACATTTTCTTTACATTTCTGTGATGGAAAGTTCTGGAATCTCCGTGGATCCACAAAATTCCACCCACTCCGCATTCCCCAAAGTCTTCCGATAAAAATGGTACCTCACTTGTGTGGGTAGGCCTAGTGCTCGTGACAAGGAACGGCCCAAAACGCAATGTGGACACACCACCTTTTTACAGTGAAAGCTGACCCTTTTTTTGCAAAGTGCCTAGCTGTAGATTTTTAACCCTAGCTTTGCTGGGAGATAGGAAAACCTAGCAAACCTATACATTTTTGAAAACTAGACATCCAGGGGGACTTTTCCGGCTCTCACCAGGTTCTGTTACCCAGAATCCGTTGCAAACCTCAAACTTTGTAAAAACAAACACATTTTCCTCACATTTCTGTGATGGAAAAGTCTGTAATCTGTGTGGATCAAGTACTCGCGACAGGCTAGGGCCCAAAACGTATTGTGGAGACATCAAAATTACCTATCACAAAATTACCTGTTTTTACAAGCGGGATCACCTGAGTTTTTGGCCATGGGCTCGGCGGCCTGTCTACCAAACACACACATTTCTGAAAACTAGACACCCTGGGGAGTCCAGGGAGATATGGCTTGAATTGATCCCAGACCGTTTCCCTACACAGAATTCCGTGCAAACCTCAAATTTTGCTGAAAAAATCTAATTTTTCTCACATTTCTCACAAAATCCCTGGTAACTAGTAGTTTTCTGCCCCCCATCTACCTCTGATCCAGGGGTCGGAAAGCCTAGCATTTTTTGGAGAGGTTGGGCATGCCCCTTCTAGACAGCTCCCCACCCCTATATATGTAAGAAAAAATTCCTGGGCCTAGTGGACTTTCTTCGTCCCCGGGGAGCAGATCAGGGGCTATTGCCCCCACCTGCCTCCTGGGTGGGGCAGAAAGTATTTTGTCTTCTTTGGAGGGATAGGGTGGGGGCATTGGCATGCCCATTCTGGGCAGCCCCCACCCCAGGCCTATAAAAAAAAGAATCCTTGGCATCTAGGGTGCTTTCTGCCCCCGGGGGCATATTGGGGGCTGCTGCCCCCATCTGCCTACCCAGGGGGGCAGAAAGACTGTGTGTCAAAATGCAATGGAGGGAGCAAATGCTCTTGCCCAAAGGGCGCCCCTCCCCTCCCTGAAGGCTAGCGAGTGGATCTGTGCTTGGGGATCGCCCTCCTGTGGTTAAATATTCAGGCAAGAGGTTTTTATATGTTAGTGCATGCCACTCACATAAATAAATGAATTTCTTCATCAGAATGCCTGCAGTTGCGTCCACTGTCTTTGTTCCAAAAGGAGTGGGCATGTAGTGTAATACACCAAGGTTTATCTATACACCTTGCTGCACGCTTCGGAGCAAGAGATGCCAACATTTCACGCTGCGCATTGCTGCAAGACAACTTGCTGCACTGCGCTGTGTCAAAGGGAGGAGTCAGGAAGGCAACATATTTATCAAGATATGTGACATTTCTGCTCTCTCCCTAGTTGTCGCACCTAGACCTGCCTAGCACCAGTGCAGGCACACTTGCACCATGGTGCAAGGGTGCCACGTTACACAGCACCCTGGATTGTTTTTTTGCAGAAAGGGATACTTTTTGTTTCAACTCCCCTAGCTCATGTTTATCATCCCTGAATTTCCCTGAGTTTTCTGTGGATCCTGTTTCCCCAGCTGATTTTCTCCTGTCTGTATCTTTATTCTGCTCCCTTTTTTAGTAAGCTTTACCTCGCCCTTCTTTTGCATGTCTCGTGTTTTACTCTTTTAACAGAACAGATGTTTGGTAACAAAAAGAGGATTATAGGCCCAAGTATTTACAAAACATGTTGGTTGAGAAGACCTTTTTGAACAAACTGTCACAAAGTGGGACAGAGTGAGATAGAGTGGTCATGGTCATCGACCCCCACTTTTGTCTTGTTCTAGCAGTTTCCATGACAGTGAAGCATGGGAGAAATGAGATACCATTACCAACAAATGCCATATATCTGTCATTCCCTTTAATCCCTTTGTTGCATTTCTCTCTTATCCTTTCATAACCTCATTGACTCGATTAGGAGAAAAAAATTTTGGGTGGACTTGACTGCCTGATTTTTAAAATATTGTCAACCGGCAACCCCAGGGGATGCATCGGGGTGCAAAGGTATCTACGTTAGTGCATGGTAGCCACATGTGGGCCAACGCTGGGGAAGAGGGCAGGAATGTGCTATATCTCATACACGGCACACTCCTGCCCTTTTATTTTGACATAGGGCAGCGCTGCAAGAAGGTTTGTGGCTTGTAAATGAGGCGCTAAGTGCCTAATTTAGAGTCTGGCAGATGGGATACTATGTGATAAACAGGACAAATAAAATGTATACTGTTCACTGTACTACAGTGTATCATTAATATTCTATGCGCTGTCTACTGCAATACAGTTGATGGGATATCCACTATCCGCCACATGTGTGACAGAGTATCCCATCTGCCAGACTCTAACACACCTACGTTTGGACTCAATGTAAAATTGAAGAAGGAGTCGGAAAAGAGCGGGGCCATTGGAATAATTTATAAATTAGTAACATAACATGCCATACAGCTCCCCCAAAAACATGCTGCAGTGCAGCAGACCCCATTAATGTTGCACACATAGTTAAGTATTAATTGTGCAGCAGATATACACACCTCACTCATTGCCGGCAGCTAATTGATCTATGAACACACATAAAGTATCAATTCAGTTTCACTATGTTACCTTTTAAACTAAAATCACTTATTGATTATTTCAAGAAAGCTGAATACAAATATGGTCTTTAAACAAGGATGAGTGCTGGCACCACACCTTTTCAACCTGTTCATGTCTGACCTAACACCACTGCTTAATCAGATCAACTCAAACCCGCCACTTCTGAGAAAGCTATCCTTATCTTACCTCTCATACGCAGATGATGTGGTACTTATGAGTTTATCATTATCACCATACCTTTATTTCGATCACAAAGATCTCAAAGAATACATAAGAAAACGGTTCAAAATATCATAAAAGAATAGGAGCCATATACAAATACATCTCCTCCATATATACAGTTAAAATGCAATAAAATATTATTATACAATACAATTTGAGCGGTTGATCCAAAGAGCTAACAGAAATTTTGCTAAACCGAAAACTATTACTCTACTCTAAAAATTCTGAGCACGTCAAGATAGTAGCCAGGACGGATAAGCACAAAGGAGTTCTCCACTTGATCCCCAGGTTCTTATAATGTGGGCAGAAAAATAACTGATGGACTAGGGATTCCTGGCTTTCTTTACAAGCTTGACATTTAACTCACAGAATTCATTAGTTTGCCACTTACTACAAAACAATTTGGTGGGAAGGGTCTTATATCTGAATTGGATGAATAATCTTCGTGCAAGAGGTGGGACAATTTCATTGATTGTTTCCTCAAACAGTGGGAGGAGTTTAAAATTCATAAACTCTTGGGTCAGAGAGCCCACAGAATGTGCCACATTGTTTACCAGAGTAGACTCCCAATAGAAGGCTTTACTTCCCTACTCTTCGGAATTGAACACAGCTCCTGCGGTCTTGACCAATAAACCTCAATCCCCAATTTCCTCAACAGTTCACTCAGGATACTCAGCCAGGGAACTGTAATTACCTTTGGCTGTATCAGAAGATCCTTAATCACCACTCGATAGGAGGCAAGCTCCTCAATTGTCCATAGGCGATGCCAGAGTATTAAAAGCGTATGGTCAGCTTGTGGCCCAGTTTTCTTTGGGCCAGATCAAGGAAAATTGGGGTCAGGGGAGTGTTGGCTGGTCGATTAAAAAGGGATCTTGTAAAGTCATGTTCGCTGACAGTAAGACAAGCAGTGTTCCCACTACCCCACAACCCTGCTCCATATAAAACTCTCTCTAAGGCTTTGATGTTATATATTTCTAATGCTGGAGCCATTTTCCTAGACACTGTGTGGCATATGTACAAAGAAGTGGCAGAGTGAAACGTTGGGAATATGGTGCAGTCTTGTGTTTTCCCCTGCGCTGGTGCTACACTTAGCTGCCTAGCGCCAACGCAGGCTCCCTTGCACCATAGTGCAAGGGTGTCTGCGTGCAGGGGTAGATTGTTTATGTGTAGGAAGGTGTCCCTTTCTGCACATAAACAATCCCTTAATGCAGCACACAGGAAAGTTACAAAATGTATTTTTTTTAAAAGATTGTTTATGTGCAGGAAGGGACACCTTCCTACACATAACCAATCCAAGGCATTTTGCTTTTTCCATGTGTGCTGCACATGGCAGCACATATGGAAAAAGCAAAAATGAGGAGAAATAAAACATTTCTCCTTATTTCGCAAAGTTAAGACCAGGTTTTCCTTTGTCATAATGTTGGCGCTGTCTACTATTTACACCATCTAAATAGGGGGCAGCGTGAAAATCAAATGAGGTTGAGGTGGAACACCCACCGCAACACGCACTGCCCACCCCTTTTGCGCTAAGCATAGCGGGAAAGGGGGCCTTATTTACAAGGCAGCGTTAAGCCAAGTTAAGTGGCTTAAAGGTGCCTTGTAAATAAGGTGAAGCCCCTATCGCCAAAGAAACATCAGAAAAAGTGACATTCCTGTGGCAATAGGAGCTTGTACATATGCCCCTGTGTTTTTATGGATCTTGCTTATGTGGGCAGTCTGCTGAATTAAGGGCAACTGTGTTTTCTTTATATTTGGTACCCAGCAAAGATTTGCAGATAGACGGACACCCAAATAATCAAAGACAGAGACTAGTTCTATTGTACTGTCCCTTACATACATACGCCTCTTAGATGGCTTCAAAATCCCCTTAGCAAATATCATGTACTTCGTATTTGCCTCATTGCGTTCCAGACCACGCTCAACACAGAAAAGTTTAAAATCATTTAATAACTGTTGGAGCCCTTGTGGCGACTTTGATATTAATAATGTGTCGTCAGCGAACAGAAGTGCGGGCATGCTTGTCTCCCCGACTTTTGGGGCATCGCACCCATCCCTCTCAAGGAAGTCTACTACCCCGTTAATAAAAAGCGAGGACTGGGTGGGCGCTAAAACGCATCCCTGTCTCACCCCACGATTTATCATGAAGGGTTATTTGACTATCCTCTCCCCACCTAATGTGGGCTTTATTTGCTGAGTGCAGATACATTAGAATATCTAGTAGATTTTGAGGCAGTCCCAGCTCTGCCACCACCCTCCAGAGTTTACCTCGAGGGACCAGGTGAAAGGCCGTGCGCAGATCCACCATGACTATAATGCACACTGACCACAATTTTAGAAGTGGGACTTTTATGTCCCTACTCAAGGTATAGAGGTATAATTAATTTGCCCATTTTGCATATCAAACCATCTTCCGATTATCTTCTTACTCTATATCAAAGTAAGAAAGAAGCCTGCACCTTAAAGCTCAAGGAACAAATGTATAAATAATGTGCTCATTTTGCACATCAAACCAGTTAGGATGAAGCCTGCACCTTTATGCTCTGGCCATTCAGAGCACCTTACACTTGTGCATAGTGAAAATGATTGAATTGCTCCTGTAAAAAATAACGGTTGACGAAGCGTTCACCCTGTCAATTCTGCACATTGAATGTATTTTAGAATGACTCCTTACATCATCCCAGTCTAAGAACGAAGCTTGCTCTCATTTATCCTCTTTTACTGGGCACTCAACGGTCTAAAATCATGAACATAAGATCTGTGCGACCCTTACTTTTGCAAGGATCAAGTGTGTACGACCTGAAAATTAAGTTCTGTTTTAAACTATGAAATCATATTTATAGTGTCTTTTTTTGTGTTAAAATTGTTATGGATTATATTAACTAAACAATAAATGTACCTTACAACTTTTTGATTATGTTGGTGTTTTGGCTTAATTCTTTGCAGTCAGTGCTATTACATTTTGTGATGTGCGGGAAAAATCTGGCCCTGTGACTAATCATCACATCCGAATGTAATTCCAATGGCGCTAGGAGACTAGCAATGTTCTGCCACTGTGCCACTATGGACAGTATAAAAAAGTTTTTGTTCTGAGAATCATAAATATTGGGTTTTCTTTTTTTTTAATTTTTTGATATAGCTACCCCTGGATCTGGCCAGCAACAACCCAGCAATAGATAGTTGCTGGGGAACACCAAAGTTTAAAGGCTATAGCAGCAGAATACTGCCAGCTGGTGACCTTGAAGGAGGAAGTTGAAGAGGCATGGGCCTCCAGTTCTTTGGGCCACCAGCCAGGCCCGCCTCCAACCTGGACACGCCAACACCACCGTCAGCTGCAGCCGGGGTCCACTGCCACCCAAAACACCACCAGTTCCCCTTCTTTATCATCCTCCTCTACCGCATCCTACACAAAATGGCACTGCTCCGATGTGGGCAGTGGAATCAAGCACAGGCGGTGGCAGACATAAAAACTGAGATGGGTGCCTGCAAAGCCCTTTTTTATTGAACATTTATTTTTGGTGGGAGGGCCTGTTGTGGGTGGAGATGGAGGGAAGGAAAGTTGGAGAAAGGGAGCAAAGGGACATTTGGGTTTTTTGCTTGGGGAGGGGGCTGTGCCTGTTGAGGATACAGAAGGTGGGGTTTGAAGGTAAAAAATATTGGGCTTTGTTTCTTGTCACTATCGGTCTCTGTAGTGCTAGTTTGTATAGCACTGTAGTTTAGTGACAAGAGTGAGACAAGAAGCTGGCCTCTAAAATTGTTACAATTATACTGTATATCAAATTTTCTCCCCAGACTTTCCCTACCTGAAGTCCCTTGCCATGTATTTATTCTTCAGAAGGTTACTTATCTCTTCCTGCAGTCCTGTATACCCTGCTACCAGAGTGGGAACAGAAGACTGACTAATTTTATTTGACGTTATTGCTTGATGAGGGTTTGCAGCACCCCCTGCCACCTTTCAATCATTCTGTATACTAGTTAGTTACTGCCCTTCTCCTATCCTCTGGAGCTTTTTACCACTAAGTTGTCTGCCAACACCATGCACAGAAATCTCAATCCTATCTATCGCTCCTTCCCAAGAACAACTTCAGTACTAAGGGGCATATTTACAAGCCACTATTGCTACTGGAGCATAACTTTTTATGACGTTCCTGTAGTGATAAATACTTCACCTTATTTACAAGGTGGCGGCAAGCCACTTAACATGGCTTAACGCCGCCTTGTAAATAAAGGGGCTCCCGCCGCAACGCCCATTGACTTTGATGCTGCCCACTCTTTACAAGGGTGACATAAATAGGAGGCAGCACCAAAATTTAGGTCAGGGAAAACCTGGTCTTAACATGATGAAAAGAGGAGAAAGCTTACATTGTTGCTGTTTCTATGTGTCCTGCATTGTGCAGCACATATAGGAAGAGCAAATCGCCATGACTGATTTTTCATGTTCAGGAAGGTGTCCCTAGTAGTTTATGTGCAGGAGGGACACCTTCTGGGGAACTACTAATTTATTAAACAATTAAAACAAGACTTGCAGTAACCTCAAGTCAGAACTCAGGAGAAGGTTACTCTATGTTACATAGATTTTCGAAGAAACACAAGGCCTAATTCGCAAATGTAAAGTAAGTTACACTTTTGTTGTTACTTTGCTCTTGCAGTGTAATTTACAATTATTAACTTTTCCATAAGTAACTATACTTTCTGAGTAATAACTTTATAAGTAGTAAGTAACTCTTTTAACTTTAATAGGAGGTATTATTACTACTAGTTAGTTACTACATGTAAAGTTACTACTCGTAAAGTTACTGGTGGTACATTTACACTGCAAGAGTAAACTTACACCAAAAGTGTAACTTTACCTTTGTGATGAATAAGGCCATAATACACACAAGTACTACTGCTGCAGATCGGCGCATATAAATTCTCCCTACTTCCACGGACAGAGTAAATCCACAGTCGCACGCACATACACTCATCATACGCTAGGGCCCATCACACTAAAATTCACACTATTACTCTATCCACACTGTATATAGGAGAGAAAACCAATCTGCATCTACAATGAGGTCAATGCGACCTTAAAGACATTGTCCTGAGTCATGATTTTAAACATAAGAAATACATTTGGAAACTCAATAAATGACAAAGAAATAACCACCCGACACTGGAATTCAAACAAATACCTATTTATCTAAATTAGTTCAAAATGAAAGTCAATTATTAGCAAAATCATTATTCCCATAGTTACCTATTCTAGCTAAAAGGGTCAGGACAGGTCTCTCGGTAAAGTCTCTCGAGCTGCCGTCCTCAGCATGAAGTCCAAAACGCAATGACCGCAAGGAACACGATGAATGTAATGAGCGCAATGAACACGGACCCTCTCTAGTCTAACATATTTATAAGGAAAATGACAAAATTAAAGTTACAAACAAACTTTGAATATCCGTTGAGCCGCTGAGCAGAGCGAGCAGGAAAGGATGTCTCTTGGTTACATTTAGGAAACCTCCGCTCAGGAAAAATCACAAAAAATAAAAATACGGAAGAAGGAAACTCGAGTTTACAAAATGTTACTTTCGTGAATGCTCTTCCTTGGTATCTTAGCAGAGCCACCGCTGACTGACCATTGTTCATTGTGGCTTTATCCTTCTCCAAGGACAATTGGAATCATTCCCAGAGCTACTGTCCTCACGGAAACTTTCTACTCAGGCAGAAGCTGTGGTCAGGTGACTTTCGACCATGTTCAGCAAGGCCTCTCGTCAAAATTCAATCACTCGAGCGCAGGCTGTAAACGGCAGCCATCTTGTTTTAGGCCAAAACGGACCATCTTAATTAAAAGGAACACAAAACAACGTTACCACATTATAATGATTATACAGTGTTAATTCCCACTAATTCCCTTATGTGTATGTAATTATCTAGCCTTCTGCAACGCAATAAAGCATTAGCACACGTTATTTTTAAAGCACAAACTCGAAACAAATAACACTTTTACGATACTCATTTAATTAAATTGCACATATTATTAAGCAACATATATGCATTCCCACGTGTAGTTTTCTCTCATTAGTAGTGTTGATTAATCTGGACATTCAACAAAACAAACTATTAATTAATGTTTTCAAATTAGTAATTTTAATCATAACATATGAACAAAACTGGAGCTTAAAACTCGATAAATTTTCAACAGAAATCTCTGCTCCAGCAATCCCCCCTTTGGTGATATCTTATCACCACAAAAACCAACCCAAAAAAAAAAATTGAGTCCCAATTTTTAGGAGAAATTGAAAATGTCTTTATTGACACAACATTAAACACCAGACTCTCTCACATCATCCTTCTTCGATTCAAAGTACACACTCTCCCTTAATTTTTCTAATTCTATTTCTTGTGGGTCTCTCCTTGACCTCTTTTGTTTCCTTTCAGTATTTCCTCTAATTATTCCTGGGAGAGGTATTATTCTAACTAAGACTCTCCACTATGATGATGATGATGTCTCTTTCATGCCTGGGTGGGTATCAGGGCTGGCGTGGCAATTGTTTAGTTGAAAAGATGCTGTAACTGTGAGTTTTCATCACTTTCCCTACATTTGTCCCATCAAGTGTGTGATCCATTTATGGTATTAATTAATAAGGAATGATCCTGTCCTCTCAAAATCCAAATGAAAAGTGAGCAAGGGATGGACAAAGCACTGGGAAGGGCCTTCTTGATAGGAAGATAAAGTTGGAGTCTCTGTGGCACTTCCTTCTGGTTGAAAAAAAAGTAAAACGAACAAAACTTGTTTTGCGCTAAAATAATTACGTGAATTATCCGTTCAGGTAGAATAGTTACTCAAAACCCCAATTTTGAGTTGATTTTGCTGCTTCTCCAGTAGAACATCTACTGGAGAAACAGCCCTCTGAACACGACCACAAGCGACATCCTGCGCTAGAAAATGGTGCCGGAAGACTCCTAGAGACCAGTGATCAAGCCAGGGGCAAACAAATCTCACTTCCATGCTGGAGCTTTGTGTTGTTTCCGTTGTCAGTGCATTGCTCGTATGGGAGCAAAATTCCACCATGTGGCGATTGGCAGAATTTGGCCACAACTCCTTTCGCCGCCGTACCATGCATTCACAAAGCCACCGCCGGAGGAAGATCCTTCTTCTACCTGGCCGCCAAGACATGGAACTCCCTCCCAATCTGCCTTCGAACGACCCAGGACCACCTCTCCTTCAGAAAGCAACTCAAGACCTGGCTTTTCGAGCAGTAGCGGACCCCTCCCTCCCCTCCCCCCTCCCCCTCCCCCCCCCCAGCGCCTTGAGACCCTCCCGGGTGAATAGCGCGCTTTACAAATGCTATGATTGATTGATTGATTGATAATGCGGAGTAATGAAATTCAACCAATTCCGAGAGGGTTACACACGGGACTAGTCATGACATGCAGCAGTCAACTGAGGGGGGTGACCCATCTTCTGAGTTGGAGCTCCCTGCCAGAGCGAAGAGCAGTGTATCTTTCCAAGGCCTGTCCCCAAAGGGACCTTGTGGACAGAAAGGGAGTTTAGGCTGCAGATGGTCCAGTTAAGAATGGAGAAAAATAGGCTTGCCATGGAAGCAAAGAAGGCTGAGGATGAAAGAGCCTTGACAAACGAGAATGCTGAGGGTGATAGAACAGACTAGCCATGAAGGAGAGGAAACTGTCCCATGAGCTAAGTCGCAGAGAGCTGGAAATCAGAGCTAAGCAGGTGAAATTCAGCAATAAGGGTGGCAGCATACCAAGAAGGACAACATTCCTAAAGGTCTGGTGCCTGACTTTGTTGTGGGGGATGACATTGACAAGTGGTTTGAAGGTTTTGAGGTAACCTGAGAGGATTGGGGTGCTAGCCTTTGGAAGCATATCCATAGTGAGGGGGGTGACACCCTACTGAACCTAGCAAAGGGGGATAGGATGAGGTATCCCTCAAAAAGGAAACACTTGTCAGGAAATATGGCCTCACCTCTCAGAAGTACAAGTAAATGTTTAGGGACAGCCAGAAACTGGACCTTTTTACAAGGCACTGGATGGCTGGGTGAAAGGCAATGGTGTGAGGTTTACCCAGGACTGTATAATTTGATTACAAATAGAGCATATGTACAGTCTTTGTTTTAAAGATCTGTATCAATGTCTGAGTGATAGTAAGCTTACTGGTCCCAGGGAGCTTGTGAGGAGATGGACCATTGGCTCAGCATCAGGGTCCATAAGAAGGTAACTGAGAGTGACCCCAGAATGGTGTTTCAGGTTTCCCTCAGCAGAGTGAGGGGGAGGTTAAAAGTATCCCAGACAAGTCTCAGAGTGATGGGGAGGGAAGGATCCCTGTGCCCCTTCTGAGAACAGGTAGATCGTTCTGGAGGGCAGTGTCCTAGGGCTCCCCATTTCCAACCCGCTGCTTTGATTGTTTTCAGCTAGGACATAAGGAGGAGGACTCTGTCCTAAGAAACCACCAAGTAGTGGGGTGGGCAATATGGTCTTAGAGGTAGATAGTCTTCAGGGGCAAGAGGTAGATCATGCCTTAATCTCCTTTAGTAGGCAGGTGAACTCAGGGACAGTAGACAGGTGATTCCTGAGGGTGGGAGTCGTCACTTTCACCAGGTCATGGTGAATAGGGTCACTGTTGCTGCTCAGAGGGACACTAGAGACATCCAGACCATGGTAGTGGAAAGGCTGGTTTCTCTACAGAAGTACACCAGCCCGGTGTGTAGGATAACTCAGGCCCTTGTCCGCCCATGGCCCTATAATTCCTGTATGGGGAGGGGAGGTGACCCAGAGAAGGGTCATAGTTAGTCACCAGATGCCCATAGACTGCCTTCTGGTGAATGAGTCTTCCAGAGCACCCTGAAAGTTCTGGTTTCTGGGAGTACCACTCCCAAAGGGAGAGTACAGAGGCACAGACAGAAGGGCAGGTGGTGGAAAGACTCCACAGTAGGAGGACCAGTGGATCAGTGGTTGCCAGTTTTGAGAATAGCGCACCCCAAGACTGTCCCTTGTGAGGCCACTTCTGACCAGGGGGTGCTCCCTGCACTGTCATAGAGACAGAGGGCTGAATACCTGCACCAGGCAGACCCTTTATTTGCTCAAAGGCAATTGAAGCCGTCTGTAGGATGGGCTAAAAGAGCTCTTCCTGAAGTAAGTGGAATTGACTCGACTTAGGGCCGGACTGGTAACAGAAACCGGCCCTGGCAAACTTCTCAGCCGCCCCCCCTCTGGGGTGAGGGGGAGTGCAGCCGAGCAGTTTGAGAGGGCCGGTATCCGCCGATTTTGTTACCAGGGGCCGCGATTGCCGACCCCGTAACAAAAACGGCCCCCCAGGGGCATAAAACCGGCCCCCAACCTAGCAGCCTACCGGGGAAACGCCCGGTGCCCACTATGGCCAGTCCAGCCCTGACTCGAATTGTAACAATCACTAAACGAGTACACTATATAAGATTTGAGGATCGTAACTGAGTGTTTCTTTGACGCTTTCAGGGAAACACGCTCACAACTTGCTGCACGGATTTCAAAACCTAGTAATCAGGTACATTTTACACTGATTGTAGTGGTTATAGAGGAATGAAAGGGAGGGTGAAATGCTTTCTGACACAAACATGCATTTTTCGTTTCTGCTTATTGATTTGCAGAATCCAGTCCCAGCCCTGAAGAGAATCCTGTGTAATAAATTGGGATTCGAAACGCATTGGCATAAATTACCATATGGGGACGAAGTTTTTATTATAAACTACAGCAACAGGGAAAATAATGTACCAAAAATGTATATCCTCTGTTGCTTGAAATATTTATTCCCCTTTAGTTTGTAGCCAGCAGTTGCTCCTTTGACACTGTTGGCCCGGGTTACTTTCTGCACTGTTTCTCATTTGTTACTGGCTGGAACATCATCATAACTGGTTGCTAATTATTTGTTGTTCCAAATTTGCTTTGATGTCATGTATTTTGTAAAGTGTATTGTTTTCTGTCTTTTCTGAATATATATATAAAAAATGAAGACTAATGAACACATATGAATTAATAAATGATGTTGACCATCTTATTAGGTAGTTTGGTCTTAGTCTGCTTAAATTAGTGGCAACCTAATAAACAGCCAGCTAGAACTTTTTGTGTGTTTAGTACTTTTTAAAAAATGGCATTTTCCTGTCTTAACCATTTAGTGCATGCAGCCTGTCACTGGGTCAAATGAGTGGGTGTAGTTGGCAGTTGGGCTTTGTGTATTACTCCTAGACTGTCACACACACAAGAAGGCTGAGGTGGCCCTGGATGGGAGGGCAGAGTTGAGCACAGCCCTACTTACACTTGAAAAGATTGTGTTCTGCCTCCACGCAAAGGGCTGCTTACCCCCTGGAGTAAGTCTAGAGCCAGGGCAGTGGAGGCAGAAAATCTGTGCACTTCAAAGGGAAACCTCTAGAAGCTTCTCCTACTTCAACACTTCTGTGGATACCCTGCTAGGACAAAGGACTACTGTGCTGCTGAAAGGACTGTCACTCAGCTGGACTGCTGCCCTTCTGGACTGCTGCTTTGCTGGACTACTGCATTGCTGGATTGCTGCCTTCCTTCCTGAGTTAGAGGGATTGACCATACACCTGAACCCAAGACTCTCAGAGTGACTCCAAAGGCTAGTCAGCTGGCCTTGTTTTCAAAGCCACAGGGACATAACAGGCTCCCAATTACCTAAATTGGCACCAACATCCAGCTGGAGCCAGTCCCTGACCCCCAAGTGGTGCCCCTCAGGTTCTAGACTCTTGTTGTCGCCTCAGTGGATATAAATTGAAGTTTGTAGGCTCTTCGTGATCGCAAACAGCCTTGTTGCTGCCAAAGCCTTGTGCCCCACACTGCCCGCTAATGCAAAGTTCCGTCAACTCAACTTTTTGTGCTACAGCATTAACCGCTCATGGGGAGCACTAACTCGAAGCTCCAGTCTGCCCATTTGCGATGATAACAGGATCTTTACGGTACTAGACTAACACGGTCCCTGTATGTGACCAGCAAGCCATTGTGATCGGTCTGAACTTGTGACTGTCTCCTAGTCTTGCACAACGAAATGGCCGCGAATGGCGCTTTGGGCTTTTCGGCGCTATTTTCAGTCAAAGTCTTTAAAATCACATATCCCTGGTCCTTCTGACTGGATTTTTGATACTTTGGCTCCAATGTATTATTACATTTTGTTCGAATTTCCTAAATTGGTGTGGGAATTTTCTTGTGTTGTTTTTTCCCTTTATTACTGTTTGAAGTGTTGCATCAATACTTTACACGTTGCCCGCAAGTTAAGCCTGACTGCTCTGTGACGAGCTACCAGAGCGTTAAGCCCAGGTTAATCTGGGGTTTGCTTGTGCCTCACCCAGACAAGGGGTGTGGTTTCTGCTTGAATAGGGGTTCACACCCCTCAACCAGTAACCCTATTTGTCACCCTTATGCTTTGCTCTTCTGTTGCTCTGCAGGTCATTTGTTGTTATTCGACACCCCTCTGCTGTTTTGTAATTGTGCATTTTTTTTAACTTTCTTCTGTGTTGTGTTGTGGTTGTTGTGCTGGTATGTTTTTGTGCATACATGTTATTTGGTTTTCTACTAAGTTTTGTGGTTTTTGAGTTTGACTCCTACTCACTTTTGTTTACCTCGTTTGTTATTGCATTTTATTCTCATAATTTCTGAAGCACATGGCTCCCATAAGGGCCTCCCAGCGCTAAGCTAGCAATCAGGTCCTCTAGCTCTGATGATGTTTTTGTGGAGTGTATTTACTTTTCTGTTGTGGTTTGTCAGCTATGTTTTAGTGTTGTTGTTGGTAAGTTGCTGTTATCTTTCTGTTATTTTATTGTAACTTGTTGGTTTGTTATTTTGGTGTTGATATGTTTTGTGTCATTATTGTGCCTCAGATGCAGTCCATCTGCTTAAATGTGTGCAAGCATTATCACATATGACTACTGTCATACATGTCCTTACACAGTAAAGTGGTAAACGCCCTGCTCTATTTACCACCAATGGACGTTATAACATTGAACACAAGGTTTGTGAACTAGTCCAGGGTGCTCAACAAAGACATAGGAGGATGTTCTTCAATGTGGATGTTCTGTATAACCACTGGCTATAGACATGATCTCTATTTAAATTAATTGGATGTAAATGTGTCCTGTTCGCCTACAGTGCTCTAGCATCCTTGGAAGGACCATCGTGGAACTACACTGGGCACCGCTGCTCTCCATTCTGGCAATACCAAGATCACACATCTTATGCTACTGCGGTAACTTAGCTGCCTGGCCACATGCTTCTGCTTCTATTTGACACCCTCAACCGACCTACTCCAATCCCCACAAAAAAATATTATTAACAGAAACACTAGCAGCACTGTCTTCGTGAATCAAATCTCATCTTTCAGGGGAGCCTATTAGAGCCATGAAAAAGAACTGCTGGGGAAAGGCAGAAGCATCCCTTGTCGGGCGGCCTTTGGGGCATATCAACAAGGGCTTTATCTCTGCTTTTTTGGCTTTAAAAGCCAAAAAAGCAGAGATAAAACTAGCGCCCTATCAACAACAGGGTGCTAACACGCAAATTTGCATGTTAGTACCCTTTTACTCTACGCTTCCCCTTGCATCTCTAATCAGATGCAAAGGGGGCGTTCCAGAGTAAAATAATAGGAGAAATGTCGCTAAGCGACATTTCTCCTATTATCAAGAATGTCGCTAACCCTGTTAGAGACAAAAAAAGCAGCGCTAACCGCGGTTAACGCTGCTTTTTTACGTCTGCTAATTTTCAGACTTAGCCATGATATCCTATGGAAGGAGGATATCATGGCTAAGTTTGCCTGTCCCTATCAACAAGGTAACGTGTGATTATCGCTGGGTTTCCAGCGATAATCTCACGTTAGCCACTTAGCGTGAGGATTTTTATCGCTATTGAGATAAGCGTTGCTAATAGCACGCTATCTCAGCGATAAAAATCAACGCTGGCCGGCGATAATTATCCCCACGCTAAGAGCGCTGAGCGATAATTATCGCCGGTTAATGTAAATGTCAAGATACTTATAGAGCGCACTGTCACCAGACAGCCACCTTGCGGTGTCGCCTTTGTGGTTTCCTGGCGCTGATACTCATACCGCCATGGAACCCCTCCTGGCTCTCCCTGTGAAGTGTCCACTCCTGGGCACCCCCAGGGTGAAGCCAGGCATCCTTAGCGCTGTTGGGGCCAAGCAAGCTATTGCCCAGAGTTGCAGCGTGGGGCCCATGATTAGAATAGGCACCGAGGCGAGAATAGACAGGTCCGAGGAAATTGAGCCCAAGCCCCGCCGAGGCGGGAATCGAACCCTGGTCCCTGGCCAGAACTCTGCTTCAGGGTCTGCCGCTCTAACCATTGAGCCACACTCCTCCACACCGGTTGTTGTTGATATGCCCCAAGAGAGTGTCTGAGCAGTAGTTACAGCGGTGAAATACAAACCCCACCTATGGCATCGCCCGTCCAAGTCCTTTCAGCCTCCTTGTCCTTGTTCTCACTTGAAAGAGAGGCTGCAAAGCAAAGATAATGCCACGTGGGAGACAGAAGAGGAAACATCAATGTTCAAGTAATAAAACATATCATATGTTTCGAAACAACCTGCAGACACGATTGTCTGCTGCTAACACTAGCACTGGGGAGGCCAATAGAGCGGCTTGTACCTGAAAATACCTCTTCATCGATGGGTGAGTTTCTGTGTCGGTGATTGCGAATGGGTGGGTAATTGAATGCAAGAATGAATGAATGGGTGAATGATTGAAAATGTACGAAAGAATAGACAAAAGGTCACCGCACCCCTCCTGTGATCCTAAAAGGGCATCACTTAAGTGAATCTATTTCTATCTGTGTGCGCTCTCTATACGCACCTGGTGCCAAGATGCAACCTTGGAACAAGGACTTTCAATGTATACAAACTAGAGGTGCACCACCATCCAATAACACCGTGTTAATAAAGAATGTTCATTCAAATTCCAGCAGTCTGTCCCCTGGCCCGCATAGGAACACCCCCCTTTTCACTCCCCTGCACGGGGTGTGAGGGGGGTGTTTCGATGTGGCCGACGGCGCCAACTGGAGTGCCACGATGGGACAGACTGGTCCCTTCTATCTTTACAAATTGAAACGTTATTGGTGTTATTTCCTTGATGAGTAAAGAATTGTATTCTTACATGCCACAAGACGATTGTACATCCCTAGATACTACTGGTGTGGACAACTGATGGGTTTGAAAGTATTTACCCTTGCTGTGAAACCGGGGGGTTTAGAAGTGGCGCTGTTTTTATATGGATTGTGATCATCAAACTTCATCACTCGGACTACAAGTGGTGTATCCGATAGAGTCTTTGCCCATTCATCCACTCACTTTTTATCCAAGCTTTTGGTCATTCGTCCATGCACTCATGCATCCATTGTCCCACCCACAGACTCATTCTCGCATTGACCACTCAACAATCAATGACACATACGCAGAAATCACCAATCAATAAAAAGGCACTTTCACTTGCTAACCAGAACTATTGGCTTTGTCTGCGCTTGTTTAATGTAGCACTTGATATGGCTGTTCAAATACCTTCCAAGTATTCCAAATGTTAGTGGGTAAGGTAATGGAGGCACCGGGATAACGTTGTTGTCCAGGATCACACAGTTTAGTGAAGTGGAAAATTATGTCTAGAACTCAGGCCTCCTGCTGCAGCAGGAGAGATATTAACCACTAGGCCACACCTAGGACCTCCACATGAGAGTTCAGACTGTCTCAACCTTTGATAGTGGTTAATATTAAAATCTCACTATCTCAAAGATCACAGGCCCAGCAAATCCCTGTGAACTCAAGGTTAATATTCCAGTCACTGCACCAGACAACAGAGCTCTCCCTCCGCCACACAGCTCACACTGCAGTGTCTGTGCTAGTTGCAAAAAATATATAAACCTGATTTTAAGTAGAGCTGGGCAGGCCTTCTCAGGTTATTACTACCTGCCACGTCATTTAATCAGTTTCGGAAGGATGAAAGGTGGAGCTGGCACAATATGTTCTGGAAACTAAAAGCTGCGGTCTGCATGCTGCACATGGATTTCTGTAGCAGGCGCATTAGCCCTCTGAGTTATACCACCTGTTACTCGTTCATTACGCGGTGAATGAGAAGAGCGGGGAACGGATGCACGAATGTGGTGATTCAGAGGTGGTATTTGAAAACATCAAGGAAAATCCACATTCGTGGGGAGACAGAGAGCCCAAGGCTTGCACAATCCATACCAGAACACTGACATGTTACTCGTGTTTTTAAACGTTTATTAATTGTTTGCATCATTCAGTTAAACCGAGGATAAACGTTGAACAAATACAAAAATACCCACTAGAAACAATGCTATCGACTCTTTAGGAGTCCGTGTCTCAAAAGCAAGTTGTCTCTCAGAGCTTCAAGTTATACATGTTACACCTGTGTTTGGTCCAGCAGATTAAACACATGAAATTCATCCCTGGTGCCCTCAGTGCTCAGAGAGTGCAGTGATTGCAGAGCGCTTTTGTAAAACGGTCCAGTGCTTAATTTGTATCATTGGTCCCAGGTGGGGTCCACGGGCAATCATTTAAGGGCATCTGCACTTGTTTTAGGGCACGAGCACGCATTTTAGGGCACCAGCACTTATTTTAGGGCACCGATACTAATTTTTTTGCATCAGTGGCGGCTCATGTATTTTAAAAGTGGTGAGGAGAGAACATTATAGACTCTAGTATGATGTGCGGGCGAGCACTGAAATCGAGCCTGACCTGGAAGAGGAATGCCGTTCTCACCAGACTTCTCTGCTCCGCCCAGCTGGTCCTGGCCACCATCCCACGGATCCGCAAGACCACGGCTGGAGGAAGATCCTTCTCCTACCTCGCTGTGAAGACCGGGAACTCACTGCCTCTGCATCTCAGGCAATCGCCATTGCTGCCGCAATTTAGAAGGGACTTCAAGACCTGGCTCTTCGACTGAACCACAGATCTCTCTCCTCCCCCCCAGAGCCTTCAGGCCCTCACGGGTGAGGAGCTGCACTTTACAAGAGCCCTAATTGATTGATTGATGGACCTAGTGTGGAAATTTAGCGTGCAAACTGAACATTATCTGCGCCATCTTGCCTCTCCCCAGCACCACGCACCGCGAATGCACGGCCGCCATTTTAGGCACCCCACTCTCTCCCCGCACATTTTCGATCACCAACGCTTTCCCCCGGCGCTGCGAGCATCCCCCGCGCGCCGGCCACCCCCGCTCTCTCATACAGGCCATAAACCCTCTCCTTCTGCGCGACCCTGCTACGGAACCACATCCGACCGACATCCCATACATGGTCATGCCTCTCCTTTGATAACCCCCTTCCTCTGCGCCCCATTGTCCGAACTGGTCCCAGGCCATCACCTAGCCCTGCGGATGCAGTTTATTGCCCCTACTGTAAGGGAAACACCCCGCATCAAAGGGATTACAGTAGATCAAAGCCCCTACCCCCTGAGACCCGGCCGGTTGCACACACCCCCGAGAATTAGCGGAATTCCCTGCTGCGCGATAGCCATCTCCCACTGCGGGTAGGGTGGGAACCTCTACTGTAACTATGTGTGGGATCGGATCTGAGCCGGGGCTTCAGGGGATGTTCTTTCAGGCATCAAGAGAATCTCAAGAATGTACTATATGTAATAAAGCAATAAACCGGTGCATAAGAGACCAGGTCTCAGAGATGCGGTTAGAGCACCTCGTGACGATACCTTGCTGTCTGATCTGATGTGTTCTGCTCCGACGGAATAAAACTTTGTTTCCTGCCTTCCAGTCTCCGGCGCCTGCCTCTTTCATTGGTAAATTATCGAGTGGTATAAGAGGCGATTACCGCCGGGCAAATACTTGAAAGGTTATCGACTGAAACTGCCGCTACCATTTAACAATTGGCGTCCCAAACGTGGGGCCCATCAGCGACACGTGGATCCAGTGGGAGAGGTCCCGACGACAGAGTGAACGACTGCAACGATCGGGAGAGCTCCTGCCCAATAGACCCTCGTCTGGCAGCCGATCATCCGAACTTCACTGGTTCCGAGCAGACCTCTCTCGAGTGATCTACGGTCCTGACTGGGAACCATCAGGAGTGCCGCGGCAAATACGGAGAGTAGAGGACGATCGGGCGCTGGAGGCGGAAGACGAGAAACTATCCACGCGGTCCGGGTAAGGTCGTGATACACGACAAAATGCGAAATAATTGATTGATTGTTTAAAGCTTTGGAAATACTAGTATTGCTCATTGATTGTGCTCATTGATTGTTCTCTTTGAGATATTCGCTGTCTACAAACGGGGAGGAGTAGAAATACTCTCTCTCTCTCTCCCTTTGCAGATAGTGAAGGGTAGGTAACGCAGACTTTTGTCCCCGTTGAAACCCGTCGTGCCTATCTTTATCTCCCCATTGATTGATTGTCCGAACATTGATTGTTTTGGAGAATAGTGCTTTTTTGAGATATTCTCTGTTTGCAAATAACGTAGAATAGGAATATTCTGTCTAGTCTTTGCAAATAGTGAAGGGTAGGTAATGCTGACTTTTGTCCCCGTTGAAACCCGTCATGCCTATCTTTATCTCCCATTGATTGATTGATTGATTGATTGTCCGAACACTAGTTGTTCGATATTGGTTCTTTGGAGGTATTCTCTGCTTGCAAATAACGAAGAATAGAGATATTCTGTCTAGTCTTTGCAAGCAGTGAAAAGATAGGTAGTGCTGACTTTTGTCCCCGTTGAAACCCGTCATGCCTATCTTCTCCCCACTGATTGGTAGTTGGTTCTGCCCGGACCGCCTATTAGAGGTGAACCATCCGGCTCCACTGGAGGGCACCCTAATAAGGACATGTTCACTAAATATGGACTAGTCGCCGTAGCTTATACCAAGCTATGGCATAAATATACAAAGAAGGACCCCGAGAGTCAGTGGCCACTGATGGGATCCTTCGACGACCATAAGATAGAAGCGCTAGAAATAGCTCTGCGTAGCAATAAGACGACGCCTACTATGCTTGACAGTATTGGCATGTGGCGCAAAGAAGCAACGCAACGGAAAAAGAGGGAAGAAGTAAAAGCAGAAAAGGAATTACGAAAGGCAGCTCACCTTGCCGCTAGAAAGTTAGAAGAAGAAATAAAGGAGAGAAGGGAAACTAAATTAAGACAGGAACCCGAAACATCAGGACAGTACGCTGTTAGGACCCCTTCTTTGGTCTACCCTGAGTTGTCCTCCAAGCAGCGAACGAATGATGAATTACTGTTAGGTCCCCCGATCATTTACATGCCCCCTCCATATGCACCCTCCCAGCCAGTAGTGCAACACCTACAACCCCCGAACACGAGCGAAAGCAGTACACGCCTCGGTCCTCACGGCCTCCGCGCCGGCTGAGCCTCTTGTACTGAACCCAATGTCGGTTACAACGCTAGATGACCATGAGATGGGAAAGAAAGAGTCCACCAGAATGAATCGGCTAGCGAAGGATGGACGAACAGGAATCGACAAGATAGTAAAGGCACTGGTAGGACCCTTTTTTTTTTGACCTTACAAAAACTAAAATAACGCTAGGAGTTAGCCCTTTGTGGGATATATGAAACCAAGGGAAGGAGTCAAGCTCACGGTCGAGACGACCACGAGGTAGCCCGACTCCATTACTCTCGCTACCTAAACATGTCTGCCCTACTGCCCACCCCGCCCAATAAGCATGACAAAATCCCGCACAAACGGAAGCCTGTTGACACCCACCATCGACGTCACCAAACTAGGGCTAGATCGCGCACAATTGGGCTATGTTATTTTTCCGATTGCACAGTAACCTCCTTGTGCTCGTCATCAGATTGCAAATATGTACAAACACCCCAACGAAGTAGTATAGTTATAACATTTTAATAACTTATAGGATATAACAAACACACCAACAGGGTAAACAGGTTAAAACACGTTTTAAAACAACTATTCGCATGACAGTCTGCTGCAACCTCCATCCCAAAGCCTTAACGTCCATGTGACACCGTCCTCGCCTCTCCTTCCTCGAAATTGCAACATTGGCCTGTTTTGGGCGGTTCTTTTAGTCGGCTTTGGGCTATAAAAGCCATGCAAAAATCCATTGACCTCAGTGGCGGACGACTGTGCGAATAGGCCGGAGGCTATACGAAGCGCCAAAGTTCTGGCAACCCCAAGGCGGAGCCCGCCACGCTGTGCGGGCCTTTCCGCTTTCTCTTCTTTCTTTAATAAGGGCTGATGCCCTGGCGGGGGGAGGCGACGCAGACGGGCCTCCCCCACCTCCCCAGGTGGAGGCTCGCCAGGCACCCCAACCATCTTTTTCATCGGCCTGCTGAATTTCACCCTGGCACGCTGTGCGGATCTTCCCATTCTCTTCTTCCTCCAATAACGGAGGGGTGCCCCGGCGGGGGGAAGCGACGCGGACGGACCTCCCCCACCTCCCCAGGTGGAGGCTCGCCAGCAGATGAGGGCACCCCAACCGTCTTTGACTCACCGGCCAGCTAAGCTGTACCCAACCGTCTTTGACTCACCGGCCAGCTAAGCTGCACCCAACCGTCTTTGACTCACCGGCCAGCTAAGCTGCACCCAACCATCTTTTTTCATCGGTCTGCTGGATCGCACCCTGCCACGTCGAGTGGATCCTCCCATTCTTTTCCTCTTCCTTCAATAGCGGAGGGGTGCCCTGGCCGGGGGAAGCGACGCGGACGGGCTTCCCCCGCCTCCCCAGGTGGAGGCTCACCAGCAGACGAGGGCACCCCAACCGCATCTTTCACACGTCAGCCAGCTGAGTTGCGCCCTGCCACTTCATTCGCCGTTCGGCTGAGCCGGCGCCCCTGCACGCGGCCGCCAGGCAACCACCCAAGCACCGGGTTCACCAGGACTGCCGCTAGCACCCGACGTGAGGAGTGGGCCCCCGCAGCAAGGTAATCGGGGACCCACCCCGGTGGTGATACCATCCAAACTGCTGTCGTCGCTGCTACTGGAATCACCCCGGTAGCAGTACCATCCGAACTGCCGCTGTTACTGCTGCTGGCTCCTCTCCGGTGACTGTACCGAAGAGCTGCTGCTACTGCTGCCCTTGAACTCCGGCGGTCGACTCCTCCGGATCCAGGCCTAAAGCCCACCGTGAGACAATTCTGGACTCGAAAGCTTGTCTGCTTGGGCATGGGCCCCACCCTTGACAAGATGCTCCCCTCAGCCTTGCAGAATCGGCTGGAGTCATTTGACACTCGACTCCCGCGGACTTCCGGTAAGGACAAACCGCCGCCATTGCTCTTTTGCCCCGGACGGCAGCCACCTTGCCTCCGCTTAGTGCAGTGAGAAAGACTGGTTCGAAGCGTTGGCGGAAGAACCCGCCTCCTGCCCCGCCCCAAGAACGAACCATGGCATTTCTACGGGGTCGCAGTGACGCCATGCTGACGCAAAATTGACGCTAACGAAAGTTCTCGAACTACTGAAAGGGATTCTGGTCCAACAGCAAATTCATGGAAAGACTTAGACTGTACTCTGGCCCGACTTCGCCCCAAGATGGCGCCGATGTAGGAGAGGCCTACACACCCTTGTGGCGTCCCAGTCACGTGACATTTGTGTTAAACAGATATATATATATATATGTGCGATGCTTCCACACATAATGGTCGGGGAGGGGCGGCAAGGGAACCGATTTTATGCCGTAGTAGCGTTGCTCATGACACTCGACGCCTCCCCACCACGTGGCCGGCCTGAACGGTTGTAGGCCCGTATCTTGTATGCTGACATTGTTTTAAATAAAGGGCCTCTTGAAAGAATTACGGAATCAGTGCCATGACTAATCACATAGGTTGATAGAAATCTCTTCATTTGAATAAATGATTGTTACCCCCAAGCAATAGAAAACAGATAATGCAGTCCCCATTTGCCTGAATCTTTTTGATTAACGGAATTTGTACCCATCACACCTATCTTTTCCAAGAGTTGTTAAACCATGGTCAACCATAGCTCAGGGTATATGCCGAACGCAAGGTATGGTATCTTGCATCCTAATACACGACCGATTGAGAAATGCATATATGACAAGGGAACCCGAATTTAGGAAATGAAATAAATTAGAGCATCTTTGTCTCGGACAAAGAGAATAATAGGTCTGTGGTATCACCCATTCCTGCGACCAGCCTGGTACGTGGTAAGTAGAACTTTTTCGTGTCTACGCGCGCTGGGGTACTTTGAATACTGCACATCCCCTCCCCTCTTTTTTCCCTTCTACAGGTCACGACAAAGTTCCGACTGAAGAGTGGAATGGACATGGACCGTACAGAGTTCAATATCAGGGAAAAACATAGACAAACGTTGTGAGATAGTGCGTAAAATTACAGACCACCATTAGGAACATGAAAAAGCGTATGATATGATTGTGCGTGTGTTCTACGATTATACGACATGAATGTGTATGCGTTTTATATTTGGGTCACTTGAAGAGAGCGTCACTATATGATTGAAGCACTCGTCCACCGATCAAAGGGAGGAGAATAAAGGGTCCGACACCCCCTAGGATAAACTACAAAATACTGAAAGTACGCAGCATAGAAAAAGAGGACAGGAGAGGAGAGGTCCCGATGCTCAACGTAGCCCTGAGTCTCCATCTTAAGTTTCTGCACTTGATGCATGTACTGTCACACCCTATCCGGCATTTATGTGTACGTGATCACCGAACTTATATCTTTTTCCCCGCTTGTGTTTTCTTACATGGAACAGACCTATGCTACTCCATGTTGTGTGTGCACCAAGTGGCCTATTTTCTTACCCATGTCTCTCTCGTTTTGTGTCGTATGTATACCAAATAGCCTACTTGATGCACATCTCTCTCTCTCTCTCTCTATCTCTCTCTCTCTCTCTCTCTCTCTCTCTCTCTCTCTCTCCCACTCCCTCCCTCACTAAAAAGCCTTCTTACCCTCTTTTCTGTTTGAATAAATTAACGACACATACCTTTTCGGTAAGTGTATAATTGGCCTGAACACGGTGGTGTTCGAACAAATTGTCAGAAACAAAACGACCATACTTTACCACGTTACTACCTCTCCTTTTTGCAAATATTAAGCCTAATCGGCTGAGAAGGAAAGGACAGGTAAGACGACTGATGTCTCCCAATCTGACCCTTAACACGGGGACTATATGTCAGTGGTTTTTGTTCTTAAAGGATACCATCTCCACCACCCAGAATTACCCCTGACCAATTAGCCCGAAATAGAATGTCTAAAGCACCCTGCTCTCCCAAAAAATAACCCCAGCCCTATACTAGCCGTCTCAGAGTATTTGGAACGACACGGCTGATGGCCCTATTTTCTAATAATCCATCGCCTAAACTGATACAGGGTTACCTATTGTCCCCAACAAAGATAATGCTTAGCTTATGTTCCTCCCCGAAAGGGATACCCGTGAACGCATGACAGTAGCACCTCACACTTACTTTTTCATAAGCTTAGTAGTCCTCGGAGGAAGATGTGTACTACCAAACCTTATGTTGAGGCGAATGAGCCCCCACCGGAGAAGCCGGTTCGAATTTTTAATAAACCAGAAAGTTGACAGATGTCAGGCTTCCTGCAACGATTATCGGGCGCAGGAATCGGCACCTAGGGGGCCAGACGATGGACAGAGACACCCACAGAAACTTGCACCACAGCAATGATTAATAGATTAGTAACGCACACACTAACATCAGAGTTAAAAGACACCAATCATGCAGCAACCGATAAAAACATGTCCGCAACTACTCGGTGGTTGGGAGAGAGGATGAAGTATGTAAATGTCTTCCCTGCCAACTCTCTAAGACTTTTGTTTCTTGTACCCATTTAAAGATAACGTGCTGCCAACGGAAGGGAGGGGTCGGACGTGACGCACAGCCTGGCTGCAGACCTTGGAACATCTATGACATCGACCAAGGGGGAGGCTACGAAGCAAAAAGGGCGTGGGACGAGACACCATTTTCAGGATGATAAGCGTGAGGGGCTACATCGAGACCCCCTGTTCACCGACCAGCGTGCCTGAAGTCTCAACCCGTCGGGCCCGATTGGTGGGCCCAGTGCTGGAAGATTCTGCTCCCCTTGGTCCCTATTTTTGATCTGATCCCACTCCACCCCCTCTTCCCTCGGCGTCCCGAAGCACGTCACACCCTTCTCTCTCTCTCCATCTTTTATATGGATTATGAATCTGACCTACCCACAGAAGAACAAAAGGCAGGTACCCTGTCTCAAATTACCTATGGTGAACTGTGTTAATGAACAGGGCTGTGATCGGAGAACAATGAATGATCACACCCTGCAACGTGAGAAATTGGTTTTGAGCTGGACCTTAGCTCCACCGCCGGTGCTCAACAGTGCCAACGAAAGAAGAACAACAATGAGAGCTTACCAGTGATAGCTCTTCATAAAAAGGACACTGGAAAGAAGAGCCCATGTCAAAGTCGAAAATCCTCTCCCAACCACCTTTTTATACTAACTATCTTCTTATCAAGTTTTTATGGTGTTGCATCAATCACTTCCGACTGTACACTGAGAGGTTAAGGAAATGTAACTTTGTATAGTAACATCCATACAACACCAGCCATGTACACGACTACACTGTAACTCTGTATGTATTACCTCCCCGCCTACTTTACCACCTGTAAATAACTATAAAGCAAATATGTCAGATTACTCCTGCATGCCCTAAAAACTCTGTATCTTTAAGGAATATACGAAAGACATTTACGACATTATAGATGAAGGTTAACGAAGAATAAATGACGGCCAGGCAAGCTGGCGAGACATGTTAAAAGGGAGGACTGTGGAAATTTAGCGTGCAAACTGAACATTATCTGCGCCATCTTGCCTCTCCCCAGCACCACGCACCGCGAATGCACGGCCGCCATTTTAGGCACCCCACTCTCTCCCCGCACATTTTCGATCACCAACGCTTTCCCCCGGCGCTGCGAGCATCCCCCGCGCGCCGGCCACCCCCGCTCTCTCATACAGGCCATAAACCCTCTCCTTCTGCGCGACCCTGCTACGGAACCACATCCGACCGACATCCCATACATGGTCATGCCTCTCCTTTGATAACCCCCTTCCTCTGCGCCCCATTGTCCGAACTGGTCCCAGGCCATCACCTAGCCCTGCGGATGCAGTTTATTGCCCCTACTGTAAGGGAAACACCCCGCATCAAAGGGATTACAGTAGATCAAAGCCCCTACCCCCTGAGACCCGGCCGGTTGCACACACCCCCGAGAATTAGCGGAATTCCCTGCTGCGCGACAGCCATCTCCCACTGCGGGTAGGGTGGGAACCTCTACTGTAACTATGTGTGGGATCGGATCTGAGCCGGGGCTTCAGGGGATGTTCTTTCAGGCATCAAGAGAATCTCAAGAATGTACTATATGTAATAAAGCAATAAACCGGTGCATAAGAGACCAGGTCTCAGAGATGCGGTTAGAGCACCTCGTGACGATACCTTGCTGTCTGATCTGATGTGTTCTGCTCCGACGGAATAAAACTTTGTTTCCTGCCTTCCAGTCTCCGGCGCCTGCCTCTTTCATTGGTAAATTATCGAGTGCTATAAGAGGCGATTACCGCCGGGCAAATACTTGAAAGGTTATCGACTGAAACTGCCGCTACCATTTAACACTAGAATCATACACAGAACGAGCCTACAGCAGCTATCACTTTCTCATTACTCAGTGCATTGCATCATATAGCAAACATTTTTTTTTTTTAAATGGAAAGAACCTGAAACCCTTCCATAAAAAGGGACTATGAAAAATGACATTGGACTATTTCAGAACATGAGAACACCTAACATGGCATATACGGCAATTTGAAATGCCCACATTCTAGAATAGGGATAAAAGTGTTCTACCAGGGATGTGCATCACTATACCAACCACAAAACATTTTAGGTTTCATAAGGGAAAGGGTTAGCTCTATACACAATTGAATAGATTATTGAAACCTGTTAGATCTGGGGGTCTCTAGTTGGCAGAGGTAGGTACCACTGTCCAAATAGGGACCCTTGCTTCTAGTCAGGGTAAGGGGGATACACTCTTTAGATAACCCCTGCTCACCCCCTTGGTAGCTTATCACGAGCAGACAGGCTTATCAAAGGCAATGTGTAAAGTATTTGTATCAACACTCACAGTAACGCAGTGAAAACAGCACAAATGGACAACACACCAGACCAAAAAACGAAAAAAACTCAACATACACAGTTCAAGAATATGATTTTTAAAGAGTTCTAGGGTTCGCTTCAAAATTATCTTCAGTTGCGTCACGTTTAGCCCAAAGTACCTGTAGATGCAACAAAAGTTCCAAATGGAGAATCCTCTGCTAACCAGATGGACATCCGCAACCACTGTGAGTCCCTAGACAAAAAGATCGACGGGTTAACTTCCAGGACTGGAGAGTTAGAAGAGACAGTCACTGTGATGTCTATGCACCTTGATAAAGCTGAGGAGGAGATTGTCAAGTTGCGGAAGGTTGATCAGACCCTATTAGACAGGATGGAGGTGTTAGAGAATAATGCCAGAAGATCTAATATCCGTATACTTAATGTACCAGAGGGCTCCGAAGGTTCTGATGTTAAAACTTATGTGGTGCAGTTACTGAAGGAGTCGTTGTGTCTAGATCAGTCTTCAGAAGAACTGGCCATTGACATTCAAAGGGTCCATAGGGACCCATTTAGGAGGAACCAGCAAAGACCTAAGCCTCGCAAAATCCTTGTCAACTTCCACACCTACGCCCTTAAAGAGCGGATTCTTAATTTAGCCTTGAAACAAAAATCTCTTCTTGGAAAGGGATTTACTTTTCTTATTAGGTCCGATCTATCCAGGGCTACGTTAGAAAAACAGTGGGAGTTTGGAAGGCGGCTTGAGGCATTTAGAAAGTTGGGAGCCACCGCCCAGTTGGTTTTCCCTGCCGTCTTGAGGGTGATGTTCAACAACAAAATGTCTAACATAAGTACAGTGCAAGCTGCTGACGAGCTCCTCTTAGAATTGGGCAATAAGACAAAGGGTTAATAGTAAAAAAAAAAAAAATTTTGCCTCTCTTGTAAGTTACAGTTAAGGAAGGAATTGATTCTGAAGGCTAGGTACAATCACTTGACTGCTGATATTTGAGAGGGGGGAAGGGAAAAGAAATGGGAAAAGGAAAAGGAAAAAGGGGAGTGAGGTGGTAGGAAAGTAAAAAAAAAACAACAAACAACAAAAAAAAAAAAAAAAAAAAGGGTAAACAAGAAATTTCTTTATATACTTTCCTTTTCCTAACTACCTTCCGTAAATATAAACGGTTACTCCGAACTTTTTTTGAGCGTAACTCGGTTCAGGGGTTGGTGGGAAGCACGGGAGCTTGAGATAGGGGTGCCATCTGCTGGATTTGATCCGGTTAGATACACCACGGGTTCTCCAGGGGGGGGGGGGGGGAGGATGGGGGGCTGGGAGGGTCACGGGGTAAAACGATTAAAAAATTCCTCTTGTGCCATCTTAGTGTTCTATTGTATTTTGCTTTGAATATGAAAATCTTAGATATGTTGTTGTCTGTTATAAGGTCAGGTCAGACAAATGAGGGCACCTACGCACGGTTTTGTATTCCTAGGGTCAGTTATCTAATATCATGGCTTTGGTTAGTTTAAAGATAATATCGTGGAATGTGAATGGCCTGCGTACTAAAGCAAGGGCTAGGAAAATATTACAATATCATAGAGACTCAGAGGCACAGGTCATTATATTGCAGGAGACGCACTTGACTCAGGATGAAATGGACGCGTTAGTCAAAAGCAATAAGTGGATCGACTTTGCAATTTCTACTTCACAGTCTTTGACCTGTAGAGGAGTATCGCTTATTTTCAAAAAGTATCTCAGAGCTAGGGTGTTAGATTTCAAAGTCGATCCTGCAGGTAGATGGGTAATTGCTGCTCTCTCCATCTCGGGTACTCAGATAACTCTGGTGGGGTATTACGGTCCCAATCAGGACGACCCGTCTTCATTAGAGGTAATTCTATCTCACCTCTTGACCTTTCCAGAACCTGTAGTTTTTGCTGGTGATTTTAATATTGTCCTAAATCCCTCACTGGATAAATCTCACAATAGTCGATCCCTAACTCCATCTAAATCAAGGTTCGTTTTGTTAAATGCAATGAAGCAGTTTGGATATGCAGATATTTGGAGGTTAAGGGCAGGGGAACAACAGGGTGTCTCCTATAGAAATCATAAATACAACCATCAATCTAGAATTGACTTTATACTAATTAGCCATTCCTTAGTAGATCTTGTTAAAGATATTAAATACCTGCCAATACACTTGTCTGACCACTCGGCTATAGCTTTGGATCTTATATCACTATTAAGGGCGCCGGCGAAGAGTTGATCCTTTGATCGTTCCTTACTCTCTCACCCAGAAGATGTTCTTTTTCTCAAGTCTGAGGTGAGCCTCTTTTTAAGGGTAAATGTTGGCTTGGCAGGCATCGGAATAGTATGGGACTCTCTGAAAGCATTTCTGAGAGGTCTCATTACAAATAAAATGGCATTCAGGAGGAAGGAATATAGGGAGGCCGTTACGTCAACGGAAGCTAATATTGCTAAGATTCAGACCCAATTAGATCTAGTGGATGACTATAACACAGAAGCGGTTCGCTCTTCTTTGTCTGAGAGTTTACTTTCCTCAAAGGGCCATCTAGCTTCGATTCTAAATCAGCGGGTTCAAGAAAGGTGGGAGGCCAGCAAACTTGCACATTTTCAATATGGAGAAGGAGCGGGGAAACTATTGGCATGGAAAACCAAAACGGACCAAGTACGGAATAACATCGAGGTGATTAGAGTCAATGGTTCCCCACTCTCCCGTGATGATGATATTATCTCTGCCTTTAGAGATTTTTTTCAAAATATTTATTGTGAAGACAAGAATATTAGTTTAAATACCATCAAAGATTGGCTTAACAAGATCACCCTTCCAGCACTTTCTGCTGAGCAAAGCGAAATATTGGATGGTGAAATTTCGGAGGAGGAAGTCATCAAGGCCTTATACAATGCCAAAAAGGGGAAGGCGTCTGGTACAGACGGCCTCCCGGCTGAATTATATAAAATACTTGAGCGGGAACTTGTCTCTTTCCTGGTTCTACTATTTAACAACATCTTACTGGCTGGTGGGTCTCCCCCGAAGTCCTGGGACAGTGCGTCCATCACTGTAATTTTAAAACCGGGGAAATCACCAACGGCATGTAGTTCATATAGGCCTATTTCCATTCTGAATGCAGACTATAAACTATTTGCTTCAATTTTGGCCAATAGATTAGCTCTTGTTGCACCTAAAATCTTGCACCCTGATCAGAAAGGGTTTGTCAAAGGGCGCCAGTTATATGAACTGACATATGACTTAATTGGGGCAATAGATCTGGCAGTTTTGGAGCTTTCCCCCTTGGCGGTCCTTACCTTGGACGCCGCCAAGGCCTTCGACAGAGTGAATTGGTTGTATCTGTCGGAGGCCCTGGCGAAGTTCGGGGTGGGATCAGGGTTTCGTCGGACAATTGGTCTTTTATATCAGAACCCAAGTTCATGTGTATTGGTGAATGGAAGTTTATCTGATCCCTTCAACATCTCGAGGGGTACAAGGCAGGGTTGCCCCCTCTCTCCGCTCTTATTTGATTTGTATGTTGAACCTTTTGCCCAAAGCCTGAGGGATAATGCTAACATCAAGGAGTTTGCGTGTAGGGGCTGGGAGAGAAAAGTGGCCCTGTACGCGGATGACATCCTTATTTTTACGTCCGATGCCATATGGCTCTTCCAGAAATATTCAAGCTAGCCTCTGCATTTGGGGAAGTATCTGGATATGAGATCAATGCCACAAAAACTGAGATGATGACTTGGGGTATGGACCAGAGTTTGAGTATTGCCGGTATTCAGCCAGGAAAGAAGTTGAGATACCTGGGCCTTGATATTGTTGAGGATTTGGACCAGATTGTCAATATCAATTTTTCAAAGATAGTTAAGGACTGCCGTAAGTTACTTCAGTCCTGGTCTTGTCTCCCTCTGTCGTTACTGGGACGGTCTAATCTGGTCAAGATGTCGGTTCTGCCAAAGCTTTCCTTTTTATTTAACACTATTCCCTTGTATTTCGATCCAATCCTTATTAAAACATTCCAGGCCGAGATTAATACATTTATTTGGAATAAACATCTTCCAAGAATCTCGTGGAAAAAGATAAGGAGGCGTAGGGAAAAGGGGGGCTTGGCTGCTCCGGACATCCAGTTGTATGCATGGGCGTTCCAGCTTTCCCATGCCAGAATGCTGTTAAAGAAGCCATTAGAGTTTGGGGTGGGAATTCTATACACCACCTTGCTTGATGGAGAGGGGGTTAGTCAGTTTGGATTCCTTTTGAAATTTGGAGATCCGAAGTACTTCAAAAAGATTAAATTGAAGATCCTACTGGGGATGGCAAGGACTTGGGCCCAGGTTCTAAAAGCCATTAAAATAGGGTATTATGGCAGTAGGACTCCCTTATGGGATCTCCCTGATCCCCCGACCTGGTTGTGTGATTTGCTTGCATTACCCATCAGGGAGGCAGGGTTGGAGTCTTGGGGAGACCTATTTGTTGAGGGTGAATTGCTTTCTTGGGATTGCCTGAGTGGGAAGATTGGTTCTGGCCTATCTAGGATAAAATATCTGCAGATGTCCAGTTGGTATAGATCTTATATAGCACAGCCCTCTCAGAGAAGTAAGCCCCCACTAGGTGGCTATAGTACTTTCATAAATTTGTTGATCGACAAACCCCCTGCCAGGAAAGAGATCTCGTCATGGTACAATTTGATTTTGGAGATGTTGGACGGGGAATTTCTGCTACCTGATGAGCTTTGGGGGTCAGATATAAGCAATACCAATCTGCAAGAGTTATGGGGAAAATCATGTAGAATGATGTGGGATGTCGTGAAGCCGGCATGGTTGCGCAGGAACCACCTTTATACTATTCACAGAGCGTACTACTCTCCCCTTCGCCTCTCTAAATTTATTCAGGGGAACATGGTGAAGTGTGCTAGATGTGGTCTCTTGGCTGCCTCGGATATCCACATGTTTTACGAGTGCCCTTCTTTGTCGCAGTTCTGGGAAGCTATTTGTAAGATTCTGTCAACTTCTGTCGATTTCAACATAGTATTGGATTCTCAGTTAGTGATCTTCGGAATTCTAGAGGGGGTCTCCAATATGGCGAAAAAGTTAGTCTTCTATGCTATACTGCTTGCTAGAAGGGAGATATGCAAGAAGTGGAAGGACTGTTCACCTCCCTCTGTTATTGAATGGTTTGCTTCTGCCCTGCAAGTCTCCAAGCTGGACTTGGTCAGAATAGGGAATCCTGAGAAAAGATCTTTTTGGCGCCTCCTGAGATGGGATCATTGAGAGTCTGGGTTTTTTTTTTTTTTTCCCCAGGTCCAATGATTAAGCCATCTATCCTATGTCTGGGTATGAGTAATGCCTGGATACTCTTGTTCAGTATTCTGGTGGATTTTCAAAATCCTCTGTAAGGTTACGCTATGTTGATCGTTGGTATGTCAAGCTCTACTGCTATGGGACGAGGTTCTCGCTCATTGTTTGGTCCCCTCCAGTTGCCGTGCACTGAGGTAGCATTTTGTTTGCTAACCTATCGATCACGCACATAGAACCTTGGTGGTGTATGAGGACAAAAAAATAAAAATAAAAAAATAAAAATTAAAAAAAAAGTTCCAAATGGAAGCTGCAGCGTTGAAAAACAAGCGATGCGTCACTCCTGAGACCCTAGGGAGGCGATGCGACAGTCCCGCTGCATGCAGCAGACGTGTTGCGACGAATCCAGTCTGAATGGGGAGGGAGGCGATACCTTGTATCAATTCCGGTGCGCAGGTTCAGTAGGAAGCGTCTCGCACAGCCACTATGTGAAGATCTTCGGGACGGCGACGATCTCAGGTGCGGCGGCGATGCGCGGCGCAGCGTGGATCTTCTACTCTCGCGGCCCCTCGATGCAATGGCTCTGCGACAATGTTCGCAGCGACGTGATGTGATCCGCACGCAAGCGGTGCGACGATCTCACCCAGCGACGACAGGCTCTGCGACGATACTTGCAGCGACAGGAATCCTCCCGCACCGGGGTGATGTGCTCCGCAAGCGAACGATGCGTTGACGCGTGCAGATCTTCTTTTCTTCTTGTCCAGCTCCCCAAACAGTGGGCACAACTTCCAGAGGCCCCACAATTGGATCAAGTGCACTAGGAAGGGCAGAACTCACTCAGCAGAGTTCAGGGGGGAAGCTGGGGGTGAAGTCCTTTTGTTCCTGGGACTTCTTAACAGGAGGCCAGCTCTCCTCCGGCTCTTGGAGATCTCTTCAAGCAAGGGAACACAGCAACAGCAACGTCCTTCCCCTCTCCTTGGCAGAAAAGCAACTGCAGGTCAGCCCACAAACACACAGCTGGACAGTCCTTCCTCTTTAGTCTTCCAGCTTTCTCCTTGGCAGAGGTTCCTTCTTGATTCCAGGATGATCTAATTTTCTGAAGTCTGGGTAGCCCTTTCTATACCAATATTCCCTTTGTTCTCTGAGGGCAGAGAGGCCTTTGCCTAGTCAGAAACAGTTCTGGTCAGTCCTGGAGCACTCTGTTTAAAGGACTTCTTCTTTCCTTTGACAGTGTAGGCCAGGGCCATCAGACCAACAACAGGAGGTGGAGCCAGCATTGTGGAGGGAAAGCACAGCCCTATTCAGGTCCCAGGTGCAACTCCTCCCACCCATCTACATGGAGTTCTCTCTATTCAGCCCTGTGCTGACTCACCCAGTCTCCGGGAATTCCCCAGCCCCCTGGAATTCCCCAGCCCCTGTCACTCAAACTCCAGATAAGGAATACAAAACCTAGCAGAGCCAGGTTTGGATAGTTAGGCAAGAAAATACCTACTTCCTAAAAGTGGTATTTTCAAACACAGAATGTTAAACCAACTTCACTAAAAGATGCATTTTATCATTCTGAGTTCAGGCATACTAAACTCAAATTTCCACCATGCTCCCTGAGTCAATTAGGATTATAGGATGTAATAATCAAACTGCCCATTCCGGCCTATGGGGAACAGGTAGCCTTGCAATAGTGAAAAACGAAAATGGCTGTAATTCACTATTAGGACATGCCACACACACCAGGGCATGTCCTACCTTATACCTACAATGCACCCTGCCCTTGGGCCTACCATAGGGGTGACTGATATGCAGAAAAGGGAAGGCTTAGGGACTGGCAAGTGGGTGCACTTGCCCAGTCAGCATGGCAGTTAGCAACTGCACACAGGCACTGTGGTGGCAGGCCTGAGACACCATTTTAGGGTTACTCGTGTGGTTGGCACAATCAATGTTGCAGGCCCACTAGTAACATTTGAATCACCAGCCCTGGCACACTCAGTGCACTTTACTAGGGACCTACTGATGAACCAAATCTGTCAATCATGGATAACCAATCATAGTAACAATTTATACAGAGAGCATATGCCCTTTAGCACTGATCAGCAGTGTTAAAGTGCCCAGAGTCCTATAGCCAACAACCACGGATCAGGAACAACAAAGGAGGAAGAAGCAAAAAGTTTGGGGATAACCCTGTAAAAAGGGCCATTTCCAACACAACCCCCTTCCAGCCTAAATCCAGGGTAGACCAAACGATACCTCGATGGGATTCCCTGCTTGGGGCGATAGAACACGGAAACTGGCCGAAACAGCAGGGCACTATTCCTGTTCTACGTCTTCCTGAACCCTGTTGGATCCCTCTATCCATACTCTCAGGGTCCACCAAGCCAACCCACGTGGAACCCTTCTCCTCACCTGTGGACACCATCTGTGCAGCACCCAACCTTAACTTGCTCACAGGTGTGTCCCAACAGAATGACAGCAAGCCACAGTGGCCACTGACAGTGGTCAGGGATGAGACCCAGGCCTCATGCCTCTCAGGGCTCTCAAACCCCTGTGGCGTCAGAGAGTGAGGGGCCGTAGCTCCAGATGCGTGGCACCCTTTTCCACTCCCCCTCCTGTCAGGTCAGGTCTGACATCCTGGCACTGACCCACCAGCCCTGGGCCTGTACCCGGCGGCTGGATAGGAGGCTGGGGTGGGCTTTCCAATACCCGGTCCTCCTCTTCCTTGGGGCTCTGTACCCTCCCACCTGGAGCGGTACCCCCTTCTAGAATAGTCAGGGCACCTGTGGCAGGGGTCCTGCACCATTCGCCCACCAGTTCAGGGGTTCTATCCTGCAACTGGGATTCCAGGTCAGGGGGGACACCCCGGACCTGGCCCTCCAACCTAGGGTCTAAACCCTTCAGGTGAACCGGGGTCAGAGGCGAGGACTCCCTCCCTCTGCACCCCCTTCCAGAGCTCGGCACCCTCCCGCTTGGAGTGGTACCCCTAGAAGACAACCTGGTAGGGACACTGCTTACAGATGTCCCTCCCTCCAGGTCAGACAACACCTGAACCTGGCTTCCCAATCCAGGGACCAACCCCTGCGGTTGAACACTTGCCCGGCGCACCAGGACTTCACTCACAGATGTGTCCACACTGGTAGACAGCACCCACCTGGCCAACACAACGGTGTGGCCCAGTCCACCCCCAGGGTGTGACTCCTTCTCCCCTCCCAGGGGCAAGCCTGTCCACCAGGGCAACCAGCCACAGGGGCCACTGACAACGGTCAGTGATGAGCGCCAGGCTTCATGCCTGTCAGGCCTCTCTAACCTCGGTGGCGTCAGAAAGTGGGGGGCAGTAGCCCCAGGTGCCTGGCACCTTTCCTCCACTCTCCTTCCTGCCAAGTCAGGTAGGGCATCCTGACACTGGCCCGCCAGCCCAGGGTCTGTACCCTCAGGCTGACCAAAGGTCACGGGCGAGGCTCTCCTCCTCTACCTCTCCTTCTGGGGTCCTGTCCTCTCCTGCCAGGAGAGTCACCCTCAGAACACAACTCACCCACCAGTTCAGGACCTCTCTCCAGCAACTGGTCTCCCAACCTAGGGTCTAAACCCTCAGGTTGCACCGGGGTCAGAGGCGAGGAATCTCTCCCTCTGCACCCCCTTCCAGAGTGCTGCACCCTCCCCACTGGAGTGGCACCCCTGGATGCCAAACCGGTCAGGACACTGATTACAGATGTCCTTCCCTCCAGGTCAGGCAGAACCTGAACCTGGCCTCCCAACCCAGGGACTAAACCCTGCGGTTGAACACTTTCCTGGCACACCAGGGCTTCCGGGAACTCACACAGTACCCACCCCCCCGAGGGTGACACAATACTCATGTGTCTGGTGACAGTCCGCCTGGCGCAGATCTCCCGACCCCTGTCCACCTGACAGTGCGCAAATATCCCCCAGGACAGAAGTGGTGTCACCATGGTCACTCCTGGGAAACTCAGCCCTTCTGGCGGGTCCCTGACCCACTGGGTCTCCCACTGGGGAACACTTCCCCCTTTTACCCCTCAGTCTGGACTTCTGCACCCTCCCAACTGGAGCGGTTACGTCAGACACCAGAACCACTGGAGCTCTGTTTACAGACCATCCAGGCTCTCCTGACACTAAGAGATTCCCCTCAAATGGCCTTCTAGTACAGCCTGGGCCCCCAACCTGGTGTTCCCTTAAGGAACCCTCCAGGCCCTGAGACAGGGTTTCGGGCACCTTGGGACCCACAGTCCCACACTCACTCCTTCTCCACTGAGACAGGACGTGAGCCCCTACACCCCTCCCACTACACTGGGACCTAACTGGGTTACACTGAACCTCTTCCACCTCAGAAGTCTGGAAGATATCTGCGCCACTCCTTTTGGGATCACTCCCAATGCCTCTTCAGACCCTCTGGAATCCACCAAGAGGTCTGCCTCCAACGCAAGCTCCCTGGAATCAGAGAACTCCCACTCCACCGGGTGTTGGCATAGCACTGGAAAACAGGGACTTAAAATATGCTCTCCAACAAATGAATCACACAGCCCCCTACAAGGGTTAACCAAACCATCCTTCACCTCACCATCCAGTGCCTTGCACACGTACCCCACACCACTCTCCTGAGACTGGCAAGACAGTATCTGACTGTCTCTGTCACACAACCCACACTCTTCTGGGCGGTCTTCACACTCACACAGCAAGGTTTCTACCATGGGGGAACCCCTCTCCCTGCACCACTCACCTAGAGTCAGTAAAGTGTCCCTCCCACCACTAGGAATATGGTCCCCTGAGTCAGTTCCCCAATCTACTTCAGGGACACTGCACACCACTGGAACTACCTCATAAACCTGAACCCCCTGGTGTATGTCAACCCCCTCCCTCAAGTCAGCCTTCACATCTCTGGGTGTTTGTACCTCTCCCTCGGCACTAGATTTTACAATTGTGCTGCCACCATCTGAGCTGGACTTCACCTTCAACTCAGCAAAGCTCACTTCTTGAGCTACCCATTTTTCTTCTTCAGCTGAGATACTCATGGCCTCAAGCCTCTAGACCTCCAAATCAAGCTCCCTCATCCTTAGTTAATGTGCCAAGGTCAATTTAAATTCTTCCAAGGCATACATCTTCTTGCTCTCTTCTACTTTGTTGTGGGTTTCTATTTCCATCAGCTTCAACTCAAGCCTAATGATTTCCAACTCATGATCTCTAACCCTTTGGTTTTCCTCCAAATCCTCTGGGGGAAAACGTCTAGCGGAATGGTTGCTGCCAGCCCTGGAGGCTACTCTGGACACAGGCAGATCCTGTGACCTGAAACCATCCCCTTGTGCATCCTCATCCACCTTTGCACCATCTTTCTCCCCAGCCTTTTAGGCCTTCCATAGCTCTTCCTACCTGGAGCTGCTCTCCATGGGATATCCAAAGATCCTGCAGAACTGCTTGAGTTGACCTACTTTGTAATCACTTAACATTTCAATATCAAACTTCAGTTCTGCGACATTACTTGCTGGTTTACCCTTCTGAGACATGATGCGGGGATGACTCAAGGATCAGATCAAAAATAGAACCAAAACAAAACACAGTATGTGGTTGCATAGTGCTCTGCACTAGACTAGTGATGTACACCAATTACTGTGGGTCAAGTACAAATACAAGTTCAAATCTCACCGCTGACCACCAATGTTAGATCTGGGGGTTTCTAGTTGGCAGAGGTAGGTACCACTGTCCAAATAGGGACCCTTGCTTCTAGTCAGGGTAAGGGGGATACACTCTTTAGATAACCCCTGCTCACCCCCTTATCAAAGGCAATGTGTAAAGTATTTGTATCAACACTCACAGTAACACAGTGAAAACACCACAAATGGACTCCACACCAGTTTAGAAAAATAAAAGTATTTAATCTAAACTAAACAAGACCAAAATGACAAAAATTCAACATACACAGTTCAAGAATATGATTTTTAAAGAGTTCTAGGGTTTGCGTCAGAATAATAGATGCGTCACTCCTGAGACCCTGGGGAGGTGATGCGACAGCCCCGTTACACGCAGCGGACGTGTTGTGACGAATCCGGTCTGTATGGGGAGGGAGGTGATACCTTGTATGGAATCCGGTGCGCAGGTTCAGGAAGCGTCTCGCACAGGCACGATGCGCCGATCTTCGGGACAGCGACGATCTCAGGTGCGGTGGCGATGCGCGGCGCAGCATCGATCTTCTCCTCTCGCGGCCCCTTGATGCGATGGCTCTGCGACGAGATGCGATCTGCAAGCAAGCGGTGTGACGATCTCACCCAGCAACGACAGGCTCTGCGACGATACTCGCAGCGACAGGAATCTTCCCACACTGGGGCGATGCGCTCCGCAAGCGAACGATGTGTCGGCTCTTGCAGCGGCAACAGGTGCTGTGACGATCTTCGTGGCGACGGGAATTTTCTCGCACTGTCGACGATGCGCACCGCAAGCGAGCGATGCGGGAAACTTGCAGATCTTCTTCTTTTCTTCTTGTCCAGCTCCCCAAACAGCGGGCACAACTTCCAGAGGCCCCACAATTGGATCAAGCGCTCTAGGAAGGGCAGAACTCACTCAGCAGAGTTCAGGGGGGAAGCTGGGGGTGAAGTCCTTTTGTTCCTGTGACTTCTTAACAGGAGGCCAGCTCTCCTCAGGCCCTTGGAGATCTCTTCAAGCAAGGGGACACAGCAACAGCAAAGTCCTTCCCCTCTCCTTGGCAGAAAAGCAACTGCAGGTCCGCCCACAAACACACAGCAGGACAGTCCTTCCTCTTTAGTCTTCCAGCTTTCTCCTTGGCAGAGGTTCCTTCTTGATCCCAGGATGATCTAATTTTCTGAAGTCTGGGTAGCCCTTTTATACTAATATTCCCTTTGTTCTCTGAGGGCACAGAGGCCTTTGCCTAGTCAGAACCAGTTCTGGTCAGTCCTGGAGCACTCTGTTTACAGGACTCTTTCTTTCCTTTGACAGTGTAGGCCTGGGCCATCAGACGCACCACTGGAGGTGGAGCCAGCATTGTGGAGGGAAAGCACAGCCCCATTCAGGTCCCAGGTGCAACTCCTCCCACCCATCTACATGGAGATCTCTCAATGCAGCCCTGTGCTGACTCACCCTGTCTCCTGGAATTCTCCAGCCCCTGTCACTCAAACTCCAGACAAGGAATACACAACCTAGCGAAGGCAGGTTTGGATAGTTAGGCAAGAAAATACCTACTTCCTAAAAGTGGTATTTTCAAACACAGAATGTTAAAATCAACTTCACTAAAAGATGTATTTTATCATTCTGAGTTCAGGCATACTAAACTCTAATTTCTACCATGCTCCCTGAGTCAGTTAGGATTATAGGATGCAATAATCAAACTGCCCATTCTGGCCTATGGGGAACAGGTAGCCTTGCAATAGTGAAAAACATGTCCTACCTTATACTTACAATGCACCCTGCCCTTGGGCCTACCACAGGGGTGACAAATATGCAGAAAAGGAAAGGTTTAGGGACTGGCAAGTGGGTGCACTTGCCCAGTCAGCATGGCAGTTAGCAACTGCACACATGCACTATGGTGGCAGGCCTGAGACACCATTTTAGGGCTACTCATGTGGGTGGCACAATCAGTGCTGCAGGCCCACTAGTAGCATTTGAATCACCAGCCCTGGCACACTCAGTGCACTTTACTAGGGATCTACTGATGAAGCAAATTTGCCAATCATAGTAACAATTTATACAGAGAGCATATGCACTTTAGCACTGATCAGCAGTGATAAAGTGCCCAGAGTCCTATAGCCAACAACCACGGGTCAGGAAAAACAAAGGAGGAAGAAGCAGAAAGTTTGGGGAGAACACTGCAAAGAGGGCCATTTCCAACACAACCTCAAATAATGTTTGACAACAATATTTTGCCATGAATAAAAGCGTGCTCAGCAACAGAACACATACTGAAGACAAGCTGTGTGCTGCACAATTGTAGCACCTAGCCTCCCCTCTAAAACAATCCATACCTAAATGAATGATGAATTTAGCGCTAATGAGCGATGACACGGTCATAGTCTGCCAAGACTGGGCCGAGCCCACTTGCAAATGAAGTGTGTTGTGATCTGACCTCACACTGGTGTCCCTCTCTTGCTAGTAAGTCTGCAATGCAGGTGCAATGAAGCGGGAATAATGATGGGTGAGTGTGCTCCTGGGGCTAGCCATGGTTGCTGTAGCTGGTCAGTCCTGGTTAAGAAGTCCTGCATAAGGAGCAGTGCGTCTGGGTCTCATGCATCATCGGGCCTGCTAGCTCACAAAGACACTGGACAGTAGCAATATTGGGGATAAATTATGAGGTGACTATGGTGTTACAGCGCCCTACACTACATTGCTTTGAGTAATTTGTGGAAAACTGGGAGAAGTCAGGAAAGCTTGTAGCTTAAATGTATGAGTGGAACTGAAGGGCCACATAAGTGACAAATGACAATGTCAGTGTCTCTAGCGCCATCTTGGAATGATATTCAAGAGGGTCCCCACCTGAAATGCACGTAACATGACAACACTCCGTGGTATCTCCTTCCAAACAGTGAGTGCCTCTGCTGCTTCAGAGTCACTCGTACACCATCCCCAACTCCGCAAAAAAGTGGCCTCAGGATCAGACTCCTTAAGGCCTTGGTTCTAGTTCCAATGAAGTTCCTAGAGGTGTTGAGAGAGGGTGAAGAGGGATGGCAGTGCAAGGACCTTTGATTCACATCCATGAAAGATGCTCAATGTCTTCTAGAGCAGGGCATCATAGCAAAGGAAATTCAGTAGGAACAAGCCTTACAAATAAGATACAGTTAACACATGACAGGAATGGGACAGATAAAAGACAGGAAATGGCGTATATAAAGCAGGAAGACTCCTGGAAAGCAAGAGCACGCAGCACATCAGAGGAGAGTGTGACACTGAAGATGTGCAATGCATCAGTGAGTGCAATGGGTGGCAGAGAGTGGAAGAGGATGTGCTAGTAGTGGCAAACGTGTCACAGAGTTAGCAGGTAGAAGGTAATGAAACACTGAGGTAGAAAACAAAAAGGGCTGCTGCCTGCCACACACAAAGAAGAGTTGCCAGTGTGATGGCAAGCAAGGGACCTTAGGAGAGTGAAGACACAAGATTGGAAAGCGGTGCAGCACACAGGAGTGGTGACGAGGCAACAGAAGTGTAAATTGGGCATGTGTGTGATAAAAGGGCCTAGCCCATGATGTTCTGGACGGATTCTAGAGTAGCAATCTGATGGTTCTTTTGAGCAGTATGAAAGAGTGGAGGGGATACAAATTGTTATTATTGTCAATGAAATCATCCAGAAATCCTTTGGACACCTAAAAACCACAAGCAACTACTTAAAGTTAGTTAATTTATTCCAATGCCAAAACAACTGAAAATAAAGACACCTCAAGGTGAGTGTATAGAAATACATCGGAATCAGCATAAAGCCAAATCTGCTTTTCCAGTTGAGGCACTGCAACATAAACAAGAACATTAGCTCAAGAAACTGGATGCAAAGGATCTGAAAGCATGAGTCCAAATTTCCCTGCATCGAGGGTTGGTGAGTAAAAAGCATTATTCTTTCTCTACTTCAATGCTGAGTGACATTCCTACTTAAGCATCCTCAGAAAGGGAAAATAAAAGGTGTCAGTCTGTGGAGTCTCCCTAAGAAGTCTCTCCACATTAATGGGTCATGTAGCATAAAGCTACCAAGACAGAGCTGGCTGGGTCTAAGATGCTCTCTCTCCGAAGGCAGAGAAGAAGTGGGCACTTTCCCTACTCTGAACATCGCATTATTACAGATTTCTTTTCCAAGAGTCCTTGCAGGTCACGTCATCTGCTCTGAGTAGGATCTCAAATGCTAGTTGACCTTGATTACCCATGCCTTCTCCTGAGTGAAGCACAACAGCTTTCCGTTATCGACTCAAGTTTATGATGTAACTCATTCTCTCCTTGCCTGACTTAGTAAAACAAAGACATTATTCTGGCTAACAAGGGCCCTTCTTCCACCTGCAGCACAAAACGTGAGAAAAAACACATCCCACAGCACACATGAAATTCAGCTATTAATTCTAAAGCAAGAGTTTCCAGGGAAATGCATTTCAGACCTACAAGATTCAGCTAACATAAAAAACAGGCATATGAGCTTTATGAAATTGCACATAAGGCACATTCAGTTAATACATTTACCTACATGTTTAAAATTACACGATTAATAATGATTTTAGTACATGAATAATGTCAGTATCAGAACACGAGTTCTTCACGTTGTTTTCTGCTAATTACATTAACTTTCTACATGAATTCTCCATGCTACTTTTAAAGGCCTAAGCACACTGCGTTTCGAGTTAATACAATTCAAAATCCGAACACTTCATTGTTGTGTGTCGATTTAAATACCGTATATAGGTTTCCAGATTTATGTCCTTATATAGGCACAATTCGCATTGCCCATATTTAGGCATAGAAATCCTACCCTTATTTAGGCATTATCCATGCTACCCAAATACAGACATGGCCACCTACATCCATTCATCTACGTCACAACGAGTTCTTGGAAAGCCAGACTCTAAAGCCTTTTGGACTTACCCTTGCATGGATATTGATTTCTCCATAAACTCATTTATTATGCATGAACATCGATTCCTTAGGGGTTCATTCATGACGTTCTTCTGCCTGACTTTTACATCCATACTGGCATTCCTAAACACCTCCAAGGTATAAATATACCTTCACTTACCATGGCAAACCACGGTTCGACTGCATACTTGCACGACGCGGCTCACCACGGCAAGTTCGGAAGGAAGTCAAGTCCCCGCCAGACGCACTGACCAGACTCTGTCATCCTCTTCGCAGAGAATCCAGCTCCAGTGTTTCTGACTCCCCTTGTGGGGTGTTAGAGATCAAGACTCGGAAAGAGATTCCAACCTCACTCATTCTAAGGTATGGAGCGGACTAGAACCTAGAGGGACTTTTGGCAAATCTTGGCAACTATAGCTAAACTAGACTATAGACAAACAGCACCTACTTCTTTACCTTGTACTACACTTAGGTTAGGTACATTATTATTTTATCTTACTGCTAACGCTGTACATATTTTACTTTGCATTCTGTCTTACGATTGTAGCAGTTCATATCTCTTGCACGAGAAATAAGACTGTTCAATAAACCCTTTTTATTGAAATGCCCGTCTCTCTATTTCTGTGTAACTCTGTAGAAACAAAGCATGCACGATTGACTGAGTGAAACTGCTATCTATTGTTTCCACGATTCTGAGATTGTTCCGATTCTAAGGGAAACAAAGTTGTCATGTTTATGCGGTTGTCAGAAACTAATTCCTTCTTGTTTATTCGAGAAGTTTCTAGTGACCTCTGAGTTAGTTGGCACACACAAGTAATTAAGTTTAATGTACTCGATAGAGACATATTGACCTTAGTCCTATGTCCTATGTCTAAGCTATAATTTATATTATTCCAATGCGCAGGGCCTGTCAGGAATATAGGAACTACACTACATGGCACCCAACGGTTTGGTAAGGCACTAATTTAATGCTAGATGCTGAAGTAACTCAGTCGTGCTTTTCTCAGAGACCCCTACTCATAATACTCCATAAGACGTCTGGAGTGGGTAGGGATAATATCCGCCATAGCTGAGTAGGTCAAAAATCCTATGTATTAGCTGTTTGGTTTGTTCATTGTTGAAGGATACAGTGTTCCAAAATATTGTGCACCTTATCTTTGTTTCCTTGAAACTTGTTCTACATTTTTCATTAAACAAAATGTCTGATACAAAGGCTGCGGCTGATCAAGTCGTAGCAGGCTTTAATACTACAGGTTTAAATGAAACCAATGAGGGTGTTATAAACATCCATCCAAATTTAAGGAGAGCCATCACTCTTAAACTTATAAAACATGGCCTAACACCAAGAGGTGGTAGAGCAGTTTTTGTGATAGAGGCACATGAATCTCACCAGACAGATGTATTCTATTCATGGATAGTATTCCCAGAATCAAAACCAGTAACTAAAATGTTTCACTTCTACAAAGAAGATGAACCACCTGAGAAATATATTCCTTTCGAGGATATTGAAATTCCACTCACATACCAGGAGCATGATCTCTGGTTTAAAGGCGCCCTAAAACATTACAATCACTTTACCAGGCTCGGTCCACTTGGTAGACCAGGAGCAACATGGCCGATTTTAGCCGGCTACACACCTCATCTGGACATTGAAGCAATGTCAGATGTAGAATTACTTAATCAGATACAAAATTTAATAGAATTACACAGTTAAACCACAACTGCCTGAAAGTCCTGAAAAGGCCTTTACTAAAATCAATGTTACCTCTTCTAAAAAGAAGTGGGAAAATAACAAACAACATTCAAAAGAGAAAGATTCTCAATCCCGAGGTAGGTCTCCTCAAAAGGAGCCCTCTGAAAGGAGGTATAACATCAGGAATAGGGATAATTTGAGAAAACCTGACAGGTATCAAGATACTGATACACATTCCTCTCGTACCTTTCGGATATCGTCACAGACATCCGAAAGAAGAAGACGGTCACATCGAAAAGAAGAATGCATGCAGTTCAAAGACGTTCAACACGTTCAGAAAAACAAACCAAAACCTCAATTCTCCAAGAAGAAAATAGAAGGTCTGAAGATAAGACATGCCAAGGATCCTGAGACCACAACTCAAGAATGGAGAATGGGCTCAGACAGTGTTGGACAGCGCAGCAGAAGTAAAAATAGCTGAAGGGATTTCTGGAGACAGAGGACTTCAATGAGGACATTCAAGTTGAGAATGTAGACACCAAGGTTAGCTCTCCACATAGGTTATATGAGATAACACTCCGGATGGAGGGAGACATACCAAGAAAAGTGAAAGCACTGTTTTGGGAGCGACTTTCAAAGGGTTATGATATACTTCTAGAAGAACGGGATTGGCCACCAAAATTTGTCAGAGAGTGCCCACATGGCGAAGACATCATTATGCCAGCCTTCTCTAACCATGTTCCAGTACATTTAAAATATACTTATGCCATGAAATGGGCAGTGGCCCAAGCACCAGCATTATACAAAAATCATGTAGGATGGGATGAGGACTCACCTCACCATAAGATCCAGTTAAAAAATCAACCGACTACACAGAGGCAGTATCCAATTAAGCAAGAAGCTAAAAAACAGGTCAGGGAGATCTTAGATCAACTTGAATACCAAGGGGTGATTGAAACATGCACCTCTTCAATGAACAATCCTTTGTTTCCTGTTTCCAAACCAGACAATACATTTCATCTAGTTTTGGATTACAGACACCTAAACTCCTGTTGTAAAACATTTGCAGTACAAAATGTACGTAGTACAGCATTACTGAATAACATTGTGTGTAAAAAATATAAAACCACATTAGATATTTCTAACAGTTTCTTTTGTCAAAACATAGCACCTGAAAGTAGGTATTTGACAGCTTTCTCAATAATGGGGACCCAGCGTCAATTCTGTCATCTCCCTCAGGGATTCAAGAATAGTCCAGAGTTATTCTCAGCAAGAGTAACAGAGTTACTACAAATTTATGATGACAAGGCATTGTCATATGCCGATGATATCTATCTGACAGACGATGACCTGAACCTGCACTTGAACAGGGTGAATACCATTACACTGGGCTTCACCTCCGAGGGTTATAAATTCAATTTAAAAAAAATCAAGAATTGCCGATCTCAATGTCCTTTCCTAGGATATAAACTATCAAGTGAAGGCAAAAGCCTGCCAGTCAACTTTTTAGAAAAGTGTGCGCAGCTGCAACCTCCAAAAACAATGAAAAACTTACAGTCAATTCTAGGTTTCATAAATTTTGGAAGAACATACATTCTAAACTACGCAGAAAGGGTTAAACCTCTCTACGAATTAATCAAACCTGATTTTAAAATCACACATTGGACACGGGAACATACAGATATCCTGTGTTCACTTCAAGCTGACATGTTAGCAACAAAACACTTACAAACACACATAAACTTATGCAACTTACTGACCTGAATTATTCCAGGTCAATGCGGATTAACCTACTTAACTTTTATCGAAGGGGAAAAAGTACCAATTGCATACAAATCACATTTGTATATGCAAGCAGAAATTAAATTTACATCGACAGAAAAAATTCTGACAGCAGTTCAAACAGCTGTAGCAAAAGAAAGAGCGCCAGCACAGGGGAAACGCATTATGGTCATAACCCCTGTACCAGCCTTAGAGTTACAAAAGTGAGGAATCCAAATGCAAAAGCTTTACATCCAAGATGGATACAATGGGTTAATTCTCTTGCTGCAACTGATGTTGAATATGTTTTTGATCCTGATTTGAAAACACAAGCATTTCTGCAATACGAGCACAAAATTCCTCTGCCTACTGAAATTCTCCCTCTTGACCAGTATGAATTTATAATTTATACTGACGGATCTGCACAATCCGCTACGAGGGGTAAGCAAGTTTATAGTGCAAAGGTCATATGCTTGATGGCAAATTCAGACCAATGGTCACAAAAACGCAATCTCTAGGAGATTGTACAGCTCAGCGAGCTGAACTACAAGCATTTGAAATGGCACTTGAAAGTACGGATCGCGAATTCCCCACACTCATAGTGTTTGATTCTTTTTATTCTGTTCAATCGTACAATGACTATTTACAGAATTGGCTTCAAAATGGTTTCAAAGATGCAAAAGGTGGCACAATCAAGCATAAAACGCTTTAGGAACATGTAGTTCAGTTGGAAACGGACTACAAAACACTCACATGATACACACGCTGAGTCATCAACGTGATGGCATTCACTATGAAGGGAATTCATTGGCTGATGAAGCCGTGAAAGGGGCTGTGCAAACGGCTTCCGTAGCTGCAATCACTCGTTCAAAAACGAAAATAGACAGTGAAATAATACTGGCTGTCAATGCTTCAAGCAAGGGCAGCGGTGCAGCGATACCTAAAAAGTTTCCACTCAAATACTCAAATATAATTGATGCGAACAATGTTCCGTTTGCTTGAATCCCTGGAGTGGGGGATAGGGTCATACCAAACATGGAACGAAGAGCAGCTTTGATTTACGAAGCTCATCTGGGAGAGGGTCTGACACATCAGGGGATCTCTAAAACAATTTGAAAACTGAAAGAGATGTACTGGTGGCCAGGAATGAATACACAGCTTCACACTTTCATCAATGAATGCATAGACTGAAATAGAGATCGCAGTACAGACCGCCACCAGGTACCAGTCTACAATGTAGACAGCCCAGTACAGACAACATTGTTAGACAGCATTAGACTATCTACATGCAGTCATCCCTACGGACGAATGCAGTCCCACAAACACTAAATCAAGGTTCCTTTGAATGTGGCCTCAGCGCTCGGCTAACGCTCAAACTTTTATAAAAGATTTGCGAGTCTTTATCGGCACATACGCAATTGGCACACTACTTTCTGACCAGGGTCCTGCATTTAGCTCTCGAGCTTACAAAGAAGCCATGGCCAGTTTGGGTGTAGCATTGCGGTATTCTTCTCCACTCCATCCTGAGAGAAATTCTGTTGTGGAAAGAAAAAACTGGGACATAAAGCAGTCTATAACAGCTAAGGTATTAGGTTCAGGTGATGGGTTGGTCAAACATCTTTATGGGGTCCAACGCTCATTAAACAATTTGCCAAGAAGTTCTCTAGGGGATGTCACTCCATATGAAGTCCTATTTGGAACTAGAATGTTGATTCCGGACATCGACATGAAAGGCACAGTGGTGGAAAATAAAAAAATGTATACCAAAGATCGTTTGGCTGTTTTACAGGACCTAAATGAACTAAGATCGAAACAAAGCAACATGTTCCGTGAAGCCAATCACCACTGGGGAAAAGCCAACTTTCCCAGCAAGGCCTGTCTGGATCCCAAAGCTTGGTGATCTAGTCAGAGAAAAGATCGTGGACAAGAAGGAATTTGGGCCTTCTTACAGACAACCAGTACCTGTCCTAGCAATCCACGGATCAAGAACAGCACAACTGACGCTCCTTGCTGGTAAAAAGGAGAAAAGATTTGTGTCCATCGACCTGACCAAACCACACTATGTGGCCGATACTAAGCAGTAGGCCAAGTGGACTCTGACAATGTAGCAGACGCACTCCGCTGGCTACAATCCAAGAGGTTCAAACTGAGAGACTCATCACCTTTGAAGATTCTACAGTAAGAAATAAAGGACTAAGCAGCAAAGCTATGGAACTCGTCCCTCTTGAAACCCGAATAACAGTTCATCCTGATATACATGTCTACAACAAAGTAACAGGTGATCAACTGGTTCCAGCGAATCCTGATGCTATTCAAACCATTGAAAGAACTGCCTCTGGCTATTTCATGAACTTTGATTCATTTTCTGAGGATCCAAGCGACCCTGAAACGACGCCAGCACAAAGAACTTTCAAAGAACAAGCAACAGACTTTTTTCATCTTGTAAAAAAGACTTATCTGGTTTCACCATGGATTAAACTATGGATTGTTTTAGGAATATTCTTCTTTCTACTTTGGTTAGCTCTGGTAATAACTCTGGGTATGCTGGTAAATGGAAGATATATTCAAATGGACACAGCAAGTAAAAGAGTGAACTTACTTCTCCAGCCACACAAATCATCCCATCGTGAAGCAAGAGACTTGTCAGCAGTGAACATCACAGCCGTTCCTATACCAGATGGTATAGTTTGGGATTGATGTGAATATGACATTTTTGGCCCGTCGGAACATTTGAGGATTCCACACTCAATTAAAGTTTCATTAAGTGACTTTATTGCCTCTAGTACCTTTTCTGATGACTTCGGGACTGTTAATAACATGATGTCTGATCTAGAGATGTCTGCAGTATTCACGAATCATGAATATTTAGAGGGTCCATCAGACTATGAACAAATGTATTGTTATAACCACTATGGTCATCATTTCTTGCATAAAACTGCATCCCCTAGAAATGTATTTATGTATAACTAATGGGAACATTGTCCTACACCTCCAAAGGGTAGCTCAAAAACATTTGCAATGAAATCTCCATATTTTACGGGGTTCAACTTATCAAATCCAGAATCGCTTTATTTTAAGAATGTGAACAAGACAGAAAGGAAAAATATGTTAACCAATACAAAACAGATTAATTCTGCAGCCTTTCTTACCCAACAGTCTAGAGAGGGTTTCGACTTTTGGAAAGACAACATTGAGACAAAATCTATCTGGGGTACAAAAGATTGGCAAGTGCACGGGGTAGAAGCTTTGTTTAGAGCCTGTAGTATACCTGAGCAAATTATGTTTTTGAATGACACTATCCGACAGACGTCTTGCCTTGGGTTAGCCAAGATCAAAGACATAAACACACCGAACATACCTATACCTGCGAGTAATAGCACTACATGGGGGAGGTCGATGTACATAATATTTTGCATTACAACAGATCAGATCCTAAATGGAAAAAATGGTTGCTCTGGCCCACAGACACAAACAACTGTCAAGATCGATTCCTGAACAAAACACAGGGTGTCACTATCAACAGGCCAGACCCACGCTATGTTCAAATACAGCATCCAGGGGTAGTAACAACATACAGTGTAGGGAAACTCTGCCTTGATTGGCTACAGAAAGCTACACTGCAGGATGTAAAACAACACTTATCTTTACTTAAAGAAGGTGCAGACCTTAGGGAATTCTTGCTAGGACCAAGAAAACTTCGTCAAAAACGTTTCATATATTACGGTATCTACGCTGCTTATAATGAAATATGGAAGATTACCCAAGCAGAGACTGCAGAATGAATACGAGAAATTGATCGTATTAATTTAGAGAAATCTCTCTCTGTAGTAGACAATGGGTTAACGACTCTGTCGTCAAGGATATATTCATTAAAAAGCATTGTGTCTTGTGCCATAGACATCATGGAACAAGACTTGGTCATGTTGCAACATGGTCAGTTTCAGCTACGTTCTATCATGCTAAGAGGCTGGACGCTTCAAAACTTGTGTGCAGGCTATGTGCTTTGGCGTTTACTCAACACTACGTCACTGTTTTCAGAATTCAATCTCACTGATATACAGATCAGACTGGCACAAAGGGGAGCAGACTATACGGTGCTGAGCATTGAAAACTGGAAAAATTACCATTCACGGTGGCAGAAAAACCAGCCACTCAGGGGATTATACATGGTAAAATTACTCTGCCTGTTACAACTTTCCATTTTCAGTATTGCTTAAAACGTATACCAGCAGGCAAATATGAAAGGTTGGGTAAAGAATACATCAAGACATCTTGGGATTTACCTTACTCACATAGATGTTGGAGTGGGGGGCGTGAAGTGTTTCTTAGCGGAACAAACTGTGAAAAAGCACTAAGCGGTTCTCTCCTTTGTCAGGGTATTAATTTACACGGGGCCTGCGATGGTTCCACTACAAACCTATCCTGTCACCTGCAAGGCTCAGCAGCTGCAGTGATTAATCCAATTTTTGGACTACTTTCAAATGGAAGTTACCTCATGTTGAATTATCCCAGCTGCTGTGGCATGCAAGTCTTGTTTCCACAAATACAGAGAGTCAGGGAGTCGCCTCTATGACCTTCACTGAATATCTCTTCTATACGAATTGATACTCTAAGCAGAATGAAAGCCATTCTTTTACAACAAACTGTGCCACTGACCTCGGCCAAAGAAACCTATGATCTACAAGTCGCAAGGACTTCTGCCGAGATACATGCCCTTTTGAATACAAACTGCCCTATACATTTCTCAGAAATGTTAGAACGTATCTTAAACATGTCTGATACGAGCGGTATTGTACATGTATTTAAGACCGTGTGTTCAGGACTGTTAGCACCTTTTCAAGCAGTCCTTTGAATAATTCCCGCACTCTGTGTTTGGCGGACTGCCACTACTTTTTGGACTTTTTGCAGGGATCCTATTTTTGCTCCTACTGCTCTGATATGGCAAGCTAAATCACCAGCGTCATTCCCAGCACTATAGCGAGAGCTCTATTGGAAATGAAGTGTTGTGAGCGCATAGTCCAAATTTTGGGTTTACCTCATCTATGAGAATTAAATACCACATGGTTTCTGTCATTCAGACCAATTTGGCAAGATTGCATCTTACCTGTTCTACGCTGCGTGCTTTGCAGTGAAGAATGCATGCTAGACATCTGTCTAACACTTCCATCAGTCATGCCTACGGATATCGATACTCTGCTGGACCCTGTAACGGCCCATGCTGTGTGTTGTCCCCAGCGGCTACCAATCCTGATGACGGCATTCATTGAGATCTCACAGACGCAAATTGCTACTGCTGAGGTACGAGAGGAAACAACAGGCATGCAGGTAACATTCAATACTAACATTGCTGATGCGACCAATGCTGAAGGCGATGCTTCTCATCTATGTGCGGTTAGTCTTCTAAAGGAGGTAATCCAGCTTTCACCTACAACGGTAGATGACTTTTTGTCTATGGGATTAGAAGATTTCATGTTTTCTCTATCCTCATACACTGACTTTTGATTCAGCAGACAGTGTACCGGGAAGGCTCTGAATTTGGCCTTCAGTTTTCAAAACAAAGACTGAACTTGGAACTTTTTCCTATGATTCATTTTTTTTCCAAATTTGAATCTTTCTTTTTGTGGCACAGTAATCTGCTTGTAGTAGAACTATTCATAAAGAACAGAAATCTTTGATACACTTTTAGAGACTAATTGTCACCTTGTCAAACACAATTGATTTATGTAACTTGACATGAAATGGTTTCAGCTTTTTTCTTCTGTATTTACGAGCCACTTTATAACGTATATATGTATGTTCATTCATTTAGCATTCAGTGTAAATCTATGCTTAGAATGGAACATTGCTTTGATATGTACAGCACCAGTGCATTTTTATGCATGGCAACAGTTTTTATACATTTTACAAATGTATTTTTAAACATGTTCTTAGCCATCCATATGTAGCTATCTTTTAGATATGTTTAGCATATTTAGGATTTAGTAATGTCGTTCATACGAAAGTGGAGTGGGTGTTGTGTGTCGATTTAGATACCGTACATAGATTTCCCGATTTATGTCCTTATATAGGCACAATCCACATTGCCCATATTTAGGCATAGAAGTCCTACCCATATTTAGGCATTATTCATGCTACCCAAATATAGGCATGGCCACCTAGATGGTTCATCTATGTCATGAGTTCTTGGAAAACCAGACTCTTAAGCCTTTAGGACTTCCCCTTGCTTGGATATTGATTTCTCCAAGAACTCATTTATTATGCATGAACATCTATTCCTTAGAGGTTCATTCATGACGTTCTTCTGCCCGACTTTTACGTCAATACTGGCATTCCTAAACACCTCCAAGGTATAAATATACCTTCACTTACCATGGCAAACCATGGTTCGACTGCATACTTGCATGACGTGGCTTGCCACGGCAAGTTGCGGCGAAAGTCAAGTCCCCGCCTGACGCACTGACCAGACGCTGTCATCCCCTTCACAGAGAATCCAGCTCCAGTGTATCTGACTCCCCTTGTGGGGTGTTAGAGATCAAGACTCGGAAAGAGATTCCAACCTCACTCATTCTAAGGTATGGAGCGGACTAGAACCTTGAGGGACTTTTGGCAAATCTTGGCAACTATAGCTAAACTAGACTATAGACAAACAGCACCTACTTCTTTACCTCGTACTACACTTAGGTTAGGTACTCTAGGGTAGAACTAGCTAGAAGTATTAGATCAGTATTAACATTTTAGCCTGTGTTATTTATGTATGTATTTTATGAATATCTGTCTTAGCTACACACCATGCTATTGCAGTAATATTTTATCTTACTGCTAACGCTGTACATATTTTACTTCACATTCTGTCTTACGATTGTAGCAGTTCATATCTCTTGCACGAGAAATAGGACTGTTCAATAAACCCTTTTTATTGAACTGCCCGTCTCTCTATTTCTGTGTAACTCTGTTGAAACCAAGCATGCACGATTGACTTAGTGAAACTGTTATCTATTGTTTCCACGATTCTGAGATTGTTTCGATTCTAAGGGAAACAAAGTTGTCATGTTTATGCGGTTGTAAGAAACTAATTCCTTCTTGTTTATTTGAGAGGTTTCTAGTGACCTCTGAGTTAGCTGGCACACACAAGTAATTAAGTTTAATGTACTCGATAGAGACATATTGACCTCAGTCCTATGTCAAAGCTATAGTGTATATTATTTCAATACGCAGGGCCTATCAGGAATATAGGAACTACACTACATCATGTTATTACAACATGCGGGTGTGCTCTACACTTGTGATTATAATGCATCCCTACAAATAACATGCGGTTTCCGCTACATCACGTCCCTGCAGCACTTCAGCCTCTGAAGGCTCTGCTCTCAAATTGACTCATTTCTGTGCCCATAGCTACCCAGGTCCACTCGTGAAGTTATTTCCACTGCTACCTAAACCATAGCTTCACAGCAGGAGGTCTTCCAGATGCCAGTCCCAAGTCATGTGAAGATGCTAAGCACAACAGGTATATCTCCTCTGGACAGACACAGCCCATCTTAAGACACACAGTGCTATCTCATGTCTGTGAAATCTAGCCTCACCTCTTCCTCATGGGTCATATGACCTCTTCTTTCACCACGATTGCAGTAAGAGCACAGGGAAGTAACCTCTACTTTCCCCCGCAAAGCATTCTGGCTCTTTCCTTAAGAAGGCTTTCTCACCCAATGTGCCACCACTCCTCATTTTTCAGCGCCTGGCATGCTGTACGCATCCAAATATGACCTCTGTAAGCACAGGAAGTTAAGGGTAGGGTTTACATTCCCTCTCGTATCAATGGGCCAGTCTAGTGTATCCATGAATGCACAGACTTTAAGGACATCAAAGAGAACCATCTCGAATGCACAATCTCGAATTGATTCCTATTGCTCAGAAAAATTCTCTACCCTGCTTTTACCCACGAACTCTGCTATGCTATGTTGTTACTTTATATACGTTTTTGAATGTCATATTTTTTCTACTGTGCTATTCATACCTTGCTCACTATGTAAAGCGCTCTGATACCCTACCTTGGGTCTGGTTCGCACTATAGAAAACTCTAAAAATAAATAAATAAAGAGTGCTGTGAAGGAGAACAGGGGCACTTCTTTACATTCACCAAACCCAAACACTCTGCAAGGGAGTCGCTGGTAAACGTGGGTTCAATGCTGGTGAGAGTTAGGCTATGTAGAGCGGCTAGTATTGCCAGTGCCATCAGCAGGACAGGCCTGGCTCTGTCACCTGTCCACCTTTATATCACCAGCGGCCAATGAGTAGGGTCGTTCTGGAGCCACCCACCATGCTCTTAAAAGGGGGGGGCTAAATTCAAACTCTGGAGCTTATTTACAAACCAATTGCGCCACCGGTGTGTCACTTTTATTGACGCACCAGCAGTGCAATGGGCTTCCCCATATTTACACTGCCATGTAAAGTCACCATACATTACTTTTTATGGCCTTGCAAATGTTTCCCTTTCACGCAAATCTCTACGTGAAATGGGCTATACATGGGTGTTGCTGCAGGGTGTTCCCACAGAACATCCATGGAACTTGATGCATTCCCAGATCTATAATATTTTATAAACTTCGTAATGATTCAGAATCCTACTACTCCCCAGGGGAGGTGTAAGGAGGCGCAACAAGGAGAAACTGTTTTATTTCTCCTCGTTTTTCCTCTTTCTGTGTGTGCTGCAGGATGCCTTCAATGATTGTTTTTGGGAAGGAAGGTGTTTCATCCCTTAGTGCAGACACCCTTGCAAAATGACCCAAGGGTGTCTGTGCTGGCGCACGTTGCTGTTTGTGCACCGGCACAGGGCAGAATTATAGAAAAGTTCCGTATCTTACAGATACCGCACATTCCTGCCATTTGATATTGATGCACAGAGTCGCAGCAGGAAGGTGCACTGTTGCCAAGAACAGGCCCTGGTAAATGGATGGGCGTACTTCAATTGGACACAGACTGTTAGTGCCAGGCCCAGGACTAGTTAGCCTAAACTGAGACTTTGGCCTGGCCGCGGTGTCAGACATAATTGGCATATGCATTGCATGCTTCAGGACCAAGGGGCAGATTTACAAGCCCCTTGCGCCACCAGTTTGTCACTTTTTGTGACGTACCATTGGAGCAACTGCTCCATATTTACAAGGATGGGAAAAGCCACCATGCGTGACGTTTCCTGTCCTTCTAAATATGGCCCCTTTGCACACAGCACTTTGCGTGAAAGGGGCGTTCCATGGGTGTTGCTGTAAGTGTTTCCATGCTGGAACCAGACACATTTCCAAATTAACAAGGAATCTGCAGCACACATAGAAAGAGGAAATCCCTTCCTGCACATAAACAATCATTGAAACAATGACATTGATCAACTTCTATGTGTGCTAATGCAGCACACAGAGAAGTTGAAAAACGGCATTACAGGTTGTTTTTGTGCAGGAAGGGAACCCTTCCTGAACAAAAACAATCTTCCCACGATGCAGGCATCCATGCACCATGGTGCAAGAGTGCCTGCACAGGCGCATGGCAACAGTTTGTGCGCCAGCGCAGAGGGCAGCATAGAGATGCAACATATTATTGTAAATATGTCACATCCCTGTGCTTTGAAAGTGACTCGTGTGGCGCAGCCAAATGGCTGCAGCACGCACTGAGTCACTTTCTTGTAAATCTGACCCTTATGTGGACAGAGCAGGATAACATTTCCATGTCATGTATTTTTTTGTTGTTGAGATAATGTATATAGCACAAACTCAACCTGAAGGTATTGGAACACCTCACATGAGCACCAGTTAGTTACATTACACAAGGACACATTCATTAAGTCGAGCGTAAGCGTAGTTCCTCTTGTATACTTTAGTATACATATATCTCTGTGGGCCAAATGCCATTCCTTGCTCCTTATTTGTTTGTTTCAATATCCTTCCTTGCTTACTAGTGGTCAGTCCTGCCTCTTTGTCCCTCCTTTTTAGGTCTCGCCTAATGCTGGAGCGCGCATGCGCTCGTTGCTCTGCGAGGCTTATTGTGATTGAGAAACTTTCTGTAGTGGACTTGTAGTCACACCCATTATTTTGATTGGCTGGCGTTATCATTTATGTTAAACCCTGACCTCCGATTTGAAATAAGGCTTCTTGGTTAACGCCCTGTCTCCTTTTGGCCACACCCATCCGGACTGGTCCGTTTCCTTGCGGCAATATACAGTCTCCTTTCAATTAGTGAGTGAGCACTTTTTTATTCTATTCGCGCAATGGGGACAGCTTGTTTTACAAGATCACCAGGCCTGCTCAGTGCGCCCTGCACTAAAGTTTGAAGTGTACGGGCCTTTCCAATGCCTACCCTGATCCAGCTCTACAGGACCACCCTATTTGCAAGGCTACTTGCTTTTTAACCCAGAAAAGTATACTGCTGTGGTTAACATCTAAGAAACGTTTTTCCTGTTAAAATACGATTTAGGGAAAGACTAAACAGTATCATAAAAATCCAGGTAAATAGATGTTTATGATGAAATACTTACCTTGAGCTTTCAATAAGTTTTTTTTATTAATTAATTTACAAACCGCTCTAATCTGGCATGTCACTTATTACTCAAGCAGCGATACTGAAACTGTCATGTTTCTTAGTCAATGAAAATACGTGTACATTTAAACTGAAGTTGGTAAAAACGGGTAGTTAAAAATGGCCGTCTTTTGCCTGAATTATTAAGGATGTGGGATTGTGGTTACACTTTGGGCGTTCGGCTTTTGATTTGACAGCAATGCTAATGTCATACAATGTCTTCGTTGCCACCCGCCCCGCTCTCATTCAAGCCAATGAAGTACGGAGCCTAATGTTAGCTTTCGAAAGCAGTACCCACCAATCAGCGAGACGGGGGTTGGCTTTGGAGTTTGAGGAGCGTTGCTAGGCCGATGGTGTCCACCTCTTACTGGTTAGGGTCAGAAAGGCTTGCAGTGTATAGACGCCGGGGACATGGTGAATCCGCACTTTATGGGATTGGACATGTTGGTGTCCCAAGTGGGCACTGACAGCCCTTCGGACACTTCAGATTTACCACAGGTGAGTGAAACTCACAGGCCTCCTGTGTAAAACAAGGCATCTTAATAAAGTCACCAGACTAGCCAGCTAGTATCACACGGTCGAACACGAACGAAACCCGGTGTAATGCATTGCTATGCATGCCAGCCTTAACGTTGAAGGGACTATCGCATGTTTGCTTTCTCTGTTAACCGGTTGTACGGCATCTTCTTTTAACGGCGGTGTAGAATTGTGTCCATCCCGGCTTCAGCGAAATGGGGTAGGTCCAACACGATGCTTCTACAAGAAGCTGACATCATAATACAGATGTCTGTATTCCGCTGCAGTTGATGAAGTGCAATCCTCAAATTAGTTAGGTTGTGCCAGCAAACAAACGGGTACCAATCCTGTACCGTCATATAGTGATAGGTAGGTCCCACCATACAACTTGTGTAGATAATAACCATCATAGGTCCTCATGAATCGCCACTAGATCACTTTGACTAATCGAGGAGTGAAACATGTTGACCCTCTGGGAGTAGAGCGCCTCTAGACTCATTGTAGCTTGACAGTCACCTACCCTGTTTTTTCTTTTAATCAGACTGGGGTCCCACTAGAATAAAATAAAATTTTACCCCGGGATCCCCTCATCTGTTTTAACAATTTCACCTACATCTACACTCACTATGCCCCTTACCCCCACTGCATCCTTACGGCTGGAACAAAAGATCTCCGATAAAGAGCCCCTTTATGGGAGCCCGTCGGGTATTGCAGCGCCGACCCGACGAGGAGCAGGCCCAAATGATGAAGCATGACACCTAGCTTGCTGGGTGTGTGAGGGCCCTAGTTTCACAAGGAGGAATTACCATCCTCCTTAATCACTACCTGCCAATCTGCCTCCACTTAGGAAACCAAATAGATCAAAATATTTATTTTTGGTGATCCACTGAGGAACTTCGTACTTTCTTGTGTGCATCTACTACTTGGGCGCATACGCTGGACCTCATAGAAAAGCCCACAGTCCCTTCATTTTAAATCTTAATAAAGTCACCAGACTAGCCAGCTAGTATCACATGGTCGTACACAAACGAAACCCGGTGTAATGCATTGTTATTCATGCCAGCCTTAACGTTGAAGGGACTATCGCATGTTTGCTTTCTCTGTTAACCGGTTGAGCGGCATCTTCTTTTAACGGCGGTGTCAAATTGTGTTTTGCTTATTTGACACTGCAACAACGATGAAACAAAACTTACAACTAACTTTTTCTAGTGGGTATAAGAGCTGATACGTTTATACAGAGTATTTGGTATGTTCTCACCGAGAGAAAAAGTATATTTTGAATATTCATGACAGTCTTTGCAATAATTACACGTGTTTTATTTTCTCTGCCCATATTTCTGACAGTTATGTCTTTCTGTCATTGACGCACACGGAATGTAATGGCTGCTTGGGGGCTGCTCTTATTTCAGTATGTGCTTTCACGTACATTCACTTGCAATTGACAGTGAGTAGGTTGCTTTTCATCATGCCTAGTATTTCAGCATTTGATAGCAGAGGCGAGTGGTGATTGGTTACAATGGGACATCTCCGTGAAAACTGGAGGACTGACATTTTGAATTCAGTCCTGTTGCATATTGGTCATTAGGGTTATAATGAAGCAAGTGGTTGTTTTTCTTAGTCCAAAACAGTGTCCTTCCTAATTGGAAACCTCGTCTGAGTGTGCGATGTTGTCACAGTTAAAAAAAAAAAAAAGCATTTGCAGTGCAATAGGTCTCGTATTTACGTGAGTTTATGCTACTTGCATTGCAAATGACAATGCCTTTTATTTATGTTATAAAAACGAAAACAAAAATAAAAGGCATTGTTATTTTCAATGTCAATAGCTCAAACTCGCATAAATGAGAGACCTATTGCATTGTAAAAGCTTGTCCCTACAAGTAGCAGGGACTTAGTACAGTATCATTACGCTTTGTTCTGTTGATCTGCTCCTGGGGGGACTATTTTATTATGTTTTCTACCTCCTGTTACACTGTGGGTGCTCAGACCCGCAGCTGCTTCCATTTTATTGCAGCAATCGCTCTCCCAGTTCCAGTCTTCCCAAAGGCAGCTCACAGGCTAGCTTGGAATGCAAGCAATTAATTATTTTGTATTTGCTCACTGTTACCATGGTGGCACTCGAGCTTTAGCTGTAACGATCCTAAACTAAAGCGCGGCTGCCCTGCTTGCTTAAAGAGTGAAGAAATAGAAAAAACTGTTATTCTATTTCTTTGCTTTTTTAAGCAATCGCGGCACCCGCGCTTTAGCCTACGATGTTTACAGCTAAAGCTTGAGTGCCACAAAGACTTGCTTAACGCTGCCTCCCCCACGTGACTCCTTCTGGGTAGATTTTTTCTTTAGTCTTTATTGCTTCTCTCACCATTCGCACGTCTTCTGAGGGCTTTTCTATGCCCTTGGCCTGAACAATGGGATTCCCCATATATTTACACATTTCAATCTGTTATTATCACCCATGGCTGCGGACATCTTACATGTCGCTGATGCATAATGGCCTATTCTATAGGGCGCAAAAGTCCACTGTTACCATCTTAAACCCAGGTCCACAAAAGCATTAGACGTTAATCCGCATCTGGGTATCGTGGGAAATGGGGCGGCAGTGCTATGGGCACTGGAGACTTCCATCCCACTGCATCAGACCATCTGACATGACATTTTACCCCTAAAATGTCTCTGTGTCACTGAATGCAATAAACAAGTATTGTGATCTCGCTGTTTCACTTCGCTAATAATGAATATCCTGGGCAAGTGTCTATCATTGTGTCACGGGTGAAAACAAGAACACCCCTGGTACCTCTACGAAATAAAGAGCTCCTAGATGTCTATTACACTGCCTCACTAAAAGAGGGCACCCCCTGAAATGTCTCTCGCACTGCGTGATTGGTAGAAATATAAAGAGCACCGCAGACATGTCTGTCACACTGCATCACTGCAACAAACATACAACACCATCAGGTATGTCCAGGGCTTTAAGTGGGCCGGGTCTGTCTGGGTCTGAGTACCGGCAGTTATTTTCAGGGGACCTCGAAACGAGTCTCCATCGGGCTCTATTTTCGGGCCTCGCAGAGTCTGTTTTCTTTTTTTTTCTTGGACTATTGTTACACACATACTTAAGCAAATCAAACTAATACGCTCCCAGTACCCCTGGCATCCCCACACCAGCTCGATCAGAGGCGCAACTAGAGCCAAATTTCGGAAGGGGCTAAAGAAAAATTTTGGTGGGGGGCTCATATTTCCAGTAGTAGGAAGTGTGGAGATGCAGGGGCTCTAAGAAGGGGTGAAAAAAGGACAAAGAATCATTAACATGCAAATGGTCTTTTAAAGACCTGTGAAGTACTCGGGTGCAGCTGTGTGTGTGCCCGGGAAGCTGTCTCAGCCCGGGCTGCCACACACGATGGGGTGGGGGGGCTGAAGCCCTTTGAACCCAAAGGGTGTTGCGCGCCTGAGCTCGATTATAAGGTCTTCCTTTAAAGTCCTCTTCGGTCCTCCGATTCTGAGGTACCTCTTTGATTGCCAGTTTCTGAGTTGAGTATCGTACATATGCCCGAGGCCGGCAGAGCTCTCGACATTAGCGTTTGTGTTCACCCCGTCCGGATTTTCCAGTTTATGTAAGTACCGAACGGACGCCATGTTTTTCAGAAACACCTCATTCCAATGATAAGATACCTTTTTAGAAACGTTATGTGAACTGGACCTATCTGATAGACGTAACCAGATAGGGCTGCAGAACTCGTCTGGTATGAGCACCAAACCACAAAATCAGTTGAGATTTTAAAAAAATAGGATAGTGTCACGCAAGAAAATGTAGGGTTTATTTTGAGCAAATGACAACTTCTAAAGTACTATATACGATGAAAGAGGACGTGTTACTCTTGAGCTTTTTCTTTCATGTAAAGTGACTGCTTCCTAAACGCGGTTTTGAAAATAGACCTTTCCACCACGCAGTTTACTGCAGGTCAGCAAGGTTGGATTGGGATAAAAAAAATCATCTGTGGCATGCTAAAAAAAAGTGGCCCACATTTGCAGATTGCCTTTCCGCAAAGTACAGCTTCAGCAAAGTTTTTTTTAAAAGAAGGGGGTGGGTGGGTCTCTGACAGAGGCATGTTTTCTTAGGAGGGGAGAGAGCAAGCCTGAGCAGGGAATTCCAAATCTAATGACACTCTGAGGAGTCCTAGAGCTGACGGCTTGTCAGAGCAGGGGGTACTGCTAAACTAGTTACCTTTATTTAGACCATGCCCCTACTTAGATAGGCCACACCACTTTCAGGTTTGCTCCGCCCCTTTTAGAGCAGCCCTAGTTTTTTTTCCCACTTAAAGCCCTGGGTATGTCTATATCAGTGTTATAAAAATAGAGCGCCCAGATATGTCTATGGCATAACATCACTGCAATAAATATACAGCATCTGCAGATATGTCACGCTCCATCAACTCAATAAAAATAGGGCAGCCCCGATATGTCTATTGCATTGCGTAAATACTAGAAATATAAAAGCACCGCAGACGTCTGTCACAATGCAACAAACATAGAGCACCCGCAGATATTCTATCAGACTGCATCACTGCAATAAATATACAGCATCTGAAGCCAAGTCTATCAGACTGCATCACTGCAAAAACATACAGCATCTGCAGATAAGTCTATCAGATTGCATCACTGCAATAAATAGACAGCATCTGCAGATGTCTATCACACTGCATCACTGCAATAAATATACAGCATCTCCAGATAAGTCTCTCACACTGCATCACGGCAATAAATATAAAGCATCTCCAGATAAGTCTCTCACACTGCATCATTGCCAGAAAGACACCAAAAGATGCAATCCCTCTGCTAAGACACAGTGGTACAGTACTAGTATTTCATAGCACTACAATCAATTCAATTCTACTCCAATCATCATAATATGTTACTCACATTTATTATACAGAAAAAATATTTAAAAACAATTTGTGTACACGTATTTTATAAAAACAGATCATACATTTGCATGAATATAAAAACACAAAATTAAACACCATATACTGTTGGACAAATATTAAAGAAAAACATATAACAGCCTGTTTTGAGCCCGCAAAACAGAAAAAAACATGAGACAGTATGCTTTGTCATTTGTTACACATCCTATTGGGCAGTAAATTGATATCCGTAGTTTGTGATATATTCCACAATTACATCTACTCCTAAAACCACGGTTCTCCCCAGATTGTGTAGTTAAGAAGCGTCGACGCGTTTCGATGGTAGACCTTATTAATCCATCTTTATCAAGACAAGTTTCATAGGCTTTAAGTCCTCGTTATTAAATTCGGGACTTCTCTATGTTGAAAAGCGATGATCAATTAATATTAGTCAATGATATTCCTGATATATATTATGCACAAAGGAAACAGAGGTCCGAGCTATCTGTCCTCATGGGCATCTTACTTGTCTGTTTCCAGTACAAATATCCTAGTATATATTGAAAGCAGAGTGACGGGGATTCATAATAATTCTCCCACAATGAACGTCACTAGTTCGCCAAATAAACAACGTGCGCAGATAATAGCGCCACGAGGCAGCTTGAGATAGCGTGACGGGGATCCGTAATCGCTTTTCCCTTGATATGCGTCACCTCTGCGTACGATGTTGACCTATTCGAGTGCGGAAATGCTCCTGATTACTCTCGCCTCCGGACTCGAATAGGTCAACATCGTACGCAGAGGTGACGCATATCAAGGGAAAAGCGATTACGGATCCCCGTCACGCTATCTCAAGCTGCCTCGTGGCGCTATTATCTGCGCACGTTGTTTATTTGGCGAACTAGTGACGTTCATTGTGGGAGAATTATTATGAATCCCTGTCACTCTGCTTTCAATATATACTAGGATATTTGTACTGGAAACAGACAAGTAAGATGCCCATGAGGACAGATAGCTCGGACCTCTGTTTCCTTTGTGCATAATATATATCAGGAATATCATTGACTAATATTAATTGATCATCGCTTTTCAACATAGAGAAGTCCCGAATTTAATAACGAGGACTTAAAGCCTATGAAACTTGTCTTGATAAAGATGGATTAATAAGGTCTACCATCGAAACGCGTCGACGCTTCTTAACTACACAATCTGGGGAGAACCGTGGTTTTAGGAGTAGATGTAATTGTGGAATATATCACAAACTACGGATATCAATTTACTGCCCAATAGGATGTGTAACAAATGACAAAGCATACTGTCTCATGTTTTTTTCTGTTTTGCGGGCTCAAAACAGGCTGTTATATGTTTTTCTTTAATATTTGTCCAACAGTATATGGTGTTTAATTTTGTGTTTTTATATTCATGCAAATGTATGATCTGTTTTTATAAAATACGTGTACACAAATTGTTTTTAAATATTTTTTCTGTATAATAAATGTGAGTAACATATTATGATGATTGGAGTAGAATTGAATTGATTGTAGTGCTATGAAATACTAGTACTGTACCACTGTGTCTTAGCAGAGGGATTGCATCTTTTGGTGTGATATTAGTACCCCATTCCCTTGAAAAATACAAGGGGTCGCTCTCGCTCAATATATCCATCATTGCCAGAAAGAGACAGCATCTGCAGATAAGTCTATCAGACTGCATCACTGCAATAAATATACAGCATCTCCAGATAAGTCTATCACACTGCATCACTGCAATAAATATAAAGCATCTCCAGATAAGTCTATCACTCTGCATCACTGCAATAAATATAAAGCATCTCCAGATAAATCTATCACACTGCATCATTGCCAAAAAGAGACAGCATCTGCAGATATGTCTTTCAAACTGCATCATTACAAAAACATACAGCATCTGCAGATAAGTCTATCACACTGCATCACTGAAATAAATATACAGCATCTCCAGATAAGTCTATCACACTGCATCACTGCAATAAATATAAAGCATCTCCAGATAAGTCTATCACACTGCATCATTGCCAAAATGAGACAGCATCTGCAGATAAGTCTATCACATCGCATCACTGCAATAGACAGACATCTGCAGATAAGTCTATCACACTGCAGCACTGCAATAAATATAGAGTATCCCTTAATATGTCTTTCACTCTGCAATACTCCGTTAACTAAAGAGCATCCCCGGGCATGTCTATCACACTGTGCTGCAGATCGGCGCATATAAATTCTCCCTGCTTCCACGGACAGAGTAAACCTACAGTCACACGCACTAAGACACATCATACGCTAGGGCCCATCATACTAAATTAACACTATTACTCTATCCACACTGAATATAGGAGAGAAAACCTAAACCAATCTGCATCTACAATGAGGTCAATGCGACCTTAATGACATTGTCCTGAGTCATGATTTTAAACATAGGAAATACATTTGAAAACTCAATAAATGACAAAGAATAAACACCCGACACGAGAATTCAAACAAATACTTGTTTATCTAAAATAATTCAAATGAAAAGTCAATCATCAGCAAAATCGTTATTCTCATAGTTACCTATTCTAGCTAAAAGGGTCAGGACAGGTCTCTCGGTAAAGTCTCTCGAGCTGCCGTCCTCAGCATAGGTTCAGGAAGAAGTCCAAAACGCAATGGAACAGCAAGGGACGCAGTGAACGCAATGAACGCAATGGAACACGGACCCTCTCTAGTCTAACATATTTATAGGGAAAATATCAAAATAAAAAGTTACAAACAAATGTTGAATATCCGTTGAGCCACTGATCAGAGCGAGCAGGAAAGGATGCCACTCGGTTACATTTAGAAAACCTCCGCTCAGGAAAAATCACAAAAATAAAAATACGGAAGAAGGAAACTCGAGTTTGCAAATGTAACTTTCGTAAATGCTCTTCCTTGATATCTTAGCAGAGCCACCGCAGACTGGTCATTGTTCATTGTGGCTTTATCCTTCTCCAAGGACAGTTGGAATCGTTCCCAGAGCTGCTGTCCTCACGGAAAACTTTCTACCCAGGCAAAGATTGTGGTCAGGTGACTCTCGACCATGTTCAGCAAGGCCTTTTGTCTAAATTCAATTACTCGAGTGCAGGCTGTAAATGGCAGCCATCTTGTTTTAGGCCAAAACGGACCATCTTAATTAAAAGAAACACAAAACAACGTTACCACAGCATAATGATTAAACAGTGTTAATCCCCACTAATACCCTTATGTGTATGTAATTACCTAGCCTTCTGCAACGCAATAAAGCATTAGTACACGTTATTTAAAAAGCATAAACACGAAACAAATAGCACTTTTACGACACTCATTTAATAAAATTGCACATTATTATTAAGCAACATATATGCATTCCCACATGTAGTTTCTCTCATTAGTAATGTTGGTTAATCTTGACTCTTAACAAAACTAATATTTAGTGATTACAAATTAGTAATTTTAAACATAACATATAAACAAAACTGGAGCTTAAAACTCGATAAATTTTCAACAGAAAACTCTGCTCCAGCAATCCCCCCTTTGGTGATATCTTATCACCACAAAAACCAACCCAAAAAAAAAAAATGTAGTCCCAATTTTTAGGAGAAATTAAAAATGTCTTTTATGACACAACATTAAACACCAGACTCTCTCACATCATCCCTCTTTGACTCCAAGTAAACACTCTCCCTCAATTCTTCTAATTCTATTTCTTGTGGAACTCTCTTTGAGCTCTTTTGTTTCTTTTCAGCATCTCTTCTAATTATTCTCTTTTTCCCTCCCCTGTTGTTACAACACAAACACCCCAATCTTAGCAACAATAAAGCAACAATTACACATGTCAAAGGAAATAATATTTTACCAATAAAGGTACTACCTATCTTAGCAATAAAACTTTTAACAGCAACTATCTTATTAGCTATTTTAGTCCAGACACTTTCAGCTTCCAAGGGTACTAATTCTTCATGCAAATCAGTAATATTTTTGATATAGACCTTTAAGTCTTTGCTAGTGTCAGGAATGTAAGTGCAACAATGTTGAACTTTCAGCATTCCGCAGACTCCACCCTCCTTGGCCAATAGAATATCAAGGGCAAGTCGATTTTGCATAGACATGGCACGTACGGCAATCATCTCCGTATTTACCAAAAGAAACCCTCCAGCGGTACTTGTTCCCACTGCTGGAATTAAAGCACCAAAAATATCACCCACTATTTCTGACCAAGTTTCTCTCTTGAAACGTGTTAGTAAATTAATGTGTTCTACATCTTCTATCCTATCTATATGAAAAATCTTTGGAAAGACCAGGTCCACATAACATGTGCCATACCAATGGTCAGGCAACTTGTAATAAGCCTTGTTCCCACAAACATAATACACTCCTGGGAAAACTGGATCTTCTCCACCTTTAAAACCCCAACCTGTTGCAATGAAGTATGTATCATGACACTCACTAGTCCCAACAAAATATGTATCATATTGGGATTTCTTTCTGGTAATGCATAGTTTACCCTTCTGTGGTGCATCTAAAGCTAAATTTGGACTAGCCCCATTCCTCAATTCCTTTCCCATCTCAATATCCCATATTGTCTCACTCACTTTATATTTCCCTGCCTTTTCATGCATGCCCATTCTCCTTTCCTCTACCATGTTTAGAAAAGCCTTCTCCTCTTCTTTCAAACTGCAAGTTAAATTGTTTCTAAAAATGTAATCTAATGTTAATTCTTCTTTCTCAATAAAAATCTCACCAAAAATGTTAGCTTCTTTAGCTGGATTCAGCCTTTTGTTCATAGGCAATTGCCCAAAAATGTTATCTTTGTTAGACATTTCATAATCTATTTTCCCTAACAAATAAAAAACACTACTTAACACACTACAGGAAATTCCATACGTAGCTGGTAAATGGTGATAAGTAACACCTTCTGAAACGGATGCAGGTAATTGCATGCAGACGTAGCAATCCCTAACTTCCATTGTCTTTACGTATTCGTACAACAATTTTGAAAAAACATTGCTAGAAAAATCATTAATTGACCTATCTTTATGTATGTAAATGTTACTAATTCTAGTTGGAACTACTTTTTGTGAACTCTTCTCTACATTGCTCACATTCTCAGTATGTATTCCAAAATGGTCTATTGTAACTCTAAAAGTAACTAATAAAGCTAGTACACCCCATAGTAGCATTAACAATCCAGTACAGCAGCAGCACATTCTACACCATCTTTTCAAGAAGGCACATCTACTTTGATTATTCTCTGTGTTAGCCATTTTACTACTTTGGCAGTGTCTTTTGACTTAGCCTCTTCTACCCCACTACTAAGATTTAGAATTCTTGATTATTTCAAAACAGCTAATTTTCAAATTTTCTTCTTTTCACTTTCTCCAAGTGACTCCTTCAGTTCACTCAATTTGGATTTTCATCACTTTTCACTTCTTCTTCAGCAACATCAAATTGTATCAGATCATCAACAACATCCTGTGCATCTGACTCTTCTCCAATGTCAGTCAAGATTACTTTCAGGATTCCAACAGTTTTCTCCTCAACCACTTCACGTATGGTCCCCTCTGGATTTCCTTGACTCTCTGCCTCTTCACCTTCAGACAGTGCCACGTACGTCCATTCCGGTGACCTATACTTCTGGTTAGGTTTTCTTATTCTCTTGATCTCCTCTGGTTCTTTTGTGATCTTTTGTTTTTCACCTTTTGCTTGATTCTGACTCGACACCTCGTTCACCTGTTCAGCCTTCGATGAATTTGCTCGTGTCAGTCTGTACCTCAGCCTCTTTATCCTGTTAGGCCAAAGATCTCCTCTTACAACCCTCTTTGGTCTCACTTCTTTATTATTTCTTTCTCCAATCCAAGTTCTTTTTCTCAGAACTCGACCCTCTGATTTCTCATTTTCACTCTCATCTGAGTCTGTCTCATTTGCCTCTTGTTCTTCAGCAGTCTTCTTTCGCTCCACAGTCTTTTCCACCACTGATTGAGACTTCCCTATTTCTGTCCCTTCTCGGGTCTCCAACACGCAATCTTCTTGCTGTCTACTTGTCCCTTCACCTAGCTTATCAGGAATGTTCCCTACACCTCCTCGGGGGTCTTCCGCAATCTGTCCCTCTCTATCTTCTTCTGACCCTGCTTCTTCAGGCGTAATCTCAAGTGGATTCTCAATCTCCTCATCTGATTCAGGAGTAGTCTCTGTGGAATTGCTCCTTTCTCTTCTGTCTTTTCCACTGCTTGTTGGAACTTCAGGCACTCTTACAGAATCCGATCTCTCCTCTGAGACTCTCAATGTTTCTCTTGAAGCCTCTCTTGGAAAGAAAGAATCACCTGACTCTCTTTCTCCTTCAGCTCTTTCAGGATTCTTTCTTCTCCTCACTGGTTCAGTTTCTGCATCATCACTGGAATCTGACTCAAAATACTCTTTACCAGTCCCATCTTTTGGATTTGGAACTCTCAGAGTATGACTCGCATGCACCCAGTTTTTCACACCAGCACACTTTACTGCAGTTGTCGTAGTCAGAATAACTTGTCTTGGCCTTCCCCACCTCGGAACCAAGCAATTTCTTCTTCTGTGCACCTTAATCCTCACCCAGTCCCCTGGACTCAGATCATGGGCTTGCTTCTTCTCAAGTGTGGTAGCGTCCTCTCCAACCTGGTGAAACACAGAATGAACTGCATCAGCCAGGCCTTTACAGTAATCCAAAATCATGTCATCAGTTATTGTCATCAACTTGTTGACAGGCACGAAAGCATGTCTCATTGCACGTCCCATTAAGATTTCGTGCGGACTCAAACCTGTGGTTCTATCTGGAGTAGACCTAATAGTCATCAGCACTAGAGGCAAGACATCAGGCCATTTCATTCCAGTGGCTAAACACATCTTACCAATTCGGTTTTTTATTGTGCCGTTCATCTGTTCAACGACTCCAGAAGCCTCTGGTCTATATGCACAATGTAGCTTCTGCTGTATGCTCAATGCTTCACAAATTAAACTCATGAGCTCATTGTAGAAATGTCCACCTCTGTCAGACTCAATTGTCACTTGGAACCCGTACCTAGGAATCAACTCTCTTAACAGTAATTTTGCAACTGTTATTCCATCATTTCTCCTAGTCGGATAGGCTTCCACCCATCTTGAGAACAAACAGACTACCACTAGAACATACCTCAATTTGTTCACTTGGGGCATTTCAATGAAATCTATTTGCATTCTGGTAAAAGGACCTCCTTCTCTGCCTATTGTTCCTAGACTCACCACTGTCTTTTTCCCAGTATTGAACTGTTGACAAATCAAACATCTTTGACAGATGCTCTCTGCAATCAACCTGAACTTTGCATTGTACCAAGTCTGTTTAAAAGACCTAATCATTGCGTCCCTCCCCAGATGTCCCTGACCATGATACATTCTTGCCATTGTCGATAGCATTGAGTTTGGCATGACTGGTCTACCATCTCTATAGATCCAAACATGATCTGTCTCTCTTGGGGCACAACCTGCCTTGATCCAATCTCTCATTTCCTCATCTCCTGCCTCATCCTGCAACTGTTTCACTTCATCCCATGTTTCTAGGACATTAGTAAACATCACAGAACAAAAAGACATTTCCTTTTCTCGTGCCCTATTAATCGAATGATTATTTTTCGCACAATACTGTGCTATGTCATTGGCAAAACGATTACCAAGAGTAACAAAATCATCTCCTTGTCCATGAGCAGCACACTTCACAACTGCTAGTTCTTTAGGCAGCTGTATCGCCTCAAGCAACTTTCCAATCACTTCAGCATTCTTTATTGGAGTCCCACTTGACGTCAAGAAACCTCTCTGTAGCCAAAGCTGACCAAAGTCATGAACGACTCCAAATCCGTACTGACTATCAGTCATCACAGTCAATCTCAAGTTCTTCCCAATCTTGCAAGCTTTCGTCAATGCCACCAATTCAGCCACTTGAGCAGATCTCACTCCTTTCAAAGGCGAAGCTTCCATAACTTCTGAAACCTTGCACACCGCATATGCTGCACTCAGCACACCATCATCAGTCCTTAGACATGATCCATCCACAAACAGCACATGATCACTCTCAGGCAATGGCAAATCTCTTATGTCTGGTCTTGGTTTTGTGCAGTAGTCAAGCACATCCAAACAATCATGATCAACATCATCTCCAACATTCACATTGTCAGCATCTGGTAATAACGTTGCTGGATTCACATTCACACATCTCTCAAGAGTCACATTTGATGCTCCCAGAATGATTTTCTCATATTTAGTCAACCGACTATGTGACATGTACTGAGTCCTGCTTCTTGTCAAAAGAATTGCCACATCATGAGGTACAAATACCCTTACAGGATATCCCATTATTATACCCTCACTCTGTTCCAAGCTTCTGCATGTAGGAGCTACTGCTTTCAGGCAACCTGGCAAACCCACAGCTACGGGGTCAAGTGTCGATGAGAAGTACGCAATCGGCCTTCGCAGTTGTCCATGCTTCTGGATTAACACTGAAAGTGCACACCCATTTCTCTCACTGCAGTACAACTCAAACTCTTTCTCATAGTCTGGCATTCCCAAAGCAGGGGCTTCACACATTCTGCTCTTCAATTCTTCAAATGCTGCCATTTGTTCTCCATCCAGTTCCAATGGGTCTCTCACCTCACTTTTTGTCAACTTAATCAGTGGCTTTGCTATCAGGGAGAAATTACTTATCCACTGACGACAATAACCCACCATCCCCAGAAACATCCTCACTTCTCTCTGGGTCATTGGGGCTCTCATTCCTCTGATAATTTTGATCCTATCATCGGTCACCTTTCTCAGACCCTTTTCAATATTGTGTCCAAGATAATGCACCTCTTTCTTGCAAAATTGCAATTTGGCTGGAGATACCTTTAACCCTCCATCTGCCAGATGATTCAGTAAAGCTATGGTATCTACTTCACAAGCTTCACGTGTCTTCGATGCCACAAGTAAGTCATCGATATACTGCACTAGTACTGAGCTTTCAGGCATGATCAAACTCTCCAATGATTTCTTCAATAACTGATTGAATATCGAAGGACTCTCTGTATACCCCTGTGGGATACGACACCATGCTAAAATACGCTGGCCAAACCGAAATGCAAAAATTGGCTGGCTGTCATGATGCAATGGAATTGAAAAGAAAGCATGACACAAATCAATCACCGTGTACCACTCAGCATCATGAGGAATCTGATACAAAATCACTGAAGGATTTGGCACAATGGGACAACATGCCACCACAATCTTGTTAACTTTTCTCAAATCCTGTACAATCCTGAACTTTCCATTAGGTTTCTTCAGCCCCATTATCGGTGAATTACACGGGCTACTCAGTATTTCTCTCAAAACACCCTGTTGAATCATCTTGTCAATTATAGGCATTATTCCCTCAATTATTTCTGGTGTCAATCTGTACTGAGGAATATTAGGATAAACAATCCCCTCTTTCACTGAAATCTTCACTGGATCTACATTATTCATCAATCCCACATCTTCTCCAGTAAAATCCCAAACTGCTGTTTTCACTGTGTGTCTCAACTCCTGAGGCAAATCATCTGGGTTAAACACAGCATATGTACCAACAATCTCACTCTCTCTATTATCTAGAGTCATCCGGTACAAAACATCCTCATCTGGTGTCTCAAAAGCTATTCCATCCGGAGTACAGAAAATTGTACAATTCATCTTGCACAATAGGTCCCTACCTAATAAGTTCACTGGACTAGTGTCACAGACAACAAATCTGTGCATGTCTGAAAATTTCCCTATTCTTACCCTTACTGGTTCAGTAAGACGAGTCTTAATCTGTGTATTGGCTACACCAACCACTTGGATTGCTTCGTCCGAGAGAGGAAGATTTCTAATATCTGCTGACCTGACAGTTGATCTTGTCGCTCCTGTGTCTACCAAAAAAGTAACACTCTCCCCATTTATTTTCCCATCTACAAATGGTCCTGTCTGGTCTATTTCTAGAGTTGCACCAAGTATGCACTCTTCCTCCTCTCTTCGGCACCGTCAATAGTCCCCTTCAGACTCACTCCCCTCATTCTTCAACCAGTACTGCTGTACCAGGTTAGAACGTCTCGGTTTGTTTACCTGCTCATCACTGTAGAATCCTGAGTCCTGGTTATACTTTTGGGACCCTCTATTCTGCGGCAAGGGCTCTTGACTCTGCTGTCTGACAACCTTCTGTTGTTGCTGCTGTTGATTACACCCCTCGTTCTGCACCTGTTGATTTAAGGGTTTATTTTCATTACTCACTAATGGTGGATTGGTACACTCGGATCTCCAATGCCCCAATTGTCCACAGTTGTGACAAGGGAACTTCTTCTTGGCCTCCTCCAAATTCCCCTTTCCTTTCCCCGCATATCTTGGTCTAATTCCTGGATTATTTGCCTGTTCCATCAACTGTGCTTCCTGTCTCTCAGCAACTTTCACCTGTGCCCACATTGCTTTCTCTTTCAGCTTTCTCTGTTTTGCTTCAATCTCATCACTGAAGTATTTTGCATGTCTCAAGATTTCATCAATCTTTTAATTCTGCCAATCAACTGTGTGCTCACGTATTCTCTCACTGATTTCAGGTCTCAGGCCATATACAAATCTGTACACAAAATGACTCAAATCCTTGTCACCCAGGTGTTCGTCTCCACTGAACTGTTTAAAAGCCAGTATCAGCCTTTCGTAAAAAGCATGAACCGATTCTTTCGCTTCTTGATGTGTTCGATCTATCTTAACCCAGTCTGTCTCTTTCGGTGGTACTTTATTTTTCAGGAACACAATAACCTGCTCATATTTCTTCATAACCTCTGGATCTGGTGCTCCTGTTTTCTGATCTCTTGGATACTCCTTTGCAGGCCAATCTACAACTATTTTACACTCTGCCCACAAGTCTGCTGGAACAATTATATCAAACAGACTATTCAGGTCAATCCACAGCACTTTTGACAATTTCACAAACCTGTCTACCTGCCTATACCACTCGACGGGCTTTTCTCTCAGTCGAGGGAAATCATTCGTAAATGATAAAATATCCTGTCTAGTCCATGGGACATGTACGTATCCTCCTCCAGGAATCTCTCTCATAGGATAAGCATCCACTGTTTTCTCTTTTTCTCTCATAGGGAAAGCTGAATAAGTCCTATCCACTGAATCTTCCCTTTTCTTGTACCATCTATCCTTCCACTTTTCCACATCACCCCATTTTCGCAATAAGGCAATCATTTCCTTAATTTGTCCTGTTCTGCCAGCACCATTTAGATTTTCAATATCTTTATCTGTAAAATCCATCCTGTAAGACTTCTGCAAAGCCTTCACCTTATCCATGTCAACTCCTTGTTCACTCGCTATTGCTTTTAACCTGTCATGTGTACTCTTAGCCCTCCAGGTGATACTCTTACACATAAATAACAACTCTCCATCATGATGGTTTTTGAGTATTTCTGTAGGAATTGTCCCTGCAATAAGCTCCTCCAATTCTATGCGCAACCTGGCTACATCAATTACCTGTGAATCTTTATCCTTCTTTTGAAGAACTTTCAACCAATCATTCAAATCCTCAGCTGTTATTTCAGTAGACTTTTTCACTGCACCCACTTGTTCTGTCACCCTCTGTGGTTCCAGAATTGTTCCTCCCAAACAACCAGTATTCAATCCTGAATTAGGCTGTACATCTAATCCTCCACTACAGGTGTCATGTCTCGACTGTCTCAAATTATTTTCTCCTGTTCTCATTCCTGATTCCTCCAAAGTGCAAGAACCAACCAAACCATTTCCAACATAGGGAACTGTCAAACCATTTTCACCCATTCTTTGTTTATCAAAAATAGGCACAACCGGACCTATGGTTACAGGCACTGTAACAGCTTCAAGATTTTTCGTTAGCTCTCTAATTTTCTCAGTCAGCTCAGATCCATGAAAGAGCTACCACTTTTCAGATCAGGTGTCACAACCTCAGTTTTAATAATTCTCAAAGTATCTCTTATAGGAGTAGCAACTGGCGAGCTCTCTTCTGGTTCTGGTCTATACGGCGGTGGTCTCTTGTAAATCATGTCATCCAAGACCTCATCCTCATAATCATTAGCTCCATACCATCTCACTTCTGCATCAGGCACCTTCGCTGCACCTTTCCTCTCTTCCGCTTCTTCAACAGTTCTCATAGGATATAATCCCTCTGACATACTAGCATCTCGCCATCTCCTCATTCGATCATGATGAGTTTCACGATCATATTTCCTCCCAAAAAAGTACCTATAATTGCCTCCACTCCTCTGCTTTTCTCGCTCATGCACCTCATCTTCCCATTCCACCAACGCCTCGAACTGTGTCGGCCTTGGTCTAGGCTCTAGACACATCATTTTCTCCCGTAAATTTCTCAACACGGCCAAATTAAATGAACCATGTTCCGGGAACGCTAAGACACCATCGTCCTTAGTATACTTAGCCCAGTTATCTAACCAAATACAGGTATGATACCCATATTTCGCAACCATGAAGGATGCAGGAGTTCTCGTCGGAGGTAGCAATTCACCTTCTCTAGTTATTATGTTCTTATCCTTGTCGAACCACCTCTTTATTTTACCGAACAAGGATTTCTTCTTTTCCTCCGGTTGGTAATACATTTTAACGTTTACCAATATTCTCTAGTCCCTTCCGCAACTGTACGATCTTTTGTCCAATAACAGCGCGACTCACACCAACGCACCAATCCTGGAGCGTCTACGTCACCCTGTACTCCTTCCAATCCCTGCGCGGCTCACACCAACGCACCAATCCTAGCGCGAGCACTGTTCTGATCCACTACCCAATCAGAGCGCGGTCTGTATGACGTCAGCAGTCGCTGGCTGCAGCTTCTACTCCTGTCTCCTGTCACTCGCCTACCCCTCCTTTACAAAGCCTTTTCAGTAGACTTCGTTCAGATTCCACAAAATCTATTAGTTACAACATATAAACATCTCCATTGTCTGTTTCGCTAACCACAGAATAGTAAAGGAAAATCTTACTCACAAGAATCCCGCTTCTCTCTAGAACAGCGCTTACCTCTGCTCCACTACGGAATAATTACTTTCGTTGACACAGTAGCACATCCCTCTACTCTGCCCTTCTAACATGCATCCATTAACTGTTTCCTCTAGGACTGCTCCAAAGAGTCTTACAATCAACTAAATGCTCATACATTCACACACTTTCACACCAGAAAATGTAGCACATGCACACAGAATCCTGCTTTTCCCGAGAACAGCGAACAGTCTGTCCCACTACAGAATTATAACACACGTTAACCAAGCAGCGCTTACCTCTGCCCAGTCCTTAAAACAAGCTCAAAGAATATCTATTACTTCTCCAGCAGTAAGCTTTAACGGCGAACCTTACGGGTCCCTGGGACTTAAGACCAGAGTTTCACAGATAACCTTTCGCTACCATACACACTCCTTTTATACCGGAAATATATCTCTAATAGTAACACACGACGATGTCACTGATTCCGGACCCAGACAATGTGATGCGCAACTTCAATTGTCACACGTTTTTCCTGCATACGTACAGGTAATTCCAACAATCCCGTTTTTCCCGAGAGCAGCACACACTTCCCTTGCCCTACTACGGAACCGTCACCAGCTCCCAAGTTCCAGAAGCACTACATAAAACTCAATACGACGACTTCAACACATAGTATTAGTACATATACCCACATCAATCAATAAATCAATGAATCAAAAGCCTATGTACAAGCAATCTAATCTGATCAAGACAATAATCAAACCATCATACTGCTACCAGGAAACTGCTGCAGATCGGCGCATATAAATTCTCCCTGCTTCCACGGACAGAGTAAACCTACAGTCACACGCACAAACACACATCATACGCTAGGGCCCATCATACTAAATTCACACTATTACTCTATCCACACTGAATATAGGAGAGAAAACCTAAACCAATCTGCATCTACAATGAGGTCAATGCGACCTTAATGACATTGTCCTGAGTCATGATTTTAAACATAGGAAATACATTTGAAAACTCAATAAATGACAAAGAATAAACACCCGACACTAGAATTCAAACAAATACTTGTTTATCTAAAATAATTCAAATGAAAAGTCAATCATCAGCAAAATCGTTATTCTCATAGTTACCTATTCTAGCTAAAAGGGTCAGGACAGGTCTCTCGGTAAAGTCTCTCGAGCTGCCGTCCTCAGCATAGGTTCAGGAAGAAGTCCAAAACGCAATGGAACAGCAAGGGACGCAGTGAACGCAATGAACGCAATGGAACACGGACCCTCTCTAGTCTAACATATTTATAGGGAAAATATCAAAATAAAAATTTACAAACAAATGTTGAATATCCGTTGAGCCACTGATCAGAGCGAGCAGGAAAGGATGCCACTCGGTTACATTTAGAAAACCTCCGCTCAGGAAAAATCACAAAAATAAAAATACGGAAGAAGGAAACTCGAGTTTGCAAATGTAACTTTCGTAAATGCTCTTCCTTGATATCTTAGCAGAGCCACCGCAGACTGGTCATTGTTCATTGTGGCTTTATCCTTCTCCAAGGACAGTTGGAATCGTTCCCAGAGCTGCTGTCCTCACGGAAAACTTTCTACACAGGCAAAGACTGTGGTCAGGTGACTCTCGACCATGTTCAGCAAGGCCTTTTGTCTAAATTCAATCACTCGAGTGCAGGCTGTAAATGGCAGCCATCTTGTTTTAGGCCAAAACGGACCATCTTAATTAAAAGAAACACAAAACAACGTTACCACAGCATAATGATTAAACAGTGTTAATCCCCACTAATACCCTTATGTGTATGTAATTACCTAGCCTTCTGCAACGCAATAAAGCATTAGTACACGTTATTTAAAAAGCATAAACACGAAACAAATAGCACTTTTACGACACTCATTTAATAAAATTGCACATTATTATTAAGCAACATATATGCATTCCCACATGTAGTTTCTCTCATTAGTAATGTTGGTTAATCTTGACTCTTAACAAAACTAATATTTAGTGATTACAAATTAGTAATTTTAAACATAACATATAAACAAAACTGGAGCTTAAAACTCGATAAATGTTCAACAGAAAACTCTGCTCCAGCACACTGCATCACTGAAATATAAATAAAGCACATCCAGATATATCTAAAATATAAAGAGCACCGCAGACATGTCTGCCTCACTGCTCCATCTCCTAAAAATTGCATATTGTAACTGTGATAAATAAGAGTCTCTCTGGGCATGTCTATCACACAGCATCACTATTTCTTTTCACACTCCATCACTGTGTGTTTTCACACTCCTTCACTACGTCTTATCACACTACATCACTATGTCTTATCCAGGGCCCAGCGATTGAGTGGGTGCAGCAATTTTCGCATCATTAAAAATTTGCCTTCTTGCCACTTAATCCTTCATCTGCCGCATAATCTGCAGATTTTAACAAAACAATATGGGGCATATTATCAAGAACGACGTTAAAAATTATCGCCGGTTTAGCGGCAGGAAAAGCGGCGATAATGGGCTTGATAATATGCTGGTGAGAATTCCAATAGAAGTCCATGTTCTGGTGTGAACATGGACTTCTATTGGAATTCTCTGCATCATATTATCAAGCCCATTATCGCCGCTTTAGCGGCAGTTTTCTGCCCCTAAACCGGCGATAATTTTAACGCCATCCTTGATAATATGCCCCAATGTTTCTAGCTGAAACGGTCCAAAGGTTCCTAAAATGGCGGAGGTACGTGTTGCCCTGCAGTGGAAGGACCTTTACAAAGCCGGACTGGTAATGAAACCAATGCCCAGAGAATGTTACCAAGTTTAACAAGCATTTGGAATGCGATAGGTCTCGCATTTAAGAGAGTTTGAGATACTGGCATTGTAAATGACAAGGCCTTTTATTTATGTGTTGATTTTTAAAACATAAATAAAGGTATTCTCATTTACAATGCCAAAAGCTTAAACTCTCGCAAATGCGAGACCTATTGCATTGCAAATGCTTGTTTCTCTGTAGGCACCGGTAGGTGGTCTTCTGCCCAAAGTCACCGGCTGCTGACCCGACGCCGAGACTTGAACCTTGGCAGCTTTTGTCTTAGCACCACCTCCATCATCCCCATGCAGCAGCAGCTCACGACTGAAGAACGCAGCCTGCATGCAGAACTCGTGCAGGATACTGTTCGTCCCTTCTCCTGCCTTTCAGGGGCCTGTCTCACTCTCTGTCCTCACACCCACGCACACAGGAAGGGAATTAAGCAATGGGCATTCCCTCCAGCCCAAATTTCATATCTGAACAGTCGACAGTCTCTTAAGTGAATCCAGAAAAGGCAACATGGGTCCCATCTGTTTCTTGGACCCGTGGCCTTTGCACCGGATGTTCAACTGATAGCTACGCCCCTACCTCCCCACTTTCTTGTTCCCGCACATTCCTGCTTCCGTTCGTGGGTCCGGTCTTTCCCTGCCTGTTATGTGAGTGTAGGAACCAATTGAACATCTGCGTATTCAATTCTATGACGCTGCTCCTCTTGTCCAAATATTATTATTTTAAAAGACTGCTTGCTATTGTATATAAAACGTTAACTATCCCGCAACGGCGTCCCTTAAATCGGGACTTCAGTGCCAAATTAAGGATGACGCCTTCATTGGATTTTGGATGCTAGGGGCAGTCTTCAGCATGGGTGGCGCCTCCCACCGGCAATGACCTGCTTCTTCACCCGTTCCACCATTACCACCCTCTAATGCTGCCCCTCATCTCTCCGTGTATTCCATCTGTGTTACAGCGTTAATTCTCACCCTGTAGGGCGTCAGTCAGAGAGCTTTGCCTCACACATGTATTATATAGCGACAATGAATCATCTATCTATAAATCAGGGTATCGGCAGGCTTCCATGAGATAAAGAGGTCTCCAATGCAGAGCTGTCATCCGTCGTCCACCCACCACTATATTTTAGGAGGGGAGGTGCTTGGCCCAGCTGAGCCCAAGCTCAGAATTGAAAAGTAACACCCTTGTTGGAGGTGGCAGGGGGCTTGGCCTTAGGGGTGCAATGGCACAGGATTCAAAGGTGACACACTGGTTGGAGTTGACTTTTACCCATAGGAATGTATTTATACCCCAACACTTTTCAAGCAACATTATGCAAATTAGAGACTGGGGGAAAAGTTCTAACCTATACCTTGCATTTTGCATACATGCAGCGCAGGTGGCATGATGCCAAGAGTACTTTCTTGTTTTGATTATTATTCCTACCTCCATCCCACTCTTTTTCCTTCCTCCGCAAACTCCACATTCCTGAGTGCACTTACTTATGATGGTCAGCTTTCATTGCCCTGGGTTATGTTTGTCCCTCTACACCACTTCAGCTTACTGTCCTCCACTGTTTTCCTTTTGAGGGAAGGGGCGGGGGCTGTTTTTGGAGACCACTAGCCTCACCTTGGTGATGGCTTTCGTATTTGTGTCACAGATACAACCAGGATCGGCCAGTGCAGGTAAGAGCGGTGGGGCAGGGTGGGTCGAGTCGAGAGGCAAAGATTGTATTGAATTTTTCCTTGTCGTCGTCTGTCGAGTCCTCAACCCCCAGCCCGCCGCACCGCTCTTACCTGCGCGGGCCGCTCCTGGACACAACTCACAATGAAGCCTGTGGCTAACTGCCAACCTTTATTGACAAATAATATTACATGGATTGGCACCGGTTTGCTCAGAACTGGAGATGAGCTGCACTACTCACCAACTAGGACGCGAAGCGAGGCCTCGCCAAAACCATGAGACCAGAAGGCTTTGCCACAGGCGTAAAGGCAACGGTTAAAACCAGTGCGCTTTCTATCTAAGGATGTACCAAGACACTACCTATTGGATACATGTCTAAGAACCACCGCTTAATGCACTGATATAATCTGATCTACAAAGGTGAAGTGCTTCTACCTGCAGCAGACGTATATCCTTACATCTCTCGAATTTTAAAGTCTTTATTGTATCTCAAGATGTTTGTTGCAAGAAACACATGCCGCAGATTTTCTCTGTTCGTGTCTGTGCTTGTAGAGCCAGGCCAGACCCCTGGATCAGACCGCGATGTTAATTTGTTAGCTCACCCACCTCTAATCTCAGCTTCGTTTGCTTTACCACAGGGGCTGAAGCCTCTTAGAGGTCTAGCAACAAGAACTCGCCCTTCACCGTCAACAGGCTCTAGTAAAAAATATATGCCTGTAATTCCCGCTCGCAAGCGAAGCCCAAAAATATCAGGGGTGTATTGCCAGCATCCCAACCTGTTGCATCACAGGATCACCCTCGAGTAGACCGCGACTGTTGCGTTCTCCTAGCAAGCAGCCAGCATAAAGCGGGACTTTGGGATTGTCAATTATTCCTGGGAACTCTAATGTGGATCAGCCGCCTCCAGGAGAGGCATTAAGAGAGTAAGTCTTAATACCTCCTCTGGAGGCGGCTGATACCAACATAATTCTGCCTCTACTTTTCATATTACTAAAATGGCCTCACATATCCTAGCAAACTAAAGGAGGAATACAGCTAATCCAATGGCAGAACCGCAGGCTTACACACATACACTTCTTATGATAGCTTGTGGTATCTGCAACATGACCATCTGCCTATACTCTTGAGTTAGCGAAGTAATCTGCAAATTGGTTTCTTTGCAAGTCCCACTCCATCGATCATACAGTACCTGGGAAATCTAGGCCTGAAAAGAAGTGCAATCAGCAACCAGAGTGGAGTCGCTAGAGTGTAGGGCTGCACAGAATTTTGTAATAACCATGCGATAGCAGCCTTGTAGCCAAGGAGAACAGGGGATTGATCAAGCATGTAGATAGGTGATGTGCATGTTTGTCTCAGACCATGGGAGTGCAGTGTGCTAGTTTTTATGTGCTAGACCTGACATCCTTGGTGTGGTAGTGTACTGTATTGTGATTGCATTTATATAGTGCTTACGACCCCTGACGAGGCGTCGAAGCGTACACCCCAAGACTTTTTGCCTTCACTCCCTGATTTTTTGCTGAACTCATTTTTGTTGGCATTAGGACTCCTTGCGCTTCCTCCTGCTAACCAGTAGCTAAGTGCTTGTGCGCTCTCCTTTAAACATAGTAAATTTGGCTTACACCCAAAAGGGCCTGTACCTAAATGCTATTAGTGGGCAGAAGCATCCATTGTGCCACCCACTAAAGTAGCGTTGTAAAACATGTCTCAGACCTGCCACTGCAGCCAGTAGTACTGTTTTAAACTGCCATTTCAACTTTGCAAAATAAACCTTTGTCAGGCCAAAAACGTTTTCTAAAATACTTATAAGTCAACTCTAAGGTAAGCCCTACAGGTTCTTAAGGCAGGATGTATGGTATTTAAAAAAGCAGGACATATATACATAATAATAAGTGATAACTTCAGTTTGAGACGAGATAGAGAAACAGTGTTTTCACTCAAGTTATTTGTAATTTAAACTCCTCAAATGGTAAAGTTGGATTTTAAGTTACTATCCTGAAAATGACACTTTTGGAAAGTTGGATTTTCTTGTCGCAGTCCATGTATTCTTTACAGACACGGGAATAAAGAAGGCCTAGATGTGAGGAGAATGTGTCACCCTGACAGAATGGCTGGGGAGGACCTGTACCCTGCCCTGATTGCACTTCAAAGTGGTCTGTCTGCAGCACACACAAAGGAACCTGACACCAGGCCACCCCTTGTCTTTTTCACCCTAGACAGTTCAGAGATAGGGCTAGGGGAAGGGGACAAAAACTGACCAAAACCAGTTTTGGGTGTTGGTCAGGAAATTCCCCCATGCAAAGGCTGGCACAAAACATGAAAGTGGCAAATTCAGAACTTCTCATCATAACACTCCTGGACCTGTGGAAGATTCAGAAGGAGGGCTGCCCTGCGGTATGAAGAAGGAACACTGGACACGCTTGCCTTGAACCCAGGCTCCCCAGCAGTAATTCTAAGGGTCAGTTGTCTGACCTGTTTGAGCTACTGGGGCACAACAAGCTTCGAGAGGCCTCTCCTACAACAGCCTATCCGACCAGTACCTACTGGATCTGTTGATACCTTGTCCGAGCCCTGCACCCACCTCTGCTGGAGTGAGCCCTAATCCCCAAGAGGTGCCACAACATCCTTGTCCCTTGGCTGGCATCAATGTGTATTCCTCCTGAAGAGAAGGTGAAACAGCAGCTGCCTTAGACATCCAACCTGCTTCTCGCTTTGACAACAACTTCCTCACAGCACCTGCAAACACGAACAGCAGCTCCTACATAGACATTGTTTCATGATATTTATCAGTCCATATTTGGGATATATTTTGGCATATTTTGGCATTAGTGGAGACGTGTGGCTCAATGGTTAGAGAGGCAGACCCTGATGCAGAGATCTGGCCTGGGACCAGGGTTCAATTCCTGCCTCGCCGGGTCTTGGGCTCAATTTCCTCGGACCTGATAATTCTCGCCTCGGTGCCTACGCTAATCATGGGTCCCACTCTGCAACTCTGGGCAATAGCTTGCTTAATCTCCACAATGGCCCCCACAGCGCTAGGATGCCTGGCTTCACCTTGGGGGTGCCCAGGAGTGGACATTTCACAGGGAAAGCCAGGAAGGGTTCCACAGCGGTATGAGTACAAGCGCCAGGACGCCCTGTCGCTGGGGCAGCAGTGCGCTATACAAGTACAAAATTTCATTTCATGGCAATATTTTGTCACTTGATATTGTGGAATACAGTTGGACGGTCACTATTGTGATAGTAGATTGCATTTGATGTGGCTACTACTGCAATAATGGTCAAAGCCTTTAGCATCTTGGGACTATATTTATTGACCACAAGCAGCTCTTGAAAAGTTCCTAGACCTCTGTTCTAGTCACACTGATCTACCTAGTAGCCAGTGTTACTTCAGCATCATGATGAAGAGAAAACTCCTCTGTGGGCCGATGCAATCAGACTCTCCAGCCTTATATGTCTTCCCAATTGACATCAAGGTGTGAAAAATAGGAGGCCTGGGATGCCCACAATCTCCATTTAACCAGCTGCGAAAAAACACAAAACTCTATCCCCTTGATGTGTCTGTTCTTTCTTTGTCAACAGAGAAGCTGTTTACGTGTTTTTCTGCTGCAGAGCGATGTCTCATTGCTTTCCCTGCTGTGCACCATCATTTAAGCCGCCCCGTGATGGGGCACGGTCTCAAATCAGCAGCAGAGACATTTGTGTTCCTTTGATGATCCCTGCTGTGTCAATTGCCATGCAGACGACGGCAAGCTTGCGTGCTGTCTCCTGTGCTCGATGCTTTTACGCTACTGTTCTGAGTGTATGGAGTTTGTTTCTTCTCTCAACTTCTGTACTTCTACTCTAGTGTATCCTAACTCACAGGGGGGCGGACTTTAACGTGTTGTTCGCAGAGGGCCAACATAGCTCATCTCACACACAAGCTGGGAACACAGCGTTTAAAAATAAAACCAGCCTCAAAGTTTTAAACAGATTCCTCTGACATATCAAACAGCTTTTACAACCAGGGACATAGCTATCAATAGTGCAGCAGGTGCAGTGGCACTGACGCCTGTTTTTTGAAGAGCCCTCTGCACCCCAATTATACCTGTATGTTACTAACTATTGAAGGGGTGGGTCTTTAGGCTCTGCCTGCAAAGCGGTTGCGCCGTGCTTGTGAAATCAATCTTTTTAACATATCTTAAAAGAGGCTTACATCCAGCCTTAACTTGAAGTACTGAGGAATTTAGGACCCCAGCGGTGCCAGGGGTAGCACCCTATGACTTTGAGTTCTTCCTGTCTTGGACCACAGAAACACAGAGTCTTGTGGTGGCGTCAAAGATCGTTTTATTATTGACTGCAGCCAGTAACAGCAATCCTAGAAGTACACACGGGTATGTTCTCAGGAGACTGCTCAACATTACAAAACCAGTCTTCTCCTTATATACAAAATATCATGCTTCAGGCACACATTCCTCGTTTTACGATATGGTCATTCATATGTATTCATTACAAACGAAAAGGCAGAGTCATGATGACCATCCCACATTTCAGTTCAGCCAGCCCACAATTATTTACCCAGCGAGGCTCAGATCCCTCATCAGATATCAGCTGACCGCAATAAACACGGGCACCTCCACCTCGTAAAACAGGCCATAAAGCAGGAAGCGGAGTCAGGTGTGAAAGAGATTTGTTGGGGGTTGTGTGGGATGAAAGGCTTTATGGTGTGTCAAACCCTGATGCTAATCACAGGTGGCCGTAGGAAGGGGAGCTCGTGAGACCGGACTGACCTCGGGCAGTGGAGCCAGTTCGCACAGGTCACAGAGAAGTCAATAGAAGGTACATGTGTTCTGAAGGCCGTAGCATGGCCTTAATGCGCAGCCTATGTGAGGGCAACCATAAGATGGCTACCGCTCTAAAATGGAACCCACGAAGTCAATGTGTAATATCGTATACAAAGTGAATTTATCGATGAAACGTTATGCAAAACACTTGTACATACCGCATTGGCCATTCGCGGTTCGCTGATACCGAAATAGGCAGAGGAGATGTTGCTGTAGCATCATCCTATTGCTTAGCTCGTCCCTCGTTACAGGTTTCCTTATACACGATGTAGCACAGAGGCCACATACTGTAGGAGCACACTGTACACACAGACAGAACAGGAAAAGAATGGCTAAGATCATTCCAATGACCATCAGAATCTTCCATCCCCAGGCAGATATCAGTTCCCAGAACCACCCCATCAGTGACCAATCTCCTTTATCCACGTGAATAGATTCAGATATTTTATGCAGTTTAGAGATGGCTTGATAAACTGTTGGAGCGTTATCTGGTATGAAAATGCAACAGCTAGATTGGATGACCTTACATACCCCACCACGGTCTGCAAGTATGACGTCTAGAACCATACGGTTCTGCAAAGTCATGAGGCGATCCGCTTGGAGCTCAGCTGTCAAATTACCAAGGGCACCAGCCGTTACATTAACAGTGGATTCAACCACACGAGTCAGTTGTCTCAGGTTCCTACTATTGACCATCGGTCCCCAAAACGGCAGTAAACCCAAAAAGAAGTCTACCGCTTCCTGACCGGCAGTATCCTCCTGATTAACAACGCCTCTCACAACTCTGGTCTTGTGATAATCAGAGGCAGCAGTAAATGTTGGCGGTAGCAAGTTTGCAATATAACATGTGCCCGAGAAATCAGGGGGCAACCATGTATATGCTCGGTCATTGCAAACAAAATATGTACCCTTGGCAGCCAAAAACGCAGGGGAAAATTGTGATGGAAAAGTGTACGTTTCAGTACAGTCACTTTTTCCCAGTTGAGCTCTTGGATTCTGACCATTACCTTGTAAACAGAACCGACCTATGTGGGGTACGACCCAAATTGGGGATGAAATTTTTCGCTGCTTCTCGCCCAGACTAATGCTATACCCCGTCGCGTTCCAACCTACATAAGCTCGCAATTCATCCTTAGGAATAGATGAGTATGCGTCGATATCGCTGCTCATATCAGCAACTCCTTTCATTAAGGCCTTATTGTTCGTGCTAGGTCTGATCGAACGCGGTTGTCGCGGGGAGTAGGCATCTAATGCAAAAAGAAACATAGTCTGGAATGCCCATGACGATCCATTATAGCTAAACGGCAGCACTAGATATGGGATACCCTTATTAATGGTATATGGCATTAAACCACACACCCAGCAATTGGTTGTATTCATAACTAGTTGGTGCTGGTGCAGGAGTTGAATGAACGAGTTGTTTACAAACTCAGACCATCTAGCTTGTTCGTGTTCAGGCAGAGGGTGGAAAGAGTGTAAGGAGACACTAGGAGGAGGTATAGGCTGTACAGTGGGTGCAAATGGCACTTGAGAGGACAATAATACATATCCCACAGTAAACATCATCATACTAACTAGTGCAAACAGACATAATAATACAAAACGTTTGCTCTTCATTATTTTACATATTTTTTTCTTAAAGTTCATTTTCTCAGCGGGTCTCTCCATCTTGAAAAACTCCATCCTCTAATCATGCTGTTCACGGCGGGTGAGTTTCTTCTACTTAGGAATACACCTGTCAGTCCAGGGAATGCCCCAGACTAACCAGAACCGTTGACCTAACGTCTCCGGCTTGTACCCCAAAGTCTTGGCACCGCGACCCTACAGCTGAACCCGGATGGTGGTTCGAAAAAGAAAAACCAAAAAAAAGAAAATTTCTCAGATGAGAGAGAGCTGTACTGTCAAAAATATCAAAGAAAAATAATTTTTATTTGGCCATAGTTCTAGGCCTCAAGTTATAGCGTTCTCGTCCGGGTACTGTCTGATCTTGAAACAAAAGTTCAGGCTCTGTAGTATCCAATCGGATTGACGGTGGCACAGCTTCTTGCAGAATATTGTCACTTTCTCGCTCAGAGCTTGTTCCTTTCACACGCGCATCGCTAAAAGGCAGAAAACGAGGCACGGTCTCAGTTTCAGAATCAGCGATCCCCTCCTGGACCCACCGGTCATATGGCAAAGGCAAAGAGACCCTTTTACAGTGGACGGCGTGGATACAGTTCTTCTTTCCTTTCACTCGAACAGCCGATCTTGTAGAAAGAAGGACGAGATGGGGGCCGGTCCAACGGGGCTCATCATTCTTTGCCCGTTGGAAATTCTTCACCAGCACCCACGTTCCAGGATCGATGGGATGTCCTGGAGCTTCAGAGGCCTGAGGCAGAGTATCGTGCACCTGTTGGTGTAAAACACGCAATTTAGCCTTCAATTCATACAGATAGTCTAGCAGTATTGGATGTTCGATTTCACTGAATTTTGTAGGCCTTGGCACTCCCCATATATTGGCCGGGCGGCCAAACACTATTTCAAACGGACTAAGTCCCATTCGTGAGTGCACAGTCATTCTTGTTGACAGGAGTGCTAAAGGCAGCGCGTCAGGCCATTTAAGACCAGAGCTTGCTTGAATTTTAGCCAATTTAAGTTTTAAGGTGCCGTTATAGCACTCTACTAATCCAGCTGATTGGGGGTGATTTGCAGCGTGAAATTTCTGCTAAATCCCTAGCCCCTCACATACTTCTTTCATCACTCGACCCACAAATTCACTCCCATTATCACTCCAGACCATTCTTGGCATTCCAAATCTAGGGAAAAATTCTTTGACAAGGGCTTTAGCTGTGGACAAGGCAGTATTGTCTTTTAAGGGGTATGCTTCTATCCACTTTGAGAAGGCACAGACAACAACGAGTACATATTTTAAATTGTTGCACCTTTCCATGTGGATGAAATCTAGCTGCAAAACCTCGACCGGATACGTTGGAGGTGCAAAATGACCAGCTGAAGTTGGGGTTCCCCTACCAGGATTGTATTTCAGACACACCATGCAATTCTTGACCACATTCTCTGCACATTTGGGAATTCCAGCATTTTGCCATACTGGAGCCAACAACTTGAAAATCCCTTTTACACTAATATGGGCCATTCCATGAGCCATCGTCACCACTGCAAGCACATACGCATCGGGTAACAACCAACGCTGATGTTCTGACAAATCAACCCAACAACCTTTTTCCTCCAATATACCCATACTTTCTCTCCACTTGCTCAATTCTTTCTCTGTGGCTTCAGCTTGAAGGGACTTCACACTCTCTATCGTGTCTTCACACATTCCAACATCACCAACCCATCTTGCAGGGCCTGCAACATACATTTGATTATTTACATTCTTTGCCGTTTCTTTCGCAACTTCATCAGCAAATGCATTACCACGACCAACATCATCGGTAACTTTCTTGTGCGCACTGCATTTCACAATCGCAACTTGTAGCGGCAAGGTCAGTGACTCAAGGAGATCATTCACCAACTGACAATTCTGAATTTTGGTTCCATGCGAAGTCAGGAATCCACGTTCTTTCCACAAGCGCCCAAAACTATGGGCCACGGCAAACGCATACTGACTATCGGTGTATATGTTCACCTTCATACCTTTCGACAACACACATGCCCTCGTAAGTGCAATTAGCTCTGCTGCTTGAGCCGAGTTATGTGGTATACGTGCGGTTTCAACAACCGTGTGCAAAGTCGTAACAGCATATGCAGCAGTCGTATCACCATTCGGAAGCTTGAAGCATGAACCATCCACCTATAAGGTACCATCACACTCAGTCAAGGCAGTATCTTTAAGATCCACTCTCCCTTTTGTTTCCTCTTCTGTTCTGAACAGACAATCATGTTGTTCAATCTCATCTGTGTCTGCTGCAATCGGAAATAAAGTAGCTGGATTCAATGTGTTGCATCTTTTTATGTGTACATGACTCGCTAATAGTGTCAACTCATAACCTGACAATCGAGCACTAGTTAAGTGCTGTGTCTTGGTCCTGTTCAACAACGTGTCCACTGCGTGCGGAACCATCACAATTAACGTGTTATTCATTACTAACCCAGCAGACTGTCGAATAGAGACAGCTGCTGCCGCTGTGGCTCTCAAACAACTTGGCAAGGCCTTAGCTACCGGATCCAAGGTCGATGAAAAATACGCACATGGGCGCTGTTTGTCTCCAAAAGACTGTGTCAACACTGACAATGGACAACCTTCTTTCTCGTGAACATACAATGTAAAAGGCTTGCTGTAGTCGGGAGTGCCCAACACAGGAGCTGAACATAATGCCTCACGCAATTCAGAAAAACTTTTCTGACACTCTTCAGACCACGGGACGAGATTCGGTGTATCTTTACATGTCAATGCTATTAAAGGTTTTGCCAGCAAAGAAAAACTCGGGATCCACTGCCTACAGTAGGAAGTAATACCCAAGAAAGCACGCACTTCTCTCTGTGTTCTTGGCACGCTCAATTTTGCAATGGCCTGAATTCTTTCTGGGGTCAGTTTCCTTCCCTCCTTCGAAAAGAGATGACCTAAGTAGGTCACTTCTTGTCGACAATATTGCAGTTTTGAGAGAGACACTTTGTGATGGAAGGCAGACAAATGACGCAACAATGACACCTTAGCTTCTTTACAAATCTCCTCAGTATCCGCGGCGATTAGTAAATCGTCAACATACTGGATAAGGGTGGCACCACTAGGTAAAACAATTGCATCAAGCTGTGCTTTTAAAGCTTGGCTGTATATTGATGGGCTTTCACAGTAGCCTTGAGGAGCGCGTTTAAAGCGGAAGCTACGACCTCCTAGGCTAAAACCAAAAATGTCCCTACTTTCCTCTGCAATCGGGATGCTAAAGAAAGCATTCTTTAAATCAATCACTGAGAACCAAGCAGCGGAAGCTGGAATCATAGTTAACAAAGCAGTTATATCAGGGACAACTGGAAACTGTGGCACAACAATCTTATTTACCTCTCTAAGATCGATCACAAATCTGTAAACAGGTGGCTGTGAAGGGTCAGTACGTTTTAAAACAGGCAAAACAGGGCTATTGCAAACGTTACCTCTTGTCTCTTCAATTACATCCTTTTCAATCAGATCATAGATAATTGCTAGCAACGCTTTTTCACCTTCATTAGAGATCTTATACTGGGGAATGCGTGGCAATTTAACATTGGCTTTCAAAGTTACCACGTATGGCGGTATTTCCAAAAGGCCCACATCATTAAGACCAGAAGCCCAAAGAGCATCCGGAAGAGACAACAATTCAGCTGGCAGTTCATTCCTTGACAAATACATTGGAGAAATTACTTCCCTACCAAGTGTAAGTTGTACTCCCGAGGGGGAACAATATAATGTCGCATGTAATCTCTTCAACAAATCTAATCCTAACAGGTTTTCACCACAACCTGTCGTGAGGATAAGGGGTGCTTTCAGCTCACAAGGTCCAACAGAAAGGGTCATAGGACTAGAGATCGGGTTCCTAACCGGGGCGCCAGAAAAACCTACTGAAACATTCGTGTCGCCAGACAAAGGTGCGCCAGGGAGTTTTGAATGCATAATTGAACTTTTTGCAGCACCAGTATCCAACAGAAAAGGTTCTGACACACCCGCTGTAGTCACCTTGACATACGGTCCACTCTGATCCACTGGCACTGAAACAACTCCCTCTCTTTGTCTACGGCTATCCTAGTGATCATTACTTTCTACATTTTCATCCTCTGCATAATAGTCATTGTTATAGTACTGAGCTGTCCTACCAGTTGCATTGCCTTGCTGATCAAAACTATTAATCGTATTTTGAGATGGAAGGGGACGCGCATTCTGGGGAACATTCCCGCGTCCCCTACCTCTAGGAGCTTGTTGACCACCTCTACCTCTGGTGCTAAAAGCGCCATTAGCGCGCTGTAACAGAATAGGACAACTAAACTTGAAATGACCCTCTTCCTTGCAATATGAACATTGATTAGGGCCTACAGGAACACGTGGTTGAGAATACTTGTACCTTTGCACGTTTCTCTGAAACTGGGGCTGTTGCTGATAATCACCACGTGGCGGGTAAGCTTGCTGTAAAAGAACCTTCGTTTTCAATTCTTTCGTTTTCTTGTCTGCTTTATCTTTCTCATCCTTATCTCTATTTTCGTAATACTGTGCAGTAGCCAGTATTTGCGCTGATGAGGAAACAGCCCAAGAACTCTCTGAGTCTTTTAACTTCCTACACAACTCGGGAAGCAAATTATGCACAAATTTATCAACAAATAATCGTTGACCACCTTCCGTACTCATATCTTGACCACTGTGGTCAATAAACGTTTCCTCAAACCTGGTGAAGAAATCAGACACTGTTTCATCTTTCTTCTGCTTACACGCAGACAATTTATCCCAATTCACACGCATCGCGGGCATTAAAGTCTTCATGTAAGCAATGATTCTAGCAGGGAGTTCTGCTACCAAAGGGTCAGGCTTGGCACCACCATCTTGTCCGTCATTAGCAATAATAATATTAGCCCATGTGTCACCTAACTCTGCAGCATGATCTGCATTACGAACCAATCCCCACAAAGGCTGTGGAACAACATTTCCAAACAACATATCTATGTCAGCTAGATTCATGATACATGATCCTGCCGTCTGTGACAACTCCTTATAATATCCTGCAGGGTTTTTACGGGGATCAGGCAATGTCTGTTTAAGCGCTATTACTTCAGATCGTTTCCAAGGGACATGTACCCAAACACGCTGGAAATGAGCTGGAGCAGCAGCAATACCGCGACCGTCATCAGCCGCAACGGCTTCCTTCCATACCGGAGGGACTTCTCTCATAGGGTATTGTCGCACTTTTCCCTTTTTCCCTACAGCGAACTCTTGTTCGAACAGTGACTGATGACAATCCCCATTCCTGAAAGACAAGAATGTCGTAACTGCTCTATCAACGTTGGGGCCCACAATCGTGCCTTTGTCAAATTCAAACCGTAAGTGACACAAAACCTGCGGGCTTGAGTCTAGACCATGATCTTCCAATTCCTCACAGAGGAATTCACACATTTTATCAAAAACATATCTTTGCTTTGGTGCTTCCCATTGATGAAAAACACTTAGAACAGACTCCACATCATATCTCGAAGGGTAAACAATCCATCTATGTGCCATGCGGTCTAATACTTCTTTCTCTTCAGAACCAGGCCGCTGACTACGCAGCTGCTTACGCTTTGAGTCAGGGGTCGCACCAGACGACCCAAATAAAGGCGATATGAAACTAGTGACTGCACCAGCTATTCTTTGTCGTGTAGAAGGAGAGGGTGAGGCAAGAACAGGGGGAAAGACAGAGGGAAGCACAGTAGGTGTAGATGCAGATGCAAGGACAGTATCAGGGAGAGTGCCAAGGGAGGCAGTTGGTGCAGCAGGCAAAGTTGCAGAAGGCAAAGGGGGTGCAGGCAGCAAAGTCGGCGGCCCTTGAGGGGGCTGCACCACAAGAGCAGGCGCCGGCTGAGGAGGAGCTGGCGGCTGCAGGAAAGCTTGCGGCACATTAACTGGAGGCTGTGCATTTAAGGGTTGCGGAGGTGCTGTAGCACTCTGCGCATACGGAGGTGGCGAACTCAGCAAATGTGACATTAGGGGATCTTTCTCCTTTTCTTTTAACACATCTTGTTGAAGGTGCGGCAAAACTGGGTAACATTTATCGATCCCTAGTTTACGCTGTCTATGTAACTGCTCATTCATTTGTTCCTCCTCATTATCTTTAAATTGTACAGCTGCTTGCACCATCGACATACCTTTTTCTCTCTTATTACTTTTTGCTAATTTAATTTCCTTCAGTTTGGCTTCCTTTCGCCATAGGCGGAAAGAATCAAACATCGCCGGCCGGGCTTTCTTTTTAAATAATTTAACTTCCAAATTGTCTAAGATATCTGTATCGAAACTACCATTTTGGGGCCATTTTAAAACACCGTCCTTCCTGGTGTATCGGATCCATATTTCATTATATGCAATGGGGCCCACGCCATGTTTTACATAAAGCTCATAAATTGGAGTTCCAATTGGAGGAACCGGACACGAATCCTCTAATTGGGAATCCCTTTTACAACCCAAACAAAACAAGTTTCCAAATATACTAGAACCAGGCATCTTTGCTCACTAGTCTAGTTTCAAACTTCAAAGGATTATCAAAACGCGATAGTCTCGTGAATACACGAGTCCTTCGGCTTTGGCGCTTGCAAGCTCCAAATCAAAGCGATCCCGAAGGGATACCAAAACTAAGAACCAAACTAAGAATTAGGAGACGCTCCACTTATACTTAACTGAGGTATCGATGACGTCACCAGAAGACTCGGTTAATCGTTTCGCTCTACCAAATTTTCAAGGGTCCAAAACAGGGCGATAGTCAGGGCAGCAGTCCTTCGTAGCCGTCAGCAAGCGGGGAACCTCGCAGCAAAGATTTTCGGACCACGTCGACATGCAGGGGTCGATGAAGTGGCGGCCTTCCTCCAGAATTTCCACACGAAGCTCCTCACGAACCTCTGGCTTGGACCAGTACCGCTGAAATCCCCCCGAGTTGGGCGTCAACTGAAGTACTGAGGAATTTAGGACCCCAGCAGTGCCAGGGGTAGCACCCTATGACTTCGAGTTCTTCCTGTCTTGGACCACAGAAACACAGAGTCTTGTGGTGGCGTCAAAGATCGTTTTATTATTGACTGCAGCCAGTAACAGCAATCCTAGAAGTACACACGGGTATGTTCTCAGGAGACTGCTCAACATTACAAAACCAGTCTTCTCCTTATATACAAAATATCATGCTTCAGGCACACATTCCTCGTTTTACGATATGGTCATTCATATGTATTCATTACAAACGAAAAGGCAGAGTCATGATGACCATCCCACATTTCAGTTCAGCCAGCCCACAATTATTTACCCAGCGAGGCTCAGATCCATCATCAGATATCAGCAGACCCCAATAAACACGGGCACCTCCTCCTCGTAAAACAGGCCATAAAGCAGGAAGCAGAGTCAGGTGTGAAAGAGATTTGTTGGGGGTTGTGTGGGATGAAAGGCTTTATGGTGTGTCAAGCCCTGATGCTAATCACAGGTGGCCGTAGGAAGGGGAGCTCGTGAGACCGGACTGACCTCGGGCAGTGGAGCCAGTTCGCACAGGTCACAGAGAAGTCAATAGAAGGCACATGTGTTCTGAAGGCCGTAGCATGGCCTTAATGCGCAGCCTATGTGAGGGCAACCATAAGATGGCTACCGCTCTAAAATGGAACCCACGAAGTCAATGTGTAATATCGTATACAAAGTGAATTTATCGATGAAACGTTATGCAAAACACTTGTACATACCGCATTGGCCATTCGCGGTTCGCTGATACCGAAATAGGCAGGGTAGGGCCATGCCTCCTACGTGGTCCAAAAAATTAAAAGTACCACACACTTTTTATTAGTCCGTATGCTTGTCAGTTTACTTTCCTCCATTTCTATTGGTTGTAGCCTGTTTCTCCTCTGTGTCTCTCTTATCAGTTTTTTTGTGACTTAAATACACATTCCAATCCACGCTGGAGGTTTGAACTTTTTTCTTTTGGCCAACGCTGCACGCATTTTACTGGTTCCTTTTTATCGTTCCCTCTAAACTCCTAGGGGCAGATTTATGTTTCCTGGCGCATCCCTGCAAATCAGCAGGGATGCGCCAGGAAAGATGCGTCACGAAAGTTTACCCTTGCGCCACAATAGATGCGCCGCATATACAATGCAGCGCATCGTGGCGCAAGGATAAACAGATGCGTGACGCATCTGATGGCGGAAGGTTGTGCGACGCAGCTCCAGCAAGGCTCGGGGGTGCCCTATTTTTACAATGCTGCGTCACTCCTTACGCCTGCTTCAAGCAGGTGCAGGGTTTTGACGCAGCATGGCCGGAAAAGTGACTGAGTGAAATCTTGTAGATTTCACTCAGCCGCTTTTCGGCGGCGTTCCTGCGCCGGAACGCCCCCTCCCTGTACAGGTACGCCCACATGTGGCGCAAGCTTTACAACGTGACGCATCTCCCTAGATGCGTCATGTTGTAAATGGGGCGCAACATGGCGCAGGGTTTACGCCGCCGCTGCGTCGGTGTAAAAGTGGCGCAAGTCCGTTATAAATCTGCCCCCTAATATTGTTATGTTTTACTACCAAACAGACAGCCACAATTGCAGTTACCTGCACTTAAAAACGGCTTGATTTAAATGGTGCTGTGGCACCTTGGCTAAAAGATCTATGGACCCCACTTAACACAGATTATTGCAAAATTATACTACTGAATAGATAGTCACAAGTGTTTTATCTAGCAGGCACTAGGGTCATGATTTTAATGGTGCAGCAGGTGAGTGACACCGGACCAAAAGCTCTAGGCACACCACTAAACAACTAATATTGCTATACTTTGCTACAAAACAAGCAGTCACAAGTGCAGTTACCTTGTAGGCAATAGGATCATGATTTAAATGGTGAAGCAGGTGCAGTGCCACAAGGGCCAAATGTTGTCATAACTCCTCTAAACACCAAATATTGCTATATTTCACCACTAAATAGGCAGTCTCAAATGCAGTTATCTTGCAAGCAGTAGGGCCATGATTTGAATCATGCAGTGGGTACAGTTGCACGAGCCCAAAAGTTGTCATAACTCCTCAAAAGATCTAATATTGCCATATTTTACTACTAAACAGACAGGCACAATTGTAGTTACCTTGTGGTTGAAAGGGGGGTGATTTGAATGGTGTAGCAGGTGCAGTGGAGCCATGGTCAAAAGCTCAAAGGACCCCACTAAACCCCGATTATTGCTAAATGTTGCTACTGAACACACTGTCACGAATGCAGTTATCTAGCAGGCAGTAGGGCCATGATTACAATGGTGCTTTAGGTGCAGTGACACCAGGATCAAAAGTTCTGGGCACACCACTAAACAACTAACATTGCTATATTTTACAACTAAACAAGCAGTACTAAGTGCAGTCATCTAGCAGGCACTGGGGTCATGATTTCAATGGTTCCGCAGGTGCAGTGGCACCGGTACCAAAAGCTCTAAGCACCCCACTCAACACCCATTATTGCTTTAGTTTACAACTAAACAGGCAGTCAAAATCCCAGTTACCTTGCAGGCAATGGGCTCGTGATTGAAATGATGCAGCAGGTTCAGTGGCACCGGGAAAAACGTTATCATAACTCCTCCAAACACCAAATAGATTCAGTAGCACCGAGCCCAAAAGTTGTTAGAACTCCTCCAAACACCTAATATTGCTCTATTTTTCTACTAAACAGGCAGTCACAATTGTAGTTGCCTTGCAGTTAAAAGGGTCTTGATTTAAACGGTGGAGCGACACCGTGGTCAGAAGCTCTAGGGACCCCACTAAACTCCGATTATTGCTAAATGTTACTACTAAACAGACTGTCACAAGTGTAGTAATCGAGCAGGCACTGGGGTTATGATTACAATGGTGCAGCAGATGCAGTGACACCGGAACCAGAAGCTCTTGGCACACCAATACACATAATTTTGCGATATTTTACAACTAAACAGGCAGTCACAAGTACAGTTACCTTCCAGGCAATGGGGTCATGATTGAAATGGTGCAGCAACTGCAGTGGCACCTGGGTGAAAAGTTGTTACAACTCCTGTAAACACCCAATGTTGCTATATTTTACTACAAAACAGGCAGTTGCCAATACAGTTCTCTTGCAGGCACTAGGGTCATGATTTAAATAATGCAGCCAGTGCAAAGGTCTAGGAACCCCTCTAAACACTAACTATTGCAATATTTTACTACTAAACAGCCAGTCACTAGTGCAGTGAGCTTGCAGGCAATAGAGTCATGTTTTAAATGTTGCTACAGGTGCAGTGGTACCAGGCCCAAATGTTTTCATAACTTCTCCAAACAACAAATATTGCTATATTTTACTGCTAAACAGGCAGTCATAGGTGCAGTTGTCTAGCAGGCACTAGGGCTATGATTTCAATAGTGCAGAAAGAACAGTGGCACCGGGACCAAAAGCTCTAGGCACCCAACTAAACACCGATTATTGCTATATTTTTCAACTAAACTGGCAGTCACAAGTGCAGTTATCTTGCAGGCACTAGTGTCATGAATCGATCATGCAACAGGTGCAGTGGCACCGGGCCCAAAAAGTGTGGAACTATTTTTCTAGCATTAAGGCTGCACAGCATTTACTGTTTACCGATATTTATCTTCCCCTGGCTGCAAGCATTTAAAACATGCTTGTTTAACTGTGCTTTAATGGTTGGAACTTTTAACAAATTTTCATGGTCTTTATGATATTGTTCCAGAAGTAAAGTTGAGTGTTTTTCTGTGTCTGGCGTGCACCTAAAAAAAGTGATTTCAGTGCTTTACATGAGCATACTCCATGGTGCCCTGAAGGGATGTTTTAACATCCTTTTTCCATTTGGACAGTATCTATAGAGCACTACAGTGCCGGACCACTGCCGCAGAGTCTTGGATTGTAAACACAATCATGTGCCAGTTCTAAAAGTATTCCTTGAATTTTGTAATTGCAGCCTGTTCCTTCTACTGGCCGGGAAGGGAGGCTGTATAGATTCAAGAGCAGTGAATTTGAAAGTTCCAGCTCCTGGGCATTGTTGTCACATTGCGTCAAAATTTGCCTTTGTGAGCAAGCATGTTTGGTAATTGTATGGGATTTGTGCTAGTCTTCTTTTTACAGAATGTATCTATTATTTTGGAATACTGTTAAATTTAAAAAAACTGTTTTTTTCTTTTTGTGTGAGTTCTCCACTTTTGTAGCACCAAGGGGCTGATTAAGATGTTGTTCGGAAACTGTTCTAAACAAATTGGTCTCGGAATCGTTTCCGAACTAATCGGGTTCTGCGAGTCAGAACGACCGATTACAACACTTCACAACATCATTCGGTCAGACTTGGATTGAATTCAATGGGAGCCTGTGTTCTGAACGAGAAAACAGGCATTGGCATAGCCAATAGGTCTCTCTTTTGGGACTTTGTGTGTTTAGCCAGAACTTTTGTCTATGTTAAAGAGCATTATGGCTGCTGTGCATCATGCTGAAAAGTTTTGATACAAAGTGTTAAGCATTTTTGTTACTTTTATACAAACGATGACGACATTATATACAACTGAACAACCTAATTAAAAAATGATTTTAACATAAAAAATGTCTTCCGACCTGTTGTCATGCTTGTTTGTTATATTTTTTTTTGTTCTGGGGGAACAGGACATAAATAACGGGGGAGTGGAAGTTGGAAAACAGTAATTTAATTAGAACACGAGCAGTGGACGGACACTTGGGGAGAATCAACAGATGCCAGATTCTGAGGGCAGACTGACGTGATGCTAAGGTAATGTTTAGGTGATGCTTAGGTGTGTGTAATTATGTGGCTCTGAGTGGTAATATGTGTAGTGTATTTATGTTGCATTGAATATAGTAATTGTGATGTGTGAATATGTGGTACTGAGTGGTATTATGTGGAGTGTATTTATGTTGCATTGAGTTGAGTGTAATTACATGGTGTGTAATTATGTGGTACTAAGTGGTAATATGTGAAGTGTATTTATATTGCATTGAGTAGAGTGTAATTATGTGGCGTCGAATTATGTGGCACTGAGTGGTAATATGTGGAGTGTATTTATGTGTTACAACAAACAAATGATGGACGGAATGCTGACAATGCATACATTCTCCCCCAGTCAAGAGATCTGGGTTAAATCCATCGTTCTTTTGCCCACTACGCCACCCCAGTTTAGACATGGCCATATGCAAATTGCAAATCAGTCTTGACCCTGTGCCTCATGGGAACAGTCCAGCCCGAACTGCCAAGCCATGTCTTCCCTGGACCGGAATCAAGCATCCTAGGACCGGTTTCTGGCTATCAGCCGTCATCAGCCAGGATAGCTTGACTCCAGTGGCGTAGTGAGCATGGGTCCCACGTCTGGGAATACCCATCCCACTTAGGGCGAAAAGCTTTACAACAAACAAATGATGGACGGAATGCTGACAATGCATACATTCTCCCCCAGTCAAGAGATCTGGGTTAAATCCATCGTTCTTTTGCCCACTACGCCACCCCAGTTTAGACATGGCCATATGCAAATTGCAAATCAGTCTTGACCATGTGCCTCATGGAAACAGTCCAGCCCGAACTGCCAAGCCATGTCTTCCCTGGACCGGAATCAAGCATCCTAGGACCGGTTTCTGGCTATCAGCCGTCATCAGCCAGGATAGCTTGACTCCAGTGGCGTAGTGAGCATGGGTCCCACGTCTGGGAATACCCATCCCACTTAGGGCGAAAAGCGTTACAACAAACAAATGATGGACGGAATGCTGACAATGCATACATTCTCCCCCAGTCAAGAGATCTGGGTTAAATCCATCGTTCTTTTGCCCACTACGCCACCCCAGTTTAGACATGGCCATATGCAAATTGCAAATCAGTCTTGACCCTGTGCCTCATGGGAACAGTCCAGCCCGAACTGCCAAACCATGTCTTCCCTGGACCGGAATCAAGCATCCTAGGACCGGTTTCTGGCTATCAGCCGTCATCAGCCAGGATAGCTTGACTCCAGTGGCGTAGTGAGCATGGGTCCCACGTCTGGGAATACCCATCCCACTTAGGGCGAAAAGCGTTACAACAAACAGCGTTGCATTGAGTAGAGTGTGATTATGTTGCATGTAATGATGTGGCACTGAGTGGTATTATGTGGCGTGCATGTTGCATTCAGTAGAGTATAATTATGTGGCGTGTAATTATGTGGCACTGAGTGGTAATATGTGGAGTGTATTTATGTTACATTGAGTAGAGTATAATTATGTGGTGTGTAATTATGTGGTACTGAGTGGTATGTGGAGTGTATTCATGTTGCATTGAGTAGAGTGTAATTATGTGGTGTGCAACTATGTCGCACTGAGTGGTATTTTGTGGAGTGTATTTATGTTGCATTGAGTAGAGTGTAATTATGTGGCATATAATTATGTGGCACAGTGGTATTATGTGGAGTGTATTTATGTTACATTGAGTAGAGTGTAATTATGTGGTGTGTAATTATGTGGTACTGAGTGGTATGTGGAGTGTATTCATGTTGCATTGAGTAGAGTGCAATTATGTGGTGTGCAACTATGTCGCACTAAGTGGTATTTTGTGGAATGTATTTATGTTGCATTGAATAGAGTGTAATTATGTGGCATATAATTATGTGGCACAGTGGTATTATGTGGAGTGTATTTATGTTGCATTGAATAGAGTGTAATTTTGTGACGTGTAATTATGTGGTACTGAGTGGTAATATGTTCATTGTATTTATGCTGCATTGAGTAGAGTGTAATTATGTGGCGTGTAATTATGTGGTACTAAGTGGCATTATGTGGTTTGTATTTATGTTGCATTGAGTAGAGTGTAATTATGTGGCGTGTAATTATGTGGCACTAAGTGGTATTATGTGGTTTGTATTTATGTTTCATTGAGTAGAGTAATTATGTGGCTTGTAATTATGTGGTACTTAGTCGTATGTGGAGTGTACTTATTTTGCATTGAATAGAGTGTAAATAGTGTAAATATGTGCTGTGTAATTATGTGGTACTTGCTGGTACTATGTTGAGTGTATTTATGTTGCATTGAGTAGAGTGTAATTATGTGGTGTGTAATTATTTGGCACTGAGATGCAGTGGTCATGATGAGTGATGCTGTGGTGCGTTGAGTGATGCTGTGGTGGCGCTGAGTGATGCTGTTGTGGTGCTGAGTGATGCTGTGATGCTGTGGTTACGCTGAGTGATCCAATGGTGGCGCTGAGCGATGCAGCGGTGATGCTGAGTGATGCTGTGGAGGTGCTGAGTGATGCTGTGGTAACGCTGAGTGATGCTGTGGTGGGACTGAGTGATGCTGTGGTGGCGCTGTGTGATGTTGTGGTGGCGCTGTGTGATGCTGTGGTGACATTGTGTGATGCTGTGGTGTTGCGGTGTGTTGCTGTTGTGGCGCTGTGTGATGCTGTGGTGATGCTGCGTGATGCTGTGGTAGTGCTGAGTGATGCTGTGGTAGCGCTGAGTGATGCTGTGGTTGCACTGATTGATGCTGTGGTTGCGCTGAGTGATGCTGTGGTGCTGCTAAGTGATGTTGTGGTGACGCTGAGTGATGCTGTGGTGGTGCTGAGTGATGCTGAGGTTGCGCTGAGTGATGCTGTGGTTGCGCTTGTTGCTTCACGATGACACACCAGCAGCAACCCAGGCATTTATACATCTAAAAATACATGCTAATGTCTTGTTCATGTAGTGCTCGCCGCCCGTCTTTGTACAAAGCTGCAGGGTGAATCCATCACTGAAACTGTAGTGAATGTCAGTCAGTGCACACTGTTCTGGCAGTGACAGGTGGGTTCTCACGTCCTACCCTTTCTCCGTTGTGCTCTGCTTTCCCTTTATTGCAGATATTAGTGAACATCGGAGGCAACTTCGACTCTGAGTGAAACACTTTTATATCACCCAGGAAGGGGATTTAAAGCTTTAATTTCCACGTGGTGAAAGTGTATGACAGGCAGACAATTACGCGGAAAGAATGCGCGCTATATAACAGGACTAACATCACAAAATATGCTGCACACGCCAGTATTTAACGAGGTGCGATTTAAAAAATATTATGTAATCCGAACTTGTAAAATGTACATATACCCATAGGGTTTTCAGGCGCTAGTGAGGAGACTGAAAGTGACAGCAGTAACAGGGAAAACAAGCGCAGAGTTTAACAAGAAAAAAAAGTGAGCACCATCTGTTTGCAATTACCGCAAACGTGATAATTGGAAACAGATGGGGTTAAAGCTCGCTCCTGCGGACCCTAGGCCATCGACCAAACAAGGCGGGACAATCACCCACCTTGCACCAATTGCGTACTGTGTTTTTAAAAAAGACACATGCACAGGCCAATTTCAGGGTAAGAAAAAAAAGCACACGCACAAGCGTGTGTTCAGAGCTCTAAAGCCCTTACTTAATGCCTCGCAGAGCAGCGCAGGTGCGCTGGCTCAGGCAAGACCTAAAAAGGGGTGGTTGGGGAAAACCTTGCACCTTGTGGCAGGCACCCCATGGTGCCTACCACATTGTGCATGGTTGTGAAGAGGGATCCCTTGTGTAACCCCCACGGGCCCCAAATGGACGTCTCCTGGTGAAGGGGGCCCCTAACAGACCCCCAAAGACAGATTCCGACAGCCGTTTTGTGTCCGGCAGACTGAATCGGAACGGCTAATCGCTTGTTCGGAAACCATGTCCACGAAGCTGTAAGATTCGGCTCCGAAAGACTCGGGCTCTACAAATGCCTTTAGGAACCAAATCGGACACCCCAAATGGTTTCCAGGCATCAGAATTGGTCATTTGTAAATGTGTAGGATTCAAGTCAGAAACAAGGGTTCAGCATCGGATTCTGCAATACCGAATCCCATTTCCGAACGACATTGTATTCGGCCCCAAAGTGTTTAGCTTAGTAAGGTGGTAAGACTGGCTTTTATCCGGACTGGCTTTTATTGTGCAGATTGTATTGTTCTAGCACCAAAAGCATGTTCTATTGTTTGCTTTATTTTCAATTGGCCATATGACTAAGACATTTTTTACTTGAGCAATACTCTGTAAACTGAAGCACGAGTCATTTCCTTCTAGTGAGAATTTTGCCGGCCATCTTCCTGTGGATACAAAATGCATTCATATTTATCTGTATAATTTTAATGAGCGGTATTTTAGCTTAATATTTGCTAAAATGGGTTTGAGTTCTCCAAAGTAATTTAAACAGTCTCATGTTTTTTCGTTGAACACTAACTGCACATTTTTAAAACAGGCAAAGTGCAGTTATCTAGCAGGCTCTAGGGTCATGATTTCAATGAAGGTGCAGTGCCACAGGGCCTTACTAGTAAAAATGCCTTGAAAAAAACACAGTATTTGTTACAACATACAAACTTCAAAGTATTTAGCACGATAATTGAAAATGTCACAGTGTACTGTTTAAATATAAAAAAGTAAACCATAAGTAACACAATGCCAATGATAATACAAGTGCAAATATTTACAATATGCTTGTTATTGTTTCAGGGTTTATGTTCATGTTTACGTTTTTTCACAATAATAAAATAAAGGTGCAGTGCAAAATAAAAATAAAATTTGTAAGAGACATCTGTAAAAATAAAAAAAGCTTGCCCATCTCAATAAAACAATAATCTCACTTTCAGTGTGTTTCTTTCACTTATATCGCACATCTGCTCAAATGCTCATTCGAAAAATGTGAAGTTTGCTTTCATTTGTTTATCTTAACAATGGACAATAAACAAACACCTTTTCATCTAGTTTTCGTAATCTTGGTTTTTTGGGATTTGTAAAAACAGAGCTTATGCTGTACATATATGTTTTTTCATCCACCCATGACCTATTTTCTCCAAAGTGGCACCACTTTCAAGACTACTTATCAGGAGCATGTTTCTTTATCTTTGGCCTCCACCATATACCTAATCCTCCCTCTTTATAATACAATTAGTAACAGCAAAATATATTGCATTTTTCTACATAAACAAGTCATAGCAATCTAACAGACTTTCTGTAACTTATAATTCACAGCTACTCAGCAAACTGCAACTTAAAACAAAAAAGCTTATTATTAATCACATAGGCAAAACCTAATGCATTTCCTAATGCTTGTTTTTCTTGCTTGCTGGCATTGTTTCTGGGCCACTGTTTACAATCAGATAATTATTTAGTATATTAGTATATTCTTCTAGTGCTCAATTCCCAAAGGCAAATGTTGTCGTAAGCGTATGTTTAAAGCCAAATCTACCTGTTCTATGCTTTTCAGGAACCACAAGTGCAGAGTACTCTAAACACGTAAATCCCACTCAACGCTTGGAAAAATAACCTTGGAAGTTTGTTTGTTTGCAGGGATTCACAAACTCCTGTCATTCCCATTTCCACCTTGGAAAAGGTGGGATTTTTACTGCAGCCAAAGAGTAGCATAGAATTCTGTGCAGGGTGGAAAGAGAAAGGGATCAGCTCCAGATTTAATGAGGAGGTAGTGGAGGGATTTTCTCTGCGGAAAAAATATTTTTCACAGGGAATCCTATTTCCCTTTTCTGGAGTTCCCTGCTATAGACAGCTCTGTGCAGCGGGAATAGGATGCTGATGGGAATGTCACATGACCTCACTGGAAGTATGCCTGTGGACCTATGTCTGGCATGGCTTTCCTGACATACCCTGGGGAATGTTTGTGAATTTGAGAAAGTTGGAGGATCATGGGCCACATGTAGTAAGCATTTTTGCAGTCAGGAATAGCCGATTGGGCCATTTCCGACAACAAAAATACTTTTGCATATGTGTACAACTCACACAGCATTTGTGAAGATTTTCCTGCTGCTTAGAAACTGTAACATCTGAGCAGAAGGCCCTAAAATAAATATGTCTATGGGCTGGATAAAGATGTAAACTGCTTGTTTTCATCTCCACAGCCAAGAATCACTCTCATTATCAGTGGCAGCTGGTATCATTTAAAAGTAGTGAGGCGTAAACGTTCGGGATGAGTGCCCTATGTCGAGCAAACGTAGCGAGCGAGGCCGACCGTCAGAGAAGGTTGGGGGGTATTCCCCTGGGGAACATTTTTAAAACAAAGTGTAAGTATAAGGCAATATACAGATTTTAAAGCATCTCTTTGGCTTGTAGCAGGCAGAAATCTACCACTAGGATACCCACCACCAAAAATAAACAGTATTGAATTTTACCCAGGGCTTCAACTTGTACCTAGACCTGAGCTCTGCCTTTCTAAAGCATCATAACCTTCACGGAATATCTGACATTCATGATTGTGTAATCAGAGTTTCGGAGTCAAGTCTTCCTATGAACCTCGGAACCACACATATGGATTCATAATATTCAAATTGTATTGTTACCTACTTTCTTTCAAAATGCTAATACCACCAGGTCACGGAATCTCCGAGAAAAGCCACCCACCCACTGCATAGTCTATGGAACACAAAGCACTGTGCATCACAACAACACGATACCCAGCAGCACACACTTTGCCCACCACTTCATATGGAGGGTCCAGATAGCACCCAGTACCTCAACCAACACCTAGGATCATGTGGCACATCATCATAGAGAACCCAAATTGCCCAGTAACATACCCACCAGACACTACTCAGCATACCACTGCACTTCCGAGAGAATAATCTAAAGGCCATTTCCAAGGGAGTATTCCACGGGGACCAGGAGTGCCAGAAGCCCAATCATGTCAAATATGGCTGGATTTTAGTAAACAAGCAATGGCGGTGTGGGGGGCATTACTACCCTACATTAGGGCACAACCTTTCCCCACTCACCCCCACTTCCCACCTCCCTTGCTCATTGGCCATTGCACAGACCCAGAGAATACTAAACACCACAGATGCAGCCCAAGAAATCCCAATACCCCATAGCACAACCCAGGAGAACACCCAAAAATACACAATACCCCATAGTGCAGTCCAGGAGAATATCCAAGACTCGGAGGTGAGAGAAGCTGTACCGAGCCCAGACCCAAGGATGGACGAGCTGCCACTCCTGGATCCTGTGTTTCCATCCTGAAGTATGCCACAGACGTGCATGAGTCATCAGGCAGAAACACATTGTTGTTATGTGTTGGTGATAGGGGAACTGATTCCCCTTATCTCCATGTTGATTTTTAATACCACCTGATACCTCATGTGAATATAAAGGTCTGTTTAGGATATCACATTGTTTTTTAATCTTTATAGTTCATGGGATCGTTCTTAGGTAAAAGTGCTTCCATCTCTTCAGATGTAGGCTTGCTCTCCATCAAACCATTTTTTAGGAGAGTGTGAGTAGTCCTATGATGAAGCATGACACCTGGTGGTGTGTAAGGACATTTTTGTGTATGTCTAGTAGAAGATTGTTCTAGGTGGAGTCTTAATGGATATATAGAATAAATTAAATCTTTGGTGGCTTTGTTGTGTCAAAAGTATTGTGTTTGGAGGCCAGCTCACCCTTGAGGCCCCATAGCCCCAAGTTCCCTACCGTGAATATCCTCCAGGGTTGTGTGTATGGAGGTATGAGTTCCTACTGTCATTGGTTTAGTAACACACAGGGGCTATGGTTGTCTCCTCATTGAGGATTGGTTCTCAAAGTCCCTCTACTCATGAACATGTGACTTACTAACACTATATCCTGATTGAGGGGCGAAGGTTGAGGCATTCTCTTCAAAGAGTTCCTAGTGTTATCTGCTCACTAAAGTCCCAGAGAAAGTTCCCTCACTAAGGCTTAGAAAGGGCATAGAAAGGGAGAGCATTTGTTGACCTAAGTATATAGTCAGAAGACCATCCATCTGCTAAGGCCTGAGGGTCCAAAGCATTCCACCTCTCTCACATATGTCTGGTCAATGGTTGTCCCATCATTGAGGCCTGACATTCTTAAGGCATCTTAATGAGATACTGGGTTTAAGTACCATCTTCTCGCCAATGTGTGGGATTCTATGGTTATTTCTTCACTGAAACATTTAGTTTTAAGTGTGTCTTGTCACTAAGGCAAAGGGAATTAAGTGCTGTCACTCAATCAACAAAGAGATTCTAAAAAGCCCTCTCTACGCTGATGTCTTTGTAAGCCAGTTGCTCTACACACTCTCTCTTCACTGATGAGGTTATTCTGAAGGCATTAATTCCCAGAGTTACCTTACTGGAGTAGAACTGTAAGGCCTGCACTTTACAAATCAAAATTCTGCACAAGAAAAATTAACCCTAAAAATGCTACTGAAACTGGAAATTGCAGACCACACAGACATTCTCTGCTTAGGGTGAACAGGTACGTCAAGTCAACTTTTTTAGAAGCTGTGGCCTGCAGGTTATAGCCAGATAATAGTGTTGTGTTTCGATTTAGATACCCGTATATACGTTTCCCTGAATCATGTCCTTATATAGGCACAACTCGCTTTGCCCTTATTTAGGCACAGAATCCCAGTCCTTATTTAGGCATTAGCCATGCTAACCAAATACAGGCATGGTCACCTACATCCGTCCATCCCACGTCACAACGAGTTCTTAGAAACCAGACCCTTAAGTCAAACGGTACTTTCCCTAGCTAGGATTATTGATTTCTCCAAGAACTCATCTATTATGCATGAACTACTGTTCCTTAGCGGTTCATCCATGACGTCTTCCTCTGCCAGACTCTACGTCAATGCTAGCATTCCTAAGCACTCTCCAGGTATAAATATACCTTCCCTTACCATGGCAAACTACGGCACGACTCAGCACGACTTGACTGCACGGTTCGCCACGGCAAGTTCGGAAGAGACCATATTGTGGCCTGACGCACTGACCAGACACTGTCATCCCTGCTCGCAGAGAATCCAGCTTCCAGTGTTCTGACTCCTTTCGCGGGGTGTTAGAGTTTGAGACCCGGAAAGAGATTCCCACCTCTCTCATTATAAAGGTATGGAGCTGACAAGAACCTAGAGGGACTCTTGGTATACTAAACCTAGTATATACCATACTATAGAAAACAGCACCTACTTCTTACCTCGTACTACACTTAGGTTAGGTACACTTGGGTAGAACTATTTAGAAGCATCAGATGAGTATTCACTTTTTAGCCTGTGTTATTTATGTATGTATATATGATTATATGTCATAGCTAAAAGACAATGCTATTGCAGTATTATTTCTTCTTACTGCTTAAGCTGTGCGTATTATACCTTGCTTACTGTCTAATGATTGTTATAGCTCATATCTCTTACACAACAAAACAAGACTGTTCACTAAATCCTTTTATTGAAACGCCCATCTATCTATTTCTGTGTAACTCTGAAGAAACTAAGCATGTATGATTGACTGAGTGAAACTGTTATATATTGTTTCCACGATTCTGAGACGTGTTCCGATTCTAAGGGAAACAAAGTTGTCATGTTTATGCGGTTGTCAGAAACTAATCCCTTCTTGTTCATTCGAGAAGTTTCTAGTAACCTCTGAGTTAGCTGGCACACACAAGTAATTACGTTTAATGTACTTGATAGGGGCATACTGACCTCAGTCCTATGCCACAAATATAGTGTATATTATTCCAAAGCGCAGAGCCTATAAGGGAAATAGTAACTACACTACATGGCGCCCAAAAGTTTGGTAAGGCACTAATTTAATGCTAAATACTGAAGTAACTCAGTCGTGCTTTTCACAGAGACCCCTACTCATAATACTCCATAAGACGTCTGGAGTGGGTAGGGATAATATCCGCCATAGCTGAGTAGGATGAAAATCCTATGTATTAGCTGTTTGGTTTGTTCAACGTTGAAGGATACAGTGTTCCAAAATATTGTGCACCTTATCTTTGTTCCCTTGAAACTTGTTCTACATTTTTCATTAAACAAAAATGTGTGATACAGAGGCTCCGGCTGACCAAGTCGCAACAGGTTTTAATACTACAGGTTTAATTGAAACCGATGAGGGTGTTATAAACATCCATCCAAATTTAGGGAGAGCCATCACTCTAAAACTTATAAAACATGGCCTGACACCAAGAAGTGGTAAAGCAGTTTTTGTGATAGAGGCACATCAATCTTTTCAGGCAGAGGTATTCTACATTCCCAGAATCAAATCCAGTAACAAAAATGTTTCACTTCTTCAAAGAAGATGAACCAACCGAGGAATACATTCCCTTCGAGGATGTTGAAATTCCACTCACATACCAGGAGCATCAGCTCTGGTTTAAAGGCGCCCTAAAACATTACAATGACATTACCAGGCTCGGCCCACTAGGTAGACCAGGAGCAACATTGAAGGAATGTCAGACGATTAATTACTCACTCAACTCAAAGACTTAATAAAACTTTACAGGCAGTTAGTACAATATGTCATGCGGACTTTAACAGTCCAATCACCAATAACCATTCCAAATCAAACCCCTCACCAGGGGAATACACAAAAAATTACTACTCAGACGTTACATGCAGTCATAGGTAAAATGCCCACAAAATGTGAACAAATTCCATTCTGGATAGCTCAAAAAATTACTCAAATCGAAGCAGTATTTCCTAATACTAGCCCTTATGAGAAACACAGAATTATAACAATCTGTTCACCAATGGGGATCACACCACATCTGGAAGACTGCACCATTCGGGGCACAGTCTTTGCTGCCATCTATACTAAAACACATGGTGTTCGGTCTATTGCGGTAATGCCTGATGTCCTGAAACAAATTCAAAATTAATACGGGGCAGAGCCTGCTCTGAACTTAGGTATGAAATTACTGAAAAACTTCGACCAGGTCTCAACAATACTATTATCTAATATTAAAGGAGAGGCAGCATCAGTGGCGATCCGCCAGAAATTAAGGGAATTTGATGTAACAGAACATCAACATGAACTACACAGAATAATAGAAAACTCCTATGAAGAATTAGGCAGAGACAGTTTAGGTGGAAAACCAGTTAAACCACAACTGTCTGAGGGTCCTGAAAAAGACTCTGTTAAACACAATCCTAAATCTTCTAAAAAGTGGGAAAACAAAAAACAGCATTCAAAAGAGAAACGTTCTCAATCCCGAGGTAGGTCTCCTCAAAAGGAGCACTCTGATATAACCTCAGGAATAGGGATAATTCGAAAAAACCTGACAGTTATCAAGATACTGATACACGTTCCTCTGGTACTTTTCAGACATCTTCACAGATATCCGAAAGAAGAGGACTGTCAGATCACAAGGAAGAACTTGTGAAGTCCAGAGACGATCAACACGTTCAGAAAAACAAACCAAAACCTCAATTCAACAAGAAAAAGGTCAGACATGCCGAAAATCCTGAGGACACAACTCAAGAACGGAAAATGAGCTCAGACAATGCTGGAAAGTGCAGCAGAATTAACAATAGCTCACCAGAACCTGAAGGGTCTTCTGGAGACAGTGGACTTGAATGAGTACATAACAGTTGAAATTGTAGACACCAGGGTTAGTTCTCCACAAATGTTATATGAAATAACACTCCGGATAGAGGGAGACATACCAAGAAAAGTGAAAGCACTCTTTTGGGAGAAGCTTTCAAGGGGTTCTGACATACTTCTAGCAGAAAAAGACTGGCCACCAGAATTTGTCAGGGAGTGCCCACATGACGAAGACATCATTATGCCAGCCTTCTCCAACCATGTTCCTATACATTTAAAATATACTTATGCCAGGAAATGGGCAGTAGCCCAGGCCCCAGCATTATACAAAAATCATGTAGGATGAGATGAGGACTGACCTCACCACAAAATCCAATTAAAATGTCAACCTACTGCACAAAGGCAGTACCCAATTAACCAAGAAGCTAAAAAACAGGTCGGGGAGATCTTAGATCAACTTGAATACCAAGGGGTGATTGAAACTTGCACCTCATCAATGAACAATCCTTTGTTTCCTGTTTCCAACCAGACAACACATATCGTCTAGTTTTGGACTACAGACACCTGAACACTTGTTCTAAAACGTTTGCCGTGCAAAATGCACCCAGTACAGCATTAATGAATAACATTGTGCGTACAAAAATATAAAACCACATTGGATATTTCAAATGGTTTCTTTTGTCAAACACCTGAAAGTAGGTACTTGACAGCTTTCTCAATAATGGGGACCCAGCGTCACTTTTGTTGACTCCCACAAGTGTTCAAGAACAGCCCGGGGTTATTCTCAGCAAGAGTAACAGAGTCACTACAAATTTATGATGACGAGGCATTGTCATATGTCGATGATATCTATCTGACAGACGATGACTTGGATATGCACTTGAACAGGGTGAACACCATAATACTTGGCTTCGCCTCTGAGGGCTATAAATTCAACTTTAAGAAATCAAGAATTGCCCATCTCAATGTCCTTTTCCTAGGATATGAACTTTCAAGGAAAAAGCCTGGAAGCAAACATTTTAGAAAAGTGTGCACTGCTCCAACCTCCAAAAACGCTGAAAAACTTACAGTCGATTCTAGGTTTCCTGAATTTTAAAAGAACTTACATTCTAAATTACGCAGAAAGGGTTAAACCTCTCTACAAACTAATCAAACCTGATTTCAAAATCAAAGATTGGACACAGGAACACACAGAAATCCTGTGTTGACTACAAGCTGACTTGTTAGCAACAAATCCCTTACAAACACGCTTAAATACATGCAATTTAGTAGTGATACGAATATTTTCGGGTCAATGCAGATTCACCTACTTAACTTTTAAAGAAGGTGAAAAAGTAACAATTGCATACAAATCACATTTGTACACACAAGCGGAAATGCGATTCACTTCGACAGAAAAAATTCTGACAACAGTTCAAACCGCTGTAGCAAAAGAAAGAGCTCTAGCTCAGGGAAACGCATTATTGTCGTGACTCCGGCACCAGCCTTTGAGGCAGTAACAAAAGCGAGTATTCCGAATGCAAAAGCTTTACATCCAAGATGGATACAATGGGTTAATTCTCTTGCTGCAACAGACGTTGAATATGTTTTTTGATCCTTATTTGAAAACACAAGCATTCCTGCAATACGAACACGAATGTCCTCTGCCTATTGAGATTCACCCTCTTGACCAGTATGAATTCATAATTTGTATTGACGGATCAGCACAACCCGCCACGGAAAGTAAGCAAGCTTACAGTGCAGCCTGCGCGATCGTTAAAGTTTGTATGCGTAATGGTAAATTCCGACCGATGGTCACTAAAACACAATCTCTAGGAGATTGTACAGCTCAGCGAGCTGAAGTACAAACATTCAAATTGACACTTGAAAACACGGATCACGGTTTCCCCACACTCAGAGTGTGCGATTCTTTTTACAGTGTACTATTGTACAATGAATATTTACAGAATTGGCTTCAAAATGGTTTCAAAGATGCAAAAGATGGCACAATCAAGCATAAAACACTTTGGGAACAAGTAGTTCAGTTGTGAAACGGACTACAAAACACTCACGTGATACACACACTGAGTCATCAACGTGATGGCGTTCACGTTGCAGGGAATTCCTTGGCTGACAAAGCCACGAAGGGGGCTGTACAAACGGCTTCCGTAGCTGCAATCACTCGTTCAAAAACGAAAATAGACAGTGAGATATTGTTGGCTGTCAATGCTTCAAGCAACGGCAGTTGTGCAGCGGTACCTAAAAAATTTCCACTCAAATATTCATATATAATTGATGTGAACAACGTTCCGTTTGCTGGAATCCCTGGAGTGGGGGATAGGGTAATTCCAAACATGGAACGTAGAGCAGCTTTGATTTATGAAGCACATCTGGGAGAGGGTCTGTCACATCAGGGGATCTCTAAAACAATATTAACATTAAAAGAGATGTACTGGTGGCCTGGAATGAATACCCTTATTCACATCTTCATCAATAACTGCATGGACTGCAATAGAGATCGCAGTACAGAACGCCACCAGATACCAGACTATGAAGTAGCCTGCCCAGTACAGACACCATTGTTAGACAGCATTAGACTATCTACGTGCAGGCGTCCTTTTGGACAAATGCAACCCCACAAACACTAAGTCAAGGTTCCTATGGATGTGGCCTCAGCGCTCGGCTGGGCGTTGCATTGCAGTACTCCTCTCCATTCCATCCTGAGGGAAATTTGGTTGTGGAAAGGAAAAATCGGGACATAAAGCGATCTATACCAGCTAGGGTATTAGGTTCGGGTGATGGGTGGGTCAAACATCTTTGTGGGGTCTAACGCTCATTGGACAAATTGCCAAGAAGTTCTCTAGTGGGGGTCACTCCATATGAGGTCCTATTTGGGACAAGAATGTGGGTTCCTGATCTTGAATGTAAAGGCACTGTGGTAGAAAATAAACAATTTGATATCAAAGATCGTTTGGCTGTTTTACAGGACTTAAATGAACTAAGATCGAAACAAAGCAACGTGTTCCTGAAGCCAACCACCACTGGGGATGATCCAGCCATACCGGCAAGGCCTGTCTGGATCCCAAAGCTCGGAGATCTAGTCAGAGAGAAGATTGCGGACAAGAAGGAATTTGGGCCTTCTTACAGACAACCAGTACCTGTCCTAGCAATCCACGGATCAAGAACAGTACCTCTGCCGCCCCCTTGCTGGTAAAAAGGAGAAAAGATTTGTGTCCATCGACCTCATCAAACCACACTATATGGCCTATACTAAGCAGTAGGCCATGTGGACTCCGACCAAGTAGCAGACACAATCCTCTAGCTACTATCCAAGAGGTTCAAACTGAAAGACTCATCACCATTGAGAATCCAACAGTAAGAAATGAAGGACTAAGCAACAATGCTATGGAACTAATTCCTCTTGGAACCCAAATAACAGTTCGTTCTGATACACCTGTCTACACCAACGTAACAAGTGATCTACTGGTTCCAGCGATTTCAAAGAATCCTGATGCAATTTCAACCATTGACAGAACTGCTTCTGGCTATTTCATTAACTTTGATACGTTTTCTGAGGATCCCAGCGAGCCTGAAATGACGCCAGCGAACAGAACTTTCAAAGAACAAGCACAAGACTTTTTTCAACATGTGAAAAAGACTTATCTGGTTTCACCATGGATTGAACTATGGATTATTTCTGGAATATTTTTCTTTCTGCTATGGCTAGTTTTAGTAATAACTCTGAGCATGTTGATAGATGGAAGATATATTCATTTGGACACAGGAAGTAAAAATGTGAACTTACTTTTGAAACCAGACAAATCATCCCATCGTGAAGCAAGAGACTTGTCAGCAGTGAACATCACAGCCATTCCTATACAAGATGGTATAGTTTGGGACAAAACGTATTATGATATATTCGGTCCGTCGGAACTTTTGAAAATTGCACACTGATTTAAGATTTCATTAAGTGACTTTATTACCTCCAGTACCTATTCTGATGATTGGGACTTTGAGACTGTTAATTACATGATGTCTGATCTAGAAAGATCAGCTGCAATCTCTAACCACGAATACTTAGAGGGTTCAACAGACTATGAACAGCTTTTTTGTTACAACCACTATGGTCATTATTTCTTGCATAAATCTGCAACACCTAGAAATGTATTTATGCATAACCAATGGAAACATTGTTCTACACCACCAAGGGGTAGCTCAAAAACATTTGAAATAAAGATTCCATATTTTTCAGGGTATAATATATCCAAACCAGAAACGTTTTACTTTAAAAATGTGAACAAAACAGGAACGAAAAATATGTTAACCAATACAAAACAGATTTATTCTGCAGCCTTCATTGCCCAACTGTCTAGACAGGGTTTCGACTTTTGGAAAGACACAATTGACATAAAATCTGTCTGGGGTACAAAAGATTGGCAAGTGCAAGGGATAGAAGCTTTGTTTAGAGCCTGTATCATCCCACAGCAGATAATATTTTTGAATGACACTGTCCAACAAACGTCTTGCCTTGGGTTAGCCAAGATCAAAGACATGAACAAATCGTCCATACCTACACCTGCAAGTAATAGCACTACACAGGGGGTGGTCGACGTACATACTATCTTACAAAACAACAGTTTACATTCTGAATGGAAAAAAAGGTTGCTCCGGCCCACAGACACAAGCATCTGTCAAGAAAGATTCCTGAACAAGACACAAGGTCTAACAATCAATAGGCCACACCCACACTATGTTCAAAGACAGCATCCAGGGGTAGTAACAACATACAGTGTAGGAAAACTATGCCTTGATTGGCTACAGTCATCTACACTAGAGGATGTGAAACAACACTTATCTTTACTTAAAGAAAACGCAAACCTTAGGGAATTCTTGCTAGGTCCAAGAAAACTGCGTCAAAAATGTTTCATATATGCCGGCATCTATGCTGCTTATTGTGAAATATGGAAGGTTACTGAAAAGAAGAGCCTTCACAGGTTTCTTTAAGGTTTTCTTGTAGATTTATTAATGGTACAGCATCCCAGCAGAGAGCAACTTCTCATACATCCAATGGCTCTCTTCAACTGTCCCCACTTAGAATCTTCCCCATGTCATTCTACAAGTAACTAGGTAACAGTCCATGACATCTCCTGGCTGGAGATCTCTACATATCTCCCTTTTATACAACAACAAATACAGTGTAAACACTATTATGGAAATACAGAAGGATCAATAAATTTAACATATTTGTTTCTCTAATAATACATTATATAAATGCAAAATCAAAATTAACATTTTTACTTTCTAATTATATTACCAGAAAACATCTTATAACCTTTGTACATTGCAAACATAAATAAAAATGCTATTTCCAATTTATGGCATTAGGAAACATAAATCAATATTCTTATTTCCCAACTTATGTTTCCAGGAAACATCCTATGGTCTTTGTACTTTGCAAACGTTTCCTAAACTCCACATCGTATCATCTTCCAATATCACGATATTGGACTTCACGCCTTTGATTTTTAAAGGTCCCAAATATTTACTTTCACCCTTACGGACCCATTCATTCTTCCGCACCACAACCCAATCACCAACATGCAATGTCATATGCTTAACTCCCTTTCTAAAATTATAAGTGTCTTTCATCTTCCGTTGACCCACTTCCACTTTCTTCAACACGTCAACTCGTCGCCATGAAAAGAAGAGCCTTCACAGGTTTCTTTAAGGTTTTCTTGTAGATTTATTAATGGTACAGCATCCCAGCAGAGAGCAACTTCTCATACATCCAATGGCTCTCTTCAACTGTCCCCACTTAGAATCTTCCCCATGTCATTCTACAAGTAACTAGGTAACAGTCCATGACATCTCCTGGCTGGAGATCTCTACAGTTACCCAATCAGACGCTGCAGAAAGAATACGAGAAATTGATCATATTAATTTAGAGAAATCTCTCGCTGTGTTCGACAATGGGTTAACGACTCTGTCATCCAGGATATATTCATTGGGCAACATTGTATCCTCTGCTATAGACATTGTGGAGCAAGATTTGGTCCTGCTGCATCAAGGCCAGTTTCAATTACGTTCTATTCTGTCATTAGGCTGGACGCTACAAAACTTGCGTGCAGGCTATGTGCCTTGGCGTTTCATCAACACGTCTTCTCTGTTTTCTGATTACAATCTCACTGATAAACAGATCGAGCTGGCACAAAGGGGAGCGAAGTATACAGTGCTGAGCATTGAAAGACTGGAAAAATTGCCATTTACGGTAGCAGAAAAACCAGCTACAGAATGGATCATACATGGCAAAATAGCTCTGCCTGTTACAACTTTCCATTTTCAGTTTTGCATTAAACACATGCCAGTAGGCAAATATGAAAGGTTGGGTAAAGAATACATCAGGACATCCTGGGATTTACCTTACACCCACAGATGTTGGAGTGGCGAGCGTGAAGTGTTTATTAGCGGTACACACTGAGAAAATGCACTGAGCGGTTCACTCATATGTCGGGATACTAGTTTACACGGGGCTTGTAGCGGTTCCACTGCAAATTTATCCTGCCACCTGCAAGTTTCACCACCTGCTGTGATTAATCCAACGTTTGGACAACTTTCAAATGGGAGTTACCTCATGTTGAATCATCAAAGCTGTTGTGGCATGTTGCCAGGTATCCTATATCTAGTAACGGTTACTTCCAGGGTCACTTGCTGTATGCAAGTCTTGGTCCCCCAAATAGACACAGTCAGGGAGTCGCCTTTATGGCCGTCACTGAACATCTCTTCTATAGGAATTGATACTTTAAGCAGAATAAAAGCCATTCTTTTACAACAAAGCGTGCCTTTGACCTCGGCCAAAGAAACCTATGATCTACAAGTAGCAAGGACTTCGGCTGAGATACAGGCTCTGTTAAGGACAAATTGCCCTACACATTTCACAGAAATGTCGGGACGTATCTTAAACATGTCTGATACGAGCGGTATTGTGCATGTATTTAAGACATATGTTCGGGACTGTTAACACCTTTTCAAGCAGTCCTCGGAATCATTCCAAACTTCATGCACTCGGTGATTGGTGGTCTGCCGGTAATTCTAGCAATCGTCGCAGGAATCCTATTTTTATTCCTACTGCTATGCTATGGCAAGCCAATCCACCAGCGTCAATCCCAGCACCTTGGAGAACGCTCTCCTGGAAAGGAAGTGTTGTGAGGGCATAGTGCAACTATTTGGTTTACCTCGTCTACGAGAACTAAATGCCACATGGTTTCTGTCGTTCGGACCAATCTGGCAAGATTGCATCTTACCTGTTCTACACTGCCTGCTTTGCGGTGAAGAATGCGTGCTAGATATCTGTCTAACACTACCATCAGTCGTGCCAATGGATATCGATACTCTGCTGGACCCGATAACGGCCCATGCTCTGTGTTGTCCCCAGAGGCTACAAATCCTGATGACGGCATTCATTGAGATCTCACAGACGCAACATGCTACTGCTGAGGTACGAGTTGGATCAACAGGCACACAGGTATCACCGAACACTGCTACTGACGATGCATCACATCAATGTGCAGTTAGTCTTCTAAACAAGGTAATCGACCTATCACCGACAACAATAGACGACTTTTTGTCTACATGATTAGAGGATGTCATGTTTTCCCTAGCATCTTCAATTAACTTTTGATTTGGCTCACAGTGTACCATATAATCTATGAATTTGGCCTTCATTTTTTCAAAACGAAAAGACTAAATTTGGAACTTTCCTAAGATCGCACTTTTGTGAATTTTGACTTTTTTCTTTTATGGCTAAAAGCTCTGCTTACAGTAGAATTATACATAGAGAACAGACTTCTCTGAAACACTTCCAGGGACACATTGTCACCCTTTTCCACATTTATGTAATCATGTCGTGAAATGGCTCTGAAACGTTTTCATTTCTGTTAAACTAGACCATTTGGTTACATATGTGTATATATTTCAGTTCATTCACTTAGAATTCACTGTAAATATATGCTTAGAATGAAACATTGCTTTAATATGTACAGCACCTTTGCCTTTCATGTGTAACAAACTTTTAACAACGACTTCTTTTAGTATGCTTTTACAAATGTTTTTAGTGAACATGTGATACTCAATTTTATGTGTTTAGCATGTTTAGCATTTAGTAATATCGATCATTCGTCAATGGAGTCGGTGTTGTGTTTCGATTTAGATACCCGTATATAGGTTTCCCTGAATCATATCCTTATATAGGCACAACTCGCTTTGCCCTTAATAGACACAGAATCCCAGCCCTTATTTAGGCATTAGCCATGCTAACCAAATACAGGCATGGTCACCTACATCCGTCCATCCCACGTCACAACGAGTTCTTAGAATCCAGACCCTTAAGCCGAATGGGACTTTCCCTAGCTAGGATTATTGATTTATCCAAGAACTCATCTATTATGCATGAACTACTATTCCTTAGGGGTTCATCCATGAAGTCTTCCTCTGCCCGATTTTACTTCAATGCTAGCATTCCTAAGCACCCTCCAGCTATAAATATACCTTCCCTTACCATGGCAAACTACGGCACGACTCAGCACGACTTGACTGCACGGTTCGCTACGGCAAATTCGGAAGAGACCATATCCCGGCCTGACACACTGACCAGACACTGTCATCCCTGCTCGCAGAGAATCCAGCTTCCAGTGATCTGACTCCCTTCACGGGGTGTTAGAGTTTGAGACCCGAAAAGAGATTCCCACCTCTCTCATTATAAAGGTATGGAGCTGACAAGAACCTAGAGGGACTATTGGTATACTAAACTTAGTATATACCATACTATAGAAAACAGCACCTACTTCTTACCTCGTACTACGCTTAGGTTAGATACACTGGGGTAGAACTATTTAGAAGCATTAGACGAGTATTCACTTTTTAGCCTGTGTTATTTATGTATGTATATATGATTATATATCATAGCTAAAAGACAATGCTATTGCAGTATTATTTCTTCTTACTGCTTACGCTGTGCGTATTATACCTTGCTTACTGTCTAATGATTGTAACAGCTCATATCTCTTACACGAGTAACAAGACTGTTCAATAAATCCTTTTATTGAAACGCCCGTCTATCTATTTCTGTGTAACTCTGAAGAAACTAAGCATGCACGATTGACTGAGTGAAACTGGTATCTATTGTTTCCACGATTCTGAGACGCGTTCCGATTCTAAGGGAAATAAAGTTGTCATGTTTATGCGGTTGTCAGAAACTAATCCCTTCATTTGAGAAGTTTCTAGTAACCTCTGAGTTAGCTGGCACACACAAGTAAATAAGTTTAATGTACTCGATAGGGGCATACTGACCTCAGTCCTATGCCACAATTATAGTGTATATTATTCCAATGCGCAGAGCCTATAAGGGAAATAGGAACTACACTACAATAGCAGCGGGTGCAATAATATGGTGTGGTAATTTCTTGAGACTATAACTTGCGACAGGACAGTATGTCCTCTTATTTACATTTTAATCAGAGTTTTCAAATTTCCTAGATCTATGTGTAACTACCACATGGAACCTAGGTTGTTCTTACCTATCTGCTACTTGTAGTACTATTTATTTATATTATGAATTCAGAACTACAAGTCCTAGAATGCAAAGAATCTAATTTGGATTTGCTATATAATTATTGAACTGTGATAACGAGAGCGCTGTGTAATCTGTGACCCACAAAACAGGGATGAATTATAATATTTAACTCATGACATCTAGATGATTATGACACACTCACTTAAGAGAGAAGTAGAAACTGTTCACAAGGAACCAGCAGGCACAGTCAGTCAGAGTGCAGGGCCTGGGTGGTGAAAATTAAACTTCCAGCATGGACCCTTTTTTCTTCTCTTAGTTTCAAGCAGCAGATAGATCTGAGATGCTCTGCCCCTCTCAGATACATATTCAGTGTTCTCTGGGGTCAAGCAGGACAGCACTCCTGTCCATTGAGGTGCAGGTCAACACCCCAGACCATGGACACTTCATCCAAAATGTGGCATAATGGTCTCCCAGAAAGCACTATTCCTCCAAAATTCAATATTCTGAAATGTCAGCAGAGGAGCAATAACTAGTTGAACCAACCCCCAGTACGGCTCGTTTCCATAGCTCTCCGCTCCCTGACATCTGCAAACTCCTTCCTTAAGCCTGCCACCTGGCTGGGTTCAGAGGGGATGGGGTAGATAGACATGGCCTTTTCTGCTTGTTCCCTTCTTCCTTTGAAGCTCATGGTTTATGACCCTTCCCCCGTGCTTTGGCATTCCTGTGTAGCAGAGCCCTCTTCAACCAGATGGCCTCTCTCTCCAGGTGCCACTTATCAAAGCAGCCTGGCTAATCCTGTTAACTTTGATCAATTTGCAAAGAGGGCCGGAATTTTGGAGGATAGTCAAGAAAGTCTTAAAACTTCTTTTCTGTATATTTTAGGATAAATTCAACAATAGCATATTGTTGAATTTATCAATACCATTATCCCTGAATAATACTTTTGGTGATCCCTAGTGATAGTTATGAGTTCATACACTATTGCAATTTTACCCTATATGGCTGGGGATCTAAATAGGGAAAATGAAACGTCCAATTACTCCAACACCGGGGCCTATAAAACATCTTTTATAAGGACCTGTTTATAGCTACATGACCGCCCCATGGCTCATCCAGGGGAGATTGAAGGGATCCTGTATATGCAAAAATAATTTAGATTCTCACTCCAGAGTGCTCCTAGACCAAAAGTCAATTTTGGGAAGTACTTTACTTCAATGAAGCAAGTGGAGGTACAATTTCTCTATCCCAGGGCATATAAAACCTCATTTATGTAGGTCCTGCTTATAACTACCTGCTCCATACCCCTGGGACACCTAGGGGAGACAGTGGGGGTACCTTATATGCTAAACTATTGTAGTGTATCAATTTTTGAGTGCTCCTACCACCGAAGTCGAATTTGGGCACAATTTATATTTAAAAGCAGTCCTGCAACACAGGGCTGCTTTTAAAATGACCTCAGGCTCTCAGCAGTGCACACTTGCAAGTGCACAAAGGGCTCTTGGCTTCTAAACTACCATACCCTATTATATATTAGGGACATAAAGGCAGTTTTAATCCCCCTGCCCTACTATGTACTAGGTACTGCTGCAAGTAATGATGGATGGAATGCTGAATGAATGAAAAATTCACCGCCGGTCACATTTTCCGGGTTATATCCATTGTTCTTTTGCTCACTACGCCACCCCAGTTTCACCCAGCCATATGCAAATCAGTCTCGACCCTGCCCCTCATGGGAGAAGTCCAGGCCAAACTGCCAAGTTGGGTCCTCCCTGGACAGGAAACAAGCATCCTGGGACCGGTTTCGGGGTAACACCCCTCATCAGCCAGGCTAGCTTGGTCCAGTGGCATAGCGATCAAGGGACCCACGTCTGGCAATTCCCATCCCACTTAGGGCAAAAAGTGCTGCAGCAAAAAATGATGAATGGAATGCTGAATTAATCAAACATTCGCCCCCAGTCGAAAGATCAAAGTTAAAGCCATTGTTGCTCACTACACCACCCCAGGTTGGACACTGCCATATGCCAACCAGTCTTGACCCTTATTCTCGTGGGAACAGTCCAGGCTGAACTGCCAAGTCGGGTCCTCCTTGGACCTGGGACTGGCATCCTGGGACTGGTTTTGGGGTGACACTCCTCATCAGCCAGGCTAGCTTGAATCCAGTGACCAAAATATAGTCAAAGGAGGTGTTAAACTGTTCTTAAATGTGAAGGAGTTTCAAGAGGATCCCTTCTCCTTTGTGAATAGTCCACAACCCATTTTTCAGAAGTACACAGTGGTCAGGACCACTGCCTACTTTAAAAACAGTTTCACCAACTTTTTTCTTTTTCTTAACGCATCTCGTTCTCCACTAAGAACAAGCTGCAGTAAAAAAAATGCTTTATTTAAAATCAATCACAGACATGATGATCTGCTGACAGGTGGTCTGCTGGTCAGTAATGGCAGTGAATCATTGTGAGTGGCAGTTTGCGACCTACCTCATTGATATTCATGAGATAGGCGCTATTGCCACCGACTGAAATCTAGTGTTTAGTGAACTGACCTGTTAGTACATAGGCCGGGTCGCAAAATATCAAATATCCATACACTCCGGCCACTTACCACTTTTTTGCATCTTACAATGACACTCATATATGGAATGATGTCTCCACTTCCCTCTCCCTCCAACCACTAGCTCAGGACCACAAATATATGGGGCAACACAATGCAGTAACCAGCTAAACAGGCTATAACCAGAAGAAATACAAGAAAGCGACCTGCGGAGCTGTTCAAAGCTGCCACCATACTCAAAGACAAAAATATGTGTGTCTCTCACATTTCATTATACGCCACACTGCTGCGACCAATAACACAATAACCACACCAACGTGGCCATCACGCATGACATGAAAAAACTTCCCACATAGTATCAAAAGAAAGATAACATCCTGCTAACCACACACCCTACTAAGTGCTACTCATGCAGGTAAGTGCTTCTCTGCCCCACGAAGCACTATATAAATGCTGCAATACAATACAATACAACCTACCATGCGCCCACTAAGGTTTTGGTGCTCCAGAGTGCCTGGGGCTGGGGTCACCCCAATCACTGTGTCCCACGTCCTGTCACCCACCTCTCCTGAAGTGGAAACACATAGCTAATTCCCAGGCAAGCACAGGTCTAGACTGAGGGGCTAGGCTGCCCCCCTTCCTGCCTCCCCCCACCCAATCATCTTTGGGTCCTGCTGCCCCAGCTGCACCACTGGTAGCTACCCCCTGTACAGACTCCTGACCCCAGTAAAAGAAGGGTCAAAAATAAGCTTGATAAAAAGAGGAAAAATCAGGGGTGATGTGGAGGAAAGGAGGAAGCTTTGCTGCAGAGCTAAATACTTTCTTTAGACATACTTTGGGCGTGATTACTTTTGGAGCCTGTTGTGGTGCTGCCTGCTTACCATGCCAGCGCACAGCCCCGCAGTTTGCATTTCTTTTGTTCAGTTGGATATTGCTAGGTGTTGTACATTTTCTCACTTGACAGATGCTTGGAATAGACACAAAAGCTGCAATACCCTGTCAACCTGTGGTTTTGAACATAACAAGAAATCCAACCCCAGTCTGCATTTAGTTATCAGCGGTGAATTACTCGCTCTTGAAGGAGGAGGCAATTTGAATCGAACAATGCAGTTTTAAAATAGCAAAATAACAAAAAACAACAGGGGTGCCGCTAGCAGAAGCAGCGAGCAATCTTATTTTGATTATGCATTCGTAGAAACAATTTGCTAATATTTATTGGTAAATAGGTTTCCATCGTCAAAAATGCCCACTTTAGCTTGGATAAAGCTGAATTATAAGTGGTCTGTCATCCATCTTACGAGCTGCCCTATAAATTCAGGGTTCTGGGGTTGTTCATTAAATTAGATGCCACCATTTTGAGGACCGATTTTCCAATCATTAGCAACCATTATGTTTTAGATTGTTGCTGTGGGATGGTGGGGTGTGGTATGACATATTGTAGTGCTTGCTACTGGCGTGGAACGCCTTTGTGTGGATTTGGAATTTATGTGCTCTTTTCATGGGGGATATTTCCAATTATGGAACAGAAATATTTTCACTTGCCAGAAGTGCATCCGGGGCCTCATTTATGAGGCCTTGTGATAATTTTGCACTGCTGGTGCGTCACTTTTTGTGACGCACCAGAGCTGTAAAAAGGTGCCATGTTGCGCCATATTTACGAAATTACATATCTAGGCAAATGCCCCACTTTGCAAACCCCTGCGCAACATTATACCTGCGTCAGGTATAATGTATGCAGGGTGTGCGTTACCCCGCAAGAAAGGGTCTTAGGAGTGCTCAGTCAAATCTATAAGATTTCACTGCGCCACTAGGACTCCGATGCATCAAAAACTTACGCCTGCCTCATGGCAGACGTAAGGGTGACACAGGCCCTTTCACATGGGGCTTGCCCCATATGAAAAGACATAATGCTGGAGTTGTGTCTGTTTTCAGACACACCCCAACAATGCTCCACTTTTGCGCTGACAGATACATCTGTTATACTGACGTATCTGTCATTCCTTGCGACATGATGCGTCATACAGTAAATATGATGCATCCATCATGTTGCAAGGAGGTGCACTGAGAAGTGTTGCATCGCAGCTTTCACGCAGCGATGCAACACTTCTCGTAAATGAGGCCCCCAATTATTTCCACTTTCAAACCGTATAATAGATCTGCTCCAGCAGCCATCTTTGTTGTTCACTAGTAGAAGTCCTTCCTAAGACTTTGATAAATTCAACCACCTCATACGGTGAGACCCTGGAAGGGAGACTGCAACTTCTCCAGACGGAGCTTGACAGGGCATTGATCCCCAATCGCAACCTAGCACAAGAACCTTGGGGAACAGGGGTTACCAAGTGGACTCTTCCAGGGATGAGATTATTTGTTCAAACCAACTCTCCCAGAGTGTGTTATGCACAAAGGTGGGACTTCTCTGCTATTTGGCAAAACAACACTCCAAAGCGTAAATTTGGGTCCCAGAAAGAAAAACAATGGGCCTAAAGTGCAGGGAGTTTTCTCCCCCAAGGATCTGTGCCATTGATGTTTTTCCCAGGTCCAACATGCCTTGAATAGTGCCCTCAGGTATGGAAATTCTGCATCAGGAGGAGTGCAAAATAGTTTGGACAACCAAATGCATCAGAGGCAAAGGCCCATGGGAATACGCCACCACCATTGAGTGGCAGCAGTCACTCAGCAGTTACTCAACTCGAAATGAGGCAAGGGAGTGGTGCCATTGGCGGGTGTGGGCTACCACTCTTCCCGGCACTCAAATGAGGCTTATAATCCTAACATTAAGCTTCTTTTTCTGTATGAACCTGAAAACCGGCCAAAGTTCTCCCTCTCATACATTCTAAAGGGTAATAAGTTCACTGACTGCTTTTAAGTAAGTAAGTAATGCATATAGAGTGTGCGAATGCCGGGCGTCTTGGTGCTGAAAGTGTAACGCATAACGAGAACTGTTCCAGAGAAGAAAATAATTGATATATGCTTAGATGGAAATAGCCAGGTCGGAAGCATTTTCCTGAACAGGAGTCTATTTGGTTGTAACCTAGTTACGATCGACAGCAAATTCTAGAGCTTAGATGGCCGATGAGAAAGGCTTCTTCCCCATCTGGCCCTTCGAATTTTTGGGACCTGAACTAGTCCTTTATTGGCTGATCCAAGGTCCAGCCGCGGGATGTGCCATAGGAAAAGTTTCTGTAAGTCCAACAATACCCCTCCATATAGTGCTTTATGCACCAGACATGAAGATTTAAATGTATGGGCATATTATCAAGAAACGGCGTTAAAATTATCGCCGCTTTAGCGGCAGAAAATGGGCTTGATAATATGCCCTTGAGAATTCCCATAGAAGCCCATGTTCTGGTGTCAACATGGGCTCCTATTGGAATTCTCAGCGGCATATTATCAAGCCCATTATCGCCCCTATAGACGTTACTGAACTCTCTAATACTGTTGTAGATAGGATGCTATTTCGGGATGTTGAACATCTCCCGCGCTGCGGCGTCTGCAGACACTGAAGTTTTAATAATTGGCGTTTATCGATGCCAAGAAAAGGTGTATTGCAGTAATCGATTCCAGAAAGAATCAATGCGACTCCCACAGTTTCAACGAGATCTAGGAGAATGAACGGAAGAATCTTAAGCAGAATCTTGAGGAGGAAGAAACTGGAGGAGGTCAGGAGGTTGCACTGACCTGCAAGGCTTAGCTGATCATCAAACATGACCCCTACACTTCTAACCTTTCCAGAAGCTCTTACAGAATTGCAGCACTTTAAGCGGGTCGCAGTGCCAGATGATTTCCCATGAACTTCATTTTTTTGAGACCTTGACTTTAGTCCTCAGAATTCCACTAACAGCAAATGTTGTCCAACAGACTTTTTCACCAAAATGTCTTTCTGCGGTTATTCGGCTGTAAATGTACAGTTGAGGTTAGGGCTGAGCGAAATGTAAATTATGCTTGTGTAATTCGCGTAATTTCGGGAATTAATTACCCCAGCTGTCTCTCTTTTGTTGCATGGCTGGATTGGTGCCTTAGCATCTTGAATGAAGCAGATTAAAGGGGTGCAAGACTCCTTCCATGCAGAATCTACTGCAAGCAGGGAAACAGGCGAATCTCAGATGGTTTGAATGTGGAAAATGAAACAGGAATTTTCCTGTTTACAAACATAAAAAAGAAGAGCAAATGTTACATTGTGTCCTTTTTGGCGCATAACACATTCGCACAGTGGCACCAACTATTATATCTGCGAACTTTTTGAGATTTCCTTTTTTTAATGCCACTCCCATTTTCAGTAACAGGCTTCTAAAACCTTCTTCCGAGTTTCAGTTTTCTCATGCATGCATTTCCCAGGAAACACCCTGTTATGAAATTTACCTCCATTACTTTTTTCTTCGATGCATCTAATTTTGTGAGGTATGGATAAAACCCTCATGCACTTTTTAATTCAATTTTTTGAACAGTATATCGATTTTAAGAGTACCACACTTGAGGGCTTATTGCATACTCCTAAAGCAACTCATTCAACATTTTCTCCAAAGAGTTTATGCAAGTAGATGTAACCTTGGTTCTCCAAAAATGTTTACAATGAGGGATTCGCCTGTGCATATTTTACAGCAGAAGCCAATTTGTAAATTTAGAAACTCACCATGGTGGTTCATGGACGTGTTAAGTCTTTCTGTAAGACATTGTTCCTTTAAAAGAGACATACCAAAGTCACTGTTCAACATCAGGAGAGGGGAGCCATACAGAGCCATTGGTACTATCCCCTTTAATGGGGTAACTGAATGACCTCCATAAACAATCAAAAACTGAATCAGGTATCAAACACCAATCAGAACCTTTGTATTCTAAATCCTTTAAGGCAATCTTTATTAGGGAGTGAGTATAAAACTAAGGACATCATGTGAGTTAAATGTGGCCTGGTCAGGAAAGGTTCAGTGCTTTCTGTGGAGCCACCACACCACTGGATTTACTAAGGGCCCCATTCGATGGAGCCACCACACCACTGGATTTACTGAGGGCCCCATTCGATGGGCCATTATCTGCCAAGGGAGCCGTTGTCTTTGCTTATCAGACGTGCAGGTAGGCTGGCCACCTAGGTCTAAAGGAGCCTGTAAGTCCAAGTAATAAACATCTGCCGCTGTCTGAAGATGGCCTTTCCTCAGCTGTTACCTTGAGCTTATCATTTTCCATCCTAGTACCTTAACTTGAGTTTATCTGTATTTTGTGTGCAGTGCATTTGAGGTACCATAAACATTACAGGCCTCCGAATGGCTTGAAAGGCAATTGGCATGTAATCAAGGATAACTAAGTCATCTGCATACAGGAATGAATTGACCTGAGAAGGTGAAACTTTGTATGCAATACTCTTTGAGCATACAAAGGAGACTATTTACCAGAGTATCTTTAGTATGCAAAGTAGTACTCTGACAGTACTACTGTTTGTAGTCACAAATGCTGTTAAATAACCTCTGGCCGGATATCTCTATCTCGTGTGCCATATCTCTCACATGTGGCATTCTCTACCACTTGTATGGAGAAGCTCAAAATGTTGATGTAAAATTGGGAGGGATATGGGGAAGTGGCTAGAAAATGGAGAATTTCTACTTTAAAATAGAAACATTAAAGGGAAAATCAAGGGTCAACACAAAGAGACACTTATGCAAATACTAAAACCCATCCACAAAAGAGCTAGCCATTTGCTGTACACCAAAGTTGCACCCACATCTGCTCCAGTAGTACTACTGAACAAACTGTCTCAAATCAACTCCAGCTAACCCTTGCAATAAGCCACACATCACACATGGGCAATCGCTTTTATTGAAAGACACTTTTCCAGAAATCAGTGGAGTCACGAATTTAAGCTACCACCACATGAGGAAAAAATAATGAACATTTTTTACGTCAGGAATACAGTCAAGGGAGCAACCGGGGAAGAGATGGATAAGTAGGGCAGAGTAGAGAAAGGCACATATAGCAGAAGTTTGACCTGTGGCAACAGTGGAGACAGAAATCACTTTACCTAAACCCCATATAATCTGTGGGTGATGCCACACTCACTCTGGAGAGGGATTTATGACTGACATTTTCCAAAGCCTTCAATGAGCTTTATGGAAAAGGAGAATGCCACACTTGTGGCCAAGATGTCTGCACAAGTAAAAGGGTTTACACCTTCCAGGAATCCCTTACTGAGTTTGTAGCAGGTTTCTTTTCAATAATCTTTATTTGGTCATTTAAATGACCATAAAAGCACAGAAAAAAATACATACAGTCAACAGGCTTAAGGAAATATTCCAGTTTCATAAAGCATATCTCCATCTCAATTTCATAGCAGCAGAAATTTAAGTAAGAACAGCAAAACAAATTTCCAGAGAAGATAAACATTTAGAAAAATTCATCCCTTCTTGGTAGAATGAGAAATACTCAGGCTTTAAAATTGGGTGTAAAAAGCAGAGTCTCAAAGTGCGGTATAAAGTGCAGAATTGCATAAAGTGTGCAGTAGTTTGAGAGGAGGAAGCATTACATGGACAGCATGGTGGAGATGCAAACCAAGATCCAGGGCAAGGAAAAGCAACTAAAGAATGGATTGTGTTTAATTTGAACCTTGTTAAGTAAAATCTAGGTTCTGGATTTGCTAACTTTGAAATACGGCTCTATTCCAGAAGTGGAAGAGATTGCTATGTAATTCAATACTGAAGCAATATCTAAAGCTCTCACCATTCGAGCTTCCTCACTATACGAGCGGTATTTTCACTTTTCTAAGACTTTTGTTTGATGCCCAATACTATCTGGAGAATCAAAAAGTGTTCTTAATTCTAAGTTAGGAAGAGTATTCCCAACATAGGCCAGCCATGGGTTGGAGCTATTGTTATGTTTAAACAGTCCTTTAACACACACCTAGAAAAGCCTTCTTGTGGGCTGCTCCATATTTTAACCCACAATAAAAGTGGAGCCATTTTAACAGCATCTTTCAAAAACCCCATACCCAATTGAAGATGCAAAATGGAGATAGAGGTGAATTTGAGGATAGATTAAAACCTACAGAGAAATGTATTTTCAGTTGTCTGCAGTCTCTCCAGGGATTTGTAGCCCCACACATCTGCTTCATAGGTCGCTACAGCAAGGCATTTACCCTTATAAAGTTGAGTCAATCAATCAATAAATCAATCACATAATTTGTAAAGCGCACTACATACCCGTGAGGGTTTCAAGGTGCTGGGGGAGGATGGGGGGAGGGGTTGCTGCTGCTATTGGTCGAAGAGCCAGGTTTTGAGTTGTCTCCTGAAGGTCAGCAGGTCTTCGGTTTGGTGGAGGGGGAGGGTGTTCCAGGTCTTGGCGGCGCGATGGGAGAAGGACCTGCCTCCGGCAGTGGTTCTCCGGATGCGTGGGACCGTGGCCAGGGCGTGGTCAGCAGAGTGGAGATTCCTGTTGGGTACGTAGAAGGAGAGTCGACTGTTGAGATAGGCTGGACCGGTTTTGTGGAGTGCTTTGTGTGCTTGGATCAGGAGTTTGAAGGGGATTCTTTTGTTGACGGGGAGCCAGTGCAGGTTCCTCAGGTGGGGGGTGATGTGGTAGCGGCGTGGGACGTTGAGGATCAGGCGTGCAGAGGCCTTCTGGATTCTCTGTAGTCTGCTGATGAGCTTGGACGAGCCTCCGGCGTAGAGGGCGTTTCCTTAGTCGAGTCTGCTGCTGACAAGAGTAATCTCCTTTATAGGCTTGTGGCCCAGTGTTCTTTCTAATTTAAAAATTGAGTCATGGACTATACCCATTTTCTGAGTTCTTTGATTTATTAGCTTACTCCAGTTCGTGGCAGGTAAAAGAGGTTCATTTATCATAAAAGTACATTTAGGATCAAATTTACCTTTGCAAATTGGCCCACTGTGTCATTACATCTTCTAACACCCAACCACATACAAAGAGCCTTTTAGGATTGCTGACATGCGTCTAAGCACGAAATGTCAATGAAAGATTTATATGTGTGGCTACAGAGTCTAAAACATAACATCACAATAGTTCAAACTTGTGAGGAGTTTGCACAATGGAATTGAATTTAAAGGAGAGCAAACTTTTGCTAAAATGAAAAACGAACAGAGGAACAAAGACACGGTTGGATTATAGAATAAATGAGTCCCGAATCAGAAATGCATTTTTTTCTACTTCTGTTTCTACATGTTTGTTATAAGAGCATGGATGTTCATTGTCCAACATGCCAGGGGTAGCAGGAGTAACATCACACACCCTATGACCTCCATGACTTCACCTGAAGTGACATCATGTGACCTTTGACCTTGAGTCCTTGGAAATAATGTCACATAACCTTGACTCTGAAGACATCAGAATAATTCATGTCACTGAAGCCTAGTGCATAACTGAAAGAGAAAACGCATAAATAAATCACAGTGTTTTCTCCTTATCATTGTTAACAAATCTTTATTCCTGATCACCTGTAAGGAATTCTCATATTTGCAAAGCTTAGAGGCTACTCTATTGTTCAAACACATCATTAGGTGTGGCCTCGAGACACCTTTTGCTGTTTTACGACCCTCAGACAATGAAATAAAAAACACAAATGCAAATACATAGAGGACTTTAGGTCAGCTCTCTTCATCCATTCTTCTTTTCAATAGTCATTCATATTTTGTTTCCACCCATTGCACCGAAGAGTATGAACAATGGGGCAGCCCACTTCATCCACTGGCTGCCTTGCACCATGGATTTTGGTCTGATCACATATGCACATCTATCTAAAAATGAAGTGCACTTCAGTGCTGAGGATGGTGGGACAATATTTTACTTTTCCAATGTTTGTTTCTTTCCACTTTTTATCCTTTTTATAGATTAGTCATCATTGTGTGTTTTAAACTATGTCATCAGGTTGTAGTAATTCAGAGGCAGTCAATAGTATCTTTCCTTTACGTCAATAAGAGTCATATCTTCTTGTAAACTAAACAGTTATGTTATAGGATTTACAGAGCGCATGACTGCCCCAGCAATGGGGCATCCCAGCGCAAGTCTAAATAAAGAACCAAATGCAAAAGATGCCCAGTAGAAAAAGTACCCCACAGAGTGCTTACATGGAAAACAGCCAGGTCTTCACGGATTCCTGAAGGCCCAATGGTCTGAATGAACCTTAGAGGTAGAGGAAGTGCATTCCAGAGGGCACAGTGTATCTTCTGTTCTTGACATTACATTTGTCACCTCTGAGGCCAGTGGTTCCAAAGGCACTGGTATGGTCCCAAGGGGCAAGCTGGTAATAGCTACTTGCTGTTCGGTGATATGTGCTGAGCTGGGTGAAGCCATCTTCGTGCTGCAGGCACAAGCTACAGCAGTGACATCGCCTTGGAGGCTGTGTTAATTACAATGGCATGCATAGGGTTGAAATTGGGGCATTTATTTCTATGACCCAGGGTGGAGGTAATGGAGCTCCGTTCATTTTGTTGCAGTGATTCTACAGAGGCACAGAACTATGCCTGGGATCACAGAACCTTAGGGCCTCATTACCAGAAAGTGCTGCAGCGCAGCACCGCAAGCCCTTTGGTTGCGCCACGCTGCAGCACTTTCAAAGCACAGGGATGCATCATATTTACAACAATATGATGCATCCTTGTCCGTTCCTCTGCGCTGGCACTCAATCAGCTGCCATGCGCCATGCAGGCCCCATTGCTCCACGGTGCAAGGGTGCCAGCATTGCAGAGAGATTGTTTCTGTGCAGGAAGGGGTACCTTCCTGCACAAAAACAATAATAAAAACAATAAAGAGGTGATTTCCTCATCCTATGTGGGCTGCAGAATGCAGCACCCCTAGAAAGAGGAAAAACATGGGAGAAATGTAATTATTACTCCTTGTTGAGCCTCGCTACGCCACCCCTGGGGTGGCATAGCATTCCGACGTAGTTCCAGGTTTACGAATTCTCATGAATTTGGAAATGTAGCAGAATACATTGGTTTGAATGGGAACACCCACAGCAACACCCATGTCAGGCCCCTTTCACGCTAAGTGTTGCGTGAGAAGCGCCCATATTTACAAGGCTAGGAAAAGCCATGCAGGGAGGCTTTACGTGTCCTTGTAAATATGGGGCAGGAGGTTGCGCCAGCGGTGCATCACAAAAAGCGATGCATTGGTGGCTCAAGGGGCTTGTAAATAAGCCCCTCTGTATGCAGGGACTGAGTCATCCTACCACCTGAGTACCCATGAGCTGGGACCGACTAGCTACAGTGTCTCACTTGCCCTTCTACTCACTCACAGATGCACAAGTGATTAGACACCCCAGAACACAGAACTCCCGACCCACTCAGAAATTGAGGTTGCAGGACACACGGTTTCGCTATCACACTCACATTAGTCCACAATAAGTTCTGAGAGAGACACAAGGAAAATGTTTATTTTAATTACTGTGCTCTAGTGTGCAGTATACGTGCCACAATAAGTAAGAAAATGACTAACACAAATATGGTCAGTATAGTAAGTATTCCATAAATCATAAACTGAGCTGTCATTATATAAGACAGGGTAGCCTAGTCTCCCTCCCCTTCTACAGAAGCAAACTGATTATATATCAGAAGCTCTGTGTGTGTAAGCGGCAGACCCAGTACCTTAGCATACACAGATGAAAGTTCTACATCACAGGTCCTGTCATGATATTTTCCCTGGAAAGGTTAATGTTAATGTTATTGATATTTCTAGAGCGCACTGTTACCCTAGTGTGTCCTGGCGCTGAAATCAAATGTCCTACAGAGGCCTACGTGCGAGGGAGAGTTAATAATTAATTAGACTGGAAAAGCCAAGTCTTCAGGGCCTTCCTGAAATCCAGATGATTTTTTATTCATCTAAGATGAAACGGTAGGTCATTCCATGCCTTAGCATTTCCAACAACAAAACGTCTACCTCCCCAGTTGGATTTCTTTACATAGGGCACTGATACCTGTTTTGCTTCTGAAGAGCTCAGAGTTCTACTAGGAATGTACCACTGGAAATTCAATTTAAGATGAAGGGGTCCGTATCCTTGGAGGGATTTGTGGACCACACACAGGGCCTTGAAACATACACATTTTTTCACGGGCAGCCAATGGAGCTTTTTCATCTCAGCTGAGATTGAGACATGTCTGGGTGTGCTGGTGAGCAGTCTGGCTGCTGAGATAGTTCTGCAGTAGTTGAAGTCTTTTCATAAGCCCTTCCTGGATATTAAGGTAGAGACTATTACAGTAATCCAGTTTGGACATTACTAAGGCAGTAATGACTATTTTTCGGCTATCTTTGGGAAGGAACGGCACAATCTTTTTGCAGGATCTCAAAGTATAAGATGTTGCCGAGACCACTGCGTTGACCTGATCCTTCAAACAGAGTTTATTGTCAATATAGACTCCTAAGTTCTTTACTTTCCTTATTGGTGTTGGAAGGGGGCCCATTGTATCCAGCCACCATGCCGGTGACCAAAAAGCTGGATTGTTGCCAAACAAAACCACCTCCATCTTACTGGAATTAAGCTTAAGGTAATTTTGGGTCATCCAGTCACCGACCGCTGTCATGCCGGTTCCTGTATCATATCAGGTAGCAGTGACACTACAATTTCCCTCTCCAAGTGTGTGTGTTACCTATCTGTGCATACCTATATGACAAAGGAATGTGTTCCCAAACAACAGCTGCATTTGAGTGTTTTGTCTAGGTGCTAGAGCCTGACCAGAAAAGAATAACAAGGGGCTTTGTTGTTTGACCTCGTCTACAGTGTTCAGACTAAATCCCAGGAAAGAACAGAATGCTAAAACAACACCAAGTTCTGTGTGAAAGTACAGTGTGGCTCAAAGCAAAATTAGTTTGTGTAGTTACGTGCACAAAGCAAAGGGCAGTCTGCAATGTGCTCATGCTAGCATAGGGAAAAGGACAATGGGCTTGCATGGGGCATATGACACCCTCCCCTTGGTCAGTATGGTAGCACGAAAATGGCGACAGAAGTTGGATGAAAAACAGAATCACAGAGTATAAAAAATGTTATAATCAGTGTCTTCAACAGGGGCTATGGTCAAAAGGAAGAAAATAAATTTCATTAAAAAATGTAACGATTTAAAGTGCATCGCCAGGACCCAGGATGTAGGATGCCAAGTAAAAAGACAATGATTCCAGCAAGAAATCCGGACCTTCCAAATTAGAAATGTCAGCCATACAGTTGAGCAGGTCAAAGGAACAAACATGCTCCTCGTACCCTATTGTCGACAAGACAATCCAAGAACAACCTGTGTTGATTTAAATGAAACTGAGATCCAGAAGACACTGTGCAGTTGCACTGGGATCATCTTCGGCCACTGGCCACAGTGCTGGTTTATGCACAAGCCACATACCTAAGAAACAGTCCTGTTATGGGGCACTAAGGGACCCATCAACAGTTTGAAATCCAGGGCAGCGTGAGGATGCAATGAAACACAGGTTGCACACAGATGAAGTAAGCATATCAGAAGGTTAAACAAAATTCAGCATCCAAAGCGTCTAAGGGCACTATTCCAAAAAGTTTGGGCATCCGCTCACGGTACAGCTGCACAGCTGCAGCAAATGCCTGTCCTGGAACGACCACAAATGGGCCAGCCACTGCGGAAAAGCAGGAACAGCACAATTATACCACAAATTAAGATGAACATCAAAGGGAACACACCGAACATGCTGTAAAAATACAATGTATAAAGCTGAGATTACTCCAAAAATAGTCTGAAATGATGTCACAAGGCCGGAGCCCACAAGTTTAAAAAAGTGTGCCAGGCTTGTGGTATCAGACACATTAAACATTGGATGTATCAATTTCCCGAAATGGAGGGGGAGATTTGTGATTAACAATGACTGTATTTCACTAGATGTTCTTGCCACCAACAATTTGAAGGTCTCACGTGCCAAAGTGACAGCCACTTCTTGTTGAAACAATAGCACTTCGAGTCTGTTTAGCTTATTGGAATCTGTTTTCTGAGTTGGAATGGAAGGCCACAACAAACTCTCTACACTCCCATGTTGAGGGGGAAACAGGACGTTGTTGCAAAAAGTAACTAACTAGGATTACATCACATACCACATACGGGATTCCTGCCTGCAGACCACAACAATCCTGATTATTGAGAACAAGATAACTTTCATTGGAAAGTAATGTGGGAGTGGGAATAATCATGGGAACAGGAGTTCCTTTTAAATAACAAGCCAGATTACGGGCAGAAACATTACAGGTGCAGTGTATTTTAACTTGTTGACACACAAGGGAATGACCGGAAGTGGAGTCTCATCATTTCCCCGTTAGAAAAACTTCTCTCTCAGCTTGTTGACAACAATATGTAAAGGGCTAGGACCATAACTCATGTATGTAGCTGCTTCCAAGTGGTTCATATCTACCTACTGGGAAGTGTTTCATGCAGGCAGTGAAATGAAACATCAAGATGGGCAACAAGATAACCCCCTGTATTAACCATACCGCAGAATGTGTTTCCCCCACAGAGAAGTGAAGTTGTTCATGTTTCTCTATATGTAGCATAGTGTAACTAGTGTTTTTCATAGCCATTATTTGCTGTTTTCGTGTCAAGTTAAATAGTAGGAACAACGCGCTACAATTTAGGTAAGGCCAAGGAACGTGCCCATTCTTAAGTGTCTGCAGTGTCCAACCAAATTGCATGACTGATCTAAGTTGATTCTGACCATGATTCCATTCATTTTGTACAATATCAATTATAGACGACACAATATTATCTAAGTATAAATACGAGATGAAAATGTTTTATAACTTTAGGCGACAACAGCAAGTACTTTGTCTAAATTATCCTGATCAACTTAGCATAAACGTACTGCAGCTTCCATTTGCGACAATTTCCAAAATTCATTATGTGCAGCGTAAACAAATCATTTCGATCGAGCGGCTTTTGGACCCAAAAGGAAATTAGATAGGTTTATGTCATCTGATAGGAGAGAAAGATGTTGTTTCACGGCAGCAAATATGGAATGTTCTAACCATTGTTGAGATAATTTACCTACGGAATATGTAGTAACAATATTGGAATGCTGTGTTTGTGGATAACATGGATCAGGTCTAATTAACTTTATCCCAGAGGTAGCGTTCACAAAACGAGAATGACAAACATTTGTGTCTGTTGGCCATAATGCCCACCCAGTTGGAATTATCATAGAAGTATTAAATGTACTGTTTCTTATCATACAATTTAGTTGATCTTCAGTGTAATTTGTATAAGCCTGGCAATTATCAAAAAGGGCCAACGTTGGAATAGTGGGAGTATTCAATTAATTAATCTTAGCCAACCCCAGACAACTAGTCTGTTGTACTGTGTCATTAAGAAAGATGATTTCATGCCAAATATTTTCCTTCCAGTAATTTTATCCTTGGAAGGCTAGGTTATCAATAAAAAGGGTTGCATAGATCAATTTCGTAAACATATATTTTTGGAAAGGTGGGAACCAATTTAAAATAGTATGATACAGGGTTTGAAAGGTCATAATAGGTGAAATATGTGCACTTCATCTTTTGTGTATTTGAACTACCGTGTGATGGAGTTGGGTAATGTTCCCATTGAGTATAATTAAATTGGGGATGCTGTCCATTAGCTCTATGTAAAAAATGGTGTCCATAATGTTGATAACAGAATAAATCAGCGTAGTTGGCAGAATTTAAATATAAATCTTCAGTGTCAAAGTCAGTGTAACATTGCAATTTGGAAAACATAGAATTCACTGCATCAACTTCCCATTTATCCTATTGCAACACAGGTATTATCACATCACCCATGGAAACACGGAATACATAACGTATCTATAGGGTCTCTGTAGGACCGAATACATCGAATAGTACTTTATCCCATACAATTCCATTAGTGACAGGGACTGCTGAAATGTTAACAAGGGACTGATCTCTTATCATTGTATGCGAGGAAGAATGTGGGGCCAACACCTCGAGGGCCAGTTCTGTAGCAGAACACTCTGGGAGGTAGTGGCCAGTAATCTAAAGGAAAAAATCAATCACAAATCATATCCACATAAACAGAAAAACCATGGAAAACACGATCCAGAAATATGTCCAAGTAGGAACCAGATAAGCGCATTTTAACCAGGAATTAAAAACACAAATCCAAGCTGGTGGTGGGGATAAAACTGAAACAATGAAGAACTGTCCGAAGAAAAGTTATCTTGATCGATATAGTAACCAGAAGAACTAAGCTAGAATAACGGAGGCTGGGATTCTGAATGTAGACCTGAGGCTAACACTACCAAAGGGGCCTCAAGGGGTGGAACAGAAGATATGATTTTCATTGTGGAGTGTGAGGAAGGTAATACAAGTACCAGGTCAATTGAAGACTCCACATTCCCCTCCGGCAGCCAGGGAGAATCAGAAGCAATGAAGCTCATGGGCTGTAAAGGAATATACCATCTTGGGACAATCCAAGGCATACTATTGAGTATTGGCTAAATGGTGCAACTTGACATGTTCAATGGAAACAAGGTGAATGTCTTTGTAACCTGGTAGTGGAGGTAAAATCACAGTTCGGGTACCCTAAAGACCAAGAACTGGAACAGGAGCACAGTAGGAGGGACCAAATTCTTTCTTGATGGCCACCTTTTCACAAACCATATCTCAAACTTTAGGAAGCCAGCTAGAAACAGGAATCCAAACAGCTACATCCAATGGTGGAGTCGAAGTCAAAAGGGTGTTAGCCGGAGCGTCACAACATTTTTGTGGATCCTGTAAGACAGGACAGTGGTTATCTACACCACATATATCTTGATACCAAAGAGCATTTGGTACTGGGTCCGCCCACTCGGAGATCTTCTAGGGAGGTTATTGAGAGCACATTCAACCCCATAAAGAGGAGTTAACCAGCAACTGTCCGTACCTAATACCCTTGCTGTGAAAGACTGCATTAAGTCACAGTTCATCCGCTCCACCATGGAATTGCCCTCGGGCCTATATGGAGACGAGAAATGCCCCTGCACTCCCAGTGACGCCATCAAATGACGGTACACCTTAGAGGCGAAAGCAGGACACTGGTCGGAATGGAAAGCACCACAGTCATAAGTTCCGATAAAGAAATGCAAATCCTTTATAACATTTCAATCATCAGCCGAGCGCTAAGGCCAGACCCATGGGAACCTAGTGCAAGAATCCACTGTAATCAAAATGTATTTGAAAGCATTATCGGATATAAGAGGACCGCAATGATCAAGATAAATATAGCGAAAAGGCTGATTTGAAATTTAAAGATGTGTCTGAGCTGGTCACAACACAGTAGAACTCTTAATTTGGTGACAGACATCACAACAAAGAACATATTTACAAGTCTGCTAGTATAAACCACGCCACCAATAGTGTTGCTGTAAAAGAGAAACAGTGGCCACCACGCCTGCATTTGCACAAGCAATACCTTCATGAGCTGCCACTATCAAAGACTGTCTACGGTCAAGGTTGGGAATCAGACGATCACCAACCCCAGGGATGGATAAAAAAAAGGAACATTGTCAGAAGTCAACTGATAAGTATAACGCAAAGGAAACCCTTGAGAAAAGGAAGTACCATCCCGAGTTATAGCAATAGCCGTTAAAATGTCATCATCAATCTTAGTCATAGAACATGTTACCGTGGCTACTTTCACTGTGGCTACTGCAGATTTGGCTACTTCATCAGCCATTGAATTACCAACAGCGTGCGCTCCTGCCCGTTGATATCCCAATGTATGTACAACATGTGTAAGTGGCAGGTGTTCTTTAAGAGTGGCCACTCTAACCCAAAGCGTTTTATGCTTTATTGTGCTACCTTTAGAATCCACAAAATCATTTTTTGTCCAAAAATCTAAATTGTCATTAAATCCAAGAGCTAGAAGAAGAGCCCTCAATTCGGCTAGCTGGACCGTGCAGCCCCCAAGTACTGGGGATGAACCAGACTATAGTGAAAATCTCTATTCATCATAGTACCTACGACAATAGCGCAAGCTGCAGAGTAAGTCTGCTTAGAAGCAATGGCCAGTTGAGCTGAACAATGGGTGTAAATGATACATTTGTATTCATCAAGGGGAAGAACAGAAGACGGAGAATGCGCATGTTCATGCTGAAGAAATTCTTGTGTTTGCAAGGAAGGGTCAAAAACAAAATTGACATCACCCGACGTTAAAGATGTAGCACAATGAATCCAACGAGGACGCAGAGCCTTAGAACTGTAGACACTGGGTTTTGTGACCGCCTCTAAGGCATGCACGGGCGAAATGACAAAAATGCGTTTACCTTGAGCAAGGGGGCGTTTTTTGAGAATGGCCATTTGTACAGGCGCCAGAAAAATGCATTTGCAAAGGAGTTTAGAGATGCGATTTATAAGCAATTGGGACTGTATTATCCTCATTATAAGTCACATAAGTGAAACCAATCGCACCAGGCAAAATCCAGATGACCAAATTGCTAGCACATTACCTCGTCTTTAAGTATTGCGTAGCAAGCAAGTCAGACTGAGGAACTTCGATTTTCGATCACGATCGAATCGACCCGCCATTTTGTAACCCGCCGCCATTTTGTGTTGCCATCACTCAGGCAGCACGGCGAACGAAGTCTATTCTGCCTTTCCCATAGCTTGGTGTCAAAATACGTCCTCGGCCTTGTTTGCGAGGCTGGTGTTTGGACTAGCCGAGTACACAATCCGTGTCTGGCTCTCTTAATCCCTGTTTCAACTATCTGTAGGCTCACACCATTCTTTCCTGATCATATCTTATCGACTGGCCTTCACTGTCTCCTGCTAGCATTCTCTTGTGTCATGCCCGTCCTCCAATACACACAAACGTATCTCACCACCTGCAAGTCAGTTGTATTCTGTTAATGAATCAGTTCAGGGGTGGGATGACAAACATAGTTGGAGGAGCGGACTCTTCGAGACATCTGATCTTCTTGTTTTCGAAACTTTCTTATTGGTTCTGCTTTATTTTCCACTTACCCTATTGGCTCTTTTCTTCTTTACTTGGGCCATGTGTTCCGTTAATAATTCTGTATTGTATAGTATTTAATCTGATGCGCCACAGAGTGAAGTGGCAGTCTCCTGAGAACCTACTTTATGTACTTCTAGGATAACTGTACTAGCTGCAGCTAATAAATCCAATCTTCTAACGCCGACAGAGTGTCCCGTGTCTCTGTGTAACGAAGCAGGTGAACCCAGAAGACGGAGAGCGTACCCTGCGCCGCCAGGTCCAAAAGGTTCTGGTTCTTCAATTGGTGCCCAACGTAGGGCGGCTTCAGTGGTACCGGTTCTGCTCGTAGGTCGTGAGGAACCTCGCAAGAAAATTCCGGAGGGTTCGCGAGCCACACTAAGCGACCCCTGTATGTCGAAAGTGGTCCGAAGGTCTTTTTCAGCACGGTTACTCCTTCCTGACGGCTTCTTGCGACCGCTGCCCTGACTGCTGCCCTGCTTTGGCCCATTCCTTTGGTGATATATGGTAAAGCGAGACGATAGACGGGCCTCTGTTGGTGGAAGAAGACGTCCTTAGTTAAGTTAAGTATTTTCGTGGGTCGCGCCCACTAATCTTGGTTCTTTGTTTGCTGTCCTTAGGTTACTTAGATTTAGGTTTTGCAACGACTAAAGCCGAGGGTAAGTGCATTTGTGCTGCGTAAACTGAGTTTTACTCCCTTGAAGTTTGTGAACAGTCCAGAGACATTGTGAAATGCCTGGTCTGACTAAGTTTGGAAGAATTTGTTGTCTTGGTTGTGATAGGGACTCCCGACTTGAGGACTCTTGTCCGATTCCTTCGGTTGGAACTCCCACATATGAGCTCTACTCGAAACATGGTATCGGCCCCATTGCCTTTAACGAGACATGGACTCGATACACAAAGAAAGATGGTGTTCTTAAATGGCCAGAAAATGGTAGTTTTGATCCCGATGTGCTAGATAATTTAGAAACAGTTTTGTTCAAAAGAAAAGCCCGGCCGGCAATGTTTGACTCTCTCCGCCTTTGGCGTAAGGAAGCCAAACAGAAAGAAATTAAACAAGCAAAACAAGCTAGGAAAACACAGGGTATGACGATTATACAGGCTGCTCAACAGTTCAAAAATGATGAAATTGACAATGCGACTGAAATCTCAGAAAGACAACATCGTATGGTGATGGATAAATGCTATCCGGTGTTGCCTGTTTCTCCTTCTGATAATAAGAAAGATATAGAAGAAGATCCCCTAATGTCTCATTTATGAAGATTGCCTCCGCCTTATGCGCAAAATACTAATGTGCCTCAGCCGTTACAGACTGCTCAGATGCTGGTAGTACCTCCGCCGGTCCCGGCTCTTCAGCATTTGCCTACTCAGTACTACCGCCCTTGCCGGTTTCACCATTAGTCTCAGCTTCTCAACCTTCATCTCCTGATCCTAGCTCTGCTTTGCCTTCTGCTCCTCCTGTAATTTCTAGTTCTTCTCTTGATAATTCTCCTAATATTCTGTCTCCAGTTCTAATGTCTCATTCACCATCTATGCGTAAGCGTCTCACAGATTCCGTTACTAGTATTTTATCTCCTTTCTTTGGAGCTCTTAATGCGTCTCCGGCTTTTGCTCGAAGACAATCACGTAGTCAGTTCCCAGATTTCGAGGAACGAGAGAAGCTAGACTCTCTTGCACGAAGATGGATCAAGAAGGGTCCACAATATAGTGTGTCAGATATTATGCCTACCTTTTTGCAGTGGAATGCACCTACACAAAGGTATGTTTTTAATGTAATGTGCGATATTCTCATTAAAGAATGGGAAGATGTGAGTTTGAGTCCGATCTCACAAGATTTATTAGATGTCCAAGCCGATTTTGAAAAAGGATTTATTGTAGGTTCCAAAGTTGAGGAAGCTGTAAGGACACTCATCTCTTATAGAACCTTATTGATCTCTCAGATTTTTCTTGACTCTGATCCGTCGGTTAAACTGACATCGAAAAATTATCCTATGAGAGAAGTTCCTCCAGTTTGGAAAGAGGAAGTTGCAGCCGCAGGTGCTAATCCAGCTATTCCAGCCCATTTCCAGCGTATATGGGTACATGGACCATGGAAAAGATCTGAAGTTTTGGCCCTTAAACAGGCTCTACCAGATCCTCGTAAGAACCCTGCAGGTTATTACAAAGAATTATCGCAGACAATCGATGCTTGTATAATGAATCTGGCAGATATTGATATGCTAATGGGTAATGTAGTTCCACAGACAATATGGGCTAAGATTCGTAGAGAGGACCATGCACAGGAACTGGGTGCTACTTGGGATGTCATAGCTGATACAGATAGAGACCACGTGGGTGGTGCAAAGCCTGACGCCTTGATCTCGGAACTTCCTGGTAGAATCATTACGTTAATGAAAACTGTGATGCCTGCTTTGAGAGTGAATTGGGATAAGCTAGCAGCATGTAAACAAAAGAAAGATGAAAGTGTCTCTGATTTCTTTACTCGCTTCGAGGAGACATTTATTGATCATAGTGGTCAAGACATGGCTACCGAAGGTGGACAGCGATTATTCGTGGACAAATTTGTATTCAATTTGCTTCCCGAACTGTCACACAATTTAAAGGATTCAGAAAGTTCTTGGGCTGTTTCTTCTTCTGCCCAAATATTGGCTACTGCACAATATTACGAGAATAGAGACAAAGAAGAAAAAGAAAAGAAGAAAACAAAACAAAAGATTTAAAAACGAAGGTTCTCTTGCAGCAAGCTTAACCGCCACGTTATGTTCAGCCTCAAACTCAACAGCCACCGCAGTTTCAGAGATTGTATCAGAAACCTGAGCCATACATTCCGCGACCTTTGTTAGGTCCTAATCAATGTGCTTATTGTAGAGAAGAAGGTCATTTTAAGAGCAGTTGTCCGATTTTATTGCAGCGCAATGGAGCATCATTTGCTCCACGAGGTCGTGCTGGCCTCCAGTCAGCAAACAGAGGTAGAGGTCGAGGCATGTTGACTCAAGAACAGCGTGCCCTTCCTTCTCCTAATTCCATGAACTACTATGGTCAGCAGAATGTGAGATCCACTCAATATTATAATGAGGACCATTATGTTGAAGGCGAGAATGAGAGTCTTCATGCCAACTAGGACAGCCATGGACAAAGTAGAGGAGTTGTGCCAATCCCAGTAGATCAAAATGGCCCTTATGTCAACGTCACTACAATGGGTGTATCAGAGCCATTCCTTCTAGATACTGGAGCAATGAGAAGTTCTATCATTCATTCTAAACTCCCTGGCGCACCTTTGTCTGGCTTAACGAATGTTTCTGTAGGATTTTCTGGCACCCCTGTTCGCAATCTGGTTTCTTGTCCTTTGCCTATTTCAGTTGGTCCTTACGATTTGGAAGCTTCACTTTTGTTAACGAATGGTTGTGGTGAGAATCTGTTGGGTCTAGACCTATTGAAAAGAATGCATGCTACAATATATTGTTCTCCTTCAGGCGTACATCTCACCCTAGGACAGAAGTTGATCTCCCCAATGTATCTGTCTAAAGATCAGTTTCCTCCTGAGTTGCTTTCTCTTCCGACAGCACTTTGGGCCACGGGTCCGAACGATGTGGGTTGTCTTGAGATACTGCCTTATGTTGTTACTCTTAAGCCCAATGTTGAATTACCACGCATCCCACAGTATAGAATTTCTGCTGAAGGTGAAAAAGCGCTTTTGGAAATCATTCATGATCTTATTCAGAAGGATGTGGTCGAAGAAACGAGAGGTAACACATGCAATAGTCATATTTTCCCTGTTCTTAAACGTACTGATCCTTCTCAACCTCCTGTGTACCGATTTGTGATTGATCTGCGAGAAGTAAACAAAATTGTGATTCCACAAGTTCCTGTTCCAGATATCACTGCTTTGTTGACGATGATACCTTCCACAGCGACTTGGTTTTCTGTTATTGATCTAAAGAATGCCTTCTTTAGTATTCCAATTGCAGAAGAGAGTAGGGACATTTTTGGTTTTTCTCTTGGAGGCCGAAGCTTCCGATTTAAGCGCGCACCCCAAGGGTACTGTGAAAGTCCATCCATTTACAGCCAAGCTTTGAAATGTCATCTTGATACTTTTCATTTGCCGTCTGGTGCTGCCCTTATCCAATACATGGATGACTTGTTAGTCGCCGCCGATTCAGAAGATATCTGCAAGGATGTCACTGTAGCACTGTTGCGTCACTTGTTCAAGCTGAATCACAAGGTTTCACCTTCCAAACTACAGTATGTTTGTCGAGAGGTTACTTACTTGGGTCATCTCCTATCAAAGGAGGGACGACAATTGACACCAGATCGAATTCAGGCGATTGCTCGAATGTCTGTGCCATCCCCACAAAGGGAAGTACGTGCTTTTCTGGGAATCACTTCTTATTGTAGACAGTGGATCCCTAACTTCTCTTTGATCGCCAAACCCCTGTTGGCACTCACTTTAAAAGATACACCTCAGCCCCTTCCTTGGACTGATGAGTGCCAAAAGAGTTTCACTGATTTACGCACTGCTCTGTGTTCTGCTCCTGTACTAGGTACCCCAGATTACAGTAAGCCTTTTACGCTGTATGTTCACGAGAAAGAAGGTTGTGCATTATCAGTCTTAACACAGCAATTTGGAGATAGACAGCGACCATGTGCTTATTTTTCGGCTACGCTAGATCCCGTAGCTAAAGCATTGCCTAGTTGTCTCAAAGCCACAGCAGCCGCAGCGATTTCTATTCGACAGTCCGCTGGGATAGTGTTAGATAACACTCTCATTGTCATGGTGCCACATGCAGTAGATACCTTACTGAATAGGACAAAGACACATCTCACTAGTGCACGTTTAACTGGTTACGAGCTGAAGCTATTGGCTAGTCACGTACACATCAAACGATTTAATACTCTGAATCCAGTTACCTTGTTGCCCCTTCCAAATGAGGAGAGTGTTGAGGATCAACATGACTGTTTCTTCCGTACTGAGGAAGAGACAAAAGGAAGGATTGATTTGAGGGACACACCGTTAGAGAATCCAGCTGGGACCCTATGGGTAGATGGTTCTTGTTTTAAGATGCCTAATGGGGATACGGTTTCAGCCTATGCTGTAACTACCTTACATACGATTGTGGAAACTGCGCGTGTTAGACACAACTCAGCGCAAGCAGCAGAGTTGATAGCACTGACGATAGCTTGTGTACTATCAAAAGGGAAAAGAGTGAACGTGTACACTGACAGTCAGTATGCCTTTGGTGTCGCGTTCAATTTTGGGCGTCTCTGGAAAGAGAGGGGTTACCTAACTTCACATGGCACTAAGATACAGCATGGTCATTTAGTGACTGATCTCCTTGAGTCACTTACTTTACCTGTCCAAATTGCGATAGTGAAGTGTAGTGCTCACAAGAAGATTACGGATGATGTTGGACGAGGAAATGCGTTTGCTGATGAAACAGCAAAGAAAACAGCGAAAGATTCAATCAGTCGAATGTATATGGCAGGTCCTGCGAATTGGGTCAGAGAGAGAGGAATGTGTGAGAATACAGTGGAAAGCGTGAAAACGATTCAGAAAGAGGCTACAGAAAGCGAGCTGAGCATGTGGAAAGAAAGTACGGGAATGTTAGATGAGATGGGTTGTTGGGTAGAATTGTCCGAACATCAACGATGGTTGTTACCAGATGCTTATGTACTCCCAGTGATTACTATGGCTCATGGTCCAGCTCACCTTAGTGCAAAAGGCATTTGTAAACTTTTAGCTCCAGTTTGGCAGAATGAGAACATCCCTAAATGTGCAGACAACGTAGTAAAGCATTGTATTGTTTGTCTAATGTTTAATCCAGGAAAGGGAACCCCCACTCCAGCAGGATACTTTGCTCCTCCGACATACCCATTTGAAGTGTTGCAAATCGATTACATTCACATTGATCGATGCAACAACCTCAAATATGTTCTGGTGGTAGTATGTGCCTTTTCGAGATGGATAGAAGCATACCCTTTGAAAGACAACACAGCTTTGTCCACAGCCAAAATCCTTCTAAAAGAATTCTTTCCCAGATTTGGATTACCGCGCATCGTCTGGAGTGACAATGGGAGCGAATTTGTTGGCCAAGTCATGCTGAAAGTTTGTGCAGGTCTTGGAATCAAGCAAAAGTTCCATGCGGCAAATCATCCCCAATCAGCAGGTTTAGTAGAATGCTACAATGGGACCTTGAAATTAAAGTTAGCGAAAATTCAAGCAAGTACGGGACTTAATTGGCCTGATGCTTTGCCGTTAGCTTTGCTATCCACCAGAACTGCAATACACTCTCGTCTGGGACTTAGCCCCTACGAAGTGGTGTTTGGCCGTCCGGCCAACATATGGGGAATACCTCGTCCTAAAAAGTTCTCAGATTTGCCCTACCCAGTGTTGATTGACTATTTGCATGACCTTACAACTAAATTGCATGTCCTTCATCGACAGGTTCGGAGTGCTTTGCCGGAGGCTTCCACAGATCCATGTCACTCCATCCGTCCAGGTTACTGGGTCTGCATCCGCAATTTTCAGAGGAAGAAGAATTTGGAGCCCAGATGGCGGAAGCCCCAAATGGTTCTTCTCACAACAAGGACAGCAATTAAAGTTGAAGGAAAGAAAAATTGGATTCACGGTGTGCACTGCAAGAAAGTACCTTTGCCCTTGCCTTTCGATCAGTGGGTTCGTAGAGGGATCGGTGACTGTGAAGGCAAAACAGTTCCACGATTCATGTCCTTTAGCGATGCACACCTGAATGGGACATTGTCTGAGAAAGAGGACGACAACATTTTACAGAAAGCGATTCCATTGCACCGTTGCTTGAACACGACTGAACCAAAAACATTGTTTCAAGATCAGAGTGTTCCTGGGAAGGATCACTACAATCTTAGGCCCCGACAAAAGTAACATTTGAAGACTTTTTTTCCCTTCTCCCTTGTGTAGTGTTCTGTTTAGGTTGCAGGGTCACGGTAGGAGTCTAGGTCACGACCTGAGTAGTGACAATAGGTCTACAGGATCTTTCAGTGTCATAGGACGGTTGAGTATCGTGACTTTAGTGATTGAGGAAGATTGCCGTGAGCATCCACTAGTGAAAATGGAAACTACACCAAGTATTGAAGAGAGAAGAAATGAAATAAAAACAGCATCTTGAAAAATAATGTACAGTCGTTACAGTATAACCCTATGTATCTTGATATCATTATGTATTGCTCTGGCGATTATTGGTTGGGTTATTTATGTTTTGCAGCCAAGAAACACCTCCCCTTCCTCCTCTTTGCCTTCTTCTACTATCTCTCCACACCTCTTTCATACTTTTCCTTCACATGAACTTATCAGAAGAACCGAATATTACAACAATTCTTTTGTCCAGCATCAATTAGTGGTTAACACAACTGATTGTTGGGTATGTGGTCTTTTGCCGCATACTACTGAGAAAGGAACACCATATTTAGTTCTCCCTTTCTCCTATGAGGGTTCCGCTTGGGCATTCTTTGTTATTTTCTCCAATGCGTATCAAAGTAAATTCAGACGGTCTGTCGCTTCACAAATTAATTATCCGGATTTTAGTCATAGTTCTTTAATTAAAGGTATGGTAGTTATGGCTAAAATCATGGAGAATAGCAAGATTTCTATCGATGAGAGAAAGGCTTACACCAATTGGAACGTCACCCAATACATGTCGAGTCTCAATAATAAAATGGGAAAGGAGAAATCCTCACCAATCTGGACTATACCACATCAAGGTAATTTCTGTTTAAAAATAAACGATCGTTCTTCTGACACTGCACCAAAGAGTAACTGCTCCTATACATACATTTATTCCTCTCTGAACTCGCCTCCTCTAGTACCGTCCCAAGGCACCTATTTCATTTGCTATGATAGAGCTTATACCTGGTTGCCAACGGGTTTCTCTGGTACCTGCTACATAGCTTTCCTTCTTCCTCCTACTTACACTGCTTCTGCCAATTATCACCGAACCCGTCTCAGAGAGGAATTATTGACTCCAAAGACACCACGGGACAAGAAGGAGGAGATTTCCTTAAAGGTTATCTTCCTTTCTGGGGTCCATCTTGCCTGAGTTCTGTCAAAAGGAGGGTCTGAGGAACTTCGATTTTCGATCACGATCGAATCGACCCGCCATTTTGTAACCTGCCGCCATTTTGTGTTGCCATCACTCAGGCAGCACGGCGAACGAAGTCTATTCTGCCTTTCCCGTAGCTTGGTGTCAAAATACATCCTCGGCCTTGTTTGCGAGGCTGGTGTTTGGACTAGCCGAGTACACAATCCGTGTCTGGCTCTCCTAATCCCTGTTTCAACTATCTGTAGGCTCACACCATTCTTTCCTGATCATATCTTATCGACTGGCCTTCACTGTCTCCTGCTAGCATTCTCTTGTGTCATGCCCATCCTCCAATACACACAAACGTATCTCACCACCTGCAAGTCAGTTGTATTCTGTTAATGAATCAGTTCGGAGGTGGGATGACAAACATAGTTGGAGGAGCGGACTCTTCGAGACATCTGATCTTCTTGTTTTCTAAACTTTCTTACTGGGTCTGCTTTATTTTCCACTTACCCTATTGGCTCTTTTCTTCTTTACTTGGGGCGTGTGTTCCGTTAATAATTCTGTATTGTATAGTATTTAATCTGATGCACCACAGAGTGAAGTGGCAGTCTCCTGAGAACCTACTTTATGTACTTCTAGGATAACTGTACTAGCTGCAGCTAATAAATCCAATCTTCTAACGCCGACAGAGTGTCCTGTGTCTCTGTGTAACGAAGCAGGTGAACCCAGAAGACGGAGGGCGTACCCTGCACCGCCAGGTCCAAAAGGTTCTGGTTCTTCAAGACTTCAAAGCGTGTAACACAGCAGTATGTTTCGGAAGGCATGAGGAAGCAGAAAATAAATGTTGTAGCAAAGCATACAGAGGTTTGATACACTGAGCATAGTCAGGAATAGAAATCCTGCCAAAATTTAAAAAAAACAAGCAGAGACAGCACTTTTTTAAGGGTAGATGGAAGTTGCAATTGAGCACACTTTTCCAAAAAACGGGTTGCTAAACCTCAACCCTAAATCGGGAATTCACAACCAAGAAAAAGATTGGCCAGACATGCAATATGCGATTTCCTTAAATTGAATTTGTAGCACAGAGCGGCGAATCGCGTAATGCTGCGATCCTCTCTCGCAAGATGCGGATTCAATTCAAAATACATCAGGTATATGTCATGGACATAACAGAAATCGTTGGGATCAAAAACATGTAAAAGGGGCACAATACATGCCACAAGGACCGGGGCTTTAAGAATAAGTCTGTTAAGAAGCAATGGCCAGTTGAGCTGAACAATCGATGTGAATGATACATTTGTATTCATCAAGGGGAAGAACAGAAGAAGACGGAGGGTGCGCATGTTCATGCTGAAGAAATTCTTGTGTTTGCAAGGCAGGGTCAAAAACAAAATTGACATCACCCGACGTTAAAGATGTAGCCCATTGAAACCAACAAGGATTCAGAGTTTTAGAACTGTAAACACTGGATTTTGTGACCGCCACTAAGGCATGCATGGGTGAAATGACAAAAATGCATTTACCTTGAGCAAGAGGGTGTATTTTGAGAATGGCCATTTGTAAAGGTGGCAGAATTTTTCAGTAGAAGAAAAATGCATTTGCATGGGAGTTTACAGATGCGATTTATAAGCAATTGGGACTGTATCATCCTCATTATAAGTCACATAAGTGAAACCAATCGCACCATGCAAAATCCAGATGACCAAATTGGTAGCACATTACCTAGTCTTTAAGAATTGCATAGCAAGCAAGTCAGACTTCAAAGCATGTAACACAGCAGTATGTTCCGGAAGCAGAAAAGAAATGGTGTATCAAAGCTTACAGAGGTTTGATACACTGAGCATAGTCAGGAATATAAATCCTGCCAAAATTAAAGCAGAGACTGCAATTTTTTAAGGGTAGATGGAAGTTGCAATTGAGCACACTTTTCCTAAAAATGGGTTGCTAAACCTCAACCCTCATTCGGCAATTCACAACCAAGAAAAAGATTGGCCAGACATGCAATATGCGATTTCCTTAAATTTAATTTGTAGCACAGAGCGGCGAATTGCGTGATGCTGCGATCCACTCTCGCGAGATGCGGATTCAATTCAAAATCCATCAGGTGTATGTCATGGACACAACAGAAATTGTTAGGATCAATAACATGTAAAAGGGACACAATACATGCCACAAGGACCGGGGCTATTCTTATACCCCATAATCAGTCTCGCGTATTGCCTCTGGGAACTGAGCCAGGTTATGACTGAAAAACCCATTACAAATACCTAGTGTAGTTATTTACTTTTTACGCACAATATTATTTATTAAGGCTGTACTGTGTGTGTTTTACACTGTAAAAGTATGGGTATGACTATTTAAATGCCTATAATCCAACACTGTGCGATAGGAATCAACAGGTTTCAAAATTGTAAAGAGAAGATTATTCACCGCAGAGACACAGGGTTCAATTACACCCTGATACTACAATTGGGTAAAAAAATCTTTAACAGACGCTTTAGTGTCACGTTTAATCAGATGTGGTGGCTGCGGCTGAAGAGTAGAGCGTATGGAAACAACATGTAAAGGAGAATCCTAACCCCAACCTGCCTGGTTGCAGTAATAAGGAAGGGCCAAAGCAAGAGCCCACTCAGAAGCATAGCCGTGCTCAGTCTCAACAGTGACATATTGCGAAATGTAAGGTATAATCACATCCTCACCTCAAGGACAAGCAAGAACAAATGGGGGATGGCCAATCGACCTCCACCAGTAAAATGTGATAAGAAGACGTTAAGTTGTTCCAAAAGATAGAATTTATGGTGCATTTAATGCCACCTTTAATCTGGATGTCTACATGTTAAAGTATATCAGGGGGAGCTATGCGGGTGTCTGTGGTTTCAACAGTTACAAAGGTGTCAGTTACTTTCACCTCCAAAACCTGGTGGAGAGTCTGGTGCACTACGATAATTTCCGCCCTGCTGTCGAGGAGAGTCACCACCCAACTCCTGTCCAGAAAGTGGGTTCTCACCATCTGAGGCATATTTCGCTGTTAAAGCAGCAACTTTCTTCTTCTGCAATGGGGCTGTATATGGAGGTGGTTCCCCTCTCTTAACTTTCACATCAATAGAGTGCTGCGGATCCCACTTGGGTTGTATGGACTCACCCTGTCTTTGATCCTGGCGTCCTCCTTGATCATATTGTGGATCAGATGATTCCCGAAAGGAACGAGTAGAACAAGGATCAGGAACCTGAAACCTCTCAGGAGTCTTAATTTTAGAGCAATCACGTAATTCATATCTACGTTCAGAAGCAACCGGTGGTGGTAACCCACCACGAGACCTAGGCTTCTCTTGATGCTTAGACTTGTCTAATGTCTTTTCAGGAAAGAGAGTTCGGCCCTCCTTTTCAGGAGGGGGCTTACCTTGTGAATGAGTAGAAGGTCTGACTCCCAAATCATTGCGACCTAAGGATGTATAAACATCAGCACTAATAATCTGCAACACACATTTCCGGTCAATGTCAGCCACCGACGAAAGGGACTGACGAACCATCAAGGACGCTGCCTCCCCTTTAATATTAGAAAGAATCATTTTGGGGACTATGGGGAAAATGCCCAGCAGCTTCATCTCTAAACCTAGGGCAGGACCTGCCCCATGTTCGTTCTGTACTTGTTTGAGAACGCTCTGAATAATGCTCATTGAGGGGGTACCATAACAGAGTGTATACACTGAGGCAAAAACCGTCTCCAGGTGTTGCAGTCGGCCAAGGAGGGAATCGGATCACTAGACAAGCACATAGTAAGGATCCTATGTTTGTCAACAGGACCCAAAGAGGGAAAACTGCATCAATCTGACCAAAATGGAAAGTCCTCACGAGTCTGAGGACATTTACCCATCACCAAAATAATAATAACTAGGCTAATAACAAGACCCCCATTGTGCACAGCCAAGAAAGCACGGGCTATAAATTGGATCATGCGTCTATATAAAAGAACAACCCAAGCATATAACAAACGTACATCTGCCAAATTAGCGTTGAGATAATTAGGATACAGAGTAAAACCGGCTAAAACAGGTCATGTGGCCCCATCAAAACTTAAGGCGCCCATACGAACAGATTCAATAGGATGGAGTAGGGTGCCATTAAACCAAATTTGGTTCTCCCAGGCCGCGACCGGAACTACAACAACCGTATAAGGGGGATAAGCCATCTGAAACGCTGCAGCAGTATAAGCAGGAAAGGGATTATCATTTGCATTCAGAGCAGGAAACGTAACCTAGGAGTAAAACGGCATGCACGATCCGCTTGAACCACAAAAACAACTGGAGACCCCGCATTAGGACTCCATGCAGCAATAAATGTTGAGTAACCGTGCGCAACAATGACCGGAATGGCAGCCGATTGAGCCATTAATTCGAACAAAGGCATTAAGATGGTAGCACTAAAATGGGTCAAAAAACATTTAAAATTCAAGCTTGAAAAACCTACAGCAATAGGTGATCACTACAAACTGAGGAGACAAAGCCCTCTTACCACGGGCATCTATGGGAAAAAGGTTGAAGGGTATTTTGGACATGCACCACTCAGGGGTCCTGTGAATAAGTACCAGACCAAATGTTGGTGGCTCCATGTTACAGGGATTCTAAGGAGCACAATAACAATTTCTCTGACATGAGAAAAGTTTAAAATGTTCATTTTAACTATTGTGCTTTAGTATACAGTGTACGTGCCACAATCAGAAGGAAAATGCCAAACACAAATACAGTTAGCATAGTAAGTAGTCCATAAATCATAAAAGGACTCATTATATAAGACAGGGTAGCGTAATCCCCCTCCTCTTCAACAGAAGCAGAATGATTATATATCAGAAGATCTCTGGGTGTTAGCAGCAGACCCCATACCTTAGCATACACAGATGAAAGTTCTACATCACAGGTCCTCTAGTGGCAGAATGTTCTAATAGCCTTATAGCCCTTCGTAGCTGGGCTATACCGCTATTAAAGTCCCGCTGCTTTTGTTAAAGTCCCTCGCCTTCGGCTCGGGCCTTTAACGCTGCAGCGGGCCTTTAATAGCCGGTATAGCCCGCTACGGCGGGCTATAAGACTATAGTATTTCAGCAAGTGAAAGTGACTGTTGTAAGTGAGTCTTACATATAATTTTTCAGTAGACATACTTGATTTTACTCATATGCACACTACAGTAGCAGATAAAGAATGGAGGTCAAAGGCTAGTTGTAGTGACACAGTCAGTGTGGTGGTTAATTACTTTAATGTACTGTGAACTGTTTGTGTTCCTTGCTAATTTCATGTACATGTCCCAGAGGATGAACTCTGCCAGGAGTTCTGATAAATGCCTTATGAGTGTTATAAAGGTACAAGCAAGATGGTGGACGCTACTTAATCTCGCCCCGCTGTACACCCACATTATCTGACAGTTATATCCCACATCGATTACCGTCTTACTGCCGGACATACCTCTGATGTATCCTGAGTCAAACAGAATGTGCTGGTGCCCCGGTGGAGCTAAATCGGGGGGGGGGGGGGGGGGAGGGGTTCGGAAGGACCGTCCGACTCTGCTTGGTGATCGAGTCCAGGCCGCGGACTGCGTGGGCCGTGGAGGCTGCGCTAGTAGGCCCGACTGGGACACGATCAGGCTCTTGGAACGGAGTGGCAAGCCTTCTCGTCAAAGCAATGAAGAGAGGAATCTGGTTGGCTTAATCTGCGCAGCACCCACGGGAGTTGAGGTGAGGTTGCTGGGCAGCTGAGCGACATGCCCAGTTGCGGAAGGGCAGCCCCGGGGCCTGAGTAATGTGCAGGCCGGAAGGGCACCCGGGACATTGAATCAGCCTGAATATTTACCTCCCCCCCCCATGGAGAGAGGAGCGGTGACTGCGGGAATCACACAGGCGGTAGGGGGATAAAGCACAGCGGGAAGTGCACAGTGGAGCTGGTCCTGGGAATTGTGGAGGCGGGAAGCAGAACCTGAAGTTAAGGGTTTTAATAAAATTTAAAAGCTAACCACAGCTGAGAGGAGACTTGCACACCAGGATAGCATCAGAGCTGAGGCTCAGTTGTGGAGAAAACAGACACCCTCAGGAAAGTACTGCAGGCCCTGGCCCCATGGTAACGATATATACTTCACTCCTTCTGCTTGCATTCACTGTTGCTTAATGGGACGGCTGAGCTATATGTCAAGGCCTCGAGGAGTGTTGGGTTTGTGTGGCATGATCCAAGAAGCAACCTAACTAACAAGTACAAGCACACGCGCGCCTCGTGCGGCAGCAGGGGTAGGGGAGAGAGGAGTGGGCCTGCGCTATCACTTGCGGGAGCGAGCAGCTGCCACTGCGTTAATTGTTAACATATGGCGCCAGCCGCTCGCTCCCGCAAGTGAATCTCCACACGTGCACGCGTTGCCATTGAAGGCAATGGAACCCGTGCACATTTTTGGCCGCAAAGCTGTGCCGATGACTAAAGGTCTCTCCTATGCAGTGCATGCGCGCTGCGTAGGTGAGACCTAAAAATGTCAGGCTGTGAGGTGATTAAGTTTTCCTCCGAGAAAAGTGCAGGCTGGAGCAAGCAGAGGCGTAGCTTCAGAGGGGGTGTTTGGGGCGTTACACACCCCTTAATAAATTTATTTTTAGATGAATAGTTGACTACAGTTGCTTTCAGTGAGGTATGGTGAGGTGTCTGTTGGATTTCACCTGTGATTTGTGGATGCAAACACTGACAAAACACACACTCCCTCTTTGTTTTGAAAGCCTTTAAAAATGTTTATTCTATCAAATATTGTGTTTCTCTCATTTAGTACTCCTATTAATCCGTATTCCTCTCCCTGTTCACTGCTCCTTAGGCCCCTCTCATGCACCCTGCTTGTCATATACTGTATTTTAACATTATATACCAGCGTGATGGTCGGGCAATCTGATACTCACACCCCGCTAATCCTACTGACCAAGCTGCGCCACTGAGCATGAGAGAGAAGACATATGGAAAACATCATATACATTCACAATTACGTTCAATGTACTTTGGTGGCTTTTGCATGTTCCCAAAGTGTTGAGGTTTAGTAACTTTAAATAGCTCTTCTGCGGGGGCCCTATTTACATCCAATGCACTTGTTTTTCCCATGCTTTTGCTCTCTTTCTGTGTCGGGTGAACAACGGGACGGAGCAGCTTCAACTCAGGGGCTATTTATTAGATACGGATAGGCAAAGAAATTGAAAGGTAGAGCTGAGCTAGAGGTCAAGCTTGCTTCTTTGAGTCAAAGCACAAGCAGAGCCTACAAGACTTTTGGCCTGTTAATGGTACCGACATGGCAAGTAAAGCATGACACTTTCATATGTGTTTGCCAGTGGCCCGGTGGCAGTGGGCTGACCGGTGAACGCTAGGAGAGCTTTGCCACCACTTCCCTGCATCTCGCCCATTCTAAATACGAGCGGAGGCGCTACTACGTCGCGCACTGTATTTTTAAACTGTCACTAACCTTTTTTTAAAGTTTGTGCAGGTTCTGACTTGATTTCTGTTTCCAGGGGTGGGCTGCCGGCTGGGGCTGGTCGTGTTTGCGGGCTCCCAGCGGCAGCGGGCGCCATCTTCGGTTGGGCTGACTTCCTATCCCAGCCCTGCCACTCCCCCACCGCTCCGCCCCTATTTAGGAGCGCAATCCTCTCTCCCTCCGTGTTTGCCAGTGGCCCGGTGGCAGTGGGCTGACCGGTGAACGCTAGGAGAGCTTTGCCACCACTTCCCTGCATCTCGCCCCGCTGAATACGAGCGGAGGCGCTACTACGTCGCGCACTGTATTTTTAAACTGTCACTAACATTTTTTTAAAGTTTGTGCAGGTTCTGACTTGATTTCTGTTTCCAGGGGTGGGCTGCCGGCTGGGGCTGGTCGTGTTTGCGGGCTCCCAGCGGCAGCGGGCGCCATCTTCGGTTGGGCTGACTTCCTATCCCAGCCCTGCCACTCACCCACCGCTCCGCCCCTATTTAAACGGGCAGTATGTGTCAGCGCAGCGGACGAGCGCAGCGGGCGCGACGACGGCGCGCCGGAGTTGCGCCTGAGTTAAGCCCGTCTGCGCCCGTCCGCGGCTGGCCGGGGCTAGGGGCACGAGATGCTGCCCGTCCAACTATGTACTCGCCATCTCAACTTTGCTCATATTGGGCCCCAGGTGCCATCGACCCCTCAGTAACTACTCACTTGATACAGCTTGGTTTGTTCACCCCCCCATCTTATCCCCCCCCGGGATCGCATCACATCTAGCTTCGCTACCTACTACGCCTCTCTTCACTCCCCCACCACCATCTGTCCCTCTGGCTCCGGTATTTAACACTTCGGCCACACTCCTAAACACTAGGTCTGCGGTCAACCATCAGTACAAGCTATTCGACTACATCGATACCCATGAACCAGATCTCTTATTCCTAACAGAGACCTGGTTCAAGGCTGACTCCCTGCCCAATGTGTTAGCCGCATTGCCCCCTTCATATTCTGCCATTCGAGCGGACCGCTTAGAGGGCAAGCGGGGCGGTGGAGTGGCCTTAATAGCTCGGACTGATTTCAGTTATCAGATTCTCCCCTCCCCTTCTATTCCTGACGTAGACTACCTTGTAGCCCGTTCGACCTTCCATCAGGTACCCCTCACTTTTGTTTTAATTTACCGCCCTCCCCAACCAACTCCCTCTTTTCTCTCAAGCATTCAGGCCCTCTTGGCTACTCTGGTGATCAACAATTCATCAGTACTAGTCCTAGGGGACCTTAATTTTTGGCCTAATGACCCTGCTGAGAGTCCTCAATCTAAAGAGTTCACTGACCTCATGATCAGTTGGAATTTCTCATCGCTCATCCACAGTTCCACTCACATACACGGCCACACGCTCGATCAAATCTGGGCATTGAATGTCCCGTCCATATCCCCTACAATATCCCCGTGCTCCTGGTCATATCATTCCATTATCACCTTTTCCCTTGCTTTGGCCCCGATGGCCAAACCTCAGCTCCCCAAGAACACCTGGGTCAGGAAATGGGGCAAAACTGACATGCCTTCTCTCTGCTCGACCTTGGCCAAAACTAGTCCTGACCTTTCAGGCCTTGCAGCTACTTCCCAGCTGGCCGCTATTAACAACTGGCTGACCGTGGCGGGTGATGAATTCGCCCCCCTGATGCGGCTCACAGTCAAGCGGGCCCATGCAGCCAATCGGTGGTTTACCCCAGATCTAAAAGAAAAGGAATTAGCTGCAAGGAGAGCCGAGCGAGCTTGGAGAAGAACCTATAGCCCCGCGCAAAAGACAATTTATTTGTCTGTTTTACAAATTTATAAAAAGGGCATTCTTGAGGCCAAAACAGAGTTCTATACGAGCAGGATAATGGCAGCAGAGTCCTGCTCGAAGGAAATCTTCTCTACTGTCCATGAACTGGCATCATCCAGTAGAGCTACGGCCACTATCCCCCCTTCCCAGTCCCTCTGCAACTCGCTCAACGAGTTCTTCATTGACAAAGTTGCCAAAATTAAACTCAACATCCCCCCGCCCTCCCCTACATTTGTCAATCCCTCCCCACCCCCTACGGCCTTTAAATTGAACACTATCCCGCTGTTAACCAATGACACACTTCCCCCGCTGCTTCATCGGGTTAAATCGGGTTCCCCCCTGGATTTTGCCCCAGCCCATATCCTCAGGGAAATCTATCTAGCTTGCCCCACCCCACCCCTGACTCTTCTTAATGACTCGCTTAGAAATGGCATTGTCCCCAGTCCACAGAAATCAGCGGTTGTCATTCCTATCATAAAAAAACCTGACGCCGACTCATCCTCCCCCTCCAACTACCGCCCTATCTCCCTTCTGCCCTACCTAGCAAAAGTTCTTGAAACCCATGTCACGACCACCCTGAGTACCTATGTAGAGGCTAACCATTGCCTCTCCCCTTTTCAAGCTGGCTTTCGCCCCCTGCACTCTACGGAGAAGGTGGTGATCTCAGTAATGGACGAGCTGCGTGAAGGTATTGACATCAACCTTCCGCAAGCCCTAATCCTCCTGGACCTGTCCGCCGCTTTTGACACGGTGGACCACTCCATCCTCCTCAACCGTGTCAGGGCGGCGGGCATAGAGGGCTTGGCCTTCTCATGGCTTGAGTCCTTCCTAGCCGGGAGAGCTCAAGCGGTCCATTTGGCTGGCTTCACCGCGGCCTCCCGTAAGGTGGAGTGCGGGGTCCCTCAGGGCTCATCACTCTCCCCTCTCCTATTTAATTTATACATTTACCCCCTTATTTTTATGTTACAACAGCTGGAGGTCACGGTGTTTAATTACGCCGATGACCTCCAGCTAATTTTCAACCTCTCCCACTCATCTTCATCTGCCCAAAATGTCCAGACAGTCATGACGTTCATTCAGGATTGGATGGACTGCAACCACCTCAAACTCAACCCGGACAAGACCGAGTTGGTCTTGACCGGAGGTGGTTGCAGTCCGTGGTCCCCCTCCTTCTGGCCCCCGTCACTTGGTGTCCCTCCACTCCCCGTACCCAAAGTTAAAACTCTTGGGATCTTTCTGAACTCACAACTCTCTGTTCATTCTCAGGTTGGTTCAGTGGTCTCTTCCTGTTTTTTTTCCCTCAGAATAATTAGGAAAGTCTCCCGCTTTTTTTCTCCCTCTGCTTTAAAAATTATCGTGCTGGCTATGGTATTATCGGGCATCGATTATGGCAACATAATCTATAATGGGGCTCCTGCCTATGCGATCCACCGCTTGCAGTTGGTACAGAACCAGGCTGCTCGTCTGATTCATGGCCTACCTAAATACCATCGGGCCACTCCACTGCTCAAAGCACTACATTGGCTTCCGGTGAGAGAGCGCACCCTTTTCAAACTTGGCTGCCTCACTTTCCAGGCTAGGTCGGGTACTGCCCCCGAGTTCATATGCTCAGCTATTAAGCCCTACCTTCCGGGCAGAGAACTTCGCTCCACTCATATGGCTCTTTTAGCTATCCCCCGTTTTAAAAAACAGAAGTCTGGTGGAGCGAAGTTCGCTGTTCTTGCTCCAGTCTTCTGGAATTCCCTTCCTGCTGCCCTCCGCACATCGCCTTCTTATCTACAGTTCCGGAAGGATCTCAAAACCTTCCTATTTGTGCGAGCTTACACTGCCTAGCCCTTCCAGCTGCTGCCGTCCACTGCATCACACATAGCGCCATGAAACCGCCTGGTAAAAGAGCGCTGAATAAAAGTTTTAAATTCAAATTCAAAATTCATATTAAACACAAATTATATATTGAAGCCATTAAATGCCATTGAACGCCAATGTTGAACCACATATATGGAACACACCCTGAACTGAGTTTCTTCAAGGTGGCCTCAGATTTCGTGCTAAATTAAAATGAGGAATAAAGTCTTTTGCACAGGATCATACAATGTGATACAGTGGGGAGCTGGGATTTGAGCTCGGTTTTCCTGATCATACATTTTGTATTCAACCACAGGATGTTTCACTGCATTTCGATGACTTAGAGGCATTGGACAATGCTTTGTGCTGGGCAGTGCCTGAGGCCGAAAAAGCAATTCTTTTTAATTTTTGAAAAGCTTTCTGTTCTGATAGACCTGCTTTCTTTTGCTCTATTTTACAAGTTGACTTGGGTGGAATGAGGGAGTGACTTTTAAAATGATCCCAGACCTGGAAGGGTTGAAAAGTACTGGCAGACCTGTATAGGCTGCCCAGCACTGTGTACGTCAAAGTGCACTTGTAAAGCAGTGTGTCCTGTAATGGTGGAGCATTGTTGAGACCCTTGGTCCTGTATGGGTTCAAGTGCATTGGCTGAGTGGTATTGTTGTCCTAACCGTTGACAGATCGGTTGAAGTGAGGGATTAGCATTCAGGTTCCAACATTAAGAGTTGAGAGGTGCACTGAGAGATCAAGGTGGAGGTCCAACTCTCAAACCTCAGTGGGTTACAGTGGATTCACTGAGCAGTATGATGTTCCCAGAACAGGTGGTGCAAACACATTTTGGCAGAGCAGTAGGGTGGACTCTGTTCTAAAGTGGATGAGGTGCATGTGTTGAGCTGCTTGCTTGTCCCTACCTCTAATGAATTGAGTCATTGGCTAAGCAATAAAGGACCAGATGGTTTTAGGAGCCTTGGTAGGCCAATGTGGTGGTTCCAATACTGGATGGAGTAAGGTCCTTTATGAAAGCAGTAGATATACAAGTAATGCAATGTAATAGTGTCGTTCCAGATGTTTTATGGTGCTCTGTCAAACCAGTTCTGTGACAGTATGGGTTCAGGTGCACTCACTGCCATAATTGTGCAGAGGTTCATCCAAGAGTAGTGCAATGATCAGTTCTTGGATTTGTTTGTTGGATCAGCCAAGAATGGGGTCAGATTGTTGCAGGGATTCTGCTCAGGAACAGAACAATGCTTGGGACTGAGTCACCATACCGCCTCAGTACCTATGACCCAGAGTCCGACTAGCTATAGTGCCTCTATTGCCCTTCTAACCATATCCAGAGAGAGACGTGAATTGACACCCCAGAACACAACACTCCTGACCCTCTCAGGGAGTGTGGTGACAGGACACGCCCTTTCACACACACACTCCTACTCGTCCACAATAAGATATAAGAGAGACACGAAGGAAGTTTGAAATGTTTTGTTAAACTATCGTGGTCTAGAATGCAGTATTCGTGCGACAATCAGAAAACAAATGCTTAACAAAAATACTATCAGTGTAGTCAGTAAACCATATATTATGAAAAGCTCTGTCATATTATAAGACTGATTAGCCTAACCCCCTTCCCCTTCCACAGAAGCGGAATGAATATACAACAAAGATCTCAGATTAGTAGCAGGCCCGTACCTCAGCATACACAGGTGGACGTTCTACATCTCAGGTACACCTGTGATCTCCTCTCAGAAAGTCTCCCTCTATATGTATATTACATTACGGCGCATACCTATATGACATGGCGCATGTGCTCACAAAACAACTGCTGCACTCAGGTGTTGTGTTCAGGTGCTAGTGCCTGGCCAGAACAAAATATCAAGCCACATTGATGTTTAACCTTGTCTGCTGTGTTCAGACTGAATCCCAGGAGAGAGCAAAACGCAAAAACAGCTCTAAGTTCTGTGTGAAAGTACAATGTGGCACAAAGATAAACGTGTTTATATAGTAATGCGCAGAAAGCAAATGCGGCCTGTATCATGCACAGTTAGTCTAACATTGGGAAAACCACAATGGGTCAGGCACGGAACACATGACAAGATGACTTTCACTGACAGAGCACTGGCGTAGTTCGTAACACGTACGAATATGATAGTAGTTCTATGCTGGGTTGAATTCATTGGTAACACAAAGGAAGCATTTTTAAAACATTTAATGGCATTAAGGTATATGCTACAGAGAACCCTGTTTACCCAGCAGCTTAGTTCCACCCAGTACCAGCGGTGAAATGCCTATGGGGATTAATGCACTTGCTGGTCAGATCTGTGTGCCGTCTAGTCACATCTTTGACTTGTCATAAAATAGCAAAGAGAGATAATGTGCCTGCTGCAGGGCACAGGCAGGGTGCAACTGAAAATATTTAACTCTCAAAATATAGGTAACTCTCACATTTTCACCTGAAATCCCAACTCATTCAGGTTATTAAGTATTTGAAGACCACACCATCAGAATCGGTTTATAAACATTATTGCTATTTTTACCAACTCTCTATCACAAGTAGCTTTAAAATCCACCATTTTTACTTCCCTTTTGAAAACATTGTCCCCAATTTTTAAGCCCTACCACTTTGAAAAGTCACCAGCCGCCTCTAAATCACCCAACCATTGGCGTAGCTACACCCTAGACGGCCCGGGGCGGTCCCTGCCTTTGCCACCCACAGCGGCCTCATTGAAGACCAGGGGGTGGAGGAGGCGGCAAATATACGAATTGCAGCGCCGGCCGCACGGAAGAGCAGGGTTGGGGCACAGAAAGATTTAGGGCTGGAGATTGCCACCCGAGACTGCAGGCTAGAGCTGGGGGAGGCCGCCGCCCCCAATACTCGTGCCACCTGTGGCAGTCTGCCCCCCGTGCTATGCCACTACACCCACCTAATGTGTGTTACACTGCAAGATTCCGTTCACACTTTGGATTTTCTTCTCTATTTACAGGTCCACCATAATCTGCATATGCACCTATCTGTTATCTTTCATTTTAACCTTTTGACAACAATTCTCTCTGTACAATTTTCAAGGTGAAAAAGAATTGTATTAGAAATGAGTATCATTGTGAATAAGGTTTTTTATACAAAATAATTGTATTAACACAATGTGCTTTCACACAATGAAATTAAGATATTCTGTTGAGAAACTGTGTTCATTTTAATATTGGACAATGTAAGCCTCGATTTTAAAATGGTTGTTGTTGTCTGAAGCCATGTACACAGGCATCTCTTTGTCCTTTCTTCAACAAGCACTCAGCACATAATAACTATTTTGTAAAAAGTGATTTGTAAGAAAATGTCACTTTTTTCATTTATAATATGATGCTTTATTCTCAAGCTTTCTTAAAAGGACCACGAGGGTCTCTCTTGAGAACCTGTCCTTGTAAGTTATTGTATTAGCAGTTTAGGTGTCTGCCACGAACCAGGGCTGGGGACTGAGGGCTGGGGACTGGGGGGTGGGGACTGAGTTATGTGGGACAGTGCTGACAAACGTGATCTGAAATTGCATTGTTCATTCTTTAGTATAATTGGATGGGATTGTGAGACCCTTGCACATTCACACCAATTGTATGGTTCTTTGTGTAATGTCCTTTAAAAGAGGCCACAGCCTGAGGGTTGTGGACTCACTCTCCCTGATCTGTGGAAGGTGACATAATGTCCGTCTGACTTCTGATTTATGACTTTTTTTTGCTTGAGCTGAATTATGCCTTGCTCTATTCTTACATTATTTGCATTTTATTAGCTTCATGCTTTTTAATGCCAAATGACTAACTGACTGACTCCTAGGTATTTCATTTACTTTCTGTAATGCCTTTAAGTTGCAGTAAACCCTCGTGGTTGCATTATGATACTTGGCAGGCTTTATTGTGAAGCCTAATGCACTTTATATTTAATTCTAAAATGTTATTTGATATTACATTGCTTTCAATGAGGAGAGCCAGGCAGGAGCTACAAAATCCTTAGGGGATTAACACTGATCCTGGTTCATCAGAAGCACTTTAATTTGACTTTAGAGAAAAAGATTTAAGTCAAATGTAACCGAAGTGAGTTACACGAGAACCAGCAGAAGATGTGATTAAGAATTGATCTGGCAGGATAAAACACCAAAATCTGTATTTCACAGGGTCTGAAAAGCAATAATCACTGGGAAAAGGGCATACTGTGTAAACAGTACGTAATGCGCGTGGTGTCAACAGGTCATTCTGTATGAGTGTGCATCCACCCTGATGGCATAGATGAGTGATTGAGGAATAACAAGAATTCTGGAGTTTTTGATATTACCACTGTGTGGGTGGGGAAGGGCTGGAGGGGGAGTATGGGTGCAAGGGACGGAGTCTGGATGGGTATTAGGGCACAACGATGCAGGGAAAGAAGGGGTCACTAGCCGGAGGCCAGGTGGCACTATGCGCCACCCCCCCCCCCCCCAGCCTGGTAAATGGGTGGTTTCACTATGAATCGTACCGAACCAGAGTCCTGATACATCTCATGGGGGCAGCGGGGATTATTAGGGTTCAGAAAAGGCAATGGCATCAGGAGAAATTTGCAGGGAGGGGAATAGGGGGAAAGCACCTATTTCAGAAAGAGCGGGAAGGATTTGATGTCCACTACACCTCGGTAGTGTACCTAAATAAAGTGTGTTTATTAATTTTCCAGAAGTATGACAGGAGGGTGGGCCTTCTTGAGGTATGGGATGAGAGGCATGAAATAAGGTGTTTGGGGGTCGACAGGGCTGGATTAGGACATTTAGAGGTCCTAAGCACTTAAAAGATGATGGTGCCCCATATATATATAATTCAAAATATAAACAATAATAAACTGTAACATTAAATTTTGTGTTTTTAAATGAAATATGAATCAAAACTTACAGTAAGATGAAAAATAATGTTTATTTTTGTATACTTCCACTGTATAGGTTCAGCTGAACAGTTTTACACCATATGGTCCATAGTCAATTCGGCCATGGAAATGTCTGTGGTGCCCCCCTTCCCTCGATTCCCTAACCATGTGCTTATTTTGCTTAATGATTAATCTAGCCATGGGAGCAAACCATTCAAAGCTACGAGCATCGGTGTGTGGAGAATGTTTCTGTCAGCCAAAATGTGTCCACATATAGCATGATGATGACAAGCTGGAGTTGGTAAACCACTTTTTCAACGGTTGCAATTTGTTTAGTGCAACAAGTAATGTGTCAATGGTTGGTACTGATTGCAAACTCCACTTATGGTTCTTCATCACCACTAAATCATTTATAACTTGCAGCTGACCCAGGTGAACCAAAGCTGCTCCTGTTCACCAGTGACATCTGTTAATTCTGTGGATGCCACTTTACAGTACCCAGAGAGCACAGGCCAGTGCCACAGTATATGGAGCAGAACCCACTCAGGGGCACCTCATCACCAGCAATGAGTATGAGGTAGTAAGCGAGTCTACATAGTTTGCAGTGCATTCAGTATAAGCCTTAGAAAACGTTAACATACAAACATTTCTTCTTGGCTTCCCTTATGTACTTACTGTGCGTGTGTAGTAACGTTCCTCAGGCATCCTCAGTGTATTGTCTACTGAACATTGCTTGCCAAAAAATGTGATGCCAAACAAGGCCTTTCTCAAGAATAGATTGTGCACAGGAATAAACCCCACACTGCTCGCCTAAGAATCCTGGGGACTTATTATGAGTTTCGAACCCATGGTGGCGGTCCGACCACCACCACACTGCGGGCTTGCAGTATTATGACTGGGGTAGTCAGTTCGCCACAGGATCCCTGTGACCACCGGGCATCCAGGATACTGCGATAGTCGTGCATCAGTTAGAGGCTGAAATATGCTGGTGGTGCCATATTTCAAGTTGCCTCAACACTGTCCTTTTCATGGAGATGATCCTGCAATGAAAGATTGGCGGAGAGGTAACATAGGGGTCCTTATCAGGGCCCTCTGCTCCCTCTGGACCTGGTGATGCATGCGGGGGGAGCACATGTAGTACCCTCCTGGATTTATATCCCCAGTTACTGCACGGCGTGGCATGTACGCATTACTGTGCAGGAAGATGCAGTCAGCCCTCTGAGAGCGGTGGTTGGCATGTTAGGCTCTTCTATGAGCCTAACAGACTACCGCTGTCAGACCGCCGCACAACTGTCTACCAGACCAGAATTAAAGTCTTAGTCTGGCGGGCAGGAGCACCACAGCTTTGACGATCCTACAGCAGAGGGTGCATTGCGCCAAAGTCATAAGAAGGCCCCAAGTCTTAATGTAGCACAAAATATGTGAGTTGGCTAGCATCATGAACTCAACTCTGAATCTCCCTCTCAGGCAATGTTGCCAATAAGCATACATTAGATAGAGCAAATTCTGTGCATAGAGGGTCGAATGATTGGAGTGCATCATCTGTAATACGTTTGTCTGAGTGAGCAATCCTTTACAGTTCTCAGCATTTTCCTTGGAACTTCAAATTCCAATACATTTGCCTGCTTTGTACTAGAGGGGCACCATAAAATGCACCCGTGGGTCTCTTCCTACACCTTTATGTGCTGTTTTCCAACTAATAATAGAGGATTGTGTTATAGGATTGGGAAACATCTTTTGGGCACATAGGAGTTGTAGGACCTTGGCTCTACTCAATGCAGCATGTTCTAGCTGTACCCATAACAGCAATAGTTCTGAATGAGTCAGATTATATCCCAATTGTGACAGCAAATGTGCTAAGCAGTAGGTGTGCAGGTGCTACATCCACAGTCCATCAGCTATGGTTAGTGTGTGCATTTTGTACGCTTGGACAAACACTTTTCCTTAAGAATGATGATGTCACCAGCAATGTGGGCTGTGATGGAGTGTTGAATAACTAGACCATGCTACGACTTACTATATCTAGGCGCAGACATTTTAAACACTTGGCACCTGCCCCACATGGACAGACAGAGGTGATTCCAGTGTAGCATATCTTTTTAGGTTTGGGAGATTAGGAGGCTCAGATTGTCATCAGCCATCTTTTCTCCCTTGACTGCCATCAGTATAACCTCACTTAACCCAATTATACATACATAACATTGCCGACGGGGGCTTGTAGGCTAGGGAAAAATGTGTTGGCCATATACAGCCTTGCCTAGTACGTTAGTTAATGAGAAATGTTTCTAAGAGAAAGCCAATGCAGTTGACCTGTGTTGTCATGCCCATATACAGCCAGCTGTATTTGGAAATGAATTCTTGTCCCACCGCTGCCCTTTTCGGTGTCTGGAACAGGTTGCGCCATTTGACTCAAACACTTCCTCTGTGTCAAGCCAGATTGTGAGTGTTTCCAGTAAACTATCACAAGTCGCCCATAATAGATGGACAAGGGTTCTTAGATGGTTTGTGGAGGATATTGTTGTTCAAGTATGAAGGCCTCAATTGTATTCTTATGTGTCTCATATCAAAGTTCGCAAACAAGGTGTTCATCTTCCACTCTCTCTGGATATGTCCTGAATTCTCACACTTCAAGCGGGGGTGCGGAGAACCAAAAAGGACATTTAAGATGTCTACTAATTGGCTTTAGACTTCACAATTGAAGGCCTGGTGGGTTTAACAGCCTTTTGAGCATCCTCTGTTAGTGGCCTAGACTTATCTCTGTTTTTGCTCATGGCATCAACAACGCAATATGTTTCCTTGTACAAGCATCTCTTTCCCACATGACTCCATCTTCAGTTCCCATAGATGATTTCCCGTCATCTTTAATCCAGTGTGGTGTGCATTCCACACCAGTTTACAAAGGTTAGGATGATATTTCATGGAGTGCAGAACTTTTTCCAACTCCACTGGATATGTGTATTCCCATGATTGGAGCTTTAGGCACTTCCCTCTGAAACTTCAGTCTAAAGTCTGTCTCCAGAGGTTTGAGTGTAACATCTCTCAGGAACTAGATCAAAGAAAGCCTTTTTGGCTTCCTTTGATGCTGTCTCGGCAAGAATGGTCTTCTAAATCTGTGATCTTGCACCTCAGCTTCCACTAGTCAGGTACCCAGTCCAGAACGAGGATGGTTCCTTGCTCTGCTTCAGTTATTTGTTTTGGGGGGTTGGATAAAATATCGAATAGAAAATATTGTGATACCAAAATATTGGTTCAAGAATATTGAGATGTCAAAAATATTGTGGACAGGCTTATCAAAGGTAAGCATATCATTTTAACTGTTGTTTTTAATATTATCGTAAAAATATCTTTTTAGAAAATATCTTTCTCTAGAATATCATTTGTGTTATTTTATGTTTTATATTGTAGTACAGAGGTCTTCAATATGTAAGGTGCGACCCCCAGGGAGGCCGTGGAGACCTGGGAAGGGGGTCACACATTCCCCAGCTTTACCTGTGCCTGCAATCCAAAACATTTGCTTTATAAAGACAGTAGTCCTCGGATGGCTAATTTAGATCATTATCAGCTGAAGTTCCATCAATTGAGTCTCTTGTGCTGTGAAAAGTTTTCGTGCCAGGGTGCCTGTTTGCCTGATTGAAATGCTAATTAATTTGAAAGTGTAAAGGGTCCTTGAGAGCTGGTTCTGGCTTTAATTGATCAAATCACTCCAATCTTTGTGATGATAAAGATTTGGTTTTTTGAGTGGTAGTGCAAAGATTTAACAACTGAGCTGTGAAGTGCGTGCTTTTAATTTTAACTGCATTTACACAGCCCTTAGTACTCCTGAAGAGGTGTTGAAGGGGCAGTTATGTAAAAATGAAAATTGCATTAAATACGCTCTGGTATAACTAAAATCTACATTTCGGAAGCATCATTTTATTGTTAAACTATTTGCCTGCTTTGCAGCACTTTATCTTACACTGTGTGAAATGTAAGTCTAAAGTAAGGACTTACATATTTACAGTACTTTCTGTCATAGACTGTGACCTCGTAGCACTAAAAAAACACGTCACTATTCTCCACTGCGACAATCAAGAATTAATTCTGTGGCTCCCTGGTTACACACAGACCTCTGCAGTGCATTAACTAGTGGAGGTTTCATAATGTACTACAGTGCATTTCCCACTGAGTAACAACTTTTAAATTTATTTTTCCATTTATGCGGCCCATTATTTTATATGTAGATACCTGATAATAAAAGACCTAAAAAACTTACAGAATATTTTAGGGCTCATTTATGAGAGGCTTTTATCGCCAGATAATCACTTTTTTTGACGCTCAAGTGGTGCAAGCGTTTCAACCATACGTATGAGGCTGTGCAAAGTCACCCTGCATGGCTTTGCATGCCCTCATAGATATGGAGTAAGACATAGCAGCGTAAGTCACTATGTTGTCTTACTCTGCATCAAGGAGTTGTTCCATGGGCTTTGATGGTGCCCCGTATTTACAACATCACGTAAACCTGGGGCAGCTCCAAAAATGTACGCCTCCCCAGCAAAGGCGTAAAAAGGAGAAATGTTTTCATTTCTCCTCGTTTTTTCCTCTTTTCATGTGTGCTGCATTATTCGGGTCACATCGAAAGAAGAAAACGCCTCTCTGGATTGTTTTTTTTTTTAGTAATGTGCCCATTCCTGTACAAAAACAATCCTGTCTATGTTGGTGCGAGGCAGCAATTTATGCGCCAGTGCAAAGGAAAAGGACAGGAATGCACCATATTTAATAAATACTGTGTATTCCTGCCCTTTCACATCGGCATAGGGCAACGCAGCAAGAAAACTTGCGGTGCTGCCCTGCGCCAATTCGTCATAAACGAGGCCCTTTTTTTTTAGCTACACCTTCAAATACACCCCTACGCTCACTGACCTTTGGTTTACTAAACGCTGTTTAATATTACTTCCCCACTGTAAAAATTATTTGCTGTGAGAACTGGGGGAGTTTATGGTTGTCGATAGTTGTCTATGATGAGGATTACCCGGTTCTAGAAATTTTCGTCAGAAGAGGGTGTCAAGTAACTAAGCACTCTTACCGTATGTGTGCGTAGTTGGGGTTTTGCAATGAACCAACTTCCCAGTCCCCTATACTATAACCAGTGATTCTTGCCCACTTAAGTTACGTGATAGGAATCGGGGAGGAGGGCTGGATACCGGACGTTGGTGGGTGCTTGCTGTCGACCTGCGAAGCAACAAGACAAACCTCACTTCTATGTTTGTTAATGGAACCTTTTTAGAGTATCTTTGACATAACACTCAACTGTTTTTCCTTTAATTGCAATTTCCTACCTGCGATTTGAAGCTCATGTGTCTAACGTCCCAGTATGTCTTTAAGGGGTTGAAGGTTGAATGCAGACCAGTTGAGGTGTGAGGATGTGATTTAGTGCGGCATCACCCTTTGAAGAAACAAAACATAATTTTATTACAATGATCAAAGATAACATACTTTAAAGTGAGATTATTATTCTATAGGTGTGCGCCTACATTCCTTAACCTTGAACTGGAACGTTTTGCTTCTAAAATATACAGAAAGGAATACAAAAAGGAAAGAAATCCACAATTCCACAAAATCAGTTTTCTGTGTGCGTAACAATATTCTTCTGAATATCTATTATGAATCTTCCCAAATAAAGACTGCGCACTGTTCAAATAAAAGTTTCCCTTCCCAAAAAGTCCTTTTATCGTGCTTTTCAAAGTAAAGAGGAGTCTTTTTCCATTTCGGAAACAAATGTCCAAAAATTCTGTTGTATCACAACACCTTTCTTGCGATGGGCACCAATGAAACATAAGTGGCAATTAACTTTCGTCTTCTTTGTGTCTTGTTACAGGTTTCAGCGCTCTCCAGAACACAGAAATCCCAAACCGGAAATTTTCTACGATATTTTTCAGGTGAGTTGTTCCTCAAGACAGGTCGTTGCTGGAAGACGCGAAGAAGGCTAAGTGCTTTCTAGAAATTGGGTGTGCTCTTAAATAGAAGACCACACCCAAAATGGCCGTCACGTCTGATCACGTCTTTACGTGACGTGACAAACAGCTAAACAGTCATTTTACCGTCACAAACACGGAGCATTCCCAATCGCGAGTGCTTTTCTCTTGCAGCTCCTGTGTTCAGCAGTTTTGTTGAGCGCTCTTCCCTCTTGGCAATGTTGCAAGTGTATATTCCTGAGCGCAAGGGTGATCTCAAAGGATCGACCATTGAAACAAATACTATCCTGAACAGTGTCTCAAAGCAAAAATGATTTTCCCCAAAAGCATTCCAAGTTTCATTCCAAGGTTCCACAAACAGACTTCAAGTTAAAAATATGTACATATGCAATGGTAATGCAATACAAAACAAACGTTACACCTCACACAACAGTTGTAGTGCTGGATGCACGGGAAAGGGGGGTGGGGGGGGGGGTCTATACTGGAAATTAAGCTCAATGCCAGTGAAACCATGTACGATTTATGCGTGAGCATGGTAATCATGACAGGGGGTCCTTACGCCTTAAAAAGTTTGACAAGGGGGACTCGGCATCAAAAAGTTTGAAGACCTCGGTTGTAGTGTGTTTGATTTTATGTTTTTATGTATCTTTTTATTGAGTGAGATTAGTAAAATAATTTATTACATTTAGAAAATTGTTTAAATTATTATATTTTGTTTTATAAATGTGTAAAATGAATGTATCCGTTTTTTTTAGTGGCAGGATATTGAGTGGGGAGGATTTTTAAATGTGAATATTTTAATATAAATGTATTTTTTATGATATGCAAACTAATATGATACATACATTTGATTAAAATATACATTAAAATAAGTATTAATTAATTTGAATGTATTAATAAATTCGAGTTGTTATTAAAATGTAATTTTAATTTAAATATGAAAATATGTATTTTGAAACAATTAAAATATTTATATTGTATAATTTAAATATTTATGTAAATGTAATTTTATTACGAATAGATAGATTTAGGGCCTAATTAGCACTTTGGCGGTGCAGGGGAGAGGCCTCATCTTCTATCTGACAGGAGCCTTTTACCCTGCTTAACTTATTGAAAGGGTCTAATTCACAATTATATTCCCACACCAAGGCACCGAAATAGCTTCAGTGGTTGTGACATTGGGGCACTGGAGGACGACGACTGGCGGGATGCGCTGCAGAGCCCCCGCGAGATAGCCATTCGCGCTAGGTTCAGGCTGGTACAGTTAAAAATTCTTCATCTGGTTTATTACTCCCGAACACACTTATATGCCTGGGGAAGGAGTCCATCGGCCCACTGTGCTAGGGGGAGCAGGGAAGAAGGTACGTTCTATCACATATTGTGGGAGTGCCCGGAGATAGTCGCATTCTGGTCTAAAGTAGCGGATACGATGACAGCGGTGGTGGGTTCCCCGGTCCTAATGGAGCCTAGGTGGTTGCTACTGATGATCAAAGGGGCCACGGACTGGTCCAGATACAACGAGATCTGGCTAGCAATGGCAGCGGGGGTGGCAAAACGGAACATAGCAAGTAGCTGGGGGGCACAGGCGCCCCCGCAGTGGGACCAGTGGCTCCGAGACCTGGACTGGTGCCAACGGGCAGAGGAAACCATCTACAAATCCAGGGGCTGTGTAAAGAAATGGAAAAAGGTCTGGGGACCGTGGATGAAATACAGGGCATTGAGGGGTGGAGTAGACCCATACTGATGTATATGAACAAACCTCCCTGTGTCTGCGTTGGCAATTCACTGTATTTGGCGATGACATTTTACCCCATGCCATGTGATTATTGTATTGATGCGAATGATTTCATGAGCAATGTTAATAAAAAGAGTTTAAAAAAAAAAGAAGTAGCATCAGTAATGGGATTTATTTTTACTTTAGACCTGAATTTGCAATAGTAAATCGATTTGCGGCCTAATTACAACTTTGGCTGTGTGGAAGCAGGCCGCTATCCCGCTCCCACACCACCACAGCTCACCGCCGGCTGCCCGCCAGATGACAAGTATTTTTGCAGTCTGGCAGGCGGTCCTTTGGCTTTCCCACTGCGGTGCCTTTCAAAAAGGTACCTCAATGGGAACGTCAAAGGGCTGTCCTGCACGGCATGGACTGTTAAGTCCATGCCATGCAGGAACAGGGGGTACATCCACAAAGAGGGGCACACCATATGCCCCCCTGCATGTTTTCCCAGGCCCCAGAGGCACAATGGGGGCCCTCTGGGGCCCCTTTGTTGCTTCCCCACCGCACCTTTCACGAAGGGCTAACCACCATGAAAAGTGAGGTGGGGACGAAACTCGTAATATGCTTGGCAGTGCTGCAGCGGCACCACCAAGCATATTGTGGCCTCAGGACTGCCTCACCATTGCCGGGGATCAGAGATCCCTGGCGGTTGTGGCTGTCCCCTCATATTCCAACTGTTGCACCCGTAATGCGGCGGTCACACCACTGGTGTGGCAGTCCACACCTACCACTGCACCTCCACCATTGGTTACAGGTGATTCAGGCTGAGAACATATGGAAAAGGTGGTGTTTGCCCACAGTTTACAAGTTTGTGGATATTCACAAGTGATTGCAGGCATTTTCACGTCTTTGAGAGGATAAGAGCAAATTTGTTTTCAAGGTGTGACAGTTGAGAAAAAACCTCCAAAAGTGTTAGGGTGCAGTGGAAGGGTTTTGACAACTGAGAAAAATATTTTGTCTGTGGGGAAAATAAAAAAGGCACTCATGCATTACATTTGTGAGTAAACAGATTGGCACATGTGATTGGTCCTGAACATTTTTACTGTTTCCAGACCCACTCCTAGAAATCTTTGTGGGCTCTCAAAAGTCAGAAATTCAATGTCTAGGTAAAAGTCCGCAGGAGTAGACGTCTGACTTTTTAAAGAATTTGAGCTATAATGTCCAAGCCTTAATCACCCTGGTACAATCTTTGTTGGCCATCTCTAGCTCTCTCCACGTGGCCACAGTTAAATAATTACTCCAAAAGCTGCGCCACCTTCAAATTCACAATAGCACCGCAAAACACTCTATAGGACCCCATGGCATGGACATATTTTCTATATGTAAAACAATTGTGATTTAGTATCATTACCACCTTGATATGAGATAAATGTTGAAAATTGTTGGGTTCCTGAGTAAATGCAGTCCCTCTGCTTATCGCTCGTGGACTCCCTACTCCCATAAGTGATACAAATGATCCCAAGGTGCTTCACAAATCAATCCAATTGATAAAAAAGCAATCATTTTTATGAGTCATTGGAGGAAGTGAGTTATGTCTAATTTTTTCCCTCCCTAGTTTTTGGGGATATCAGCTGAGAGTGAGTTTCATTAACTGAGACTCACACAGTGTAAGCTCTGCTAAAATGGCCTTCAGTGCAAACCGCCTGTGCCCACCTTTGGAATTATGGTTTGCTGCTCCACAGCTAGGATAATAGGCTCTGCAGTGCTTACACATAATCACATGGCTAGGGGAAGCACACTGCATAGTTGACTGGAGGTGGAAGAAGATGAAAGATGCCTCCCACATCACCACACAAAAGCTGTGAAGGGCAGGGAGCTGGCAGGGACAGCATCAGCTGTGAGTTCTCCCTCTGGACCGGGGCACTCAAACTCAAATGGATGAAAAAGGACATGCACAATCAGGCACTTTTGTAAAAAACTAAGTAAAATTAAGAGAAAGCCCAGTGGTGATACCTTCTTTTAAAATATTTATATTTTACTGTCCGGAGTGCCCAGTAGAGCTGGGGCACCACAAAAAGAGTCTGGGTGACATGCAGTGCTCTACAAATCCACCTTACATTACATTACATTATAGTTGAGGGCTACCAATGAGCAGTGGTGTACTCCAAAAGGCCATAACAATCTGCTGTATATCCTGGATGTGTCTATCTAACTCTCACAGGATTAGTAATACCGGGCTTAGAAACAGGTTTATAAGGATTTTCAGAATTTGTGGAGCTGGAACTTCAGGTTTACGGCTCTGAGGGTGCTTTGCAGTTAGGTTAAAGGTAGAAGAAAGATGTGTACACCAAATTAAAGTGAACATTGTCGACAATAAATCACTGCATATATGCTTTTACATCATTGAAAAGTGGCAACATCCTAAAATATTTGAATAGTGGTTTGCATTATGCTGAGTTCATATTTTACCTTTAAATGTTGTGGTGGCACCCTGACAATGGCAGTAACGCAGACTGTTACTAAATGCACCCACTCATTGGGTGAGGCATTTTAAGGGGTTATGGGAATTATTGAGTGTTGTTTGTTGCATTGCTGAGCTATGGGGTTCCAGCCACAGCGCATCCCCTAGGGACCTCAATATGATGGCAGTCGGACTAGCGTCCGACCACCATTGCCTCGGGCAGGTGTACGACCGACTATATGTTGGTGGTTCTACCTGCTCGATTACAATGTGACCGCCGTGCAGGCAGAAATCTGCTCTTTTCCATTGTGGTTCGTGTTGCGGACCTAGAAAAGGGTTGCAGCCGAAGTGGCAGTGGAAAAGGGCAGCTTTCAAACATCCATGCACTGTGGTCAAGCACATGGTTCATGGATGTGTATGGTGCACCACATGTGACCCCTGGGCCCATAGCGGAGGCCCACGGGGACCCTGCTAGGGGCCCCAAACGTCCCATTTCATCTGCCTTTACAAGGCGGTAGGACCGTCATGAAGAGGCAGAGGGAAAAGGGTCATCGTAATTCCGGCCCACATTTTAGGGATTATGCAGGGCTGTAAGTGGGAAAGAAACTGGGGGATGCTCTAAAAGGGTGGGGGGGCAAACCTCTTAAAGGTGTGTGGCTAATCCAAGTATGGGTGTGGTCTAAATAAACATATGTATGGATAATGCCATACACCCTCCCCAGAGGCGCAAGTAGAGCCAAATTTCGAGGGGGGGGGGGCTAAGAAAACATTTCGGGGTAGGGCTAATTCTTCAAGCAATAGGCAGAGTGGAGCTGCAGAGGCTCTACAAAGGGGTGACAAACAACAAAGCCTCATTAACAACTAAATGGTTTTTTAAAGACCTGGGAAGTACTCGGGTGCTGCTGTGTGTGTTTGGAGGCTGGTTGCAGGATCGCAATCTTACGCTTACCAAAAATAAAGCTCTAAATCTATGAAATTAAAAGTATTTTTATTATCCTTAGTGGCACGCCACAGATGCTTTTTGGTGGGCGTTGCTCTTTATCCTGGGCCCCAGAAACTCCTCATCCCAGACATTTACCATTTGTGAGTCTTGACGGTGATTTATTTATTAGGTTGTTGACACTGGAAAGTGTCAACCACTTTCGAGTAAGTGTGCCCTGACCTCGCACAATGTGCTGTTGGTCTGGGCTGGCGTGGGTGCACACTTACAAGGGCACGGCCACGCACATCTGCCAGTAGGGCTGCCACTTTTCCAAGAGAAAAGCGCTGACCATGGTATATTGCTTATTTTATAATGGAAGTGCCAATCTCTTACATCCAGTAATAACTTTTTTTGTATTTATCTGGAAAGAGCGTAAATAAAGTACTGCCTCCGAAAGACACGTTTATTGTTTAATGTCATGGTTACAGAATTGTTTTACATTACAATGAACTAACCTAGTGCCCTTCCATTTGAACTCCTTTGCTGCAGTTTCAAGATCTTAGGACCATATTATCAAGAAGCGGCGATAATGGGCTTGATAATATGCCGCAGAGAATTCCCATAAAAGCCCATGTTCTGGCGTGAACATGGGCTTCTATGGGAATTCTCTAGGGCATATTATCAAGCCCATAATCACCGTTTTTAGGTCTCGCCTGAGACAGCGCTTTAGCGCTGCTCTGGCGAGACTTATAGTAAGCACTTTTGGAAGTGCAAACGAGTGCTTTCAGGCCGCCAACTACTGTGCATGTGTGCCGGGCGCGCGCACCATTTGGCAGCCTGAAAGCACTCGTCTTTCACTTTCGCCTGTCACACAGCCGATCACTTACATTTCGAGGGCGCTTTGATGTTTTCAGTGAGCCGCGCGGCCACTGAGGACATCAAAGCGCCCGTGAACACCATTTGCCACCCCCACCTCTTCAGCCAACTTACTCGCCATGTCTGCTCTGGATTCTTGTGCCTCTTTTTGTAACTCAGGAGCAGTAACATTGTTGTGGTGTCACTAGGGCTTCAAGTGGATGCTTTTTCAATATTATATACAAGCCACAGTTACTGCTAATTTATCTTATGCAACTAACAACGATTGACAAAGCCAATAGTCCTAACTTGTTGTAGGTATCATGTTACTTGTTGTGTGTAGCTGTAAACACGTAGCTACAGCCGCCCACCTAGTGCTTAATTTGTAACAAATAAGTGCTGGTGTTTTAATGAGGCAGAAGCTTTACACTTTATACTTTTTTTTAATTTTGCTTAACACAGAGGACATCAACTGATTTTTTTTTTTTTTTTTTTTTTTTTTTTAAACCGTTTATTGCACGATGAAAAAGTTACAGGCATGGGCCTACAACCATCCGGCCGGCCGCTAGAGTAGCAAAAGGCATATAACATACATACAGTGAGAGTCTCTCGGCGGAGCAGATTGGCAAATCAGGTGATATCAATAGCGTAGGCCGCATAACTCCTAGCCCACAATACGGTTTCCTTTTGTCAAACAGAACAACACAAAAAAACCACACCCGCAAGGCAACCCGCGATCCAAGTGACAGTACGTGCTCCGTAAATGGGGGATCCTAACCAGCAGCAAAACTCTGAAGAGGGGAATGGGAGTATAGCAGGGACTGGGGAGCCACGTGCCCACGGCTGAGGGAGGGGGTCGGCTAAGGAGATGGGGATGGCGAGGCATCAACTGAAATTTAATAGTGGCTTGGCTACAGCCACTTTCCCAGTGCTTAATTTGTAACAGAAGAGGTGCCGGGGCTCTGATTAGGTGGCAACTTTACACAGCATGTTGTTTTGTTTAGCCTGCCTAACACAGAGCACACAAACCGGAAAAATGGGGAGGGGATGTTCTTTAAAGGCCACTACTGCTAACTTACGAGTTTTGAAACCAGGATTTAATGTCTGAATATGCTTAATAGCCTGTGATTGTGGACAAATTAGTTGATATTTCTATAGACACAAACATAAATATGACCTAAAGTGGAGCTACGTTATTATTTTATTTGTGTGTAGCTGCAAACACGTAGCTACAGCCACCCTCCTAGTGCTTAATTTGTAACAAAGGAAGTGCCGGTGTTTTGATGAGGCAGCAGCTTTACATTGTATATGTCTTTATTTAGTTTGCGTAACACAGAGCATATAAACTAAAATTCAATAGTGTCTTGGCTACAGCCACTTTCCTAGTGCTTAATTTGTAACCAAAGAGGTGCCGGGGCTTTTATCATGTTGAAGCTTTACAGAGCATGTTTGAATGGTTAGCCTGCCTAACACAGAGCACAGAAACCCTACAAATGGGGAGGACATGTTGTTTAAAGGCCAAAACTGCTACATGCCACACACTGATGCACGCCACACACTGCTGCACGCCACACACTGTTGCATGCCGCTGCACACCACACACTGTTGCACGCCACACACTGCTGCACGCGTAACACTGCTACACGCCACACACTGCTGCACGACACACACTGCTGCACGCCACACACTACTGCACGCCACACACTGCTGCACGCCACACACTGCTGCACGCCACACACTGCTGCACGCCACACACTGCTGCACGCCACACACTGCTGCATGCCGCCACACACTGCTGCACGCCACACACTGCTGCACGCCGCACACTGCTGCACGCCGCACACTGCTGCAACCGTGACACTGCTACATGCCACACACTGCTGCACGCCACACACTGCTGCACGCCACACACTGCTGCACGCCACACACTGCTGCATGCCACACACTACTGCATGCCACACACTGCTGCACGCCACACACTGCTGCACGCCACACACTGCTGCACGCCACACACTGCTGCATGCCGCCACACACTGCTGCACGCCACACACTGCTGCACGCCACACACTGCTGCACACCGCACACTGCTGCAACCGTGACACTGCTACATGCCACACACTGATGCACGCCACACACTGCTGCACGCCATACTTTTTTTTTATTGTGCGTAACACAGAGGACATAAACTGTAATTTAATAGTGGCTTGGCTACAGCCACTTTCCCAGTGCTTAATTTGTAACAGAGGAGGTGCCGGGGCTCTGATTAGGTGGCAACTTTACACAGCATGTTGTTTTGTTTAGCCTGCCTTACACAGAGCACACAAACCGGAAAAATGGGGAGGGGATGTTCTTTAAAGGCCACTACTGCTAACCTACGAGTTTTGAAACCAGGTTTTAATGTCTGAATATGCTTAATAGCCTGTGATTGTGGACAAATTAGTTGATATTTCTATAGACACAAACATAAATATGACCTAAAGTGGAGCTACGTTATTATTTTTATTTGTGTGTAGCTGCAAACACGTAGCTACAGCCACCCTCCTAGTGCTTAATTTGTAACAAAGGAAGTGCCGGTGTTTTGATGAGGCAGCAGCTTTACACTGTATATGTCTTTATTTAGTTTGCGTAACACAGAGCATATAAACTAAAATTCAATAGTGTCTTGGCTACAGCCACTTTCCTAGTGCTTAATTTGTAACCAAAGAGGTGCCGGGGCTTTTATCATGTTGAAGCTTTACAGAGCAGGTTTGAATGGTTAGCCTGCCTAACACAGAGCACAGAAACCCTACAAATGGGGAGGACATGTTGTTTAAAGGCCAAAACTGCTACATGCCACACACTGATGCACGCCACACACTGCTGCATGCCGCTGCACACCACACACTGCTGCACGCCACACACTGATGCACGCGTAACACTGCTACACGCCACACACTGCTGCACGCCACACACTGCTGCACGCCACACACTGCTGCACGCCACACACTGCTGCACGCCACACACTGCTGCATGCCACACACTGCTGCATGCCGCCACACACTGCTGCATGCCACACACTGCTGCATGCCGCCACACACTGCTGCATGCCGCCACACACTGCTGCATGCCGCCACACACTGCTGCATGCCACCACACACTGCTGCACGCCACACACTGCTGCACGCCACACACTGCTGCACGCCACACACTGCTGCACGCCACACACTGCTGCACGCCACACACTGCTGCATGCCACATACTGCTGCACGCCGCACACTGCTGCAACCGTGACACTGCTACATGCCACACACTGATGCACGCCACACACTGCTGCATGCCACACACTGCTGCACGCCACACACTGCTGCATGCCGCTGCACGCCACACACTGCTGCACGCCACACACTGCTGCACGCCACACACTGCTGCACGCCACACACTGCTGCACGCCACACACTGATGCACGCCACACACTTCTGCACGCCACACACTGCTGCATGCCGCTGCACGCCACACACTGCTGCACGCCACACACTGCTGCACGCCGCACACTGCTGCATGCCGCACAATGCTGCACATCGCACACTGCTACACGAAACACTGCTGCAGGCCACACACTGCAGCACGCCACACACTGCTGCACGCCACACACTGCTGCATGCCGCTGCACGTCTCACACTGCTGCACGTCTCACACTGCTGCACGCCGCACACTGCTGCACGCCACACACTACTGCACGCCGCACACTGCTGCACGCCACACACTGCAGCACGCCACACACTGCAGCACGCCACACACTGCTGCAAGCCACACACTGCTGCATGACGCTGCACGCCACACACTGCTGCCCGCCGCACACTGCTGCCCGCCGCACACTGCTGCCCGCCGCACACTGCTGCACGCCGCACACTGCCCACATCTGCTGCACGCCGCACAATGCTGCACGCCACACACTGCTGCACTCCCCACACTGCTTTTATGCGAGTTTATGCTACTGACATTGTAAATGACAATGCCTTTTGTTTGTTTTAAGACCAAAACATAAATAAACGAAATTGTAATTTTACAATGCCAATAGCTCAAACTCTTATAATTGCGAGACCTATTGCATTGCAAATGCTTGTTTCCTGCTGCTAAAGCGGCGATAGTGTTATCGCCGTTCCTTCATAATATGGCCCTTAGTTTCTCCTTACTCAAATGGGTGTAACTTCTGATATTTAACTGTTTCCATTGACTTCAATGCTTGATTTTGCTCCCGGGAAAGTGTCCCTCACAGACGTTGAATGTCACTCCCAGGTACACTGAAACTATGAAAATGTCACCCATAAGCAATCTGAAACCTTGGAAGCTATGAACGCTTTTTATGGGGTGGCAGTGAAGGTTAGTTGTAAAAACTATTTTAAGAAAACACAGAAATAATGATCATTTAAATACTACTAAGTTTATTCTTCTCTGCTGACCACAATTTCCAAAAACAAACCTTTAAATGCACCTTCATACATGTATTTTGAATACAGTGACAAACAACAACACACACAAGGCATCAAGTAGACCATAAAACTCTGGTCTATTTAAGAAGAGATTGCATAAGCTCAGAGGTCCTCAGCGGGGTGTCCTGATTTTGGCATCTCACCACACCCCGAAGTCTCTGCCTGCACTGGTGAGTTGGAAAGGCAGCAGCACACAGACTCTCCAGTACATCAATCGTTGGATACTCCATTTCAGAATACAGGTTTTTAAGAATGTTCCAAAGGTACTCGGTAGACAGTTTTGAGACTATCAGTTGGAATAGTATCCAGAGTGTGGTTTCTGGTGCTGAAAACTATTCCACTCAATCAAGCTTTACTGTACCGCAGAACTCTTAAAAGGAGTGGCAACGCTCCTACCGATGGCACCTGCTACCTTCCGCAGAACAGGCAGGCAGGAGTTCAATATCCGCCTGATAAATCCCTTCTGAAAGCAAGTCCCGCCAGCCTGCCACAGAGTACGCACTATGGGCAATTAAGATCAAGGTTAAACATAACAGAGATAGTATTTGGGGAAGTACACGTGGTAACGTTGGCCTTTTACGGATGGGAGATGCATGTGAACTTTACACACACCATAGAACCATTGACACATTTCCCTTTCCACTGTGGCTCTAAGAGTTTTTGATTTACGCAGCATATATATTGGCGATGGTTTTGTCTTTAGGACAAACAGTGGTACATTATAAGCACCGTAAAGAAACAGCTCTGTTGTATGGAACTTTTATATGTATAAGTAAGAACTAGAGCTCAAAAAAGGAGCAAAGTTTACCCTCCTACTTGAAAGAAAAACTGTACCTCATGGGTGTGAAACGATACACAGGAAACAAGGACAGACTAATCCTCAAAATGACAAGAAAAGCAAGACTTCGAAACAGCAAAGCCGTGTTAACATATAAATGGTCTTTTAAAGACCTACGAAGGACTCAAGCGCGGCTGTGTGTGCCCGGGAAGCTGTCTCAGGCCGGGCTGACACACGACGGGGAGGGGGGCAGAAGCCCTTTCAGTCCAATGGGCGTTGCCCACCTGATATACAGCGTGCACAAAGGTCAGCGGCTTCAGGATCTAGCCTGGCAATTCCAGCTACAGCATAATAAGTTTGGTGCAAGAAAAAAAAAAGAAAACGGACTACCTATGTGAGGCCCGAAAATAGAGCCCGATAGAGACCCGTTTTGAGGACCCCTGAAAATAACTGCAGGTGCTTAGGCCCGGGCAGACCGGCCCACTTAAAGCCCTGGGATTATGCTCCGACTGATGCTCCGATGAGCTCCTTGAGCTGGTTGGAGGTGTCATTCGATCCCTCCACCCACTTCGCTCCAACAGACTGCATCATTATGTGGCGGTTGGACCGCAGCTAAAGTGTCGGACGGACCAATCTGCCCGATTTCATAACCGAGTCCTTAGTAAATTTTGGGCTACTCTGTCTCACTACCGCCGAGAGTCATGTGTACAAAACAGAGCCGTGGTTCTCAGTTAGGGATTCTGCAGTACCTAGAAGTGCAGAAATTAGTGATAAAAGACCCCAGTAGTTACAGTTGGGACATAATGCCCCCTATCTGCTTTGGAACCCACTGATCCAGATTTGTTACAGCCAAAAGCTATAGGCTTAATTCACAGTCTGCATTTTGCAGTAGTTAAAGTAGTACGATGGTAGTACTACTTACTACAAAATGCATTTCACAAACTTGCAAGTATAAATCTCCACTTCTATATTCCTATGGGGCAATAACACACTTACATTTACTACTTAGGGGTCGATTACAATGTCAGTCGGAAAGGACCCGAATCAGATTTGGGTCTGCCGAATCCGATTCGGAACCCGTCTTTCCTACCGATTCGGAAAGCTTTCTGAACAACTGATTATGATGTTCGGAAAGCATTCAGACTTTCTGACTCGGTTCTGAATGGCATTTTGAGGAACCAAGTCGTTCGGAGCTGACTCGTACAGGTCACCGGTCCACGGTTCCGACCGAGCGATTACGATGTCTGATTCGGACAGCCTTTCTGAATCGGTTGTTCCCACACACAGACCGACTGTCGGAATCTGACTTTTCTGGCCCATAGCAGTCCCCCCTTCACCCAGAGCCTTCTGAATTGGGCCAGTGGGGGTACCCAAGGGACCCCCCTTTTAGACCATGCACAGTGTGGCAGGCACAATGGGGTGCCCAACATAGAGTGCACGATTTTCCCTACCCACCCCTTTCTTCAATTGGAGCCTGTATATTGGGTCCGAACATAGGCTCCCATTGAAGTCAATGGGAGTCCGACCGAATCGTATTCAGACCATCATAATCGGTCGGTTGGACTCCCCGAGTCCGATTCGGTCTGAAACCATTCCAAGACCGATTCGGTCGGAATGCTTTCCAACCGACATTGTAATCGAACCCTTAGTAGTCAATGTGGGAGGGACCATGGGAATTGTGGGAAGATGGGAAATATTTACTACAAAAGAGGAGTGTAGGAAAGACTAAAGAGGGATTTAGGGAAGAATAAGAAGGGGTTTTGGGAGGTACTTGCAAATGCAAATACTCACCCACAAAAGAGTCAGCTCATTGGGATTCACAAACTACACTTCAAAAGTCACTATAGCCCAAAGGGCCACAAACAGTCATACGTATGCTCTAGCCCAGTTTTGGATAAACACCACAAGTGGCCACTCACAGGTACCACAAAACACTGCATTAGAAAATAATGGAGGCAGGAACTTATAATAGAACTCCATAGGAAACAAAGTTAGAATAAAACTGTTTATTTTGACTTTTTAAAAGATATATAAACTTAATGTAATCTTAAATACATATATATAAAAAGTAAACATTATTTTATTATATCATTTTTTAAAATATATTTTACAAATTAATATAACTTTATTTTCTAAACAATTCATTAAATAAATGCATATAATTTTAAACAGAACTGTTATAAATTTTCAGTAGATCCTAAATAAATGTAAATATTTTTACTTTAGGTGGAATTACTTTTTTTGGTCCTGATATGTGACAAACCAGCGAAGGGTAACCCTGTTGGGTAGTTGTGCGCTTTATAAATCTTTAAAATAAAATAAATAAATCTGGTATGATCAGGTTCTGGAGTCCTGTCGTATACCCACAGCCTGCTGGCCATTTCATCCCCCTGATACACCTTCCTTCAACCATTTTTAGAGGATGTGGGGTGGCCCCCACCTTATCTCTCCTTTGATGAGGATGTCTTAATCCTTGGACCATTAAAGTACCATTGCCTAGATATGATTTGAGTTATAAAGTACCAGAGGTTTCCAGGTGCTAACCCTCTTTATGCACCCATTTATATACTCCAATCTACATATCCGCCTTACTGATGTTAACCAGCCCGTATAAGTCGGCAATGCGCTAGAGACCCAGTTAATGCAGATTTCCCTACGTGCTATTTTTCCTCTCATTTTGGATAATTTCTTGGGGACCAGTAAACCCTGTGTAAAGTAAACAAATGTTTTTTTCTCAAGGGTGTATATCTAACAAATGACCAAAGAGTAGTCATCCATACTTGCCAAAGAAGTGATAGGTCTGCTGTAGGTAAGGTATCTTTCCACTTTTCTTCCAGCAGCGTGTTGGAGCCATCTTCTTCTTGGACCTGCATCCAGTACCACTTGGCCACCTCTTTCTTTTGCGGGTTGATGCTCAGATTGTTTCCTCCCAGTCAGTGGACCATCCCACATTCACTTGATGTCGAGCGCAACACACTAGTTGCGAATATTTGAACCCGGAGAGCTTGTTATTTGTTTTCTTCACTAGGTATTCCCAGGATATTGAATTGTTCTCGTCCATCAAGGGACCCCATTTCTCTATTGCCGAAACCATCAGTGGTGTAGTTAGTGAGTTTTGGAGGCACAAAGGAGTTCCAGGAGATTTCCAGATTGGAGCTATTTGGCTATAGTAAGGTATGTCTAGGATTCTCCTGACCTGTATCCGCAACTTGCATGCTGCACTCAATACATTTAACCAAACCTTTTTGAAGAATTTGGGGTGACCACATTCAAAAAGAAAATTGCTTCCTTGTGCTGCCACATCGTTAGTTAAAGCTCCATAGCATGGCCTGGCCTGTTGATGGTTCTTTGTTAACAATATTCTAATGTTTTTCAATTGATAGGCCCAACAGTACAGCTGGGAAAGCTAATCCACCATCTATCTTTTTCTTGCATAACTTTTTAAAGGCGATTCGTACACCTTTACTAGCCCATATAAAGTTGCTCAGTTCCCCTCGTATTTTCCTGAACCGTTTGGCCTCAAAGTGTAGGTGTAAGACATTGAATATAAAGGTGAACTTTGGGAGAATCATTATTTTGATTAAGTTAATTCTACCTATGATGGATAAGGGAAGATGAGACCAAAGCTGTATTAGCCTCTTGGTTTCCCTCATAAGCTGCACAAAATTTACCTGGGCCATGTCTTCCAAGTTTTTGATCACCTAGACTCCTAGGTATCTTATTTATTTTTCCAAGAAGACATCAAGTGGTACATTCCAGGCAATTATCTTGGTTTTGTCCTTATTACCCCGGTATCCTTCTACCTTCCCAAAACCTTTTAATGTATGCAAGATGATTAGGAAGGCTCCCGTAAGATCTTTTGTGTGAATCAGTAATTCACCAGCATAAAGGGAATCCTTCTTAACCCAATCTCGGTATTGGAAGGACAAAATCCTCTGTTCTCCCCTGATTCTCCTTGCCAAGAGTTCAATGTATAAATTGAACAATAAAGGGGATAGGGGACAACTTTGCCGGGTACCTCTGCCTATCTCCAATTGTTGAGTAAGGGAACCGTTATTTAGAATTCTTCCAGCAGGACATTTGTATATGTTCTTTTTTGCATACTGAAACTTATTCCCTAACCCATTATGTCTTAGAACTGCATGTAGAATGGTCCAGCTCACCCTATCAAATGCCTTGGCAGCATCCACTGTCATAATAGCTAAGCGGAGGTCTTTGTGTATAGCCAAGTCTATGGCACACACCAGATCGTGGATGAGGTCATTTATCTGTCTGTCCTTCATAAACCCTTTTTGAGATGTGTTGATTAACTCTCCCATTACTTTATCCACTCTTTTGGCCAAGATGTTTGTGTATAGCTTATAATTATTATTTAGTAAAGATATCGGCCTATATGACTCACATGTTTTTATTTTTTATTTGGTTGCAAAATTAATGGTATTATGGCGTCATCTTTAAGGGTTTGATTGCATTGCATACTTCTCCGGGGCTTATTTGTTTATTCAGATATTACTCCTTGCTTGTGTCAGTTTTTGGTAAGGGGTCATTTTGCAACCAGGTATGTTGGAAATGGCCCTTTTTGCAGGGTTATCCCCTAACATTTTGCTTCTTCCCCATATTTTGTCCTGACCTGTGTTTGTTGGCTATAGGACTTTGGGCACTTTACCACTGCTGAGCAGTGCTAAAGTGCATATGCTCTCTGTGTAAATTGTTATTGGTTATCCATGATTGGCATATTTGATTTACAAGTAGGTCCCTAGTAAAGTGCACAGAGTGTGCCAGGGCTGGAAAATCAAATGCTGCTAGTGAGCTTGCAGCACTGATTGTGCCACCCACATTAGTGCCCTGGAAAGATGTCTCAGGCCTGCCACCGTGGTGACTCCATGCAATTTGTTAACTGCATGTCGACTTGGCAAGTGCACCCACTTGCCAGGCCCTAAGTCTCCATTTTCTTACATATAGGCCACCCCATTGGTAGGCACAAGGTACTCCCCTGGCCAGGGTGAAATGTATGTGAAAGGAAGGACAATGTACTGGAGTGTGTAACATGTCCTGATAGTGAAATACTTCCAATTTCGTTTTTCAGTATTGAAAGACTACTTGCCACATAGGACGGAATGGGGAATGCTTTGTGACATTTTACAAGCATATCTTCCCTAAGGGATAAGATAGAAGAATGGAGTTTGGTATCCCTAAACTCAGGTTTTAATAACACATCTTTTAGTAAAGATGTTTTTTTAAGTGTGTGTTGGAAAATACCACTTTTAGCAAGTGGCTACTTTCTTGTTCAACCATCCTGTGTGCCTCTGCCTGTTTGTGGATTGCCTGTCTGGCTTTGGAGTGACAGGGGCTGGGGAGGTGCAGTGGCTCTAGGAGACAGGATGAGCCACCACTAGGCTGAATATGCTTGATCTGCATTTGGAGTGGTGGGAGTAATAGCACCTGTACCTGAATAGGGCTGTGCCTGCCTTCCACAATGCTGGCTCTGCCCCCTGTGGTGTGTCTGGAGCCAAGGCTCACACTGACAATGAATGTTGTTGTGCACTTGCAGAGTGCCCCCCAGAACTGGTTTGAAATTTGATCAAAGCCCCTTGCACAAAGAGAACAAAGACATTTTGGGGTATAAGTATCAGACCCAAAACACCAGACTTTAGATCATTCCTGGAATTCAAGAGGAACCTTTGCCAAGGAGAAGAGCTGGAGAGAATGAGGAGAAGTACTACCCCTGCTGTGTGTCTGGGGTTGGTCTGCAGTTGCTGTTTCTTCCAAGGAAAGGAGAAGGACTTTTCTGTGTGCTGTGTCCCGTGCTTGAAGGAGATCTCCAAGGGCCTGATGTGAGCTGGCCTCCTGTTCAGAAGTCTCAGGGACACAACGACTTCACCCCCAGCTCCCCTGAACTCTGCTGTTTTGAGTCCGGACCTGCCTGCAGGTGCCTGTGCCAGTTTTGGGCCTCGGGAGGTTGTTGCTGCTGTTTCAGAGCTGGAAGAAAGAAGAAGCTTGAAGAACTACAGAATCGGCGTAACGAGGGATCGGGGCTGAAGAGGACTGACGCAGAGCGCGAGGCCGCTTCATCGCTCGCCGATGCATCCCAGATTTCCATGCATCGTATCTGTGCGGCACGCTTTCCTGAAGCGTCACCTGCGAACCGGAACCGTCACGAAGAATCAACGCACCACTCCCCATACAGACCGGATTCGACGCAACTCGTCCTCTGCGTGTCGCAGAACTGTGGCATCGCCTCCCCAAGGTCTCAGGAGTGTCGCATCTCTTTGTTTTCCGACTCTGCAGCTGTTTGGCTTTGGAACTTTGACGCATCTACAGGTACTTTGGTGTAAAGTCACGTATCCATAGTTTTCTATGGTACAAGTTCTTGAAACCTTTTGTAAGTCATATTTTTAACAGTGTATGTTGGATATTTTTTGTTTTGGTCTTGTTTAGTTTAGATAAAGATACTTTATTTTTCTAAACTGGTGTGGTATCCTTTTGTGGTGGTTTCACTGTGTTACTGTGAGTGTTGGTACAAATACTTTACACATTGCATATAAATATAATAGATGTGAGGGTAGGGGCTATAGGAATCCGCACATGACAATGAAAAAGTGTCCTAGTGTATCACAATAGTGCAAAGAACCAAGGAGCACTTTCCTCTATGCCCCTTAACTAGGAACAGAGTCCTACTTGCAACATTAAACACAAAAGGGTTCAGCACTATTTAACAAATTATAAAACATCCAATGTCAGTATTCAGGAGGCAGTGAGCACACAAGAAGATGTCCATATCCAGATGTTGATTTCTTAAAAGGATTTCTCTTTATTGCGTTATTTTTCTTAAAAATAGAAGACCATAGCAGACGCGTTTCGTCTCACAACAAGACTTCTTCAGGGCTTTGTAAAATGTCAGAAAAGTATGTTCAAAAGTACGTTGTAGATTTCAACCAAATATCAATGAGTCCAAATTTCCAAGGACTTATGTAGTAGGCATTGTCATCAATGGCTCGGTGGCCCGCAGCGTGTGTGCTCGTCAGTTTCAAGTTTCAAGTTTGAAAATGCCGAGCACACACGCTGCGGGCCACCGCGTCGGCTATGGTCTTCTGTTGTTAAGAAAAATAACACAATAAAGAGAAATCTTTTTAAGAAACTTGATAGAGCGTCATGTTATTCTGAAATTTGTGGGGGTGTACCATATTCACCGTTAGTCAGCACCCGCATATTAATCGATGTAGGTTAAGAGTGCCCTAGAAATGTATTACTAGAATCGTTTAACAAAGAGGTGATTAGAAATGTAATAATGCTTCTTGTGAAGAGTAATGCTGCAGATTATTGTGAATGTATTTTAGTAAAAGCATAATGATTAGTTTTATGTAATGCAATGTATTATGTTAAAAGTGTGCCATATTAAAGTTACATGTGCAAGTTGCTTATTCACGTATACAAGGATAAGAACGAATGCTTAGAGTGTGATTTAGTAATGTGTTTAACAGTATAAAGGCCTGATCGCATATACATTTGAAGAGAAAGGCCTGTTCATTTTTCTTATGTTAGCTAAATGTTGTAGGCCAAAAATGATTTCTCTTGGCAAAGGCTTTGGGTTGTAGGATGAAGAAAATCGTAGAGAAGGGAAAAAGTTTTTATTCCAATGTTCCCGTTGCAGGTGCAAGGACATTTAGCTCGTTAGTGAGACTAGGTCTTTGTTTTAGGAGTTAGGATGCTATGAGAAGCCAACAGGGGAGTACGATGGAATGTGAGGATGAAACTTTCAGCGGAGAAGGTGCCTGGGACCCAAGGTCAAGCTGACCATCGTTGGATGACTTACAAGTTTCAATGGATAAGTACTGGAAGAAGACCTGGCTGAAGGGGTGTGCCTAAGGGCGTGTTCTACATTTTGGGGATTTTGTATTAGGGACAGTGCCCCGGAGGGTTGAGCAGTTGAGGTTTAGACGGGAAGCTAGAAAGAGCATCTTAGAACGAGCTCTGACTAGGTGAATGTACTTCTTAGGAAGTCTTCACTTCTGACACCTTTTTGTTCTCTTGCCTGGGAAGGGGAATGCTAAGCAGGGATGTCACCTTAGAGATAGAGTAGGGATAGACTAACGTTTTTCTTTCCTTTTAGACTAAGGATTCCTAATTTGGACATTGGATTAACCATTGCTTTCTTGATGCTTTTAGAGTCAGTGATTCTTTTTGTTTTGAGTCGGATGAGAATCCTACGTAGGCTTGCATTTGTATTAGTGCCCATCTATCTTCTTCACCTTGTGCTAAGGTGTTTGTATGTGCGGTTATTTTTGGTTGTAATAAAATCCTACAAATTTTAGATTCGGAGTCAGTGGTCCTTTCCAAATGAGATCTAATTTTGGCGATTATGTTTTAATAATTATATTTCCTCCCCTCTACACTATTTAGCAGATAAAAAGATCCTGGCGACCTGAGATGATTCTTGGAGATAACCAGGTAGGCAAGAATCCGAACCCATCAGTTGGTAGCTGTAACGTTGGTCGGTCCTCAGGATCGGTTTGTAGCTAGGAATGGTCCACCTCTTGATCTAACCAAGCCTACAAGCCGTAATGGCTAAGGTCAGTGGAAGGATCAAGTGGGGGAAGGAAAGGGAGGTAACAGCAGGGAAAGAGATCTGAAACAATAAAAAAGAAAAGAACACCAGCTTGAGAACACCTTCTTATTACGTATATGAGAACAAAGACAAACTAACCCCTACCATGGGTGGATACCCTTCTTATACCTGCAAAGAAACGGAAGACATCCAAAACTGTTACCACTGCAGTGGTAAGATAATCCTAGGCTTTACTTTCATACAACAGAGTTTTGCATTTCAAAGTAAATGGCACAGTAGAATCTCTAGTGTAATGCCTCTTACACGTAGAGTCATAGGTAATACAGACACATAGGCTCAGTGCCCCCAAAAGTTAGAAGACTGTAAGCCAAACCCCTCACCGCTGGACGGTAATACCAGCCGAGGAAGCAATCTGGGAAGTGTGCCAGCCTCCTCATGAGCAGCCGCTCCCCAATGGAGGTAGGTGAAGCAACTCAGGGGAAGACCATTACGAACTCCCCGTCAGCCGACAATGCAGGCCGAAATAAATCCAATGACCATAAGCTCCTCACTGTTGGGCGTTAACGCCAGCCGAGGAATCCCTCAGGAAGTGCACCAGCCCCCGCATGAGCAGCCGCTCTCCAATGGGGGTTGGTGGGACAGAGCCGGGGGTAAGTGGTTGGTGCAAGGCACCCTTATCGTTCTGCTAAAACACCACAAACAGGAACGAGACCAGCACCACCAGGGACGAAGAATTTCTGACGCTATTCTCCGGACTCCATTGGCCTTTATGCCGACTTCTTGCGACGTTTCGACGTGACGCGCGAGTGCTCATGGGTAGTGTAGTTCAATGTGCCGGTGCTGCATGCACTCCGGGAATGTGTCATCACGCAGCGTGCGCTCTCCGTGTGCGCTCATGACAGTAGCAGAGTAGGATGGTTATCTCTGATAGTGAGGGGAGATCTAGATCAGGATAAGAGATTCTAGAGGCCCATAGAAGTCAAGTGATGGTGACTCATCGGATGGCGAGCAGTGGACGGCGGCGGTTGATGGAGATTGATGGAGAGTAGCAGTGCGGCGGAAAGCAGCAGTTCGTGGAGGTGTGAGTATGAATAGGGTGAGATGTTTGTAGATTGCGGTGTTGATTTGTTGTGTGATGTCTTGCGGAGTTGGAGTGAGTGTTGAGTGATTGTGAGATCAGGCTGTGAGCGCGCGCAGTCCGGGAAAATCTTAGGCTCGACGAGTAGCTTAAGTGATTGTGGTGTAGAAGACATCCGCGGTAGATTTTGTTGACGACCGAAAGGGTATCGTGAGACGTCATCGATTACCCAGACCGAGATAGGGGGAGCAAATGTGTGAGTGCGTGAGGAACCGACGCTGGTCGTGGGTTGCTGTATGTGGAATTTGAGCGTTTGAAACCTATCAGAGGTAATTGTTTGGTCGTTTTGCGGACAGTCAGTTGCCAGTTCAGGTCAACAACTTCGAGAGACTGTGGACGGACAGTCAGAGAAGTAACTTGTTTGGGAAAAACGGTTATTTCAGCGTGTGAATGGGACGGATGCAAGGGTGAGACGTGAAGTGTGAAGGAGGGGAACTGCTGCGAGCGGAGGAAAAGTGATGTCAGAAGGTGCCGCGCTGCGATAGGTCGGTTGCTGTGAGTCGTGCTGCTATTGGTGGAGTTGACAAATGCAAAAACAACAATTGATGGACAGAATGCAGAACAATGTCATACATTCACCCCAGTACAGAGATCTGGGCCTAAATCCATCGTTTTTTTGCTCACCATGCCGTTCCAGTTTGAACCCAGCCATATGCAAATCAGTCTTGACCCTGTGCCTCATGGGAACAGTCCAGCCCGAACTGCCAAGCCAGGTTCTCCCTGGACTGGAAACAAGCATCCTAGGACCGGTTTCTGGCATTTCAGCCGTTTTCAGCCAGGCTTGCTTGATTTCCAGTGGCATGGAGAGCAAGGGACCCACGTCTGGGCATACCCTTTCCACTCGGGGTGACAAATGCAAAAACAACAATTGATGGACAGAATGCAGAACAATGTCATACATTCACCCCAGTACAGAGATCTGGGCCTAAATCCATCGTTTTTTTGCTCACCATGCCGTTCCAGTTTGAACCCAGCCATATGCAAATCAGTCTTGACCCTGTGCCTCATGGGAACAGTCTAGCCCGAACTGCCAAGCCAGGTTCTCCCTGGACTGGAAACAAGCATCCTAGGACCGGTTTCTGGCATTTCAGCCGTCTTCAGCCAGGCTTGCTTGATTTCCAGTGGCATGGAGAGCAAGGGACCCACGTCTGGGCATACCCTTTCCACTCGGGGTGACAAATGCAAAAACAACAATTGATGGACAGAATGCAGAACAATGTCATACATTCACCCCAGTACAGAGATCTGGGCCTAAATCCATCGTTTTTTTGCTCACCATGCCGTTCCAGTTTGAACCCAGCCATATGCAAATCAGTCTTGACCCTGTGCCTCATGGGAACAGTCCAGCCCGAACTGCCAAGCCAGGTTCTCCCTGGACTGGAAACAAGCATCCTAGGACCAGTTTCTGGCATTTCAGCCGTCTTCAGCCAGGCTTGCTTGATTTCCAGTGGCATGGAGAGCAAGGGACCCACGTCTGGGCATACCCTTTCCACTCGGGGTGACAAATGCAAAAACAACAATTGATGGACAGAATGCAGAACAATGTCATACATTCACCCCAGTACAGAGATCTGGGCCTAAATCCATCGTTTTTTTGCTCACCATGCCGTTCCAGTTTGAACCCAGCCATATGCAAATCAGTCTTGACCCTGTGCCTCATGGGAACAGTCCAGCCCGAACTGCCAAGCCAGGTTCTCCCTGGACTGGAAACAAGCATCCTAGGACCGGTTTCTGGCATTTCAGCCGTCTTCAGCCAGGCTTGCTTGATTTCCAGTGGCATGGAGAGCAAGGGACCCACGTCTGGGCATACCCTTTCCACTCGGGGTGACAAATGCAAAAACAACAATTGATGGACAGAATGCAGAACAATGTCATACATTCACCCCAGTACAGAGATCTGGGCCTAAATCCATCGTTTTTTTGCTCACCATGCCGTTCCAGTTTGAACCCAGCCATATGCAAATCAGTCTTGACCCTGTGCCTCATGGGAACAGTCCAGCCCGAACTGCCAAGCCAGGTTCTCCCTGGACTGGAAACAAGCATCCTAGGACCGGTTTCTGGCATTTCAGCCGTCTTCAGCCAGGCTTGCTTGATTTCCAGTGGCATGGAGAGCAAGGGACCCACGTCTGGGCATACCCTTTCCACTCGGGGTGACAAATGCAAAAACAACAATTGATGGACAGAATGCAGAACAATGTCATACATTCACCCCAGTACAGAGATCTGGGCCTAAATCCATCGTTTTTTTGCTAACCATGCCGTTCCAGTTTGAACCCAGCCATATGCAAATCAGTCTTGACCCTGTGCCTCATGGGAACAGTCCAGCCCGAACTGCCAAGCCAGGTTCTCCCTGGACTGGAAACAAGCATCCTAGGACCGGTTTCTGGCATTTCAGCCGTCTTCAGCCAGGCTTGCTTGATTTCCAGTGGCATGGAGAGCAAGGGACCCACGTCTGGGCATACCCTTTCCACTCGGGGTGACAAATGCAAAAACAACAATTGATGGACAGAATGCAGAACAATGTCATACATTCACCCCAGTACAGAGATCTGGGCCTAAATCCATCGTTTTTTTGCTCACCATGCCGTTCCAGTTTGAACCCAGCCATATGCAAATCAGTCTTGACCCTGTGCCTCATGGGAACAGTCCAGCCCGAACTGCCAAGCCAGGTTCTCCCTGGACTGGAAACAAGCATCCTAGGACCGGTTTCTGGCATTTCAGCCGTCTTCAGCCAGGCTTGCTTGATTTCCAGTGGCATGGAGAGCAAGGGACCCACGTCTGGGCATACCCTTTCCACTCGGGGTGACAAATGCAAAAACAACAATTGATGGACAGAATGCAGAACAATGTCATACATTCACCCCAGTACAGAGATCTGGGCCTAAATCCATCGTTTTTTTGCTCACCATGCCGTTCCAGTTTGAACCCAGCCATATGCAAATCAGTCTTGACCCTGTGCCTCATGGGAACAGTCCAGCCCGAACTGCCAAGCCAGGTTCTCCCTGGACTGGAAACAAGCATCCTAGGACCGGTTTCTGGCATTTCAGCCGTCTTCAGCCAGGCTTGCTTGATTTCCAGTGGCATGGAGAGCAAGGGACCCACGTCTGGGCATACCCTTTCCACTCGGGGTGACAAATGCAAAAATAACAATTGATGGACAGAATGCAGAACAATGTCATACATTCACCCCAGTACAGAGATCTGGGCCTAAATCCATCGTTTTTTTGCTCACCATGCCGTTCCAGTTTGAACCCAGCCATATGCAAATCAGTCTTGACCCTGTGCCTCATGGGAACAGTCCAGCCCGAACTGCCAAGCCAGGTTCTCCCTGGACTGGAAACAAGCATCCTAGGACCGGTTTCTGGCATTTCAGCCGTCTTCAGCCAGGCTTGCTTGATTTCCAGTGGCATGGAGAGCAAGGGACCCACGTCTGGGCATACCCTTTCCACTCGGGGTGACAAATGCAAAAACAACAATTGATGGACAGAATGCAGAACAATGTCATACATTCACCCCAGTACAGAGATCTGGGCCTAAATCCATCGTTTTTTTGCTCACCATGCCGTTCCAGTTTGAACCCAGCCATATGCAAATCAGTCTTGACCCTGTGCCTCATGGGAACAGTCCAGCCCGAACTGCCAAGCCAGGTTCTCCCTGGACCGGTTTCTGGCATTTCAGCCGTCTTCAGCCAGGCTTGCTTGATTACCAGTGGCATGGAGAGCAAGGGACCCACGTCTGGGCATACCCTTTCCACTCGGGGTGACAAATGCAAAAACAACAATTGATGGACAGAATGCAGAACAATGTCATACATTCACCCCAGTACAGAGATCTGGGCCTAAATCCATCGTTTTTTTGCTCACCATGCCGTTCCAGTTTGAACCCAGCCATATGCAAATCAGTCTTGACCCTGTGCCTCATGGGAACAGTCCAGCCCGAACTGCCAAGCCAGGTTCTCCCTGGACTGGAAACAAGCATCCTAGGATCGGTTTCTGGCATTTCAGCCGTCTTCAGCCAGGCTTGCTTGATTTCCAGTGGCATGGAGAGCAAGGGACCCACGTCTGGGCATACCCTTTCCACTCGGGGTGACAAATGCAAAAACAACAATTGATGGACAGAATGCAGAACAATGTCATACATTCACCCCAGTACAGAGATCTGGGCCTAAATCCATCGTTTTTTTGCTCACCATGCCGTTCCAGTTTGAACCCAGTCATATGCAAATCAGTCTTGACCCTGTGCCTCATGGGAACAGTCCAGCCCGAACTGCCAAGCCAGGTTCTCCCTGGACTGGAAACAAGCATCCTAGGACCGGTTTCTGGCATTTCAGCCGTCTTCAGCCAGGCTTGCTTGATTTCCAGTGGCATGGAGAGCAAGGGACCCACGTCTGGGCATACCCTTTCCACTCGGGGTGACAAATGCAAAAACAACAATTGATGGACAGAATGCAGAACAATGTCATACATTCACCCCAGTACAGAGATCTGGGCCTAAATCCATCGTTTTTTTGCTCACCATGCCGTTCCAGTTTGAACCCAGCCATATGCAAATCAGTCTTGACCCTGTGCCTCATGGGAACAGTCCAGCCCGAACTGCCAAGCCAGGTTCTCCCTGGACTGGAAACTAGCATCCTAGGACCGGTTTCTGGCATTTCAGCCGTCTTCAGCCAGGCTTGCTTGATTTCCAGTGGCATGGAGAGCAAGGGACCCACGTCTGGGCATACCCTTTCCACTCGGGGTGACAAATGCAAAAACAACAATTGATGGACAGAATGCAGAACAATGTCATACATTCACCCCAGTACAGAGATCTGGGCCTAAATCCATCGTGTTTTTGCTCACCATGCCGTTCCAGTTTGAACCCAGCCATATGCAAATCAGTCTTGACCCTGTGCCTCATGGGAACAGTCCAGCCCGAACTGCCAAGCCAGGTTCTCCCTGGACTGGAAACAAGCATCCTAGGACCGGTTTCTGGCATTTCAGCCGTCTTCAGCCAGGCTTGCTTTATTTCCAGTGGCATGAAGAGCAAGGGACCCACGTCTGGGCATACCCTTTCCACTCGGGGTGACAAATGCAAATGGCCATGTCTAAACTGGGGTGGTGTAGTGGGCAAAAGAACGATGGATTTAACCCAGATCTCATGACTGGGGGAGAATGTTTGCATTGTCAGCATTCCGTCCATCATTTGTTTGTTGTAACGCTTTTCGCACTAAGTGGGATGGGTATTCCCAGACGTGGGACCGGTGCTCACTACGCCACTGGAGTCAAGCTATCCTGGCTGATGACGGCTGATAGCCAGAAACCGGTCCTAGGATGCTTGATTCCGGTCCAGGGAAGACATGGCTTGGCAGTTCGGGCTGGACTGTTCCCATGAGGCACAGGGTCAAGACTGATTTGCATATGGCCATGTCTAAACTGGGGTGGTGTAGTGGGCAAGAGAACGATGGATTTAACCCAGATCTCTTGACTGGGGGAGAATGTTTGCATTGTCAGCATTCCGTCCATCATTTGTTTGTTGTAACGCTTTTCGCCCTAAGTGGGATGGGTATTCCCAGACGTGGGACCCGTGCTCACTACGCCACTGGAGTCAAGCTATCCTGGCTGATGACGGCTGATAGCCAGAAACCGGTCCTAGGATGCTTGATTCCGGTCCAGGGAAGACATGGCTTGGCAGTTCGGGCTGGACTGTTCCCATGAGGCACAGGGTCAAGACTGATTTGCATATGGCCATGTCTAAACTGGGGTGGTGTAGTGGGCAAAAGAACGATGGATTTAACCCAGATCTCTTGACTGGGGGAGAATGTTTGCATTGTCAGCATTCCGTCCATCATTTGTTTGTTGTAACATTGGTGGAGTTGACATCAGGAAGTGAACGAAAACATTGTGTGCGAGCAAAAAATCTGTGCATCATGAAATGTTTTAAGGTTTTCCGAGAATTATGCAGAGGTGACAAACATGTGGTTACTCGTGGGGGAGAAGAAGCCCCTCCTGAGGATACTCCGGAGCATTATATGGCAAGAAATGTGGGGTTGCATACCATAATTTGGCTTGAAAATTGGCATAAAATGACTCAAGGTGAGGGAGAATTGGCTTTCCCACGATATGGTTCCTTCAGGTTGGAAGTGTTGTATCAGTTGAAATCTGTAATGACGGCACTACGATCTTTGCCGAGACCAACTCAGTTTGAGGCAATGCATGCATGGATCAGAGCAGCACATGACAAGCAGAGAGACCGCAGTCAGGAAAGGGTGAAGAAGTCGATTAAGGCATTCCAAGAGGCGAGGTGGGATGCACAAGAGAAGAGGTGGAGAGTACAATCTATAGAAGGGGATAGGTTGTACCCACTACTGGAGAAATCGGACAGTGCTAAGTCAAAGAGTGTGGATAAGAGCAGCACATGACAAGCAGAGAGACCGCAGTCAGGAAAGGGTGAAGAAGTCGATTAAGGCACACCAAGAGGCGAGGTGGGATGCACAAGAGAAGAGGTGGAGAGTACAATCTATAGAAGGGGATAGGTTGTACCCACTACTGGAGAAATCAGACAGTGCTAAGTCAACGAGTGTGGATGTGGACGACAGTGATACAGATGACAGTCTAGTAGAGAGGTTGTTGTCTGAGAGACCACCTCCATACAATCCAGATTCCTATGAAGGGAAGTCGGCTCAAGCAGAAGGGACTAGTGGATTACAGACTCAGTCAGAGGTTAGAGTAGAAGGGAAAATCTCGACAGGAACTGAGGGCATTACAAATCAGTCTGTAGCAAGTACTGAGGTTGGAAGAGGTGTGAGGTTACCGGATGCTCTAAAGGTACCGGTTACCATTGGACCTATTTTTTCAGTTTACGACCCAGATCAAGAGAAGGTTGGGAGTTCAGTGCAGTTAGTCGTAGGAGCGAGGAGTGTGGTCGAGGGAAATGGATCCGTGTGTGGAATGGAGCAGATTCCAAAACCTATAGAATGGAGTACGCCATTGCCAGCTACAGCAGACTCCTCTAGGGGACGAGAGGAGGCGAGGCCAGTGAGGCCGAGGTCTTTGGCCGAGTCAAGATCAGATTTGCAGATGTGGGCACCGCCAGTGAGAAATCAGAGTGAGTGGACTGTAGAAAGTCAACAAGGCACTGTAGTGAATCATTCTGTTCCCATGAGCATGTCAGAAGAGAGTAGATCTCAGGAACGGGAATGTGATTATGATTAACGGAATGGAGCAGCTTGTCGAGAAATATTGAAGGGAGCTCTGAAAGGAAGAATGTTGGATGTTGTAAGGTTGAAGGCAGAAGTAGATGAGATAATAAGTGGAAATTTGACTCTTGAAAGAACGAACATGTACGAGCAAGACGAGTTACTGTTTGTAGCGAAGGATGTGACTCGCAAGGCAAGAATTGTACATGAGAAGTTGTCAGATTTGGCTAAAAAGTACGATGTAGACCTGTCCAAAACAAAATCATTGCAGGGAAGCCATAGATTGCAGTATAGCGACCAAGATTTTGGAAGAAAAGAGGGTCATGGGATTGAGGACTCATATCAAAGATTTGATTGTAGTAATGCATGCATGGATCATGCTTGACAAGTGGGAAGAAAGGTGGTCCAAGAAGAAGAGTTCTAGAAGGACGATAGGAAAGACACCACCTCCAGGTGGGGGAATGATGGATGTAGGAAATTTCGCTTTACGAAAGGTACAGAATGGAGGATACGTGCACGTGCCTTGGAGTAGGGGTGATTTGGCTGCATTTATGAACGATTTTCCCCGCTTGAGGGAGAAGCCTGTCGAGTGGTACAAGCAGGTTGATCGGTTTGTCAAAATCTCAAAGGTGTTGTGGATTGACTTGAACACATTATTTGACATTGTGGTTCCGAGTGATTTATGGTCGGCATGTAAGATCGCTGTTGAGTGGCCAACTTCAGAGCCTGACAGGGATCCTATCTTGAATGGTCCGTCGCCCATAGTCATGAAGAAGTTTGAACAGGTGATTAAGTGGCTGAAAATTTCACCTCAGGACATTGATTGGGTCAAAATAGATCGGACAGTGCAAGAGCCAAAGGAGACAGTGCATGAGTTTTTATGAAAGACTCTTGCAGGCCTTCAAGTAGTATAGTGGATTAGATGTATTGGATACAAAAGACATGGGACAGTTTGTCTCGAAGTTTGTGCTGGGATTGAGACCAGAGGTTTGTCGCATGATACAGCAGCATTTGATTTGTTGGCAGAATAAGCCGATGGATGAGATTTTGCGATATGCAAGGTACTGTAGTGATGAGATAGAGTCGAAGCACAGGAAGTTGAAGGACAAATTGATGCTTGTTCAGATGCAAACGGCTCAGGGACAGCCAAGTGGAGGGACGTTAGGAAGAAAGCAGGGAAATAACCAACGAGGAAATCAGAATGTCCAAGGTCAGGGAAGACCAAAATCAGTTGATCCTAGGACAGGAATGGATGTGGCGACATTGAAAAAGACCACTGCGTGTCATCTTTGTCATAAGGTGGGACCCTGGAAACGCAAGTGTCCCTTGAACCTGATGAATCAGGTGCAGCAGGAAGTAGAGATAGTTCAGGTACCCGTACCTGACATGGTTCCCACTGTGACTAGACCTAGTATGGTTAGAGGGGGGACTAGTAGTCCGCAGGTACAAGTTCCTCAGCCACCTAGGGTCCAAAATGTTCAGCAAGGAGTTTGAACTTACCAGCAGATGCCCTTGTTCGAAGGGGGTGAGGAGTTTGGTCCAGACCCGTTGGCATGATGGTGCCTGAGGGGGGAGGAAGACTGCACGCTTGGAGCAGTCTTGGAGGTAGACCAGAGGGGACCATTTGTAGAAGCAGACATAGATGGTCACCCTACCACCTTTCTGGTTAACACTGGTGCTACCCGGTCTACTGTAAGATCAGCAGTAGTCCCTTACCTACCCCTCTTGGGACAATCGATCCAAGTTGTTGGCGTAGCAAATAATAAACTGACTAGCCCACTGACAGAGCCAATTCCTGTGAGGATAGGAACCTTCAAGGATCGACACCAGTTCGTGGTTTGCGACTCGAGTCCAGTTTGCCTGTTAGGAAGAGATCTGTTGTGCAAGTTGAATTGCACCATCTATTGCACACCAAATGGAGTTGAAGTACAGACAAAAGATGATATGCAACCTTTAAGGTTGCAAATCAGCGCGTGTGTATAGAAATGTACCCGGCGCTGACAGTGGAGGAGCTTCCACTTGACTTGAGGGATTCTGTGTCAATCGACGTGTGGGACCTGAGTGGAGAAAAGATCGGATTGGTCAAAGGGGTAGATCCAGTGAAGATACAGGTCAAGCCGAATGTAGAATTTCCTAGGACACCCCAGTACAATTTGTCACCCGAGACAATTGCAGGGATCAAATCCGTAATTGAGTCTATTATCAAGCAGGGAATTTTGAAAGAGATCATGGGCAGCCCATGTAATTCACCTATCATGGGACTACAGAAACCGAGTGGGAAATTCATGATTGTGCAAGACCTGCGAAAAATCAATGATATAGTTGTTCCATGTTGTCCGGTGGTACCGAATCCATCTGTGATCCTGTTTCAAATCCCATGTGAAGCTGAGTGGTTTACAGTGATTGACTTGTGTCAAGCGTTCTTCTCGATCCCACTCCATGAGGAAATCGAGCTTTAATCAGATCTTGAAGAAGAATCTTGAAAGTCTTCTGTTGCCGCAGAACTCCATTCTGGTGCAATACATTGATGACCTGCTCGTTGCTTCAGAAACTGAAGACGCCTGCAGGATCGATACCATTGCTTTACTGAATCATTTGGCAGAGAAAGGACACAAGGTGTCTCCGAGCAAATTGCAGTATTGCCTGAGTGAAATACAGTATTTGGGTCACAGAATTGAGAAGGGCAAGAGGAAGGTGTCACCAGATCGTATTGAGGCAATTATGAACATGCCTGTGCCCACCACTCAAAGAGAAGTCAGAATCTTCTTAGGGATGGTTGGCTACTGTCGCCAATGGATTCCCAACTTCTCCTTTGAAGCGAAGCCTTTGCAACGGCTGACGCACAAGGATGTGAGTGATCCGGTACCAGGGGACAATGACTGTTTGATGTCATTTTTGAGGCTGAGAGAAGCCCTGTGTCGCGCTCCAGCTTTGGGGATGCCTGATTACAAGGCATTCACATTGTTCTGTTGCGAGAGAGAAGGCTGTGCATTGTCGGTCCTGACTCAGAATCATGGCGGTGTCCGTAGACCAGTTGTCTACTTTTCAGCTACTTTAGATCCAGTAGCTTCTGCCTTACCCGAATGTCTTAAATCCGTTGCTGCAACAGGTGTCAGTATTGAAAGATGTGAGAGCATTGCAATGGGACATCCACTTACAGTTTATGTGCCACACTCTGTCGAACTGTTGATGACAAGGACTAAAACACAGCACCTCACAAACAACAGGTTGACACGTTACAAGCAAGTCATACTTGCTGAAGAAAATGTAAAATTGAAGAGGTGTTCTGTTTTAAATCCGGCAACATTGATGCCTATTCTAAATGTGGAAGATGACGATTGTGAGGATCACGATTGTCTCGATGTGACTGAACTATGCACCAAACCGAGACTAGACATTGCTGATGAACCGCTCCTTGCCCCTGATGAAATTTTCTTTGTGGCCGGTACATGTCTAAGAGACAATGTCGGTCAATTGAGAGCAGCGTTTGCTGTATGTACCATAACAGGGGTGGTTGAAGCTGCTTGTTTAGAGGGAGTACAGTCCGCACAGGTAGCTGAAATCATTGCTTTGACCCGTGCCTGTTTGGCCGCTGATCAGATTCGGATAACGATTTATACCGATAGTCAGTTCGGGTTTGGTGTTGTTCATGATTTCGGACAGTTGTGGTCACAGAGAGGGTTTATGACATCTTCAGGTTCGCCCATCAGAAATGGGGAATATGTGAGACAGTTGTTGGAAGGTTTACAATGTCCAAAAGAGATCGCTGTTGTCAAATGGTCTGCCCATTCTAAAGGAAGTGACTTTGTATCTATGGCGAATAACTATGCTGACGAAGTTGCCTGGTTCTGTGCAAAACAAGGATGTATATTTACTGGAGGGTACACTGGAGAAAGCCAAGAAAGAACCGATCTCAGCATGATGTTAGCCATGGCCGATACATGGGAGAAGCTAAAACGATTGCAGGATGAGGTTCCTGATCAAGAAAGGGATGGCTGGATAAGACTAGGATGTGAGAAGGGAGATGTGGATGTGTGGGTTTCGACTGATGGACGAGCTGTGCTACCGGAATGTCTGTTGAGCCCAATGGAAAGATTGATACATGGTGCAGTACATCTTGGCAGGGATGCGATGGTGCGAGTTTTCAGACATGATACAATCCGAAGTTTCGTGTAGTTGCTGAAGCTATATGCCAGAGGTGTGTTACAAGTCGGCAGATGAATGCAGGAAAGAGAACTGCTGTAACGTTAAGTCATATTGGGAGGTCAGGAGGGCCTTTCAATAGAATGCAGTTGGACTTTATTGAGATGTCGAAGTGTAATGGGCTGAGGTACATCTTAGTTGTGGTATGTGTCTTTTCAAGATGGGTGGAGGCTTACCCAACACGTAGATGTGATAAACTCACTGTAGCTAAGCTGTTGTTGAGGGAACTTTTCCTGAGGTTCAGTTTTACGACCTCTTTGGAGTCAGACAGGGGGACACACTTCCATAGTGAAATCATGAAATTGCTTTGTGCTGCCTTGAATGTGGATCAGAGACTGCATTGCAGTTATCAACCAGAGGCTTCTGGGATTGTGGAACAAGTTAATGGGACTTTGAAAGCGCGGATGGCGAAAGTGTGTTCGTCGACATCCCTGAAATGGCCTGACGCACTGCCGTTGGTCCTCATGAGCCTTCGTAGTGTTCCTGATTGGAGAACTGGGTTGTCACCTCATGAAATCATAATGGGGAGGGCAATGCGAGTACCAGCGATACCTGCCACTGCTTTGATTAACATCACTGATGACTTGATTCTCGACTACTGTAAGGGACTGGCTGACGTAGTCCATTCTGTGTCCCAGCAGGTGCAAGCAGCAACTGTTCCAGCCGCAAGTGACCTGTGCCACGACTTGTGCCCGGGAGACTGGGTGCTTGTGAGTAAACACGTGAGGAAGAGTTGCCTGGATGTTCGTTGGCATGGTCCGTACCAGGTGATACTGGTCATGAACACAGCAGTGAAGTGTGGGGTACTGCCGAACTGGGTGCATGCTTCCCATACCCGCAGAGTTCCAGCATCCTTGGAAGATACAGCCTCTTTCGTAAACAAAAATCCAGCTGAGGTGGCAGTGCCATCTGAGAGGGCAAGCAAAGCTGTGGGGGTTGCTTATGCAGCTGGTTGTGCACCAGATCGAGCTGAAAGGGGTTGTGCAAATCGAAGCTCCGAATTTGACTCAGACGGAGGATGTGTTGCTGTGGGTGGAGTAGAGTCAAATTCTGCAGGAGAAGGAAGTAGTTCACAGGGTATTCGAAGGGAGAGCAGAAGTGTCACAGAAGCAGAAAGAGTTTGGCTCGTGAGTCAGAGGCGGCTGAACTTGAGATTGGCACCTGAGAGAGATCTTGCCCCAGTTACTGAAACGTCTGAATCTGATCCAAATGACGAAGAGCAAGATCGAGCTAATCTGAGAAGGTCAAGGAGAACAAGAGTGCAGTGTCAAAGGTACGCCTCACCAGAGTGGACATACGTTGTGACTGATGCCAGGTGTATTGAGCACGGGGAGGTTGAGGTCCTTGACGCTGGTCAGCAATTCTCCGAACCTGAAAATAGACGTGCCGTTACTTGGTTCCAGGGGTGGAAATCAAAGGCATACTGACTCTCAATATTCCGAATCCACCACTTCTGAGCAAGATTCGTGAATTGGTTTTGGAGATGCTGGTTTTCCGACTTTTGGTATTGTACCACCGCATCAAGAGTTAGTGGTACTTCGTCTTGAAATTTTGCAAGGTGTCTTAGAGACTTTGGGAGCTGATCTTATTCTGGACTGAAGATAAAGACTTTGTTGTACATAAAAGTCCAAAGAAGAAGATAACCTAGGCCAGAGTGAAGAAGAATAAAGTTAGGGACTTTCTGTCAAGACGACGAAAGAGGGCTAGGGAAGTCTTTTGGTGGACTGTGTATATAAGGAACTGAAAATTGCAAGAGGATTTCCAGCTTTTGAATTGTCGTCAGAACTGGTTGACAAGCAATATTTGGAGGAGAAAGAGACTTTTATTTGTTGCTGTCTAGCCAACAACTTTAAGGACTTTGCAAAGATGGCAGATGCTGGAAATACTCACCGTAAAGCTAAACTAGTGATAGGTACACTTTTAGGGTTGGTGATAGTTTCTATAGTTGTAATAGTTGTAGCCTCATATATCGTTGCACATGAGCAGAAGGGGGAGGTAAAGGGGACACCTACACATACCACCTCTGGCCAGAAGGAGGTTACTATAGGAGCTAAAAGAGCTTTGCTACTCGAAGAGAGTCGTGGATGTCACATAGATATATCTAGAAGTGATTTTAAGATTAATGCGTATGCAAAACTGTTGTATGAATATGTGGATGCAATGGATGTGAAAGACTGCTATGTGTTTATGCATTTACCTTCTTCTGTAGATGAGGGTATTAGATACCACCACCTTCCACTAACATATGGAATTTCCTGTAGTTTGTTGCTCAGTATCTTTTATGAGAGAAAACAATTTGAGTATTTATTTTCCAATTACGATGCAGTACTTCCTGAAGTTCCAGCTTACAAGCATTTGAATAAATATGATTATTACAAGTCAGAGGACAGACTCCGGAAGTATTTCATACCGTCTTTGGAACTGGATACGGCTTATGCTCACCGACATAATTTGACATGTTCATTGTCAGATACAGAAAAGAAGTTTGCAGGCCAAGTAGAGGATAGATATGGAAAACTAACACAGACACGGAATACAGGAGATAGTCCAGTGGATTGGACTGATGAGTAGAGATTACACAGATCTAAAGGGAGTTATGGACCCATAGCATTGGACCAGGTGCAAAAGGGGAAGTTGTGTGTGAGACGTCCTCAGCCCTATTATGAAAAGGTCTTGGTAGGACAAAGTACGTTTGACCATATCTTTACAATGGAGGATTCTGCTAAGAACTTTTTACAAGGTTCGGTGCAAGTGATTCCAACTGTTTATTATGTGTGCGGAACAAATGCCTATGTAAGGTTGCCTGGGTATTGGTATGGTACATGTTACTTGGCTATTATTTTCCCGAAAATCTACCATGCAGAAGATCTGGAGCTTTTGGAGACTTGACATCATTCTAAAGTACGGAGAGCTGTGAGTGCGGGAGCAGTGATTGGTGATGTTTTTGGAGCAATGATACCAAGTTTGGGTGTGTCGCATCTCTTTGTTTTCCGACTCTGCAGCTGTTTGGCTTTGGAACTTTGACGCATCTACAGGTACTTTGGTGTAAAGTCACGCATCCATAGTTTTCTATGGTTCAAGTTCTTGAAACCTTTTGTAAGTCATATTTTTAACAGTGTATGTTGGATTTTTGTTGTTTTGGTCTTGTTTAGTTTAGATAAGGATACTTTATTTTTCTAAACTGGTGTGGTGTCCTTTTGTAGTGTTTTCACTGTGCTACTGTGAGTGTTGGTACTAATACTTTACACATTGCATATAAATATATTAGATTTGAGGGTAGGGGCTCTAGGAGTCCGCACATGACAATGAAAAAGTGTCCTAGTGTATCACAGTAGTGCAAAGAACTAAGGAGCACTTCCCTCTATTAACTAGGAACAGAGTCCTACTGGCAACATTAAACACAAAAGGGTTCAGCACTATTTAACAAATTGTAACATCCAATGTCAGTATTCAGGAGGCAGTGAGCACACAAGAAGATGTCCAAATCCAGATGTTGATTTCTTAAAAGGATTTCTCTTTATTGCGTTATTTTTCTTAAAAATAGAAGACCATAGCCGATGCGTTTCTTCTCACAACGAGACTTCTTCAGGGCTTTGTAAAATGTCAGAAAAGTATGTTCAAAAGGACATTGTAGATTTCAACCAAATATCAATGAGTCAAAATTTCCAAGGACTTATGTAGTAGGCATTGTCATCAATGGCTCGGTGGCCCGCAGCGTGTGTGCTCGTCAGTTTCAGGTTTCAAGTTTGAAACTGACGAGCACACACGCTGCGGGCCACTGCGTCGGCTATGGTCTTCTGTTTTTAAGAAAAATAACGCATTAAAGAGAAATCCTTTTAAGAAATTGATAGAGCTTCATGTTATTCTGAAATTTGTAGGGGTGCACCATATTCACCGTTAGTCAGCACCCGCATATTAATCGATGTAGTTTAAGAGTGCCATAGAAATGTATTACTAGAATCGTTTAACATGGAGGTGATTAGAAATGTAATAATGCTTCTCGTGAAGAGTAATGCTGAAGATTATTGTGAATGTATTTTAGTAAAAGCATAATGATTAGTTTTATGTAATGCAATGTATTAGGTTAAACGTGTGCCATATTAAAGTTACACGTGCAAGTTGCTTATTCACATATACAAGGATAAGAACTAATGCTTAGAGTGTGATTTAGTATATGTTTAACGGTGTAAAGGCCTGATCGCATATACGTTTGAAGAGAAAGGCCTGCTCATTTTTCTTATGTTAGCTAAATGTTGTAGGCCGAAAATGATTTCCCTTGGTAAAGGCTTTGGGTTGTAGGACGAAGAAAATCTTAGAGAAGAGAAAAAGTTTTCGTTCTCATGTTTCCGTTGCAGGTGTAAGGACATTTAGCTAGTTAGTGAGACTAGGTCTTTGTTTCAGGAGTTAGGATGCTATGAGAAGCCAACAGGGGAGTCCGATGGAATGTGAGAATGATACTTTCAGCGGAGAAGGTGCCTGGGACCCAAGGTCAAGCTAACCGTCGTTGGATGACTTACAAGTTTCGATGGAAAAGTACCGGAAGAAGACCTGGCTGAAGAGGTGTGCCTAAGGGCGTGTTCTACGTTTTTGGGATTTTGTATTAGGGACAGTGCCCCGAAGGGTTGAGCAGTTGCGGTTTAGACGGGAAGCTAGAAAGAGTATATTAGAACGAGCTCTGACTAGGTGAATGTACTTCTTAGGAAGTCTTCACTTCTGACACCTTTTTGTTCTCTTGCCTGTGAAGGGGAATGCTAAGCAGGGATGTCACCTTAGAGATAGAGTAGGGATAGACTAACGTTTTTCTTTCCTTTTAGACTAATGATTCCTAATTTGGACATTGGCTTAACCATTGCTTTCTTGATGCTTTTAGAGTCAGTGATTCTTTTTGTTTTGAGTCGGATGAGAATACTACGTAGGCTTGCATTTGCATTAGTGCCCATCTATCTTCTTCACCTTGTGCTAAGGTGTTTGTATGTGCAGTTATTTTGGTAGAATCGGAGTCAGTGGTCCTTTCCAAATGAGATCTAATTTTGGCAATTATGTTTTCATAATTATATTCCCTCCCCTCTACACTATTTAGCAAATAAAAAGATCCTGGCGACCTGAGAGGATTCTTGGAGAGAATCCGACCCCATCAAAATCAACATCTGGATTTGGACATCTTCTTGTGTGCTCACTGCCTCCTGAATACTGATAGTGGATGTTACAATTTGATAAATACTGCTGAACCCTTTTCTGTTTAACTTTACACATTGCCTTTGGGATAAGCCTGTCTGCTTGTGGCAAGCTACCAAGGGGGTGAGCAGGGGCTATCTAAAGTGTGATTCCCCTTACCTTGACTAGAAGCAAGGGTTCCTATTTGGACAAAGGTACCAACCTCTGCCAAATAGAGACCTCCATTTCTAACAAGGTATTAATCTGTTCACCTGTCGCTAGAGAATATTCCTTATATAAATTTTGAAAGAAACAGGTGAAATCCTTCCCAATGTCCTGATCGTCTTGTCATCTTTCACCAGTTTCTTCCAACACTACTTCTTTTATAGAGTTCCTGACCAAGTCTCCCCTTGCCTTCCAGGCCAGTAATTTCCCATACCCTACACCGTATTGTAGTGAGCAATTTTGCTAGCGTTCCATTTTTTTTTAACTATATCCTCCAGATGCTCTGTTAATTCTTTTTTAGCTTCGTCAATCTGGGTTTGTATTTGTGGGAGGGCAGGTCGGATAAACAGACGCGGAGGCTTTATGTAGGATGACAATGGCCGTGTTTTACTCAAGGCTGCACTTAACGGGGTTGGGATACGGAGAAGTGCTCTATGTCCTCTTGATTCTCTTCGTATTCTGCCCGGGCGTCTCGGTGGGTAGATCCCCCTCTGGATGGTTCCTCTTCTTTAGGTGTGGTGTTCCCCCGGAGGCGCATGAGCATGAAAAGAAAAAGGAGCCGTCAGTTTCCTAATATATGCCGATTTTGTTAGGATAGATCCTTCACCAAACCCAGGAGTTACTATATGCGTCTTTCAGGCGGGGAAGTGGAATTCGTGAGGGTAATCAACCTTGAAATCTAAGTACATGAAAGGAAGGGGACTTCAGTATACACGGGGTTATCGAGTTCCTTTTCTGGTCGTCGTGCTAACGCTGTTAATCTATGGCACAAGGGGGGGGATCAGTGCACAAGAATTAGGTGTTTCAAGCGTGCCCTCGTTCTCCCTTTCCAACCCTATTCCTCCCACCTCCACTTTCTTTATCCACCCACCTTTGTCTCCCTTCCCCAGTCCCGCACCACTCACCGGCTCCGCCGCAACTCTCCTCCCGAGTTGCGGCCGCTCTCCAGCCTCCTCCTGAGGTGTCCACCACTCCTCACACCACCTCTCGTCTTCTTCGTCCTCCTCGCCTTGGGTTTCTTCGGTTTCACCGTCTTCTTCGCACTCCACGTTTCCCTCTCTCGTCGCCTCGTCCTCTGTGTACTTCCTTTCTTCGCGCCGTCTGTTACGTGATTGTTCACTTTTTTTCTCGTTCTCGTAATCACTTCCGGGTTCGCTCCCACCTCCTCTCAGGAGTGAGCGCTTCCTGTAGGGGTGGCATACGGAAGGGATTGTTTATTTGTCCACGGATGGCTCGCCTGGTCTCCGGACTCTGGGTCCTAGTGCCGGTAGGCGGATGTTTAGGGTTGCGGAATACGGGCCAGGGTGGAGAGTCGCTCGGTCCTTCCTGACATCCCCTTTCCCTTGCTGTCTTTCTAGTGGGGGGTTCCCATGAGGATACTGGGAGAGGAAGTCCGCATTTATCTGTTCTGTACCTTTCCGATGTTTGGTTTGGAATTTGTAGGGCTGTAACGCTAAAAACCACCGCAAAACCCTTTCGGTGTTCCCTTTGTTGCGGGCCAACCATTCCAAGGGCGCATGATCTGTATATAGGGTAAATTCACGTCTCTCTAAATAGTATTTCAAAGAGTCAATGGCCCATTTGATTGCAAGGGCTTCTTTTTCAATGACTGCGTAATTACGTTCTCTAGGAAACAGCTTCATGCTAATGTACAAAAGAGGTCTTTCCTCACCCTGTTGATTCCTCTGTGATAGGACGGCTCCCAACCCGTGATCGGAGGCGTCTGTTTGTAGAACAAAGGGTAATGTGTAGTCAGGACTAGCTAGTACTGTATCAGAAGTGAGGGACGCTTTTAATTTCTCAAACGCTTGGACCGTCTCTGGGGAGGGGTTTCTGAGTCTGCTTTCTGTGTTTATTGTCTTCTGCAATAGGTCTGTGAGAGGGGCTGCTATTTGTGAGAATTGAGGAATAAACCTACGATAGTACCCCAGTAACCCTAAAAAGGCACGGAGGTCTTTTGCTGTCTGTGGAAAAGGTATTTGGGATATTGCTGCTAATTTCTGGCTTTGTGGGCATATGACACCTTCCCCCAATAGGTAACCCAAATATCTCACTGTTTGTGCAGCCAAATGGCTCTTGGCAGGGTTGATGTTTAAGCCATAGGCTCCCAGGGAACTAATTAGCTGGGACAGGTGAACAAGGTGTTCTCTCCATGTGTCGCTAAAAATGATGATATCATCAATGTAAGCCCCGGCATATTGTTCATGAGGCCGTAAGATTATATTCATGGGTCTTTGAAAAGTAGCGGGTGCTCCATGCAACCCAAAAGGCAATACCCTGAATTAGAAAAGGCCATCCGGGGTGGAGAAGGCCGTCTTTTCCCGGTCTTCGGCTCTCAGGGGTATCTGCCAGTACCCTTTACACAAATCAAGGGTGCTGATGTACTTCGCTTTCCCTATTCGTTCGATCATTTCGTCTACTCTCGGAAGGGGATATGTATCAAACTCGGAGATTTTGTTTACTTCTCTGAAATCGATACAGAAACGTACGGAGCCGTCAGGTTTAGGCACCAGCACGATAGGGGAATTCCATTCACTGGTAGAGGGTTCTATTATATCCAGCTTGATCATCTGTTGTACCTCTTCACATATGGTGTTTCTAAGGGCCTCCGGAATCCGATACGGTCGGAGACGTACTCTCTTGCCGGGACGGGTTTTAATAGAGTGTTCTAACAGGGTGGCTCTCCCCGGGGTCAGAGAAAAGATTCCCTGTAAGGGCGTTAAGACCTCGACTAGTTCGTTCTTTAAGGAGTTTGGCAAATCAGAGATGCATTGAACAAATAGGGGTGGAATAACCCCTGTGTTTCCTACGAGGATCGGAAGGGGTCCCTCCCATTTCTTTAGGAGGTTAACATGGTATACTTGGGATGACCCTCTGTTTTTGTCAAGTTCTATTCGATACGTAACTGGAGTTACTTGTTCTAGTATGGTATAGGGACCCTGCCATTGTCCTAGGAGTTTGTGGTCAGATGATGCCATCATTAATAACACCGCGTCTCCTACGGCGAAAACTCGAGTCTTAGCCGTTCTATCATAATGGGCTTTTTGGTCTTCTTGGGCTTTCTCCATGTTGTCCCTGACTATGGCACGTATCTGGTGTAGATGTGTTTTCAGTTGGCTCACGTATTCGATTAGGGGTGTGGAGTTATTCGGCTTGGATTCCCATTTCTCACGTGTCATATCTAACAGGGAGCGGGGTTGATGACCGTAAAGCAGCTCAAATGGGGAATACCCTGTGCTTTTTTGTTGTTTACAACGAATCGCATACAAAGCTAAGGGTAATAGTTCTTCCCATCGTCTCGATTCTAGGGCTAGGAGTTTTTTTAACGTGAGTTTAAGGGTGGCGTTATAACGCTCAACCAAACCGTCCGTCTGGGGGTGATAAGCCGCCGTTCGTATCTGTTTGATGCCCAATTGAGCACACACCTGCTTCATCAATTTAGACACGAACGGGGTCCCTTGATCGGTTATAATCTCTCTTGGGAAACCAACTCGAGAAAAGACTGTGATCATGGCTTTGGCTATACTAGACGCATCTGGGTGTCGTAAGGCGATTGCCTCCGGTAATCGCGTAGCATAGCCCACCAAGACTAGAACGTAGCGACAGCCGCTACGAGAGGGCAAAAGAGGACCTATAATGTCCATCCCTATTCTATGGAAGGGTTCGTCTATAATGGGCAGGGGATGGAGTGGGGCCTTAGGGGGTCGATAACGGCTGTTCTTCTGGCAAATGGGACATTCCCTGCAATATTGCTTCACCTGACTGTATATCCCTGGCCAATAGAATAGCTCTGTGATTGAGCGCTTGGTTTTCTCATTGCTGAAGTGACCCCCTAATAGATGACTGTGGGCCATATATAGGACTTTTCCCCGAAAAGGGCCGGGAACCAATAACTGGGGTGTTGATCTAGTCTCGGCCTTTCCATACAACAACCCTTTGTTAATAAAAAAATAACGACATACATGTGAAGGGTCCTCGCTTGGTAGGGCCTGATTCCAAGCTTCTTGTAGAACGGGGACTTCTCTTTGTGCCGCATGAAAGTTCCTATCATCTTCCCATGGGTTGTTATCTGTTTGCACTGGTAGGACTATGGCGGGTTTCTTTCTTTCTTTACGCCTTTGGGTTTTAGATTTCCTAGTCTTCGAAGGGGGCCACTCAGGGTTGTCGTCTTGGTAAAAAGGAGCATCGACCCACCAGTCCTTGTCTTCCGGTTTTGCCTTGTCAAGTAGTTGAGACAATTGCGGATAGTCATTTCCTAATATGACCTGTTCGGGAAGTTTTGGAATAAGACCGACTTTTAGTTGTGAACCGGGATCTGTGAGGTGTTGTATATGCACGTATGTGGTAGGATACTGCTTAGTGTCCCCGTGTACACATCTGATGTTTACGATCTCTTCGGAAGTCTTGAGCTCAGGTCCCAATTCTTGAGGTGCGTATCACGCTCTGTCGACATTCAGTGTCGGCCAAGGCTGTCATGGGTCGCCCATTCACCAGTACGTCACAAGGATAGGGTGGGGCAGAACTAGTTTGTGACACACAACAATAATTTCTTGCCACCCCAATTTCCATGGGTTCCTTTTTTTGGGGACAAAATCGAGCTATGTGTCCCAGTACTCCGCAATGAAAACATTGAGGACCAGGTTGAGATGTTCTTACTACCGGGGGACCAGGAACCCTGAATACCAGGGTTCCAGGAACCAGAACTGCCGGTTCCGGTTTTCTACTCAGGGATGGTCGAGGTGTACGATGGGGCCCGCCGACCCCAGGTCTCCATGAAATGTCCTCTCGCCCTTTTTGTACATCTTGGGCTCTACTATAGGCACTTGCGATCTCCACTGCTGTTTCCAAAGTAAGATTGGCGTGTTGTCTTACCCATTTCTGAATGGGCGGATGGAGCGAGGACAGATACTGTTCCAAATATACTTTCGCCATGATCTCTTCCTTGGTGGCGGTGGCCGGCTTTAGCCATCTATCGGCCATGTCTTTTACCCGGAAATACAATGCTCTGGGAGTTTCTTGTGGACCCTCTTTTAGTTGTCTGAATCGTATCCTATAGGTATCGTCGTCTACCCCCAACCTTTCCAGGATGCAATGTTTAATATCGGCATAGGGAGTAGTTCCTTGAATGTTAGCTGCTTGGTAGGACACCTGTAGTTCTCCCGATAGCAAAGGCCCTAGATATTGTCCCCATTTCTCTACTGGCCATGCCGCTGCCATTGCCATTCTCTCGAAATTGTTGAAAAAATAATCCGGATCTTCTCCTGTCACGTATTTTTGTAGAATGACCGAAGGTAAGGTGCTTGGGGCCTCTGCTGTCCAATAGCATCCGCAAGTTTCCCCATGGCGGTATCGTGTGATTGTCCTTGGTTGGACAGCACCTGTTGTAACTTTCCTCTGTCCTGTTCAACTACTGACAAGAACTTTTCCATAGCCTTACCCAGGCTCTCTTGGTTTTCGGCCATCTTGGCGAGTACAGCTTCCATGTCTCTGGATGATCCCACTTCTGATACCACCTGTGGGAGGGCAGGTCGGATAAACAGACGCGGAGGCTGTATGTAGGATGACAATGGCCGTGTTTTATTCAAGGCTGCACTTAACGGGGTTGGGGATACGGAGAAGTGCTCTATGTCCTCTTGATTCTCTTCGTAATCTGCCCGGGCGTCTCGGTCGGTAGATCCCCCTCTGGATGGTTCCTCTTCTTTAGGTGTGGTGTTACCCCGGAGGCTCATGAGCATGAAAAGAAAAAGGAGCCGTCAGTTTCCTAATATATGCCGATTTTGTTAGGATAGATCCTTCACCAAACCCAGGCGTGACTATATGCGTCTTTCAGGCGGGGAAGTGCAATTCGTGAGGGTAATTAACCTTGAAATCTAAGTACATGGAAGGAAGGGGACTTCAGTATACACGGGGTTATCGAGTTCCTTTTCTGGTCGTCGTGCTAACGCTGTTAATCTATGGCACAAGGGGGGGATCAGTGCACAAGAATTAGGTGTTTCAAGCGTGCCCTCATTCTCCCTTTCCAACCCTATTCCTCCCACCTCCCCTTTCTTTATCCACCCACCTTCGTCTCCCTTCCCCGGTTCCGCACCACTCACCGGCTCCGCCGCAGCTCTCCTCCAGAGTTGCGGCCGCTCTCCAGCCTCCTCCTGAGGTGTCCACCACTCCTCACACCACCTCTCATCTTCTTCGTCCTCCTCGCCTTGGGTTTCTTCGGTTTCACCGTCTTCTTCGTACTCCACGTTTCCCTCTCTCGTCGCCTCGTCCTCTGTGTACTTCCTTTCTCCGGCTTCTTCGCGCCGTCTGTTACGTGATTGGTCCCTTTTCTTCTCGTTCTCGTAATCACTTCCGGGTTCGCTCCTACCTCCTCTCGGGAACTGAGTGAGCGCTTCCTGTAGGGGTGGCATACGGAAGGGATTGTTTATTTGTCCACGGATGGCTTGCCTGGTCTCCGGACTCTGGGTCCTAGTGCTGGTAGGCGGATTTTTAGGGTTGCGGAATACGGGCCAGGGTGGAGAGTCGCTCGGTCCTTCCTGACAGTATTTTTATTATTATGTCTGGATCAACTGCACCATACAGCTCTTTATGCCAGGCAATTATTTTAATTTCTATCCCCCGGATTTTATTATCATTTTCTCTCCTTCTGTGGGCTGCATAGTTAATTAATCTCCCTTGAATAAAAGCTTTATAAGCATACCAGATTGTTCGCAGGGGGACGGAGTCCCTATTTAACACAAGGTATTCTAAGGTATCCTACTTCAGCTTAATTAAGATCTCCAGGTACCTATCCATTTTCCATCTAGATTTAGTTGCGCTGCAATCCAGAGCTACCTCAAGTTTTACTGCAAAGTTGTCTGATAAGTGAACTGGTTGATGAATAACTACCTTCACCTTAAAACCACACTGTAGGTTGCACCACTTGGTCCAGTCAAAAACAAGCAATAATATATGATTGTCCATGAAGTGTAAATCATTCAAGTATTCCTCTTTATTCTTCTTCACAGATCGTGGTCAGCCAACGCGTTTCGTTCTTTAACAAAGAACTTCCTCAGGGCTGGGAAAAACATTTAAAAATACTTACATAATACCATTGTAACAGTATAGTTGATAAAGTATATTACAAAACACATTATTCAACCAAACAGAAGATATTCTCATCGGCACTGTACATTGCATATAGTGTTTGAAAAAATATATTGCCAATTCAAATCCCCATTTTTTCTCTACTTATTGTCCATATTTGGTCACCAATAGAGTTATACATGTTCAATATCAAGAAGCAAGTTGATTCCAACTCAAACCGCACTTTCCAAATAATATATAGCAAGAGAGAGATATATACACCGCTTGATTCTATGAGCGAAGCATGTTATCATCTTTTAATTCTAGCGGCATGCTTCTTCCATGGTCATAGGGTACAGTGAAGTTACCAAACCCAATCCATACTGATAGGATACAAAGCAGTTCCCATTACAATCCAATCCTCTTTCCAAGGGTAAAGTATAGCAACAAAAATAATGTTATCTGGCCTCACTCTTACAAATCCAAAATGCTATATAACTTATGCTATCACCACATGACAATATTATTGTGGATGGAAGCGCAACATACATACCAATTTGTCTCAATGCCAGTTGTTTACTTTGGTGAATGAATTGTTTTCAATGGTTTGGGATTTCTAGTATCCTTTGGTCTCTTGAGATTCTCAAAATGATCCTTATTTCAAGGCTATTGTGCCTAAAATTAGAATAACAATTGATATATAACTCTGTAGTTATATCACTGCCTTCACAAAATTACTTAGACTGCCTATATTAACCTTTACAGGCAATCTATGCCTTCTAACTGCTGTTGGTAGGGGCTTGTTGCTAGAATATAATTGTATTCGATTTTACTGCGTATCAAATTTTGTATTCTTATATCGATACTTCGTTGAAAACTTGGTGTGTTCCCCAATAACAATTTGAGAAACCACATGTCCTTTGATAAATTAATATTATTTCTGCTTTACAAAATACACATATGTCGGTATAATGAAAAACAGTACTCTTAGCAAAAGGAACGTGCCAAGTTTCAATTACGTATCATTTCAATGCTTGAATAAATAACTGCTCTTGTTCTCAGCCTCTCGTCATTCCCCATGTTTGTTACCATCCCGTTCCCCATAGAAAGTTGAAACTCGCTTGCCCGTGCAGTGCTTAATTAGAAACTCCATGCCTTCCCCAGTAATATTTCGGGAAACCATATCCCCCGCCCAAAGGCAAGCCTTTGGAAGTGTTGTTTTTAATCCCAAAATATACGCGTTAATATTATTTTTACTTTACCAAATGCACCTATATCGGTATACCGCCAGATTCAAAACTTAAAGATTTTTGCTCTGCTCTTCCTCACAATCACTCATTATTCACCATATCTTCTACTCTGATACTTCCCATAGCAGGTTGAGCCTCGCTTACCCGTGACTCGAAGAATTAGGATGAACAGCAAAATACGCGTACAAGTGCTTCAAAGAGAACCGCGTGGGCGTCTTCCTGCCTTTTATCCAAAACGAGACGTCTATCACGTGGTCCTACGTCGTAGAGGGCAAGTTTAGGGATAGTCTCTAAATTATTGTTTGCTAGTTTAACGTTACTACCTTTTACGATAGTATTCCATTCCCAATGTACAACCCCAAACCAATCCACTTCGAACTACATTTGGCTGGGATTCTAGCCCTGCATGTGATGCGGATAAGAAATTAAATATGTATTTTGTGGGTCCTGTTATTAGACGCAACATGAGCGGTATTATAGTTGTATTCGTACTGCTTAGATTAGCAAGGGCCGACTACAACATCAATAACTTTGTATAGCTATATTGTCGATTCATAATACCTAGCAGATAAATACAATTAAACTTCGTAATGTATCTGAAGATGGGAAAGTTACATATATTTTGTTACTCCCCTCTAAAACTCTAATTTAATTCCATTGTTCCTCCAAGCAAACCAAGCCCAAAATTATATCTGCTATCCAGTGGCGGCTCCTCCATACGGGCGTTTGGGCGCCGCCCCCCTGCTTTCTCGCAGTGCGAGAAGGCAGAAACATAAATGGTAATAACTACCATTTATGTTTCTGCCTTCTCGCACTGTGAGAAAGCAGAAGTGCCTGGTTGGGGGTGGGCGGTCCTGCTTGAGGGCAGGGGGGAGTGGCTTGCCCACTGTTGTGCATAGGGACTGTTTGGCCGGCCCTGGGGCCAATCAAACAGTCTGTATGCACAACAGTGGGCAAGCCACTCCCCCTACCCTTGAGCAGGACCGCCCACTGTCGCTTTTCTCTATGTAGGCTGCTGCATGCAGCAGCCTACATAGAGAAAATGGCCCAGGTGGGGCGCGCTCAGATTCGCCTGGAAAGTTCTGATTGGTGGAGGGGAGGGAGGGAGGCTGCGTGTCCCGATGACGCAAGGAGAGCTGCAGCCAGCCGGAATTGAAGAACGCAGGGCGGGAGTCCTGTGATGCTGCTGCTTCTGTTCACAAACTGAAGAGCGCCAACGCTGGACCCCGGCCCAGGAGCAAAGGCCGGTCAGGTAAGTTTTTATTTTATTTTAATTTAAAACTCTCCCTGTCCCCACCCGAGTCCACCCCATCGAGTATTGCGAGCCGCGACTGCTTTCCAAAGTCAATCAAATCTATCCTGACAATCCACCACTAGACCGCTGACTAAAATATATGCTTAGCACACTTACTCTGCGATGATTTATCAAACAGTTACGGGGAATACATATGGAATGAGGCGCCTTCTGTCCCCACAGGCCCCACAGCAGCAACACGTTCATCCCAACATTACCAGACCACGCAACAGGACCTGGCGCATCATATCATACTCTTCCAGAACATTCTCCAACCAGTCAGACAAGAAACTCCTGTAGTCGCTGCGGACAGTTTGACGCTAATGTGCCTCCATTTTGGTAGTTGAGCACTATAAGAATTCTAGGTAAAATTGTGCATACAAGGCCAACAGAAGATTCTAGAAACCCCATATGCATTAACAGCTTATGCAGACTACAGGCAATGCACTCAGTTAATGCTTAATCCAGAGCCAGTGGATTCTTCCTTCAGTTTTAACACTAATGAGGAATACTGACTTTACTAAAGGTTCCATTTACTTTGACAAAAGGTTTCCAAAGATTAGCGTCACTCTCTCTGTGAACACACTATTCCAGACTCAATCACTGTATGCAGTGGTCGAAGGGGGGGGGATCGGCAGGGCACGGCGTGCCCCTACTTCTTTAATTGTAAGGATTCCGTTCCCCTACTTTTTTTACTGAAAATGCGTCACAGGACGCAAGAATTCGCCACCACCTATAGCCTATAAATAAAGCTCGTCGTTCCTGGTGTTCCTGACGGGCGGGACGGTAGAGAAGTAACAGGACTCTGTCTTTTCCTTCTTGCCCAGAGAAGAAAAAGACAGTGTCCACTTCTGCTCTGCCGCTTCAGCTGCCCTCACTCTTTCCTTCTTCCCTCTTTTTCTGTCTAGCAGTTCTTCTCTTACTGAAAACCGTGACTTCAAGACGGGGTTCTCACTCTCTTTCCTCTCCTTTCTTTTATTTGCTCCCCTGTGAAATGGATCCAAAAAAGAAAACACTTTTGCTGGAAATGTCGTATTTTCCCGACAATTTAATTCCAAAGTGCAGCATCAGGAATAAAAGGTTAAAAATATGAAAAATAACTAAATATAGTAAGACAGAGTGGTAGCAAACTGGGCAGATTGATTTTATTCACACCCAAACACATTAGCGCCACTTGTACAGAGTTTGCCAGTGAAGCGCTATTTTTGGATTCTTGTCTTTGTTTTTCCTGGGCTTGCAACTAGCGCGCCAATCCTGGAGGTACTGCAAAGTGTGGATTGGAAAACAAAATGTGTACTGCGTCTCTGCGTCCAGGGATGTGGTCTTGTTACCATTCGGAGCATACAATGGCAGATCTTCATACCTTTTGCCCATTCCTCTCGCTACCCTAGCTCGTCTCCTCGCAAGTAATCATCGTTGTGCATTCTCAGTTCCATACTGTTGCTTATGTTCGACGTGTAACATATTAGTCTTTGACACTAAAATTGCTTTCTTCTTGCTGTCCTGCCCACTAAGTACAATTTAAGTGAGATGTATGCTTTATTAAAAATAATTGGAAACTTGTTTGTTTTTGGCTTTGAAAATACTTCAAAGTGTCTGACCTGCCGTTTTCTTTTGTGTAATCTTTTAGTCTCTCTGTTGCATAACGTGTCTTTATTTGTGTTGTTTAATGTTACCTTTTGAACTAAAAAAACCTCTGTTCAATTCCGAGTGAAACGAAACCTTGCTTGGCCCTTTAGAAAGTTACTTTGGAACTTAGAGAATGTTTAATTGCTCCCTGTGATTCTGTCTAAAACACACATACCCCGTAAGGTGAAGGCTGTTTCTCTCATGAATAATCTCCAGAGATCATCAAAAAATATTCGAAGAATCCCCCACCTCCCTAAAACCTTCTTTTGACGGTCGGGCTCGTTCACCACCGGTGACAGGACTCATCACATTGGTGCCAATTACGATCCGGTAAACAAATTCCCCGTGCGACTCGTATCCGGTCTTTTTACCGTACGAATCGTACAAGTGCCGTACGAACTGGCAATCACGATTCGCGTGGTAAAAAGTCCATACGAACCGCATCGGGAATGATTTCCCACACGTCCTCGGGTCGGAAAATGTGTCCGACACGTCCTCGGACGATTTACCGTACAAATGTGAAAGGTGAAGTCCGACCGAGGAATCACGATCCATTCCGTGCGTCCGATGTTACAACCGTATGGAAAAAACATCATCCACACCGAACTCCCATAGCAACCATGGAGACATGTGCCCGCATATGCGCCCAACACACCCCCCGCCCCCGTACGTCCGAGACGTACCCCCGTGTATGTACACCCCCACTCGTGTATGTACACCCCTGTACGTCCGAGTCGTACCCCCACCCCTGTACGTGTCGTACCACCGTCTATGTACACCCCAGTACGTTCGAGTCGTACCCCCACCCCTGTACGTGTCGTACCACCGTCAATGTACACCCCAGTACGTTCGAGTCCTACCCCCACCCCTGTACGTGTACGTTCAAGTCGTACCCCCACCCCTGTACGTGTCGTACCACCGTCAATGTACACCCCAGTACGTTCCAGTCGTACCCCCACCCCTGTACGTGTCGTACCACCGTCAATGTACACCCCTGTATGTTCGAGTCCTACCCCCACCCCTGTACGTGTCCGACCCCCATGTATGTACACCCCAGTACATTCGAGTCGTACCCCCACCCCTGTACGTGTCGTACCACCGTCTATGTACACCCCAGTACGTTCGAGTCGTACCCCCACCCCTGTACGTGTACGTTCGAGTCGTACCCCCACCCCTGTACGTGTCATACCACCGTCAATGTACACCCCAGTACGTTCCAGTCGTACCCCCACCCCTGTACGTGTCGTACCACCGTCAATGTACACCCCTGTACGTTCGAGTCCTACCCCCACCCCTGTACGTGTCCGACCCCCATGTATGTACACCCCAGTTCATTCGAGTCGTACCCCCACCCCTGTATGTGTCGTACCACCGTCTATGTACACCCCAGTATGTTCGAGTCGTACCCCCACCCCTGTACGTGTCGTACCACCGTCAATGTACACCCCAGTACGTTCCAGTCGTACCCCCACCCCTGTACGTGTCGTACCACCGTCAATGTACACCCCTGTACGTTCGAGTCCTACCCCCACCCCTGTACGTGTCCGACCCCCATGTATGTACACCCCAGTACATTCGAGTCGTACCCCCACCCCTGTACGTGTCGTACCACCGTCTATGTACACCCCAGTACGTTCCAGTCGTACCCCCACCCCTGTACATGTCGTACCACCGTCAATGTACACCCCTGTATGTTCGAGCCCTACCCCCACCCCTGTACGTGTCCGACCCCCATGTATGTACACCCCAGTACATTTGAGTCCTACCCCCACCCCTGTACGTGTCCGGCCCCATGTATGTACACCCCAGTACATTCGAGTCGTAACCCCACCCCTGTACGTGTCGTACCACCATCTATGTACACCCCAGTACGTTCGAGTCGTACCCCCACCCCTGTACGTGTCGTACCACCGTCAATGTACACCCCAGTACATTCCAGTCGTACCCCCACCCCTGTACGTGTCGTACCACCGTCAATGTACACCCCAGTACGTTCCAGTCGTACCCCCACCCCTATACGTGTCGTACCACCGTCAATGTACACCCCTGTACGTTCGAGTCCTACCCCCACCCCTGTACGTGTCCGACCCCATGTATGTACACCCCAGTACATTCGAGTCGTAACCCCACCCCTGTACGTGTCGTACCACCGTCTATGTACACCCCAGTACGTTCGAGTCGTACCCCCACCCCTGTACGTGTCGTACCACCGTCAATCTACACCCCAGTACGTTCCAGTCGTACCCCCACCCCTGTACGTGTCGTACCACCGTCAATGTACACCCCTGTACGTTCGAGTCCTACACCCACCCCTGTACGTGTCCGACCCCCATGTATGTACACCCCAGTACGTTCGAGTCGTACCCCCACCCCTGTACGTGTCGTACCACCGTCAATGTACACCCCAGTACGTTCCAGTCGTACCCCCACCCCTGTACGTGTCGTACCACCGTCAATGTACACCCCAGTATGTTCCAGTCGTACCCCCGCCCCTGTACGTGTCGTACCACCGTCAATGTACACCCCAGTACGTTCGAGTCGCACCCCCAACACAACCTCCTAAGTACGGAGCGCACCCCAGGCCCCAACATCACAACCGCATGTACGAGTCGTACCAAGCCACACACAAGGACAGCACCTTACAACCAAATGGCCCATGTACACACCGTACACACCGTACACACGCTCAAAACGCACGTACACAACCAGGACAAAACAAAACAACACAAGAATACACCATTCGAATGGCACAAAGCCACTAAACATGTCCAACAAACACTCAAAAAAGACATTCACTGACCTGCAACTGCCAAAGACAAACAGAGGCCCAAAACACCACCACTCCTTATAACACACCCACCCAAACTTCAAACACAGCCACACCCACCAATGGACCAATAAAAAGGGCCCACACACAAAAACCATGAGCCTTTGCAACAGACTCACTGCTGCCAGACCCCTCAGACAACCTACAGCACCATACTACAAGCTTCACCACACCTTACACTTGCACACCTTCCCACAACCACCTTCACAAACACACCCTCATCACATTCACACACACACACACCTGCACAACCACACCCACACACCCACAACCATCCACACACACCCCCCCATCCACACCCACACCCCTCACCATGCCCACTAACAAGAATCCAAAGTTCAGTAACCGAGAGTTGGAGGTCCTTGTCGATGAAATCCTCAGAGTCGAGCCACAGCTCTTTGGAACATTGGTCAGACAGACCAGCATTGCAGCAAAAACAGCCATGTGGCAGACCATCGTTGATGCTGTGAATGCTGTTGCAGACACCAGAAGGACCAGGCATGAATGCCAAGCCAGGTGGTACGATCTGCGGAGGAGGGTCCGAGCCAAGATGCTGGAGGAACACAACCAGGCCAACGCCACTGGAGGAGGGCCCTCCCGCAGACCAGTACACTACCAGCCCTGGGAGAAGAGGGTGATGGCCATACAGCCGGTGGAGGCTGTCGAAGGATTAGGAGGACTCCGAGACCCGGGTGAGTACACAAACAACGCACCTCACATGGGGGGAACGTCATCCACAACCAAAATCACTAACAGGCACGCAACCACCCCAAGCTATCGCATGACTCAACCACACTCCATGAACACGCACATGCCACTGGCACCACCATGCCCCATGCACCCAGCTGGACAATGTCAAGTCACAGGCCACAGAAGACACCAACACATGACACGGTAACCCGGATGGCGGGAGGGTGGGCCCCAAAATTCACATAGTGCAACTCAGAAGCAGACAACAATGCCCTCTGCCCATATGGCCTAGGTCACAGCCATACAAACACTGTGTCCCCACACAGGAAAGACTCGCCAGCAAATGGCGGACGCCTTGCATCAACACATGGGGGTGAAGGCACTGTTTTGCACATGACAGCAGCGAATTAACAGCCAACATTGTGAAAGAGTGGCAGCACACACCACCACAGCAGCACCAAATGGGTGCCTGGAGATCACAAACAAACTCACATCAACAAGCCAAGGGCCATTCAAAGATCTGCTAACAGTGTGTGCCCAGGAAGCTGGGCTGAGGTGACAGAGGGTGACACACAGAGGGAGGGAGAGGGGGTCACAGAGGGAGGGAGAGGGGGACAAAGAGGGAGGGAGACACAGGGAGACGGACAGAGGGAGGAGGCTGACACACGGAGGGAGGGAGAGGGGGACAGAGAGGGAGGGAGACACAGGGACACGGACAGAGGGAGGAGGCTGACACACGGAGGAGGGAGAGGGGGACAGAGAGGGAGGGAGAGGGGGACAGAGAGGGAGGGAGACACAGGGAGAGCAAATCAGCTATGTGGTGTGTGGGAATGTCTGCTCGTCAGCAGGTAGACTGCATGTAGACATCCCAGGAGACACCCAGGATCCCTGCCCCAACACCACAAAGCAGCCAGCCTGGCCAGGAGGGACACGGTGTCCCGGGCACCCAGGAGGAGGCAGGCGACAACGCCAATGCCACCCCTCAGGGGTCCCGGAGACCCGATGTGCCCACAAGGGCAGGCCAGGTGCAAGTGGGCAGGGGTGGTGGGAGTGGAGGACGGCGGAGGCGCCAGCCTGACCAGTTGGCTGGGGATCCGGTATATTCCCATGTCCATAACATCCTGGACTCATACCGGCAGGACACCACGGGCATGGCCCAGGTTGTGTCCGTCCTCGAGGGGATCAAGACCCAGCAGGCCCAGCAACATGCGGAGCTACATGTCTGTCTACTGCAACACCAACGGAGGATGGAGGACAGACAGGCTGAGCAAGTGACAGTGTTCCAGGGGATTCACGATACACTCCGTCGGATGGCCGACAACATGGGCAACCCTCCCTGTGCCAGAAGGCGTAGAACATCACCACCCACAGGGAGGGATCAGGAGGAGGAGGAAACATCCGATGGAGCATCCCAAACATCGTCACGGCCTGCTTCTGAGGGTCCCTGCAGGAGGCCGGGTCATCCACGGGAAGGACCGTGAGGGTCGGCACCACATCACCATCTCCCAGGACACCTGGCCTGGCACCTGGCCCACTGGAGCAACAGCATCACAGCATCAAGAGACATTCTCTGCCACATGGCCTTGCTGGTCACTGTCTGACCAATGTGGACAAAGACTGTGGCATGGACTCTGAGGATTTCCAATGCCAAGGACACCAACTCCCCTACTGAACTTTGGATTCCAAACTCCCGGGAAGCCCCTCACGTCATACCACCCCCCCCCCCCCCCCCCCACAAAAATAAAAATTCACACCATGAAGAGAAGATGCCTGCTGGTTGCATTATTACCTTACATGTGTCTAGTAAAGTCTAAACATGCCTGAGTTCTCTTTTGACTTCAACCATCCACACCCTGGGGCCTGAGTCTGGCACAGGACACACGGGCCACAGTGTATTAGGCAAGACAGACATGGAGCACCATACACACTCGTGATGGGCCCAACCAGCTGAGGGGGTGGCCGCACAACCGTGCTGACAGACACATTGAGTACAGCAATAGTCATGCGCAGAGGTCAGGGATCCCGTCCAGTGTCCTGGGGGGCACCCAGGTATGTGTAGACAGGTGGCAGAACCATGTCCTGCAAGCGTGAGTCTGGTGGATGCAGAGAATGGGGGCCTGGCCAACGTTGGATGCATGGGGATGGCACATGTCACAATACCCACACACTCATGGACATCATGCATAATACACAGTCTCAGCCCACACACACAGCTTGCATCTTGCTACTCGACACATAGACACATGGCCACTATCAGGGACAACCATGCCAGACATGCTGAATGCACCGTGGCAACACACCAGCATAGACTGAGAAGAGGCACCTTGGAGGCATAGGGACACCTTTATTAGTCATGTTTTCTGGATTGCAGAGGCAACTCGAAGTACACATGAACACGTCATGTGGAGTAACATGTGGGTCCAACACTGGCACCCCCCTTCTGCAGCACAAATGCGTGATAGCCATGGAACTGGCACACAAAAGTCGGCCAACAGCTAAACACCCACAGCTGCTCACGGAGAGACTGCCATACACCATTGATCCGCTGATGTAGTAGTCCCACACCATGTCAAGCCAATGCAAACCGTATGTGTCCGAGGGCAGTGTTACACACATTGATGCCATCATCACAATCCACTATCCCATCACTGATGACTGTCAACCAGTCAGACCATCTATTCAGCTGTACACAGCTGCATGTCGTGTCCCATGGTGATGCTACATGGCTGCAGAGGAACCAAACATCGACAGGGGCAGTGTGCATACAGCATGAACAACTCCCACACCCAATACACCCCTGATGCATCCCTTACCCTAAGGAGACTTCCAAACTTGTCCGTGCGTGTAACGCTCAGTCAGCACACAATGACGTGTCCATGAGGAATAGCAGGGCCACAACTATGCAACCAGCAGACGGCATGCGCAAATACCTGGGGATGAGAGACACACAAGAAGTCAGCCACTAAAAGCACAGCCACTTGCATGTGCATGTACTCGACACATGTATGGATGACAACATGCTAGTTCACAATTATGAGTGGGGAAATACAATCATCACTGCCACCATCACTCCAGTGACACACACACCTCTGACTCACGTGCCATACATGCAGGTGGAGACACACATCACAACACATGCCACACGGGGACCAATGCATGCACAATCAGACACTGGTACTCACCACTAAGCGAAGAAGTCGCGTATGAGCCGAGTCCGGATGTCCTCTTGCGGCTCCACATCCTCCACATCACTAGCCCCATTGCCAAGCCCTTCGTCCTCCACGGGTGGATGGTCCTCGTCATGTTGATCCAGGATGAGTGGCACAGCTTTCTCAACTGCCATGTTGTGCAGCATGCAGCAGACCATGAAGATTTTGCAGACCTTCGCAGGGGCATATGGGAGCACGCCGCCGGTCTTGTGGAGGCACCGAAATCGGCTCTTCAGCAGGCCAAACGTCCTCTCTATCACTCGCCTTGTCTGACCATGGGCGGTGTTGTAGCGGAGCTGAGCCGGTGTGATGGGGTTGCGGAGAGGTGTGATCAGCCATGGCATGTTGGGATAGCCAGCGTCCCCTACATGGGAAGCACATGGACATCGTTGGAACTGGTGAAGCGGTCGTGCTGGTAGGCTATGCAAAATACAGGACAGACAGACTGTACCCACCAACAACACATGCTCTTTCGTTGCGCAGCTGCATCATCATTTCAGGCATCCTGCTACGCCTCATGATGTAGGCATCGTGTGCTGATCCTGGAAAACGAGCACAGACATGTGAAATCACTATGTTGGACGGACACACCACAAGGGCATTGATGGAGTGGTAGTGCTTCCGATTGCGGTACGCTACCTCCCGTGCGTGTGGTGGTACCAAAGCTACATGTGTCCCATCTATGGACCCAATGACATGGGGCATCCCTCCCAGGGCATAGAATCCACGCTTGACCGCAGTCAACTGTTCAGGGGTTGGGAACTTGATGAAGTCATCCAGGTGAATCAACATGGCCTCTAAGAAATCATGCAGCACACGGCAGAACATGCTCTGGGACATGCCACCAACATGAGCTATGGTATATTGAAAGGTACCCGTGGCAAGAAAATGTAGGGCAGCCATTACCTTCAGCTGGGGTGTCAGTGCCGTAGGATACCTGTGCTGCGGTTGCAGGTGTGGTGCCAGTCTCGCCGTCAACTCCAGAATCAACGGTTGGGGGAAGCGGTAGCACCGGATACTGTCATTCTCCCGCATGGCAGCCAAGTCCGGAATTGGTCGGGCAAGAGGCGGTGCTCTGCAGTAATTTGGAAGTGACAAGGAAGAGTGAGTGCACTACGACAACAATTCATATGTACTGAGCACATGTTAATCTGTCAATACACATATGCTACATAGGGAGTCAGGTATGTGCTACATGCCCTGGACACGTATGGCTGCCAGGTGACACTCCTACCAAGACCCAGCTACACACGGATATTGAGAACCTCCCCATGCCATGCCATGGGAATAGCTGTGTCCCAGTGCAAGTGAACAGCCAGACGCAAGACAGGAGTGACATACGCCCACACATCAGCAGAAGTAGGATGCCGATTGCAGAGACTGGTAGCGGAACACTAGAGCCACAGGTCACATGACATTACACTAGGACAGCCCACACACCTTGCCATGAAGGTGCACATGTCATGACTCACCACACATTCATTGTGAGGATGCAGACATGTCCTTGTCACGCTACTCCGTGTCCCATGCATACATGTGCACCTCACATCCGATACCACATGTGGCATGGTGTGCGGAACAGTGTGCAATGTCAATCTACACACAGACACATGTTGGTTGCTGCAACAGCTGCAGCTTTTGAGGGTGCTCCAACATCAACCTGATGGGAAGCCCCCACACATACATGACATAGTCACATTGTGCACCGTGAGTAGTGACAAATCAGGTGTGGTAACCCCTGTACCGGGCATCAGGGGACACTTCCGTTTGTTGGTGTCCGTGCCATGCCAGTGACGCTCATCCCACATGTGCAGTACGACATGCACACTTGTCAAAGGAGTCAAGGGCATGCCTGGCACACATTGCCCCGTCACACAGTACATCTGTACACATCTCATCATACATCTGGTGCCTTCTCGACTCAGGAGTAATGTTCCACATCACAGCCTGTCACACCTGTGCCCCACACATGTAGTAATGCACAGACGATGCCTTGATGTCCATTCATGGACAAGTATGTCCATCCATGGACAAGTATGTCCGCCCTATTCCTACCTGTGTGCCGCCTGCCACCACTGTGATGTGTGAAAACCGCGGTACTGCTGCTAAGAGGGCCTGTGTACGTTCCCATATCACTATGGGAGTGCTGCCGTATGTGTACCCATCGTGATGGCGAGCGTACAGGCATGTGTACGGTCCGTACCACTACGAGTACGCATACGCAAGAACACCCATAGTGGTAGGGCCGTACGCACGCCTGTACGCTCCTTATCACTATGGGTGTCCTCGCGTATGCGTACTCGTAGTGGTACGGGCCGTACACACGCCTGTACGCTCCCTATCACTATGGGTGTCCTCCCGTATGCGTACTCGCAGTGGTACGGGCCGTACACACGCCTGTACGCTCCCTATCACTATGGGTGTCCTCGCGTATGCGTACTCGCAGTGGTACGGGCCGTACACACGCCTGTACGCTCCCTATCACTATGGGTGTCCTCGCGTATGCGTACTCGTAGTGGTACGGGCCGTACACACGCCTGTACGCTCCCTATCACTATGGGTGTCCTCGCGTATGCGTACTCGTAGTGGTACGGGCCGTACACACGCCTGTACGCTCCCTATCACTATGGGTGTCCTCGCGTATGCGTACTCGTAGTGGTACGGGCCGTACACACGCCTGTACGCTCCCTATCACTATGGGTGTCCTCGCGTACGTGTACACGTAGTGATAGTGAGCGTACAGGCGTGTGTACGGCCCGTACCACTACGTGTACGCATACGCGAGGACACCCATAGTGATAGGGTGCGTACAGGCGTGTGTACGGCCTGTACCACTATGAGTACGCATACGCGAGGACACCCATAGTGATAGTGAACGTAGGCACGCGTGTACGGGCCGTTGCAATGCATTTGGGGTGCCCTAGGGCCCCGGAACGCACCGTACCTGTGTGTGAAGCTCCAAATTACATAGGGGACACATGAGGGACAAGTATTAAGGCCTACATGCATGCTGGTTGTCATGGAGACCAAGTTTAAAATTTGAATTTGTTCTGGAAGGTGCACAGCAGAAGTCAGTTGGAATTAATCTACTTTGTTGCAATGTGTTTGTGGGGCTGACATCATGCAGGAGAAAAAAACCGATTGAGAACCCACAGACTGCTAGGTTTGAAGGGATTGGAGGAAACATAGGATGCAAATGTGAGTGACCAATCACTCTGTACTCCTGTGCATGAGATGGGCCAGCAAGGCAGATATAAGGCAGCCAGGTCCCATGAGGGAGCACTTGCCTGCACATCTCTGTATTCCACGACCCAGCTGCTGCCACTGATTCCCTGGAACCATGTCAAGGGCTGTGGAGAGGTCACAGCCATTCACCCTGGAGGAGAACATGGCTTTGGTGGAAGTGATCCTCCCACGGTACCCCATGATGCTGTATGGGCGACCAGGTTATCAGGTGAGTGCAGTGTCCACTGGCACAGACTGTGTCCCTTTTTTGTGACTGTGACATCTGCCATTGTGTCCAGGTGTGACACACATGCTATGTACTGTAGGGGGAGTCCCAGGGGGGGGAATGCCTGATGTCTCCCAGCAGTGCCCTGAGACAGGAGGGGTGGGTGCCTATCACTCCCAGCAGTGCCCTGAGACAGGAGGGGTGGGTGCCTATCACTCCCAGCAGTGCCCTGAGACAGGAGGGGTGTGTGCAGAGTCCTCCCAGCAGTGCCCTGAGACAGGAGGGGTGGGTGCCTATCACTCCCAGCAGTGCCCTGAGACAGGAGGGGTGGGTGCCTATCACTCCCAGGAGTGCCCTGAGACAGGAGGGGTGGGTGCCTATCACTCCCAGCAGTGCCCTGAGACAGGAGGGGTGTGTGCAGAGTTCTCCCAGCAGTGCCCTGAGACAGGAGGGGTGGGTGCCTATCACTCCCAGCAGTGCCCTGAGACAGGAGGGGTGGGTGCCTATCACTCCCAGCAGTGCCCTGAGACAGGAGGGGTGGGTGCCTATCACTCCCAGCAGTGCCCTGAGACAGGAGGGGTGTGTGCAGAGTCCTCCCAGCAGTGCCCTGAGACAGGAGGGGTGGGTGCCTATCACTCCCAGCAGTGCCCTGAGACAGGAGGGGTGTGTGCAGAGTCCTCCCAGCAGTGCCCTGAGACAGGAGGGGTGAGTGCAGAGTCCTCCCAGCAGTGCCCTGAGACAGGAGGGGTGGGTGTGATGCACAGTGTGAGCCTGGATCATTGATTGTGTAGTTGCCCTCATTCCACCTGTGTCCTTTCAATGGCACGTACTGCTTTTGGCCTTCCCCCAGAGGATCATGTCCCTATGACAAAGGTGCAATGAGTTGGATGCACACTATGCCTTGTTGTAAACAGCAAATGTGTTCTAATCTGTGTCCCTGTGACATGTGCAAGGTGTATTGATGTAGTGTCACTTGTTCATCCTCACAGGTAGACGCCTCTGCCAAGGAGCAGATATGGCTGGACGCCGTCAGCGCCGTGAGGAGTGCGGATGGTCGGAGGCGGCACCTGTCCCAGGTGAGGAAACGCTGGCAGGATATCCGGTGCTGGACGCGGAGGATCGCACGGGTCCTGCTGAGAGCCACAAGAACCGCGGGCGCCGCCGTCTCTCCCACATCCAGAAACGTGTGCTGGCGGTGGTCTTTCCTGACTTGGACAGGCGTCTACAGGACATGCAGCAGCCGGAAGGGGGTAGGTACATGTGTGTGTTTGTTGTGTTTCACCAGCATTTGTAAGTGCACTGTTCCATGGATACACTTCCAGGGTTTATGGTGCTGTGCAGATCCTGTTCCCCACAGTATTGCAGTGCTCTCCTGCCTCCCTTCCCCTCCTTGCAATGTGTTCCCTGGTCTGTGTGTAGTCACTCCATCACAAGGTTATGTAGCCTGACACCTTCTCCAAGTGTACAATGCCTGCAGCATCATGTGTGGGGGTGGTGTGTAACAGGTTTTGTGACCTTGCCTGTGCCCTGTCCAGTTCTGGACTTGTGGGTTCCATGTCAGTTGGCACTAATGCTGAGTCCAGACATGGGAGTTAATCTCTCGAGTGCCAGGCCTTCCAGCAGGCATGTCCCATGTGGTGGCCTGTGACATGATGTGCATGAGTGTGCGTTACGCATAGTGCAGGGATGTTAGCGTGTGTTGCAGTCATTCCCATTCAGGAGCATGGAGTTGTGTGGCCACTACTGTCCCCAGGGGCATATTTTCCTAGGTATCATGTGTGTAATCCGAGAATGTCGACAATCTCTGTGTCTACAGCATAGGTTGTGCTCTGTGCCATTGTCCCCTGGCACCATGTTTCTTGACGTGAGATGTATTACAAGTGTCCACTGTCCAGCCTGACCTGATTTTCCAAGTACATACTCACGGTGGCCATTGCCTGTGTGTCTTGTTGCAATCATCTGATGATGCCCATTTGTACATGATTATTTGGACAGGCGCACCTTGGGTATTTGGTGTGCAATCTTGAATTATTGCATCCCATGTGTATTTCACCCAGACTAAGAGATGTAGGTGCTTCCTGTGTCTCCACAGATTTGTCTCATGTAGGGGGTGGGTGGTGCGGGCATGGCCTACATGTCAAGACCTGTTATCTCCTTGCTAGGACTGGCCAGTGTGTGATGTTTGTCTGGACATACACTCAAGGTGCAGTGTGCCAGTCAGGGTGGGAATGTTATCAGTATTACCTATGCTGCATGTGCCTCTAGTTCCTGGATATGGTCCCTGCTCATCCCAATTTCCTGCCACGCTGTGTGGTGCAGATGCAGTGCTGTATTGTCCCCTGGGCCTTGCTCCTCAGTCAAAATTCCATGTCATCTCATTTGCTATTGTGTCATGCTCTCCATAGTTTTTCCATGGCATGGTGGGTCACACAACTGTGTCTTGCAGGGCCGACATATGTACCTTGTTTTGTAGTTGTAACTCTTCCTTTGTTTCAGGCTATGCACTGTAACCTAAGTAGATTTGACTCATATGACACATGTATACAGGTGTATGATTAATTTCTGTCTCTTCACCCTGCCCACAGCATCGTCGGGGGACACGGAGGGAGACATGGACACAGACGGCGCGGAGGGACCGAGCACCAGTGCCAGCGGTGACATCGGGGCTGGCACTTCGAGTGGGACGGAGGCGGAGGAGAGTGAACCCGGGGACCTGTCGACTGGCACAACAGAGTATGAAGCTGACGGGTCCGAGGATGATCTCTCCGAGTGGGCGGTGGCTGCACCACCATCTGACAGCAGCCCTACATCTGGCACCGCCCCCTCCATTGGCATCAGCCGCCTCCCACGTGCTCGTGTCCCTTCCCAACGTGCCCGGTCACCACATGTCTCCTTCCTGCCAGGCACCGCACTCCCTGCCCCTGTCTCCACTGCTGCCGCCAATGCTGAGTCTGTGGACATCCAGCGGCAGTTGCAGATTGGTCAGACTGCGATCCTTAATGTCCTCCATGCCCACAGCCAGGTCCTCAACAACATGGAGGCATACTTGGAGGGCATTCATTCATCGCAGGCTGACCAACGCAACTTGCTGAGGTCCATAGACTCCACACTGACTGCAGCAGTGGGTCTCCTGCAGCGCTACGTCCCACCCACTACCCCTGCCCCTTCCACACTTCCCACTCCCATGCCTGTCCCACATACACCCAGACGTAAGCATGCACCCACCACAACACACACAGGCACCACACCAGCAGGGAAGGTCCGCCGCACACCTCCTGACACGCACACACAGGGTGAAGTAGGCACACCCACTGGGTCGGGGGGCAAATGTGTGACACGCAGCCAGAGTGGGAGTCCGCATTCCACCCAATCCACTTCCTCCAAATCACCTCCCCTCAGCTCTCCTGGCCAGATCTCCCCCAAAGACTCCTTCATGGCCGCTCTGTCCCTGAGCCCCACAGTGACACCACCCCGCAAGCGGTCAAGGAAGTCCACGGTCAGGGTGCTTGAGTCCCCCCCCCTGTCCACACCCTCCCCCAGTGGCGCTGCGACCCATCCCTCTGACCCCCCCCTCCTTGGGGCCTGTGGTTCCTTCGGGTGCAGGGGAGTCCCTGGAGGACCTTGCCGAGGTGTGCAGCACGCTCCTAGAATCCACCTTTGGCCCTGCCCCACCCCCTGTGGTGGAGTCCTCCATCCCTGCACCCACGTCGCCTACCCTTCGCCCTCCTGTCCCTGCGGTGCCTGTTCCTTCCCCCCAACATGATGCCCTCACCCCTGTGGAAGACAACGGCTTGTAACTGTGCAGGCAAGCTAGGGGACACGCATCCCACTGTGTCCCCCATCCAGCTGTGACTCCTGGACTGCCCTATGGGCTTTGTAATTATTGGACTTACTTCATACTAGTTTTTTGCTCATGCTGAATAAAGCTATTTATTTTTTTCCCTTGGAACACTCCTGCTTTGCTGGCATTGCTGTTGGTGGGCTGCTACATGGTTGTGGGTGTAGGTCATGTGTTGGGTGTGTGGGAAATGTAGTAGTGTGCTGCTCATAGGGGGGACCCTGGGATCTGTGTGCCATCACACGGTGTTAGCTACCTTTCTCCATTCATGTAAGCAGTTGCTGCATGTTGCAATTGTCCCAAGGTGTATTCCTTCCTCTGTGCACCCTGACTTCTTCCCTGCAGGGTGTCCCCTGACTTTAGCGCAGAGCTGTGTGTACATTAGCTGGGTGTGTGACGTAGTCCTTCACCTTTGCACATGCATGCTGAGCCATTCTCCACCTGCATCATTCGTGGCATCCTTGGTAGTCATTGTACTTGTGTATGTGGACTATTGACATGACTTCATGTGGACATGTTTTTTTTTTGGCCCTATGCATGCGTATACTCCCAGCCTCGCACACATGTGGTACATGTACTGCAGGGTCTTTGTGCACCTGACTGACATTTGTGGGCATGGTATCTGTGGCTACTCCACCCTTTGCGTTCCATGGGCACTGCTGGGAGTGATGGGCACCCACCCCTCCTGTCTCAGGGCACTGCTGGGAGGACTCTGCACACACCCCTCCTGTCTCTGGGCACTGCTGGGAGTGATAGGAACCCACCCCTCCTGTCTCAGGGCACTGCTGGGAGGACTCTGCACCCACCCCTCCTGTCTCTGGGCACTGCTGGGAGGACTCTGCACCCACCCCTCCTGTCTCAGGGCACTGCTGGGAGTGATAGGAACCCACCCCTCCTGTCTCAGGGCACTGCTGGGAGGACTCTGCACACACCCCTCCTGTCTCTGGGCACTGCTGGGAGTGATAGGGACCCACCCCTCCTGTCTCAGGGCACTGCTGGGAGGACTCTGCACCCACCCCTCCTGTCTCTGGGCACTGCTGGGAGGACTCTGCACCCACCCCTCCTGTCTCAGGGCACTGCTGGGAGTGATAGGAACCCACCCCTCCTGTCTCAGGGCACTGCTAGGAGGACTCTGCACACACCCCTCCTGTCTCTGGGCACTGCTGGGAGTGATAGGAACCCACCCCTCCTGTCTCAGGGCACTGCTGGGAGGACTCTGCACCCACCCCTCCTGTCTCTGGGCACTGCTGGGAGGACTCTGCACCCACCCCTCCTGTCTCAGGGCACTGCTGGGAGTGATAGGAACCCACCCCTCCTGTCTCAGGGCACTGCTGGGAGTGATAGGAACCCACCCCTCCTGTCTCAGGGCACTGCTGGGAGGACTCTGCACCCACCCCTCTCATGTCTGGGCACTGCTGGGAGGGCTCTGCACCCACCCCTCCTGTCTCAGGGCACTGCTGGGAGGACTCTGCACCCACCCCTCCTGTCTCTGGGCACTGCTGGGAGGACTCTGCACCCACCCCTCCTGTCTCAGGGCACTGCTGGGAGTGATAGGAACCCACCCCTCCTGTCTCAGGGCACTGCTGGGAGTGATAGGAACCCACCCCTCCTGTCTCAGGGCACTGCTGGGAGGACTCTGCACCCACCCCTCCTGTCTCTGGGCACTGCTGGGAGGACTCTGCACCCACCCCTCCTGTCTCAGGGCACTGCTGGGAGTGATAGGAACCCACCCCTCCTGTCTCAGGGCACTGCTGAGAGTGATAGGAACCCACCCCTCCTGTCTCAGGGCACTGCTGGGAGGACTCTGCACCCACCCCTCTCATGTCTGGGCACTGCTGGGAGGACTCTGCACCCACCTCTCCCATTTCACAATATGTACGCTCATTACATACACGGATGTGGGTACGCTCCATGCCTTCGAGGTGGGGGTACGTGTCGTACTTACAGTGTTGGGGTGGGGGTATGCTCCATTCGTCCGCGGCTGAGGCCACGGGTCGTACTTTCACTGTTGGGGTGGGGGGTACGCTCCATGCATTCGAGGTGAGGGTACGTGTCGTACTTACACTGTTGGGGTGGGGGTACGCTCCATTCGTCCGCGGGTGAGGGTACGGGTCTTACTTACACTGTTGGGGTGGGGGGTACGCTCCATGCATTCGAGGTGAGGGTACGTGTCGTACTTACACTGTTGGGGTGGGGGTACGCTCCATTCGTCCGCGGGTGAGGCCATGGGCCGTACTTACACTGTTGGGGTGGGGGGTATGCTCCATGCATTCGAGGTGAGGGTACGTGTCGTACTTACACTGTTGGGGTGGGGGTACGCTCCATTCGTCCGCGGGTGAGGCCACGGGTCGTACTTACACTGTTGGGGTGGGGGGTACGCTCCATGCATTCGAGGTGAGGGTACGTGTCGTACTTACACTGTTGGGGTGGGGGTACGCTCCATGCGTCCGTGGGTGAGGGTACGTGTCGTACTTACACTGTTGGGGTGGGGGTTCGCGTCATCAAGGACTTCCGTTGTGGCGATCGCTGGCTTGGCTGGACAAGGCCCCACCCCCTCGTAGTGACCAGGGCCTGGGAGTCAGGTATGTCCAGGGCATGTGTGCTGTGTGACTATGGGGGGGTTTTGTGGCCTGCCCCTGCCCCCCCTTTCCCCCCTCCCCTAGTTGGTCTGACCTTCTGCGGCGTCTGCGTCGTAACCTGTAGAGGAGGTCGACTGCTATGAGGGCCGGGATGACACGTAGGTTCGGGTCCATGTCTGTCCATCGCGTACTGGTACTCCTTTTTCGCGTCGTCCTGTCTGTCCGTCGCGTACTGGTATTCCTTGTTCGCGTCGTCCTGTCTGTCCGTCGCGTACTGGTACTCCTTGTTCGCGTCGTCCTGTCTGTCCGTCGCGTACTGGTACTCCTTGTTCGCGTCGTCCTGATTTCCCGGCAGTTTTTGGCAGCCGGAAAATATTCACCGTGCGGGATGACGTCGGTGCGAATCGTAATTCCTGGTTCGTGAATGGCAGGCTGCGTGCGTCCCGACGTCAGGTCGGCGCTTTCCCGGATCGCATTTGTACGTAGATTTTAGTCGGTCGGTGTTTTGTACGATTCGTACGGAAAAGGTGTTTCCGTCCGAATCGTAATTCCATGTTTGTATATTTACACGACCGGGTACGCGTCGGACGGGGAATATGCTCCGTCCGACGGTTCGTACCCGGTTTTTGCCGGATCGTAATCGGCACCAATGTGTTACGCCTGCACCACTTTCAAATGTTACCAGCCGCCACTGCTGCTATCACTAAAAGTAATAAAGTACCCATTCTTTATATAATTTTAGCATGGCAACCTGATAAATACTGATATAGTTTTATAAGCAAAGAGTTTTGCGTATAGTAATATTGCGCTTCAATAGAGCATCCAATGTAGTGAGTAGAATAAACATTGTGTTGACTGTGACCACCATGATATTGGTACACAGTCACCATTTAGATAGATTTATACAAATCAACAGAGAATGTTTGGGAGAAACATTGATATCCATTCTTATACAGATCTGATACTTGGTACAAACTAAGCATTTAATTATACAGAGAATAGGCATTGCAAGCTAAAGTTACTCTAGTTGATATCCTTCATTTTCAAAGAAAATAGTGTAATTCATCATCACTATTATGTCCCTTGGTTGTACTACGCAGTCTACAGATGCATCCTGCCTCATTTTGCCTAAGGGCCAGTTCTCTATCACCCCCTCTGGGTTTCGCTGCAACATGATCTATCCCATGAAACCAAATTTCTGGTTGACCCCCATGTTCTTCATTCATATGTGATGTCATAGGATATTTTGTGTCTTTATTGCGAATTGCACGTACGTGGTCTTGTATTCTGATTTTAAGGGGCCTGATAGTGCTCCCTACATAAATGATATTGCAACTGCAGCCTATTACATATGTTACATATGTTGTTCTGCATGTGATGGTATGTCTTATAGTATACACTCGCTCTGAGTTATAGCTGAATTCCTTCAGTCTATTCTTTCCATATTGACAAATATTGCAGTCCGTACATGTGAAGAAACCCCATATTGGTCCAGGAAGCCATGTTCCTCCTGGTTTCTCCTTAACAGATACATAACTGGGACATAGCATTTCCCTCAAAGTTCTTCCCCGTCGATAAATAACTTGTGGTTTTGGGGAAATCTTGTCCTTTACCCCTGGTACTTCCTGAAGCAATGACCAATGTCTCTGTAAGATTTTACATACGTTTTGACTATGTTTATTGAACCTAGTGGCAAATTTAATAGACCCTGATCGATCATTGTTAACACTTTGAGAATTACTCATTTTCAAGGTAGTTTCCCGTGATTTCACCAATATTTATCTTTCAGCATGATCCAAGATTCTCTGTTTGTATCCCCTCTGCTTGAACCTAGTTTTGGTCTCATTAAGATTAGCAATGAATGAGGTAATTTCATTGCAGTTCCTATGAACCCTCACCATTTCCCCAAATGGAATACTATTAATAGTGGTTTTTGGATGTGCACTTGTAGCATGTAATATGCTATTACTTTCGGTTGGTTTTCGAAATAATTTGCTTTGAATTGCAGTTCCACATGCTACAAATGTTACATCCAAAAAGTCAATCTGGTCAGTGGAATGTGACATAGTTAAAGTTACATTAAATGAATTGTCATTTAAAAATGTATAATAGTCATCAAATTGGGCCACCGTGCCATTCCATAGCACAATAATATTGTCAATGTACCTCCCCCAGAATATAATATTTTCTATCCAGGGGGAGGCATATCTGCCCCAGGCATGTTCTTGTTCCCAGTAGCCCATAAACAATCCCGCGTATGAAGGAGCAAATTTCGCTCCCATCGCGGTACCTTGCAGCTGATGGTACCACTGCTTGTCATGTAAAAAGAAATTTTTGGAAAGTATTAATTCCGTCATTTCAAGAATCATTGCATTGTGTTCTGCCCATTCTGCTGACCTTGTCTTCAGAAAATGCCCCATAGCAAGTAGTCCCATTTCTTTTTTGATGCAGGTATATAAACTGGCTACATCAAAAGTTACAAGATGGAGTCCCTCAGCCCACGTGAGATCCTCAAACTTATTGAGGATGTCCTTGCTATCCTGTATGTAAGCTGGTAAGTTTTTCACCAATGGTTGCAGGAATGAGTCAACATATTCTGATAATCGTTCTGTCGGTGAGTCTATGCCTGAGATGATTGGTCGACCTGGTGGGAAGTTCACCCCCTTATGTACTTTTGGGAGGATATATATAGAGGGATAATTAGGTTTGAGAACCATCAGATATCTGACCTCTTCCTCTGTCAACAGACCCCTCTCCTTCCAATCTCCCAATTTAGCATTGATAAAGAATGTTTGGTCAAACGTGGGATTGGATGGGATTCGTTTGTAACAAGAAGTGTCTGCCAGTTACCTGGAGATTTCACCCGTATAATCTGTCTTCCTCATAATTACCACATTACCGTCCTTGTCAGCTTCACGTATAACTATATCATCTTTGTGACAAAGGGCACCTAAAGCTAGATGTTCAGCTTTCGTTAGATTGTAAGAAACCTTGTCTCTACGTGGGCTATCATTTAATAGTTTGTGTAAGTCCTCAGTCACATGTGATTTAAACAACTCAATATTATGGTGTGAGAAATTGGGTATGAACTTAGATTTTGTTTTTAAACCACTATCTATGTCCTCCTTGGGAAAGACACCCAATTCCTCATTCAGATCTTGCAAAGTGATGTTATTTTACTCATTTAGTGACATAAGCAGATGTATTCTATTGGTGACCAAATATGGACAATAAGTAGAGAAAAAATGGGGATTTGAATTGGGAAAATATTTTTTCAAACACTATAAGCAATGTACAGTGCCGATTAGAATATCTTCTGTTTGGTTGAATAATGTGTTTTGTAATATACTTTATCAACTATACTGTTACAATGGTATTATATATGTATTTTTAAATGTTTTTCACAGCCCTGAGGAAGTTCTTTGTTAAAGAACGAAACGTGTTGGCTGTCCACGATCTGTGAAGAAGAATAAAGAGGAATACTTGAATGATTTACACTTTATGGACAATCATATATTATTGGTTGTTTTTGACTGGACCAAGTGGTGCAACCTACAGTGTGGTTTTAAGTTTGTTTTGATCTTGTGGATCACCTTCTGGAAACAACGGGGGTAGTGGAGTTGCACACTATGTAAGCCAAGATAGCTGATTCATTTAATTTGGGAGGGTATATAGGAAAAGTCCTGAGAGAGGTGCGACTCAAACCTCCGAGGGTTTGTATAAGTTGAGTTGTTTCCCATTGGTTTAAAAACAAATTGTAATCAACTTGTTGCACTCTCGCAGCCCTCGTTATAATTTCAACAATAAGTAATTAATATGGCCAAATATAAAGACAGAAGAGAAGAATTTGCATCTAACCTATTTTCTATACAACATAAAATTGGAGGTGACAAATCGATTGAAACAGGCCTAATGGGTGGTCTCAAAGTACAATTTCAAAAATTAGAACAATTGAAGAAGCAAGAACTCGCAAGGTGGTGGGATGGCATCACCTTGCAGCAGTACTTGGATAATAATAGAGTCCCACGGGGACTGCGAATTTTGATCTTCCCAACATTTGAAGACTTGGACGAACAATTGTTGAAGGAATGGGAGGAAAATCTATCCCATTCCTCAATTACCATGATGAAAATACTTATTGTGCATGCCGAAAAAAAGGCAGCACCATTAGTGGAGGAAATTGACAAATTAGAGAAAGAAATAGGGGCAAGTCCACTCATAGAGGTTGTAAAAAAGAACTATGAGATTTTGGACAAGGCGATGGAAGAATACCAAATATATCAGAGAGATAAAAAGGCAAAGAAAGTCCAGAGGGATGAGACAGATTACCGAGAGGGAAGGATATATACATTCGCAAAGCGTTTTGATAACACTAAAAATTCTGAAACAACAAAGAGAACTAGAGAAGATTTATCAGAATCTAGATCTGTCAGTGGGAGTTCCTTCACATCTACGGAAAGTATACAATCAGGAAGTGATAACATGAATGTCTTATTACCACAAGAAAAAAGCACTTTTTTATTAGAGATGGAGAGACTACGTATCAACAGCAAACAGCCCCAAAGAAACATCAGACAAGGAGGGGAGGGAGGAGTTGGGCAAAAAAACAAAAAAGAAGTTCCAAAATTGGCTGTAGATTTGAGATCATCAAAGAGGAAATAGATATTGCACATACAATTGAGACAGATACAGCTAGTTCAAACACAGTGATGCCCCCTACAAGCAATTTGTCAATTGTTAATTTATCAGACCATGTTCTTACTCCTGAGGAAAGTGCAGTCTTACAAAATGGCTTGGGTTTCTGCCCGACACAGTCTTGTAAAATCATTGATGTCATTGTTGATTTATACAAATTTGTACGCATTCTCAAATTAAACATTTTTTTCATTGCAATCCTAAAGCAATTGAGTCTAATGTTTCGAGAGCAGCACCTTCTGAATATACGGTGGGGGATGTGGAAGGAATACATCTGCTTATGTCACTAAATGAAGAAAATAACATCACTTTGCAAGATCTGAATGAGGAATTGGGTGTCTTTCCCAAGGAGGACATAGATAGAGGTTTAAAAACGAAATCTAAGTTCATATCCCATTTCTCACACCATAATATTGAGTTGTTTAACTCACATGTGACTGAGGATTTACACAAACTATTCAATGATAGCCCACGAAGAGACAAGGTTTCTTACAATCTAACGAAAGCTGAACATCTAGCTTTAGATGCCCTTTGTCACAAAGATGATATAGTTATACGTGAAGCTGACAAGGGCGGTAATGTGGTAATTATGAGGAAGACAGATTATATGGGTGAAATCTCCAGGCAACTGGCAGACACTTCTTGTTACGAACGAATCCCATCCAATCCCATGTTTGACCTAACATTCTTTATCAATGCTAAATTGGGAGATTGGAAGGAGAGGGGTCTGTTGACAGAGGAAGAGGTCAGATATCTGATGGTTCTCAAACCTAATTATCCCTGTATATATATCCTCCCAAAAGTACATAAGGGGGGGAACTTCCCACCAGGTCGACCAATCATCTCAGGCATAGACTCACCGACAGAACGATTATCAGAATATGTTGACTCATTCCTGCAACCATTGGTGAAAAACCTACCAGCTTACATAAAGGATAGCAAGGACATCCTCAATAAGTTTGAGGATCTCACGTGGACTGAGGGACACCATCTTGTAACTTTTGATGTAGCCAGTTTATATACCTGCATCAAAAAAGAAATGGGACTACTTGCTATGGGGCATTTTCTGAAGACAAGGTCAGAAAAATGGGCAGAACACAATGCAATGATTCTTGAAATGACGGAATTAATACTTTCCCAAAATTTCTTTTTACATGACAAGCAGTGGTACCATCAGCTGCAAGGTACCGCGATGAGAGCAAAAATTGCTCCTTCATACGCTGGATTGTTTATGGGCTACTGGGAACAAGAACCTGCCTGGGGCAGATATGCCTCCCCCTGGATAGAAAATATTATATTGTGGGGGAGGTACATTGACAATATTATTGTGCTATGGAATGGCACGGTGGCCCAATTGGATGACTATTAAACATTTTTAAATGACAATTCATTTAATGTAACTTTAACTATGTCACATTCCACTGACCAGATTGACTTTTTGGATGTAACATTTGTAGCATGTGGAACTGCAATTCAAAGCAAAATATTTCTAAAACCAACCGAAAGTAATAGCATATTACATGCTACAAGTGCACATCCAAAAACTACTATTAATAGTATTCCATTTGGGGAAATGGTGAGGGTTTGTAGGAACTGCAGTGAAATTACCTAATTCATTGCTAATCTTAATGAGACCATAACTAGGGTCAAGTAGAGGGGATACAAACAGAGAATCTTGGATCAGGCTGCCAGAAAAATATTGGTGAAATCACGGGAAACTACCTTGAAAATGAGTAATTCTCAAAGTGTTAACAACGATCGATCAGAGTCTATTAAATTTCCCACTAGGTTCAATAAACATTGTCAAAACGTATATAAAATCTTACAGAGACATTGGTCAATGCTTCAGGAGGTACCAGGGGTGAAGGACAAGATTTCCCCAAAACCACAAGTTATTTATCGACGGGGAAGAACTTTGAGGGAAATGCTATGTCCCAGTTATGTATCTGTTAAGGAGAAACCAGGAGGAACATGGCTTCCTGGACCAATATGGGGTTTCTTCACATGTACGACTGCAATATTTGTCAATATGGAAAGAATAGACTGAAGGAATTCAGCTATAACTCACAGCGAGTGTATACTATAAGACATACCATCACATGCAGAACAACATATGTAACATATGTGTTAGGCTGCAGTTGCAATATCATTTATGTAGGGAGTACTATCAGGCCCCTTAAATTCAGAATACAAGAACACGTACCTCCAATTCGCAATAAAGACACAAAATATCCTATGACATCACATATGAATGAAGAACATGGCGGTCAACCAGAAATTTGGTTTCATGGTATAGATCATATTGCAGCGAAACCCAGAGGGGGTGATAGAGAACTGGCCCTTAGGCAAAATGAGGCAGGATGGATCTGTAGACTGCGTAGTACAACCAAGGGACATAATAGTGATGATGAATTACACTATTTTCTTTGAAAATGAAAGATATCAACTAGAGTAACTTTAGCTTGCAATGCCTATTCTCTGTATAATTAAATGCTTTGTTTGTACCAAGTATCAGATCTGTATAAGAATGGATAACAATGTTTCTCCCAAACATTCTCTGTTGATTTGTATAAATCTATCTAAATGGTGACTGTGTACCAATGTCATGGTGGTCACAGTTAACACAATGTTTATTCTACTCACTACATTGGATGCTCTATGGAAGCGCAATATTACTATACGCAAAACTCTTTGCTTATAAAACTATATGAGTATTTATCAGGTTGCTATGATAAAATTCATATAAAGAATGGGTACTTTATTACTTTTAGTGATAGCAGATATAATTTTGGGCTTGGTTTGCTTGGAGGAACAATGGAATTAAATGAGAGTTTTAGAGGATAGTAACAAAATATATGTAACTTGCCCATCTTCAGATACATTACAAAGTTGAATTGTATTTATCTGCTAGGTATTATGAATCGACAATACAGCTATACAAAGGTATTGATGTTGTAGTCGGCCCTTGCTAATCTAAGCAATACGAATACAACTATAATACCGCTCATGTTGCGTCTAATAACAGGACCCACAAAATACATATTTAATTTCTTATCCGCATCACATGCAGGGCTAGAATCCCAGCCAAATGTAGTTCGAAGTGGATTGGTTTGGGGTTTTACATTGGGAATGGAATACTATCGTAAAAGGTAGTAATGTTAAACTAGCAAACAATAATTTAGAGACTATCCCTAAAGTTCCCTCTACGACGTAGGACCACTTGATAGATGTCTCGTTTTGGATAAAAGGCAGGAAGACGCCCACGCGGTTCTCTTTGAAGCACTTGTACGCGTATTTTGCTGTTCATCCTAATCCTTCGAGTCACGGGTAAGCGAGGCTCAACCTGCTATGGGTGGTATCAGAGTAGAAGATATGGTGAATAATGAGTGATTGAGAGCAAGAGCAGAGCAAAAATCTTTAAGTTTTGAATCTGGTGCTATACCGATATAGGTGCATTTCGTAAAGTAAAAATAATATTAACGCGTATATGCTGGGATTAAAAACAACACTTCCAAAGGCTTGCCTTTGGGCGGGGGATATGGTTTCCCAAAATATTATTGGGGAACGCATGGAGTTTCTCATTAAGCACTGCACGGGCAAGCGAGTTTCAACTTTCTATGGGGAACGGGATGGTAACAAACATGGGGAATGACGAGAGGCTGAGAACAAGAGCAGTTATTTATTCAAGCATTGAAATGATACATAATTGAAACTTGGCACGTTCCTTTTGCTAAGAGTACTGTTTTTCATTATACCGACATATGTGTATTTTGTAAAGCAGAAATAATATTAATTTATCAAAGGACATGTGGTTTCTCAAATTGTTATTGGGGAACACACCGAGTTTTCAACGAAGTATCGAGATAAGAATACAAAATTTGACACGCAGTAAAATCGAATACAATTATATTCTAGCAACAAGCCCCTACCAACAGCCGTTAGAAGGCATAGATTGCCTGTAAAGGTTAATATAGGGAGTCTAAGTAATTTTGTGAAGGCAGTAATATAACTACAGAGTTATATATCAATTGTTATTCTAATTCTAGGCACAATAGCCTTGAAATAAGGATCATTTTGAGAATCTCAAGAGACCGAAGGATACTAGAAATCCCAAATCATTGAAAACAATTCATTCAACAAAGTAAACTACTGGCATTGAGACAAATTGGTATGTATGTTGCGCTTCCATCCACAATAATATTGTCATGTGGTGATAGCATAAGTCATATAGCATTTTGGATTTCTAAGAGTGAGTCCAGATAACATTATTTTTGTTGCTATGCCATTCGTGGCTCCTCCGCCCCTGGCCTCGATGGCTTCTCCGGAGATTTTTACAAGGCCTTTTCTGATCTGTTGGCGCTACGGCTTATCGAGGTATACGCGGAGGCCCTGGAGTGTGGGTCCCTCCCGTCGACCCTTAGCGAAGCGGTAATAGTTCTGCTCCCAAAACCAGACAAGGACCCGACTTTGTGTGGGTCGTATAGGCCCCTCTCCCTCTTAAACATCGATTACAAGATCCTGGCCAAAATAGTGGCAAACAGACTTTCCCAATTGATGGAACCATTATTTCGCCCGCGCAATCGGGCTTCGTCCCGCGTCTCTCAACGTCTTTGAATCTGCGGACGCTATTCACGGTTCTGCACAGAATTAATCCGGCCACGCCTGCTGCGGCGATCCTCCTAGACACCGAGAAGGCCTTCGTCTCCTTAGAATGGCCTTTCTTTCTTTCCGTCATGCAACGCATGGGCATGCCGGAGAACTTCCTCGCCACCACGCGGCTTTTGTATAGCCGCCCCACGGCCCGTCTGCGTATCAATGGTACGCTGTCCCGCCCTTTCTCTCTAACGCGTGGAACGCGGCAAGGCTGTCCGCTTTCACCGCTACTATTCATTTTGGCCATGGACCCCTTAATCCGACATTTCCAGGAGCGACATCTCCACAGGGGTCTCTAGTTTCGGACGGGTCCCTTGTTGGCTTCCCTCTACGCGGACGACACTATACTGTATGTCAGAGAGCCGCAGGTCAACCGTGCTCCCCTGATACGAGAGATCCTTCGCTTCGGTGCCCACTCGGGACTGGGCATCAACTGGCACAAGTCCATCATTTTCCCGTTGACTAGCGGCACCTCCCCATGGCAGTGTGAGTTCCCGTTGGAATGGTGCTCCGACTCGGTACGTTACCTGGGCATACAGATACACCTGAGCACGGACGAAATTATCCGCCTCAATTATGGCCGCGCGATTGCCAGGCTGGAGACACAGGTGGAGGGGTGGCTGCGGCTCCCGCTCTCCATGTCGGCACGAATTGCCATCATAAAAATGTTCGTACTCCCCAGATTTCTGTATCTTTTTAATAATATCCCTGTTCCTCTCACCCGGGCCTTTTTCTCCACCCTTCGGTCCCACTTGATTAGGCTAGTGTGGGGCGGGAAACACCCCCGGATCCGCTGGAGCACTCTTACGCTCCCCCATGATAGGGGCGGCTTCGGAGTACCGGATCTGTATTTATACTACCTGGTCGCTCAGTGTGCACACGCCTACGCCTGGTACCATCCTGACGCACGGATCCCGTTTCTTCGACCAGAGGAGGATTTTGTTCTCCCGGGTCACTTGTCGGCGGTGTTACCCAAAGGGGTTCCCCGGAGCCCAGTGGATATTCAAACGGTATCCACCACCAGCTGGGCCTGGATTCGACTTTCTCGCTATTTAGCCCAGCCTCTCCTGTACTCCTCTTCTCTCCCAATCCCTAACCCCGGGTTGTTGCCAGGCACGGGAGAGATACTTGTGCAGCGTACTTTAACAAAGTTTAACCTTACTAAGATCGGGGACTTATACCCTGGAGGACACATATTCTCGTTGTCGGAGGATGCGCGATTCAGTGAGGCCACTTTCATGGACAAGTTTGTCCTACGCCGGCTTTATTGTGCGGCGCGGTCGGACATTGTGGGATTCCCTCTCGAACCTGAGTCCTTTGAGCCCCTCACTCTCCTCATTGACAAGGATACAGGAGCCCACATGGTTTCTAAACTTTATAGGGCATGTGCAGCCCTGGTTCCATGTGTGGATGACCGGTTGCGGGCGGCTTGGGAGACAGACTTGGGTAGGCCTATTACGGACGAACAATGGACCGTTTGTTGCAAAGTCACTAACACGATATCACTCAATAGTCGCCATAAGCTCCTCCTCCATTACAAATTCCTCCGCCGCTGCTACATGACCCCTGATAGACTCCATGCCATCGATCCCTCGCGGCCTCACACATGCTGGAAATGCTCTGCACCGCACGCTGATTTTGCACACATGTCATGGACATGCCCCACACTGCAAACATACTGGACGCAGGTACACAAGATCCTGGGAGATATGTTGGGGCTTACGCTGGTTCCCACACCTGAGGTTGCATTGTTGGGCTACAAGGTAAATTTCCCTAAGAATGTTCGAAGGCTTGCCTCTCTGGGCCTGCTACTCGCCAAGCGAGAAGTTGCAAAGCGCTGGGGAGATAGAACGGCCCCCACAGCTGGGACGTGGCTCACTTCCATGGCTTTCTGCAGCACAAATAGCGAGATCTATTCCAGTCTCCTCCCCACAGTGGCGCGACCCAAGGACATCTGGGGCCCCTATAAGACATATATCGCTACCCTGCCGAGCTCTTCCCCGCCACACTCCAGTTCCGGAATAGTGCCTACGGGAGTGGGGTAGACTGTACGGCGCCAGAGTTATGCTTGTGGGGTGGTCGTGCAATGGGCATGAAGTTATGGTCCCCCCCGCTGTTAGTCGTGGGATGTTGTTTTCTACGGGCATTGACTAGTCGGGGGTGTGGGATGAAGATAGGGGGTACCATTGAGATTGTGTGGTGGGTCCTTGGAGCGAGCTTTCCATTTTGGAGCTTGGGCGGATGGGAACGTTGGGTTGGTTGCTGGGGATCTCTGGTCCGATGCCTTGATTATGAGCTGTTTATTGTGTATGGGACGAAAGTGTCGTAGTGTATCTCTTCATTGGTTATTTATTGAGAACGCAGCCGATGTCTCTGTATTGTTTTGTTTTTCAAAATTAAATAAAGCTTTAAAAAAAAAAAAAATTGTTGCTATACTTTACCCTTGGAAAGAGGATTGGATTGGACTGGAAACTGCTTTGTATCCTATCAGTATGGATTGGGTTTGGTAACTTCACTGTACCCTATGACCATGGAAGAAGCATACCACTAGAATTAAAAGATGAAAACCTGCTTCGCTCATAGAATCAAGCGGTGTATATATCTCTCTCTTTTGCTATATATTATTTGGAAAGTGCGGTTTGAGTTGGAATCAACTTGCTTCTTGATATTGAACATGTATAGCTGATTCATTTAATTTGGGAGGGTATAGAGGAAAAGTCCTGAGAGGTGCGACTCAAACCTCCGAGGGTTTGTATACGTTGAGTTGTTTCCCATTGGTTTAAAAAAACTACCTTCACCTTGTTCCTTAATCTGGTGTCGATCAGGAAATAATCTATGCGAGAAGCGTGACCATATTTCTTATTATGGTATGTGTAGCCTTTGTTCCTGCCAGCCTTCTGTCTCCAGGGGTCTATCAAGCCCAAATTCTTCATTAAGTTCTGTATAAAAGCTCTAATTTTAGGTGTGTTAACCATTGGCCTGGAGGAGGATTTATCTAATACAGGGTCGAGTAATACATTAAAATCACCAGCCATTATAAAGATTCTCATTATTTAAAAGTTGATGAAAAAGTTCCTGAAGCAGAGATGGATCAGCTGAATTTGGACCATAATACCTTATCAGAGAATATTTTATGTTGTTAATTCTAATTGTGGCGATTAGCTATCTCCCTTTGGTATCTGTAATCACTTTTATCAGTTTAGTTTGGGCTGAGGTTTTATTATCAAAATTTCCACCCCTTTCACAATTGTGCAATTCTGGTTAGCGCATGCAAACTGGGTTATCCATCTATGTCCCTTAATTATTCCCTCTCACTCTGCCTGTCGTAGATGTGTTTCTTGTAGCATTATGATGTCATTGTTTGATTGTTTTAAGAATTGAAGAATTCTCCTCCTCCTTCCCGGTATCCTTAGGCCGTATGTTCCAACTTAAAACCCTCAGGCTGTGTATCTTATTTAAAGTGGCAATCTTCCGAGGTCCACCCAACTCCAACACTCGCTATTCCATTTATGTCTGTCACATGTGAGGACCTTGCATTTTTTTTTCTCCCACTGCTCCCCACCCCGTGTGCTATTTACATTAATTGTGAAACATTTCCACCCCCTAAACCCACCCCTTCCCACCCAGGGGAACCCACCCTTTAACTAAACCGGGCATTTAGGCATGCCCAATAGATCTTATCTCTTTGGATGGATTTATACATCCTTGATTTGTGTATGGACTTAGCCTAACACTAGGTTTTTATTTGCTTTATTAGGTTCTCCACTTCCTCAGGTTCTTTAAAGTTTTACATTATGTTGTTCCACATTATTCTTAATGTGGCTGGGAATTTCAGTTGGGCCGTGGCTCCTAAAGACTTGAGCTCTTGTATGTTTTTACCTAGCTACCATTGTCGAGTTTGTGTTTCTTTTGATATATCTGAACGTATGCAGAAGGACCATCCATCTTTGGAATATGAACCTGCTTTTAGTACGTCAGAAAGTATCATTTCTTTAATTGAATAGGTGTTAAAAAATGTTAAGGATTTTTCTAGGCTTATTTCTATTAAGGTTTCTTCTGAATGTCCTGTTGGAGGTCTAAATTCCTGACTGCCGGTATTAGTTCTTTTATCAGGTTTACGATAAACTCTTTCAGGTTCTCGCCTTCTTTTCCCTTTGGGATTTTAAGGACCCTTAAATAATTCCTTCTTGAATTATTTTCTAGTGCTTCAATCTATTCCTGGAGTGCTTTCTCATCCACCTTGAGATTTTGAACCTCTTTACTATTGCCGGCTACCTCCCCTTTCATGTCTTCTAAAGATATTTCTAGGTTTCCGATTCTTTTTTAGTCAGGTCAATTAGTTTAAATTCAAGACTCTCACAAGCTTCGCAAAGTTTTGCTTCATTTGTATTTGTATTTGTATACAGAATTTACAGAGCGCAACTATCACCCAACGTGTATCTTGGCGCTATGATACATGAGTCATCAATCAATGGAAGGTACCAGAGTGGATTTACCAGAGAGCCCTCCGGACAGTCAAGTTCTGTGAAACAGCCATGTTTTGACCTTTTTCCTGAACTGCAAAAGATCCTGAGACTGTCTAATTTCCAAAGGGAGGTTGTTCAGGAGTTTGGCGGCAGCCAAGCTAAATGCCTTGCCTCCTGACCTAGCTTTACAGATTTTAGGAGCTCTCACCAGGTGGGCTGTAGAAGAGCGAAGACACCTTGATGGAGTATACCACACAAAGGCCTCCTTAAGAGGTTTGGTACCAAAACCATGGAGGGCCTTGAAGACCAGGCAGAGAGACTTAAACTGAACCCTCTGCATTACTGGCAACCAATGAAGTTCGGCAAGGGCCAAAGAGCCTGATGAGCAACGTGGTTTCATCAGTGCCAGTTTGGTCGCTAAGATTTGGACTCTTTGAAGACGATAAACTAAGAATTTTGGGGCCTCCAATAGTAGGGCGTTACAATAGTCCAACCTGCTGAGGATGACACTTCCAACGACCAATGCTCAGGCTGTCATTGGCAACAGTGGAAGGATCTTCCTCAAAGCTCTAATCAGGGAAAAACAAACCCCCACCAACTTATTTACATGTATTTCCAAGGTTAGGTTAGCATCCATCATGACTCCCAAATTACGTACAGCTTTCACCGGGACCACGGTAGAAGCAGCTGAAGAAGGCCAGAAGTTGTCAGGAAAGGGAGGAGGAACTTTCCCCACCACACAGTATAGAACTTCAGTCTTATCTGAGTTGAATTGAAGTGAATTGGCTCTTAGCCAATGGGCAGTTTCTAGCATGCAATCATGAAAAATCGCCAGAGAAGTTGACAGATTCCCCTCTAGGAAACAGAAGAGTTGGGTGTCATCGGCGTAATTCATCAATTTCACACCATGTGCCTTTATGATTTCAATCAAGGGTCTCATATAAATATTGAAGAGAATAGGGCTTATCACAGATCCCTGCGGAATCCTGTGGTGGATATCGGCAAATTTAGATTGAAACGGCGTGAGAGAAACCGCCTGACACCTGTTGGATAAGTAGGAACGGAACCATTCTAGTGCCGTCCCCAGCACCCCAACCTCTTCTAGCCTGGTCAGCAGAGTGTCGTGATTGACCGTGTCAAAAGTGGCAGACAGGTCAAGCAAAATGAGAATGCCAGATTGTCCCCTGTCTGCTCGCATCCGAAGATCATCTAACACGGTCACCAGAGCAGTCTCAGTTCCGTGGCCAGGCCGAAAACCAAACTGCGCATCGTCAAGCCTGGAGATGGATTCCAGGAACTGCAATAGAGTTTTGCTGACCAGACGTTCGACGATTTTGATCGGATAAGGTAAGAGGGAAATTGGTCTATAATTGTCAGCGCAGGTTGGGTTGAGTGTCGCTTTTTTTTAAGAGCGGAGTGACAACAGCCCATTTCCAGCATGCTGGTACAACTCCAGAAGTTAGGGAGCTATTACAATTCTGACGTAAAATGGGAAGGAGCTCAGAGCCCCACTCCTTCTAAATTTTAGGTGGGAGAGGTTCTAAAGGGGAACCTGATGACACACCCAAGGCAATTCTGTTAAAAATCTCCTCCAAGAAAGGTTCGAAATGGTTCAAGGAGGTCAGAAAGTCTGACTCTATCTGGTTTACCTTTCCTCTCTCTCGTGGCACATCAGTTTCCATGGTAAGGCCATCTTTCCTGGAGATGTTATTCACCTTCAGACCCTCAATGATGTTATGTATTTTCTCCATAAAAAAGGTCGCTAAACTGTCACACAACGCGTGTGCATTCAGGGACAGCCATATCCTTCACTATTTTAAAAATTGTTCTGCAGTGATTTTTTTAATTTAAAATGATGTTAGCAAAATATTCTGATTTTGCTGAATTAATTCCCTTCCTATAATCCACTATTGCAGCCTCCCATAAGGATTTGTCCTCATCCGAGTAGAACTTCCTCCATTTCCTCTCTGCCTGTCGGCAGATCAATTTTAAGGATTTAAGGTGATCATTATACCAACAGGCTGACAGCCTGCCGGTCTTTTTATGATTCTTTATGGGAGCAATGTGGTCAAGCCTAGTAATAATCTGGTCACAAAAGTCAGTATAGTTATCCTCCACTGACCCCCCATTACTAAAATCCTTAGCAAAGGAGAATACCGAGGATGAGATAGTCTTGTTTTTTAAGTGTCCCCTCTAATCTCTACTCCTAAATGTCCTTACCTCCCTGGTGGCTGACCGTACCTTTCAAGGGTCCAGTATCTGGAATTTGACCAAATGATGGTCAGACCAGCCAACCGGAAGAACTTTTACTGCTCCCAAAGCCTGCTCCTTAGAGAAGATCAAGTCCAGAATATTCCCCCCATGTGGGTGGCTTCATTGATCCATTGGCATAAACTCAGGCTCTCACAAGACTGGATTAGATTACTATATCCTGAGTTCATGGTTCCATTCAGCCATAGGTTAAAATCCCCCAGAATAATCAGGTTGGAGTGAGTAAGGGCCATGTTACAAATAACGTCCACCAGTCCCTGCATAGAGAGTGAGCTAACCACCCCTGGGGGTCTATAGCAAATGATGCCCGCCAGTGAGCAGCCTTTAGGGTATTATAGTGAGAAGCCTGTGGTAAAAGGATGATACAGAGTCCAGCTGTACAAGTAGAATACTTCTTTATTTGTAGCTTGGTTCCAGAATAGGAGATTAGGAAAGTAGGAGAAGATAGGTGGTACAAAGACAGCCCCACCAGGAGCAGGCTCCTAGCAGCTCAGCCTGAGATGACCAACTGACAATCTAAGCACAGAGAGGCACTCAGGAATTCTATGATGTCATGGTACATTCCAACAGAGCAGTACAATGGGGAAAAGTACAGAAGTAGTTTACTACAAAGCCCATAAATCCGAAGCCTTCGACTTCGTCAATGTCCAGTTGAACGAAGTCCAGGGCCTCCTTAAATATAAACCCCACCCCGCCGCCTCGTCCTCTAACTCAAGGTTTATGTATAATTTTATAACTGGGAAGACAGGCCAGGCCTAGTTCTACCTCCAATCTCGAATGTGTCCAAGTTTCGGTCATGAAAAGGATGTCTAGGCCATGCGCGTCAAGTAGCAACTGGATCTCTACATGATGATTGGGTAGAGATCTAACATTAAGCAGCCCTTCCACCATTTGCCTCTGACAGTGCCAATCTGTTTTTAATCTCTTGGAGAGTGTGTGCAGTAGCCCCCGAATGTTTTCATGCATCATGGGGTGTGATTGTGTACCCTCGGCTGCTTGAAGTGTGGGCGCTCCTGGTTCAATCATAGGTGTAATTACAGGATTTGCTGTCTCTTCTTCCAAAATTTGGAGCCTGTTTGTTGAGGACAACTCCTGGGTTCTTCCATCTTTTTGTTGTTCCATATTGCCAATACTGCATGGAGGACCTGAGGCACCTATGTAACAGGGGGATATGTTTTTTAACCCCCGGACCTTAAGAAAAGACCTTAATGAAGGTGTAATTTTAATCCCCCCCCACTGGGTCAGGTATATTCCCATAGTTGCCACCTCTTTTTTTTTATATGTATGTGTTCAGAAGAATGATCTTTGGCAGGTACTCCTAGTGTGGAGTTGGAAACCTGTAATGTGGGGGGAATAATTGGGGGGGATCCACTTGCCCTACACGGTTCCTCCCCCTTTGACTGTATATCATAAAATTACCTTGTGAGTTCCTTAAGGTGTACCTGTTAATGCCTTGTGTTCTCCGTTTTCTTCCTCTGCAATTGTTTTTAGATTACTGGGGACTTCCCCTGCGTCTTCAATTTTCCTCCCAACACAGGTCTCCTATTAGGGCTCTTATGTTGAGGGGAGCCGCAGGGACCCGTCGATGTTTGTGGCAATGCAGGCTGTGGCAGCACACTTGAGCTGACACCACCATCTGCTACCCAGAGATACAATCGCTCTGCCACCGCCAGTCCTGGCGTATCTGCTGAGCGGCCAGGAACCACAGACTGCCATGAGTAACTGGCCACGTCTCAGTAGTCGTTGTACCGTGCAGTTTCCCCGTCGATCACCAGTTTCTCATCCAAAAACAGGGGCAGAAGAGCAAGAAACTCAGAAAGCGAGAAGAAATCCGCAGTTTACGGCATAGTCACCTCAGTCCATTTAGATAAGAATTCCGGAGAGACCAGGGGGCAGATTTACAAGCCCCGTGTGCCACTTTTGCACCGCCGTTGCATCACTTTTGTGACGCAGCGGCGGCGCAAAGACAGCGCCATGCTGCGACAGATTTACAACGTGACGCATCTAGGGAGATGCGGCACGTTGTAAAGCCCTGCGCCTCATTAAACACACGTCAGGTTTAATGTATGCAGGGTGGGCGTTATGTCGGAAAAAGCCTCGGAAAAGTGACGCAGTGAAATCTACAAGATTTCACGCAGTCACTTTTCCGATGCTGGTGCGTCAAATCCTTACGCCTGCTTCAAGCAGGCGTAAGGCGTGACGCACCATGTTAAGGATAGGGCAGGTTGGAACAGTGCTGGAGTTGCGTCGCGCTTGCGACACAACTTCAGCACTGCACTAACCTTACACCGGCAGATGCGTCACGCATCTGTTTGTCCTTGCGCCAAGATGCAGCACATTGTAAATGCGGCGCATCTGCGTGACGCATCTTCCCTGGCGCATCCCTGCTGATTTGCAGGGATGCGCCAGGGAACGTAAATCTGCCCCCAGGTGCTCACAGACAGTTCCTTAGTGGCCGCCATGTTCCCCCTGGTGGGATTTTCAAAACTAAAATAAATTTAGTTTAACATATATAAATTAAAAGTAAGTATTAAATAAAATACATTGAGTTTATAGTAGTGTTGCATGTTATATGTTGTTCTGCATTTTAAATAAATGCAGAACATTAAGCCACAATAATATTTACCAAAAATTATTCTTACTAATTGCTTTTAAAGTTTAATAACCTTTTAAATGTGCCTATGTTCTCCCTGGTGCCGGAGAACTGCGCCCACATGTGAATGGTCATAAACTTGGCTCTAACACTGTTTTCAGGAGGGTCGAGTCATGTAAGTCCACACTTCGCAGTAAATTTACGCTCTGAAATGGTGAGTAGCCCAAAGTAGTATATTTACTACAAAGTGTAAGTACATTTACAGATGTAGTTTTACTCGCGTATAAATTTACCTTTGTGGACAGGACCCTATTTGACTGTCGTCTCCAACTATGTTTGTAGCAGTGATTCATGGGAGCAGTGGACTTGTCCTTGCACTTCGGGCAAAAGGTGTGCATGTTCTTCCCCTGGATGGAAACTGTACTTTCTGTTGCCAGCTGTAAAGGTCGTCGACATGGCGTGTTCTGGGCTAACCTTCATGGTGCCATCAAGGTCCAACCTAAAGTAACAGGATGGAACAGTTGCATAGTCGTTCGGGGGAATTTATTCTTGAGAGTGCACTAACCTTTTGTAAACTTGCATGTACAGAAACGTGTCCTTCTTCTTCCTATCCTAAAAAGCCTCTTCATTTGAGCACTCCGGCAAAGGAGCCGGTCACAGAGTGTAGTTTAGTGAATTCCGAAATAGTCAGAAATTTGCTTGAAATCTAAGTTGGAGTCTACAGTAGTAAATTTCCACCTTTCTGTTAATCAGTCCCTCTGTGTTTCTGAAAGAATATGCAAATGCTGGTTCGATGGACCCAGCTCAATTGACAGGGTCATCTTTTCACGCATCCCTGTAAAACCGGGTGGACAGCTGGGACTCAAAGAACAGATGCAGTTCCGGACTATAGATTGAAACCAGCCATAATTAATTGCTGATGTTAACAAAAGAAAGCATCATATTTCCATGCTAATGGATGCTGCTGGAGATGATGTCTGGCTCAAAGCTCTGGACTACGCCAATCCATAATTCAGTTTTAGAATTGTGCATTGTCCTTGCCATGCATAATTTCTTATTGTTTGACCACCACAGGCTTCGACAGCCCCTCTGCTGGTTATTGACGCATTTCCGCTTTGTTTGTAAGAAAAACACATTTATGAAGGCAGTGGGGGAAGGAGGGGCGACTTGTAAAGACTCCTTTATGAAGTCGGGATCTGAGAAACATATATTGATTCTCTTCAAATGGCTAAAATATTGACCTGTGTTTTGGGCTATGAGGTATTTCTAAAGCAGGACATGAGTGCAAAGCAGTTATGTGGATTTTGAGATGATGGTGGTGCTGGCGAGATCTCCGTTTCACCCGATTTTAGAGTGGGGGGGTAATGATGCCCGCCCGAGACTGCATGTAACGGTGGGGGGAGCCCGCCGCCCCCAAAACTCGTGCCGTCCGGGGCGGAGCGCACCTTGCTACGTCTCTATAATGATGCCATGTATGCGGGTCCCACTCATCTATGGAGCTACAACATACTGCAAATGCGGGTGAAAGGTGTGTACTATTGATGAATACAGGCCCCAGCTAGGCCCGCAAGGCACAAGGGTTCGCTCTCCTGCAACGGAATCTATAAGGAAGTTGGCACGGAAACTGCAAAGTACAAAAACAGCATTTATTAACCCTTAAGGGTGGTCCTACAATCCACACAACACTCTTCAGTATTGCATGGAGTAGCACAAAGAACTTGCGTACACAGTCCCCTTTTATACACAATAGAGGGGCTCATAAGTGGGTGGATACAACATGAGGCCGAAGAACATTACCATTTATGGTCATTCTCGATACTGAATCAATACATGGGCGGAGCCAACACACTCCTTGAGCCCGCGAACACATGGTCAAGCAAGGCTAATTATAACAGATGTGGTCAAGTCTGGGCATGCGCCAGATGGACAAGAGAGCTATTTATAAACTGTTACTAGGCAGATTACAAGAGCAACTAACACAGAGGTCGGACTCTCCTCGTGGCGAACACGTGGCAGCATGACAATACAAAATGGAGTCCAAACTTCGGTCAACATAGTGGAGAAAACATGATCTAAAGGGAGAGGTTTAATGTCTTTAGCAAATGCTTAATCACATCGCTGTTTCAATTTACAACAGACGACCCTTTCAGCATTTACTGAAGACATCCGGTTTACAAAATTCATCGCCATATATGTCAATTGTCATCATTCCTTCAACCTCTTTAGCTAGACGCTTCTGGTGAGCAACTTCGGCAATAGCTTTCTTATCTGGGATGCAGAATGAAATGCATACGGAACAGAACAATGGTCCACATTGAACACATATACAGAAAAAGAACAGAATTGATATAATAATACAGAGACCAGTTAAGACCTTCCATCCCCAGGCAGTAACCAATGCCCAAAACCATCCAGAAAAGGACCAAGTGCCGTTTTCTGTGTGGATTTCAGCTGCTATTTTATGCAGCTTGTTGATGGCGTTATAAACGGATGGCGTATGATCAGGGATGAACACACAGCAGCTACTTCCAATAATTTTACAAGCTCCACCTCGATCAGCTAACATTACATCTAATACCATACGATTCTGCAATGCAACAATCCTAGTGATTTGTAACTCTTCTGTAAGATTCCCAAGAGCAGCAGCAGTCTGATTTGTCACAGCTTCTACCACTCTTGTTAATCTTCGGATCTTCCTACTATTCAAGGCGGCTCCAACAAAGAAAAACAGTCCTAAGTTAAAATCAATATACTGTTGCAAGCTGGTATCAGTCTGATCCACATCATCAATCGATAGAGTACGTTTATACCTGTTTACAGTCACATTATTCAACAATTTCAGATCTTTATGATACGATGCGGGTGCTAGGAATACAGGAGGTAATAGGAATGATACATAGCATACCCCAGACCACCCAGCCGGCAAACGGTAATAACCTTTATTTCCACACACAAAGTAGGTATTATGGGACGCTAGGAAGGTACTATTATTCAATCCATCAATGTTCAAGACAGTGATGCAATCACTGACACCAACAGGGATAAAACCCACACTCTGGACACACAGGTCCGCTTGAGCTTGTGCCACTTGGATCACAAATTTGTCCTTCCCCACAGTGTCTCTGGTGTTCGTAAAGATATAGGGAATGGATTCATTGTCTGGTCGGTACTCTTCCCATTCCCAAATTGTCCCATTCGCTTGCGGATATCCATTTTTATCCTGGTGACATTCTTTATTAAGTCTGAAAAGCAATCGTCCCACTGTCGGTTTCCGAGTGGCAAACAGCAAAGTGTACCATGCTCTACAAGAGCCATTATGAGAGAAAGGAAGTGGTATGAATGGCGTACCTCCTTTCTTCTGATGGGCTGGCATCATCCCACATATCCAGCAGTTCGTGGCATTCGTAGCAACGTGGGTATGATGCAGCATCTGAATGAAAGTGTTATTCAAATAAGACTGTCGATGCTTCAACTCCTGATACGGCAATGTATAGAAGTAGTGCTCCGCAGGCACCGGAGTCGTCAACACAAGTGTTTTCCGAGCAGGAGTTACCTCCTCTACAAACCATGTTGTTATTCCAACAATAGCTACTGTTAGCATGAACCCCAATGCACAAAGGATTTTCTTCTTCTCCATGTCAAAGGAAACAATACCCTGATATCTTCCTGAAACTAAAAGGTCTGTCAGAACTCTTCCCCTTGGGCAGCGGTTGATTTCTTCACCAGCGGGCCAAGACGGGTGTCACTACACTAATGCAGGGCTGATCCCCCCCCCTTGCCTCATCGGCTCTCCGTTTCACTAACCCAAGGGCCGTTCTGACAGTATGTCCCGGTACTAGAAACCTCACTTCCTCGGTCGAAGATGATATCGTCTTCCTCCAGAAGTCGCGTGGTCCGGAAAGAGCTCCTCAGTGTCACCCGGCTCCGCAGCACGGCCTGTCTCTGCTGCCAGGATTTCTCGTTGATCAGTCAGCACGGCAGACTCCACCAATCCGGGCGGTACCTTTCGACAGTGCAGGGAATGGATCCAGTTCTTCCTGTTCGAGACTCGCACAGCCGTCCTCGTCGCAAGGAGGACCTGCTCAGGGCCCACCCATCTCGGCTCCAAACTGTTCGTTCTGTCGAAGACTTTCACCATCACATGGTCACCAGGCCGGAGACCATGTCCTTCACCGGTAGACCGATCAGGGCGCGCCTCTCGGACCTGTTGATGAATAGAAACCAAGTTATCCGTTAACTGTGCCAGATAATCACTCATTATTACACAAGGTACATCATACACAGCCTTAGGCCTTGGTGGACCCCAAATGTTCATTGGGCGTCCAAATACAATCTCATATGGCGTAAGGCCAGTTCGAGAGTGTGGCACTGATCTAATTGACAGTAACGCCAGTGGCAGGGCGTCTGGCCAAGTCAAAGACGTTGAAGCTTGAATTTTTGCGATCTTAAGCTTCAGTGTACCATTATACTTCTCGACTAGTCCTGCGGACTGAGGGTGGAACACGGCGTGGAACTTCTGAGTGATGCCTAGGCCCTTCAAGACATACTTTATAACATCCGCTACAAAGTGAGGCCCATTATCACTCCACAGAAGTCTACAGACGCCGTATCGAGGGAAAAACTCTTTTAGCAGTAGCTTCGCCGTAGTCATTGCAGTATTGTCTTTCGTAGGGTACGCCTCAACCCATTTACTGAAGGCGCAAACCACTACTAGAACATACTTCAAATTGTTACAGCGCTCAAGCTGGATATAATCCATCTGCAGAACCTCAAAGGGTGCAGTGGGCGTCGCAAATCCTCCTGCTGGAGTTCGAGTACCCTTTCCTGGGTTATACTTCAGACAGATCATACAGGTCTGCACCACCCTCTTTGCCGTGCTAGCAATCTCTGGATGCTCCCAGACTTGGGTGAGCAATTTCACAATTGCGGAAGCTCCAACATGTGCTAGCCCATGTGCCATCTGAACCATAGGTTGTACGAAAGCCGTGGGTAATTTCCATCTATCCATCTGCTTATTTCTCCAGCAGCCTTCATCATCCAACTCTCCCTCACTAGCCCATTGCTCCCGCTCTTTATCAGAAGCGGTCCGTTGCATTTCTCGCACTTCCTCCTTCGCATCACGCCATCTTTCCACCTGTGACTTTACTACATACATGGCAGTAGCACCGGGTTGCATCGCAGTCTCCCGTGCTACTCGGTCTGCTAACGCATTCCCTTCTCCAACTTTATCAACTACTTTCCTATGGGCGCTACACTTAACGATGGCAATTTTCTTTGGGTATGTCAATGCGGTTAAAAGATTGTGAACTAACTCTCCATGCATTATCTGTACCCCATGTGACGTTAGAAACCCTCTCTCCTTCCAGAGTAGGCCGAAGTCGTGCGCTACTCCGAAGGCATAGCGGCTATCTGTATAAACATTCACACACAATCCTGTACTGAGCTCACATGCTCGTGTTAATGCTATCAGTTCCGCTGCTTGAGCTGATTTCTGTGGTATACGTGCTGTCTCCACTATCGTTTGCAATGTGGTAATCGCATACGCTGCTGAAGTCGTACCATCTGGTAGCTTCAGGCATGATCCGTCTACCCACAGTTCTCCATCTACATCTGGAAAGGGCGTATCCTGGAGATCAATACGACCCTTTGTTTGTTCCTCAGTCACAAGAATACAATCATGCGCTTTCTGTGCCTCAGGCTGGGTCTCGGGGTATGGCAACAATGTGGCCGGGTTTAATGTCACGCACCTTTTCAACGTAATATGAGGAGCCAGAAGCGTCAGCTCATATCCCGTTAAGCGGGCACTGGTCAAATGCTGCGTCTTTGTTTGATTAAGCAGGGCATCAACAGCATGGGGAACTAACACCAACAGCTTATGGGACAACACAATTCCTTCACTTTGGCGTATTGACACAGCTGTCGCCGCAACCGAGCGAAAACACCCTGGTAATGCTCGGGCGACAGGATCAAGCACAGCCGAAAAGTATGCACAAGGGCGTTGCTTATCGCCATGCATCTGCACTAAAACTGATAATGCACATCCATCTTTCTCATGCACATACAGCGAAAAGGGTTTTGCATAATCAGGGGTCCCTAACACTGGTGCTGAACAAAGGGCCTGTCGTAATTGCTGAAACGCAGCATCACACTCATCTGACCAAGGGATTGGGATAGGCGTGTCTTTTGTCAAAAGAGCTAGTAATGGCTTAGCTATGTGTGAAAACCCCAATATCCACTGTCTACAAAAAGAAACAAGGCCCAAAAATGCACGCACATCCTTCTGCGTGGATGGTCTCGGTGTGTCCAAAATCACTTGGATACGATCTGGTGTGAGTGCACGCCCCTCCTTAGACAAAAGGTGACCCAAATAAGTCACCTTTGGTCTACAGAATTGCAATTTCTTCCTAGATACCTTATGATTGTGGGATGCTAAAAAGGAAAGTAAGGATAACGTGCTTTTCTCACACAACTCCAGGGTGTCAGCCGCCAACAAGATGTCATCGACATATTGAATGAGGGCGACCCCCTCGAGTAAAGCAAAGGAATCCAACTGTCGTTTCAAAGCCTGACTGTAAATACTAGGGCTTTCTGTGTAGCCCTGGGGAATTCTACAAAAACGATAAGATCTATTATTTAATGTGAACCCAAAAAGAAACCGGCTATCGGGGTGAATGGGAATAGAGAAGAAGGCATTTTTCAAATCAATCACTGAGAACATGGTCGCCGTAGGCGGGACCAAGGTAAGCAACGTCGTGATATCGGAAACCACCGGGTACTGAGGTATCACGATCTTGTTTACCTCCCTCAAATCAATTATGAACCGATAGACCTTAGCATCCGTGTCCTTTTTCAGAATAGGGAGAATCGACTGTTACAGATATTATAGGGAACTTCTTCCACTACTCCTACTGCGATCAAGTCTTGCACAATCTGTATGAGAGCCTCCTCGCCCTCCTGGGAAATACGATACTGCGGGAGGCGTGGTAACACCGCCCCCTCCTGGACACTAATGTGGACCGGAGGAATCACCATTTGTCCCACATCTGTGTCCGAAGTCGCCCATAAAGCACGAGGGAGGGTAGCCAACAACGCATCCTCTGATATCGTACACATCCGCCCAGACCGGGGGTAGTTGTCATTTAAGATCACCCTCACACCCTCAGGGGAGCAGCGGATCGTAGCCCTAAAGTGCTTTAACATATCAAGGCCCATAATGTTGTCCGGTGTATACGGAGCAAGCAGAAACGGACAGGGCGCAGAAAAAGAATCAACCTTAAATGTAAGGGGCTGTGAAAGAGGGCTTCGGGAGAGTGTACCGTCAAACCCTACCGATGTAACCATTGAGCCGGATGGGGGAGCCCCCGGAACCAAGTACCTAGACAATGCACTACGTGTCGCTCCTGTATCCACTAGGAACTGATCAGTAGAACCTAAAACCTCAGCCGATACATAAGGACCCGTCTGATCGACCGGCACCTCAACTGATTCGGACCCCCATCCAACGCATTCCTATGCATGCTGAGAATCGTGATATCCCGATCGATCAATCTCCGATACGTGATACTGATGCTGGCGATCGAAAACATTTGAGCTATCTCGGTGCTGCCCAGCAGTATCGAAACGGACATTATCGTTAGAATTCCCTCTAGAACTCGAGAAACCCCCTCTACCTCTCGGGCCACCCAGAGTATGCCCCCGGCGCGAAGCACACAACACTGGGCAATCCCTGGCCCAATGGCCCGATTGCTTACAATACGCACACTGATTCCTATTCAAATCAGATCGGCCCGAAGGGGGACCATAAGATCCTCCCCTTCCTCTATTATTACCCCGTCGGGGCGGGCCATATACTTGTGCCAACATTACCTTAGTCTTGAGATCTTTCGATTTCTTCTCCTCCTGGCCCTTCGCCTCGTGCTCCTGACGCTCATAATACTGAGCGATAGTCAGAAGGGCCGTTGGTGTCGCGGAGGACCAAGAACTCTCGCTCGCTTTTAAACGGGCCGCAACTGCCGGTATCAGATTAGCCACATATTTGTCCGCGAAAAGGTGGCGGCCCGTTTCGTCAGTAAGCGACTGGCCACTAAAGTCATGAAACGTTTCTTCAAAGCGCGTGAAGAAATCTGCAACTGACTCGTCAACTTTCTGTTTACATGCAGCTAACATATTCCAGTCAATTTTTTTAGGGGGAATAATTGTTTTCAACTTAGCCACAATGGCAGCAGGGAGATCTAAAATACTCTGGGGTGGTTTCTGTGCGGGCTTCCGTTCCCTATCCTCATCCTCAAGCTCAGACCACCGGGCCTTGAAGGCAACTGTATCATCTACTCTTCGGACAGATCGCCACGTATCCGGCGGTAGGATAAGGCCAAAGAACAGGTCTATATCCGCTAAGGTCATGATGCAAGAATTCAGGGCCCCCTCGACTTCTTCGTAGAAGGCCGCTGGATTCTTGCGGGGGTCAGGCAATGCATTCTTTAATGCCATAACATCAGCCCTATGCCACGGAGTATAAACCCAATTATACACAAAATATCCCTTAGCATCGGCGGAGTTAATATCCGAGCTAGTCCCCGCCCCTTTAGGAGGAACATACAAAGGCGCCGCCTCTCGCATTGGTTTAACATGTACTACGTCATCCTTATCTGACTGGGAGGTGGATGAGTGGCCCCCTGCTGCAAACGAATCCGACTGCTTCTCCTCCTCCGTTGGTTGGCGTGCTTTCTCTCTAAGGGCCAGCACCTCGTCCCGCAAGGCGAACAGCCGCCGAGCCGCCTCAGGAGCCTTGGGGGGAGAAAAAACACCGTTACGCAATGCTTTGGCGTCCGAAGACACTTCGGCAGGCTCAAAGACACTAGAATATTTTCGGAAAGCAGCAATCACTTCATCCGCGAAATGACCCAGAAAATACACTTTATCTCTCTCCTGCCACGACCCCCAAGTGTGGAATAATTCCTCCATGGATACCTTGCCCTTAAGTGCACGGAAGGAAATTTGCCGAAGCTCAGCCATCTGCTCGGCCGACAGCATGGACCGTGTGTCTACCTTACCCGAAGCCGGGTCAGAATCTTGCGGCCGCGGAGCGGATGCGCCAACATAAGGGGGCGGAGAGCGATCTAGCAAATAAAAATCATCATCAGTATTATTAAGGACAGGATAAAGTGGCTGCCGAACAACATATTGACCCGAAACTTGTAGCCTACGCTCTTTCTCTTGTCTGTCCGTCTGCTCTCTGTCCTCCCGACGCTTCGCTTCCTGCACTCGCACATGATCATTCTTCCGTTGTTCTTTATCAAACAGCGCTTTCTCACGCTTCTCTCGCTCACGCACTTCCTTCACCCATAATCGCACACACTCAAACATATCCTGACGAGCACGTCGCTTACACATACACTGTTCCACATACTCAATCTTACGTATATCAAACGATCCATACAAAGGCCATCGCAACTCAGGATCATTTTTTGTGTATTTCCTCCATACTGTGCTGTACATTATGGAAGAAAGACCATGCTTCACATACATATCCCTATTAGGAGTCCCCTCTGGGGGAGCTGGAGCAGATTCCTCGAGGTTCAACCGGTTTCCAAAGCAGCAACACCACTTACGGAGCGCGCTAAAAGCAGGCATGCTTAGGAATAATGCAAAATATGCAAATTTATAAAGAAAATGGCACTTAATCGTTGCGCCGTTCAAAGTTTACACAGCTCCGGAGAAATCTCTCCACATTACCTGCCTATATGTGTTGCAACGCATATATTTTCACAAAGACAAATACAAAATATGACTAGTCATCACCAATCAAACTCAAATAGCCAAACCAGGCATCAAAAACTCGGAGCAAGTACCGTACAACGGTTCTTACCAATCAAGAGTCCAGATTCCAACTGCCAAGCTCCACAATCGCCCAAACGACTCTCACGGCAGGACCGACAGAAGAGGTCTCAGTCGATGACCGGCGCCACCCAGACGGTCAGCTCGGAAGGGAAGGAAGAAAAAACCTCGGGATGCCAGGGCTAAGACGCCGCTGGCAGTGATCACGTCCCCGGCCAAACTCCTCACCTTCGTCGCGACCAATCCTTCGAGCATCCGAGTCGCCGATGAGCCCCACGTGACGGGCGCCAATTGATGAATACAGGCCCCAGCTAGGCCCGCAAGGCACAAGGGTTCGCTCTCCTGTAACGGAATCTATAAGGAAGTTGGCACGGAAACTGCAAAGTACAAAAACAGCATTTATTAACCCTTAAGGGTGGTCCTACAATCCACACAACACTCTTCAGTATTGCATGGAGTAGCACAAAGAACTTGCGTACACAGTCCCCTTTTATACACAATAGAGGGGCTCATAAGTGGGTGGATACAACATGAGGCCGAAGAACATTACCATTTATGGTCATTCTCGATACTGAATCAATACATGGGCGGAGCCAACACACTCCTTGAGCCCGCAAACACATGGTCAAGCAAGGCTAATTATAACAGATGTGGTCAAGTCTGGGCATGCGCCAGATGGACAAGAGAGCTATTTATAAACTGTTACTAGGCAGATTACAAGAGCAACTAACACAGAGGTCGGACTCTCCTCGTGGCGAACACGTGGCAGCATGACAATACAAAATGGAGTCCAAACTTCCGTCAACATAGTGGAGAAAACATGATCTAAAGGGAGAGGTTTAATGTCTTTAGCAAATGCTTAATCACATCGCTGTTTCAATTTACAACACTATGCGCTGTCACAGACAGAAGATGGTACCTGCAGCCCTCAATTAATATTTGTGTGGATGCAGGAGAAAAGCAATTTTGGGGTAATTTTGTTTTGCAGTTTTTGTGTGGCACGAACTCGACCCTCAAAGCGCTTTACATGAGAACCTGTTACGTTACTCAAGAACACATTCATTTTTGATAGGCACAGGGAGATTATAAGGGATTTGACCAGAATCACAGGATGTTGACCCCAGCCGAGATTCGAACCTGGTTCCCCAGCTCCAAAGTGGGCAGCTCTAACAGATTGCAGAGGTAGACCTTGGGAAGGCCTGACTGAATCATCTGTGTAGATATTCATTCTGAATGGGTGATAACAGGAAGGCGGAGGATTCTAGTTGAGGCGTTGTCCTTCCATGCAATAGGATGAGTAAGTTGTTTTGGCAATAGCACTTCGGGCCTGTGGCTTCAGAGCATGGGCACCTTGGAAGACGTTCATCAGAGCCTATCGCCGAGGGACCAGGTGCGACTAAGCATGAGATATGCAGTTAGCGGTCGGCAGTGAGCATCTTTAAGAGAACATTCTGCCCAAACAACACTGGGGCAAAAAGCAGACCTCTTCATAAAACCAATAGGCTCACTTTTTATATTTTGGTGTTCTGACCTCTTGACAAAGTAAATGCCTTACTTAAAAACCTTTATATTGTAAAATCACATAGTCAGCTGTGCGTGCTCATGGGTGTTTGGGCACCAGGCCGTATGCCCAGCCCCTTGGGGTGCACAGCCAAAGGCAATGCATGGTTGGCTGGCGTAGGCAATTGGACGCAAGTCAGGCCCTGCAGTCAACACCATGCAATGCAGAGCAAAAGGCCGCATATGCCATGGGGGTTGGCTACCCATGGGAGTGTTGGAAGCAGGAAATATCCTTATCCTAGGAAGTATTACATCTCTGAGTCAAAATTAAGCCCATGTTCTACAGTTTGGAGGCGCATAATCCAAGTAGCCTCTGTTCTTCTAAGTCGTAGTTCTCTATTGCAACCACGTGGACTAGGGTCGATTTTTTCTCATACAATTATTTACTGTAATTCCCTTTACGTATGAAACTTGATTTGAATTTTCATACTAATTTAATGTGGGCGCATAGTTTTAATGTACAACACACCATGTGCTTGTTTCTGATGCACATCAATACTATGTTTGAATTAATATGTATTTCCAGTCTTTATGACCTTTATTACTCTGTATTTCAGTCACATTTTCTTTTAGATAATTCATTGTGAAGGTTTATGTGTGGTTTTGTTCTTTTCTCTCTATTCTACTCTCCCTTTACTCTGGTATTGAATTCGATTTTTTCGCAGTTTCTCCAGATTGTCTTCACGCTTCTTATAATGGATTTATTCATCCCTTTTATCCTAATGACTTTTATCCGTACATGCGCTTCCTACTGAGCTTCCCTTTATTTATTTTTTTATGCACTCTACATATTCCAATAGAGAGCTGTTACCCTTAGTTACCCTCTTTATATTCATTACACTGGCATTTGCATGATATTTTCTCTTAGTTTACCTATATTTATCCGCCCGCCCCTTTTTTCTTTTTCTCTTTTCCCACCGCCCTTTATCTCAGCATCACATTCGATCTGTATTCTGTGTTTACTCAGGAAGACTCATTTACACTTTTTTCAAGACTTTCGGTTTTCGCTTCCATACTCTCATACGCGGTCTAGTTGTTATCCTTAAATGGCTACTTAATCACTTCCGGGTTGGTCGTATTCAGCCACACACGCGATGGAATAGGTGCCGCCATGACGCGCGTTCGTCTTTCCTCTTCAGTAAGTACTCGTTGCGCCTTATATCCTAGTACTCCATCTTCTACATATTTAATTTCAGACCATGGACCATTTATTTGGGCTTTAGACTGTGGCCATTTCCCTTACTTGGGTCCCTTTGTGTTTTGTTTCTTTATCTAGTTACAAGTGGGGTGCCCTACCTATACCTCATGCAGTGTATGGGGGTATGGCACACAGGGCTGTTTGCCCGGTCGACTCTTGGGTTTTCTCTGCACCAAGACACGCAGCCTGCAATGCCAGTTTTCCTAGTCTTTATGAGGGGTCTCTAGGGTGGCACAATTGGTGCTACATGCTCAGAGGACCCTCTTCAGTATCAATACCCTAGGTACCAGGGGTACCATTTGCTAGGGAGTCACAGGTTATGCTAAGGTCATGTCAATTGTGGTATAGTTATGGGGAAAGAGCACTGGTACTGGGGACCTGGTTAGCAGGGACCCCATACACCTCATTTAAAGTTGCATCAAAAAACAGGTAAAAAGTTGGGGGGCATACTGCAACAAGAATCCAGTTTCCTACAGGTATGGTAATATTATCTTACTTTGCATTTTTTTTCATCTTAGAACGTTACTGAATAAACCAAAGGTTAATACGATGTTATAGTTAGGTGAAAATGTTAGTTAAAACATACTGCTTTAAAAAAACAAAACTACTGATATTCACTAGTTATAGTTATCTCAAGCTACTATAACTCGTGACCTAAAGTAACTGCTAATTACCTTTCATATTTCATCACTCATGACATGTTTGACATCATTGATAATACCACTGCAATATGTGAAATTACATCATTGATGACAACACTGTATAGCGGGGCACAAGTTATAGTTGCTTTAGGGAACCAGTCACAGTTACTTGCGATAACTATAACTGGTGAATTTCAGTGATTTTGTTAATTTAAACAGTATGTTTACACTGACATTTGCACCTAACTATAACATTAGCTTAACTTTTGGGTATATATATATATATATATATATATATATATATATCCGAAGTATATGCAAATAAGCCACGCACTCTCAGTAGCAGTAACGAGTTTAATAAACACTGTGTTTATTAAACTCGTTACTGCTACTGAGAGTGCGTGGCTTATTTGCATATACTTCGGATTACTATTGCCGGCGGTAGCTCTACCGGCTTTACGCGCCACCCAACCACGGGCGAGATCCCCAGGAAGAGCTGATCCCGTTTGCGCATATATATATATATATATATATATATATATATATATATATTCACTGAAAAAACCATAGGTTTCACACATGTTATAGTTAGCGGAAATTTTACTGATAAAAAACCAATGAAATTCCCCCGTTATAGTTAGTGCAGGCAACTATAACTCACGCGACCGCAATCCTCTGCTGATGCTAATACTGTATTTAGACACTTATTTGCCCATGTCTTCTTCCATACATTTTTGGCTATATTACAAATATTTTTTTTTCATAAAGACACATATGTCATCAGCAGAAGATTGCGGTCGCGTGAGTTATAGTTGCCTGCACTAACTATAACGGGGTAATTTCATTGGTTTTTTATCAGTAAAATTTCCGCTAACTATAACATGTGTGAAACCTATGGTTTTTTCAGTGAATTTGTACGGTTTTTTAAATGCTAAGTTACTTTACGCCATTCGTGGCGTGTGCGCCCACTTAACGCAGTTCGTTCCGTGCGCGCACCGTGCGCGCCCAGTGAGCACGCGGTGCGCTTCGCGCACCGCGCGCCCACTTTACGCAGTTAGTGCCGTGCACGCACGGTGGGCACGCGGTGCGCTATGCGCACCGCGTGCCCACATTACGCTAGATGGGCCATGTACGCACGATGCGCTTCGCGCACCGTGCGCACATGGAGGACATATGATGCACTTCGTTTTGAAAGGTAATATTTTAATTTTTCGTATATTTTATAAGCCATGCCCACAAATGGTGCCCTTCGGGCACCATTTGCACACGGGGTGGAGAGAGTGTGGATCATTTTTTTTTTATTATTATTTTTTTCTTTAATATTTTAGTTTATCTCTATTCTCATACGCCATGCACAATTGGTGCCCTGCGGGCACCAATTGCACACGGGGTGGAGAGAGTGTGGATAATTTTTTTTTTTTTTAAATTTTGTACCGTACGCGTACGGTAAGCGTAATCGGCAAAATTACCGAAATAATAAAAATTCCGTTTTTGGCCTTCGGGGATCTTTGGGGACTCCCTCAACATGGCTATGTGTGTGGGAGCTGTCTAAACAGCCCTTTACATGTTTTTGGGCTTTATATTTTAGAAATCACTCTCAGTGCGAGAGAGAAAATGGCGGCCGCCGCTTCCTGGTTTCAGCCGATTCGAATGTTTACTAAGATCTAAGAGCCAATCAGAATCGCGCTCGCGCACGCCACCGTACGCGTACGGTAAGCGTACCGTAAGCGCACCGTAAGCTGGCTCAGATATATATATTGATTTAAAGGCTATTTTCTCAGAATCTACTGAACAGATTTACACCAAACCTACAAAAGGCACTTCCTTGACCTGAGGACTACCTCTCTGCCAAATTTCTAGTAATTCTGTTCAGCCGTTCGGGCTGTAGCCCTGTCTAAAGGTCCTATGGAAAAATGCATGGGAAAAACGCGTTTTGGGACCCCCCTTTTATCTCAGCCCCCGCTTGACGAATCCCCCCGAGACTTTCAGGGTAGGAGAGGAGCGTAGCGCCCCACCTATTTTGTAAAATTGGCGAGGATTCGTCGACCGGCGCCAAAGTTATTCAAAATAGAATGTTGCGGATTTCCTATGGAAACGTGGTCCTAACTATAACTACCTACTGGCAACCGCCAGTAGGTAATATATATATATATATATATATATATATATATATATATATATATATATATATATATATATATATATATATATATATATATATATATATATTCACAGAAAAGGCCATAGGTTTCTGGCCTGATATAGTTAGGAATTAGCATTTAAAAAACCTTAGAAATTCAATGAAAAAACAATAGGTTTCAGGGCTGGACACTGATGGTTTTTTCAGTGAATTTCAAAGGTTTTGTAAATGACAATTTTTAATGTATTAATTGTTATACTGATTTTTTTATACTGATTTACTACATTGTTTAAACTGTTTATTTTTAGATATTTTATTTTTTTAATTACATTATACATTATAATACAAAATATACTTTCTCAGAATGAATTACTTTAATTTAAATACTTTGCAAATAGGCAATAGACTTTTAAGTACAGTAGTTACAGTTGTTGCAATGGGCAACACAATTTCAAACACAAAGCAACATTGAGCTCAATCTGAATTTCTAGTCAAATGCAATTAGTTACTTTATGGATTACTTTTCTAACCACAGGACTGGATGCTAGATTCAGTCCTTGTACATCTCCTGTAAACAGTTGAGTAAAAGCGTTTTGGTTACAGTAGTTATTTTTAAGGAATATTATTGTATTTTAAAAGTTGACAGAAAGTTTTCACATAGAATCACCAATGTTATCCGATGGCAGAGAATTCACTTAGCAGGTAAGTAGTGTTATCGTTACTTTTTCTTACTCAGTGGGGGATCCTGGATCCAGCACTGGCCAACCTCCTGTAAACAGTTGAAAGAATGTGTTTAAGTCATACAGAAGATTTTTTAGGAATATTTTTAGTTTGTGAAAATAGACACTTAGAAACTTTTCTGCTGAAAACCACACAATGGATTCCTATGGAAGGAAATACAAGTTACTGGTAAGTACGCTTAGAATTACTTTTCAGAGTCAGTTCTGGGCTAAAAGATGCAGCCCTGGGTTCTCTCCTGATAACAGGTGAGTAAATCGGAATTCGTAGTTCGGCTGATTTTAGAGGAATATTTGTACAATGGTGAAGGGGGGGGCTGAGGTGACATGTGCAAACATACACTGTGGCGCGTTTTAAGTTGGGGAATTAATTCCTCTTCAATCCTGAGGTCCCCTGGGGGCCAACTAGACCACCAGGTACCTCCAGTATGCGCCAGGGAGCTGCATTGCAGAGAGGTATTCAGAGGCCACGACCCTTTTTACAACACTCTGCAACACTGCTCCGTGGCGCTTAGTGGAGGTACCTGGTGGGCTAGTTGTCCCCTAGGGGACCTCTGGATTTTAGAGGAATTAATTCCCCAACTTAAAACGAGCCACAGGGCGTGTTTGCACAGTATCACCTCAGGCCCCGCCCCCTACCTTCACCACTGTGCAAACGCGCCCTGTGGCGCGTTTTAAGTTGGGAGATTAAGTCCCCATGAATCCTGAGGTCCCCTGGTGGCCAACTAGCCCACCAGGTACCTCCAGTAAGCGCCACGGAGCTGTGTTGCAGAGAGGTGTAAAAAGGGGCGTGGCCTCATTACACCTCTCTGCAACGCAGCCCCCTGGGGCATTCTGGAGGTTCCTGGTGGGCTAGTTGGCCCCCAGGGACCCCCAGTATTGAAGGAGAATTTGTTCCCCCTCTTGAAACGCGCCAGGGGGCGCGTTTGCAGAGTGATGAAAGGAGGGGGCGTGGCCTTCTCCCCAATCCCGTTTATTTTTTATTTATTTTTTTTAAGAATGGGGGCTGTGTAGCCCCCCTTCTTTTTCTTATTTTTTGGCCCTGGGGACCCCATCTCCCAGGGCCTGCCCCCTATTTTTTTGTTTTTATTTTAAAACTGTGGAGGAGGGCCGCGTGGCCCCCCTCCCGAGGCCTTAATCTGCCCTAGGGGACCCAATCCCCCAGGGCATGGGCCTTTTTTAAAAACAAAAATAATGTTTATGGAGGGGGACTGCGTAGCCCCCCTCCTGTGGCCACTACTGGCCCCGGGGACCCCATTCCCCGGGGCCTGGCCATCTCGTTGAGAGATTATGTAAGATATTCATAAAAATATTATATTTGTACTTATAATAAACTTATACTATTTTTAAATATATTTTCGCGAAGTCGGGCGCGTGCATTGTGAGTGCAGAAAACCAGGTCAGCAGAGCTGCTGTAGAGCCAGAGAACCAGGTCAGCAGAGCTGCTCTAGAGCCAGAGAACCAGGTCAGCAGAGCTGCTGTAGAGCCTGAGAAACCAGGTCAGCAGAGCTGCTTTAGAGGGAGAGAACCAGGTCAGCAGAGCTGCTTTAGAGCCAGAGAACCAGGCCAGCAGAGCTGCTTTAGAGCCAGAGAACCAGGTCAGCAGAGCTGCTTTAGAGCCAGAGAACCAGGTCAGCAGAGCTGCTTTAGAGTCAGAGAACCAGATCAGCAGAGCTGCTCTAGAGCCAGACAACCAAGGAGCATATTATCAAGACAGGCGATAAAATTATCGCCGCTTTAGCGGCAGAAAACTGCCGCTAAAACGGCAATTGAAGTTCAGGTTAGATGTCCTTCACATCTAACATGGGCTTCAATTGGGATAGTTTTCTCTCAAATATGATTCATGATATCCCAGCAGAAGGCTTTTTCACATGGTAAAATCACCTTAGAACATATCACAATTCCTAAAATGAGTATGGTACCATCAACAAATGATTTATAATATAACTAAAGTCTTAAAACCTTCTATTAACTGCAATGCTTTTTAATGAGGTGCTATCATGTATATTGGTCCCAAGATGGCTGCCAACACTTCTTGGATGAAGTGCTGTCAGCCAATCAGATCTCACGATGAGATGTGTGGTTAGGCTCCGCCCAGATATATATGTGATTTTACTTTTGATTTTCTCAGGAACTACTGAACGGATTTACACCATTTATGCAAAAGGCACGACTCTGAGCCAAGGTCTACCTTTCTGCCAAATTTGGTGTAATTCCGTTCAGCAGTTTGGGCTGTAGGTGCGGCTAAAGGTCCTATGGGAAATTGCATGGGGAAAACATGTTTTGGGACCCCCCTTTTTTCTCAGCCCCCACTACACGAATCATCCCGAGACTTTTAGGATGGGAGCGGACCGGAGCTGGCCAAAAGTTTTGAAAATTTCGCGAAGATTCGTCAACGGGCGCCAAAGTTATTCCAAATAGAATGATGCGGATTTCCTATGGAAAATAGGTCCTGACTATAACTACCTACTGGTGACTGCCAGTAGGTAATATATATATATATATATATATATATATGTACTTCCTTGAATGTCTCTCCCAACCCGTCACCTGGGTCCTCATGATGGGGGTGTGGTTGAAACCGGTTAGAGAAACCAGGACCATAATCCGCAGCGCATCATAAACATTATTTGAAAAAGCAGCTCACTCACTGTTTTTGCTAATGAAAATGTTACTGGAGAGGCTTGGACGCATTATGCCCCACATGTTTTGGCAAAGGTTTGCTCACTGGAGTCAGCCATATTGAAAACAACCATTTTATATGTGACATAGACATCCAAATGTGAAAACAACATAAACAATGGACACAAGTGGTTCTCTGATCTGATGCCATCTTGAAATAGACGCTTTGGCTGAATATATGTTTAAAGAAATGCATAAAAGTTACAAAAACATTTGCTAATAGGGAAATTCCTGATCAATTGATAATAAATATCATAGAAAATGACAATGTGTAAACCCAATCTGCAAAAAAAAAAATACTCCATTATGGCAGAATTCATCCCAATATATCAATGTAACAAAATATGTGAGGAAGTGCCTTGAAAATATACCTCAGCAAATATACAATATACACTTCTAAAATCAAAACAAATAATGGAATCAAAATAGAAAATCACGCCCCTGTGGGCACATGACTCGCCTTAATCAATCCAACTGTAATGCTAGTATTGGATATGTGCTTACATCAAATAGAATTATCGATAAATATGTGTAGTGCAGTGTTGTCATATCGTTTAGAGAATGTCAGAGCTCGAGCTGTCTCAGTGTCATAATAGTCTCTCAGGAATTTCTTCTGCCTCTTATTCCTACTTTCATTCTAATATTTATATTATGTATAAAACAGGAACTGAATGTGATTTCAGAAACAAAACAGAATGTGTCCACAACAGGAAACATGTCAGAAACATGGGTGGAAAGTGATGTTTCTGATTAAAGTGAGCCAAGTACCAGTAGTTTGGAGAAAAGGAGTGGGACTATGGAACAAAGGGAAGGTTCCAGTAACTCAAAGAGACCGCCCAAGAGGTGGCGGCGGAAACGGGCTAGCCAAGTCAGGAGAGGAGGGCAGGGTAGTAAACTGAGACCGAGCGGGAATGCAAACAAGGGGCTGCAAAGAGAAGAACTAATGGATCATTCTATGGTAGTGAACCTTTCTAAAAGACACTTATCTGAAGATTAGCACAAAGTTTTGAGTTTAGGTCTGCCTTTCTCACCTACTAGGAAGAGGGGGGCAGATTTATGTTGCACTTGCGCCACTTTTGCGCCGCCGTTGCATCACTTTTGTGACGCAGCAGCGGCGCAAATCCTGCGCCATGGTGCGGGGTATTTACAACGTGACGCATCTGGGAGATGCGTCACGTTGTAAAGCCCTGCGCCACATGTAGGCGTTCCAGGGCAGGTGGGGGCGTTCCGGCGCAGTAACGCCTCCTAACAGTGGCTGAGTGAAATCTACAAGATTTCACTCAGTCACTTTTAGGCCCATGCTGCGTCAAAACCCTGCGCCTGCTTGAAGCAGGCGTAAGGATTGACACAGCATTGTACAGATAGGGCCCCCCAGAACATTGCTGGAGCTGCGTCGCGCTTGCGACGCAACTCCAGCAATGCGCCACTTTTACGGCACAGATGCGTCACGCATCTGTACCGTTTTTGCCCCATGGTGCGCCGCATTATAAATGCGGCGCATCCATGGTGGCGCAGCTGTGGCGCATAATAATTGGCGCATCCCTGCTGATATGCAGGGATGCGCCAGTTAACATAAATCTGCCCCAGGGAATATACATGGTTGAAAATTGATCTGTTCAAATACTGTTGTAAATTGAAATTAAAAAAATATTTTGACCTAAAAGGGAGCAAATCCAGCAAAATCCCTCAGAGGGAAAACCTATGTTGTAATCCATAGAGTACCGTGGCGGCAGGTGATGTGGACACATTAGCCACTCTGATTGAATTTTCCAATGAACCTCAATGTGATACTAGTTTAGACAGATTTAGCCCTAGTGGTTTGAAGATCAAATCCACGTTTATTCCACCCACTTCCTCTGACGCAATAGATGTCTTCCATAATGCTATGGTGAAATATAAAAATAACTCTGCAGAAAACGGTCAAATTTCAAAGGGAATCTTAGTTGGGCACAGTGACAGGTTGTCAGATTAGGAAATGGATAAGAGTATTGTAAAATATCCTTCAGATAAGGAGGGAATTGTTGTTGTCATGTCTAAGGAATTGTAAATGGGAGAAACATATTGCAATTAGCAAGATAACAATTGCTATTCTGCTAATAGCAGGACAGAATATATGATGGCCCAAACAAAAGGTCATATTTACAAGGAAATGACACAGCGCAGCAAGCAATTTAGCTGCACATGCCATTTAAAAAATGCAGGGATGCACCGTATTTACAAGAATATGGAGCACCCCTGTGTTTTCCCTTGAGCTGACGTTAAGAAAAGCTGTCTAGCACCAGCACAGACACCCTTGCACCATGGAGCAAGGCATCTTTGTTGCAGGGATGATTGTGTATGAGAAGGGAGGGACACCTTCCCGCACATAAACAATCAATAAAGGTGATTTGCTCCTTCTATCTGTGCTGCAGAATGCAGAAATGAAAGTATTTCTCCTAGTTGCGCCGATCTAACGCCTGCTTTTCAGTGGTGTTAGTTTTTGGCCTTGCCTCAGATTTACACCTCCTTGTAAATATGGAGCTGCACCAAAAAGCAATGGGTGTTCCGGTAGAACGCCCACCACAATTCCCATTGCACGCCTCTTCCATGCAGATACCTTCTTGAAGGGGTACGATATTTACAAAGTGGCGTTAAGTCACGCAAAATTGACTTAACGCTGCATTGGAAATATGGAGCAGGGCATTGCGCCACTGAAGCATTCTAATATATGACGCTCCGGTGGCGCAATGCCCTTGTAAATAAGCCCAAAAGTTTTTTGAATTGCTGTGTGAATGGCAAGACAAATACCTTGTTGAAATTGAGGCGTACAGATTTTTAAACTTGATCATTCTACTTTGCCAATACTGTACTTACTCTAAGGTCCATAAAGATAAAGTAAATCCACCTGGGAGAAATATAATTCCATCAACAGGGGTCTTTCTTAAAAACACATCCAGGTATTCTGACAAGCGGGTTACTGGTTGAGCGGGGGCAATCCTTGCCAGGGTGAGGCTCAAGAAAACCCCAAATCAGTCTGTGCTCAAGCCTCTGGTAGCCTGGCACAGAACAGTCAGGTTTAACTTAGAGGCAATGTGTAAAATATTTATGCAGCACTTTAAACAGTAATAAAGTGAAAACACCACAGAAGTAAAATTTCAAACCAACTTAGAAAAATAAAATTTGATAAATAAATCTAGACCAAAATGACAAAACCAGAGATATGCAGTTCTAAAGATTTCAGTAAATATAGTTTCACAAAGCACCAACTGGGGATATCTGGTCGCAATTTCAAGCTGATGATGATTGAGAGCAACAGAGACCCAGATAGGCCAGCTGAACAAGAATACCTAAAGTCCTGGTTGCGGAGCGTTGCAAGGTCCTACGCTGAGAATGCGTCACACAGCCGAGGAGCTGCAGAGCTGAGATCCGAGGTCCTGATTCGTCGTGAGGTCCAGTTGAGAAGGGCTTGTTATGCAAAGTCCAGCATCGAGGATTCATTGCGCAGTTGAGGCGATGCATCGGTTCCGAAAGGCTTCAAGAATGAGATGCAAGAACCTGCATTGTCGTTGAGGCTGCTATGGACAAGAGATTTGCAATGTAAAGGTCTGCGTTGGTGCAGCTTTGCACAGTGGCAGTTCCCATGCGGAATGCAAGGTTGATGCAGAGTCCTTGCGCTGGGAGAACCTTCACAGCATTCTATACATCAGTTATGCCGGGGGTTGTGCCTCGCAGCAGAGCCGATGCATCGGTTACGATCAGGGTTACTTCTCACAGCAGAACAGATTCGTCAGTTCTACTGGATCCACAGATGGGCTAGCAGAGCACCATCAGGCCCACTTCCAAGGGTCCAGAACTTGGGTGGCACCACTTGGCAGGGTAGGGTTAATGGACGACAGAGTCCAGGTGCTGGGTTCAAAGTTGTCGGAGCCTTCTGTCTATGAGGCTCTAGTCAGGAATCCTTCCAACTAGAGGTTGGAGTTACTTTGGGGTCCTAGGTTTAATAGGTTCAGGCCTTCGCTCCTGGGCAAGTCGGCAGCAGGCAGCAGGTCAGCAGGGCAGCAGTCCTTCAAAGGAGCAACTAGCAGAGTGGCAGTCCTTTCAGCACCACAGCAGTGCTTCTTCCTCCTATCTGCTGGTTCAAAAGAGTACTAAGAGTTGGTGCCTGGGGCCCAATAATTATACCTGAGCCTTCCTTTGAAGTGGGAGAACCTTCTAGAGGTTCCCTTTTAGGTCCACGGCATCCTGCCTTCCACGTCCCAACTCCAGACTAACAGGAGGTATACAGCACTTTGTGTGGAGGCAGGACACAGCCTATGCAAGTGTAAGAAGGGCTATACCCAGCTCCGCCCCCCATCCTGCCAGTGATGACCCATTCAGGCACACCTATGTTTTTAATTGTGTGTGGGTTCTAGGAGTAATACAAAAAGTTCAGCTGTAACCTACACACAGATATGTGACCCAGAGACTGGCTGCAGGCACTAAATGGCTAGGGCAGGAAAATGCCAACTATCTAAAAGTGCCATTTTCAGAATTGTGATCAAAACTCAACCTGTCTACTTGTTCTCAATTGAAAGTTACAGCTTATTAAATGTTATTAGGTAATTCCAATGTTATTTTATGGGAAAGGTAGGCATTGAAGTAGTGAAGAACAAATCTAAGAGTTTACTGTCAGGACATGAAAAACCCAAAAGTGCTTGTCTGACTTTAAAATACACTCCACCCTGCCCTCTGGGCTGTATAGGGCCTACCCTGGTGGTAACCTATATGTATTGAAAAGGAAGATTTGGGCCTGGAAAGAGGTTTTACTTGCTAGGTCAACATGGCAGTTTAAACTGCACACAAAGCATGTACAGGCTGGTAGCCCTGAGGCATGTTTAAAATGCTGCTTAAGTGGGTGGCACAATCAGTGCATCATGCCCACTACAATTTAATTTACAGGCTCTGGGCACATGTAGTACACTTTACAAGGTACCTATAAGTAAATGAAATTTGCCACTTTGACCATGTTTTAAATAGAGGGCACAAGCACTTCAGCAATGGTAAAGTGCTCAGAGTCCTAAAGCCTACAAAAACAAATTCAGCAAAAAAGGGGAGGAGGTAGGCAAAAGGTTTGATTTTGACTCTGCGGAAAGGGCCATTTCTAACTGGTGTCTTGTCCATGAGGATGATAACAAGTTGTGTGTCATCGGCATAGGAGAGAACATTGTTGTCATGAGAGCAGATGATACTGGTTGGAGGGATCATGTATGCAATGAAGAGATCGGTGTCAGAGAGGATTCTTGCGGAGCTTTGCAGATGAGGTTGCTAGTGTCTGAGATGTATAGTGCCATACTGACTGACTGAATTCTTCTGGTCAAGAAGTAGCAGATTCATCAGAGTGCATGTCCTTAGACTACAATGTTGTGTAGGCGCTGGATAAGGATTGGATGGGAGACTGTATCAAACACTACTGAGAGGTCCAGGGTGATGAATGCCCCATCTGCCTTTCAGTCCAGAGTCTTGCCGATATTTTCTATGGCGGTGATGAGGGCAATATCTGTGCTGTGGTTGGGTCTGAAACCAGACTAAGTGGTGTCAATAAGTCCTTTTACCGTCAACTCAAAAGAGCTCGTCATTGAACGTCAAAGCCTGGTCCTGGACTCCTCTTGGACTCTATTTTCACCACCTTCAACAACATCTGAGTCAACAAACCCTCACCAGTCTCCAGGACAGACCATGACGGACTATTGGGGAGAGGATGTAGCCTTATGGCTAGAGCGGTCGCACTCGAAGCTAGGGTACCGGGTTTGAGTCTCGGCAACGACACTCAACATCCTGTGATTCTGGGTAAATCACTTAATCTCCCCGTGCCTAACAAAAGTAGTTTGCGCTATATTAAACTCTGTAAAACTTTTTCTTTAATGGCTCTCATCATGTTCAGCATCCCGGTCCTTGTCAAAGGCAAGAGCACCACCTCCAAACCAGCCCACAAAAACTGGAAGAACATCACTGAAATGACGGGAACACCAGTCAACACCCACCGACTCTAACACTGAAACGGATGTATGACGTTACAACACATACATTTACATCGCGGTACATTACATCACGGTTTTTACAACGCAAGTCGTTACAACGACTTGCGCTAGATGGCGCTCTAGGACAAGGAATAGGACTTAGGAGTAGTATAATTTACTATTCCAACTCCAGTCTACGTACAGTAGGGAAGGTGTTGGATAGTAAATTATACTATTCCTTGTCCTAGAGCGCCATCTAGCGCAAGTCGTTGTAACGACTTGTGTTGTTAAAACCGCGATGTATTGGCATCGTGATGTAATCCCCGCGTTGTAAACGATGTTTCCCCATTGAAACAGCCTTCTCAAACCCATTAAGAATTTCAACAATAAGGATCACCTACTGTGTCGATTCCCTGGCCCCCCTCAGACGCAGCAATACAACAAGATCTAAATCCCAGGCCAGTTGATATATAAAGTTAACTCCGACTGATGAAATGCCACTGCAAGAAACTGGAACAAAATAGGGAATCAGCCAGTGCAATGCATACAACAGCATGTTCATGTCTGCCCTGTGGCGCTACCACAAAATGATCAGGACCACCAAGAATGCCTACTCCAGAGGACTGAAACCCATCAGCACCATTCTCACATGCATTCTGACTGCCTACAGCTCTTCCATGGCCTTCTCAGATGCTTGGAAACATGCAACTGTCTTCCCATTGCTGAATAATCCCATGTCAACAGATGCCTTACTAAATACCTCAATGACTAGTTGGTAATTGTCCAGGATGGATGACTGTATTTACTCTAAGGCGGCACCTGGATAAATCTGTGCCATTTGTGTGCTGTTTAATTGTCTTCTGTGTCATCAGCTTTCTACAGCTCAAGGAGTATAGGTGGTTTATGATTTTTTTCATTCACCCTGATCAGCATGGCGTCCCTGCATTTTTAAAATGCAAAAAGAACTATTGATGGACAGAATGCAGAACAATGTCATACATTCACCCCAGTACAGAGATCTGGGCCTAAATCCATTGTTTTTTTGCTCACCATGTCATTCCAGTTTGGACCCAGCCATATGCAAATCAGTCTTGACCCTGTGCCCAATGGGAACAGTCCAGCCCGAACTGCCAGGCCAGGTCCTCCCTGGACTGGAAACAAGCATCCTAGGACCGGTTTCGGGGTTTCACCCCTCTTCAGCCAGGATAGCTTGATTCCAGTGGCATGGAGAGCACGGGACTCACGTCTGAGCATACCCGTCCCACTCTGGGAGACAAATGCAAAAAGAACTAATGATGGACAGAATGCAAAACAATGTCATACATTCACCCCAGTACAGAGATCTTGGCCTAAATCCATCGTTTTTTTGCTCACCATGCCATTCCAGTTTGGACCCAGCTATATGTAAATCAGTCTTGACCCTGTGCCCAATGGGAACAGTCCAGCCCGAACTGCCAGGCCAGGTCCTCCCTGGACTGGAAACAAGCATCCTAGAACAGGTTTCGGGGATTCACCCCTCTTCAGCCAGGATAGCTTGATTCCAGTGGCATGGAGAGCACGGGACTCATGTCTGAGCATACCCGTCCCACTCTGGGAGACAAATGCAAAAAGAACTATTGATAGACAGAATGCAGAACAATGTCATACATTCACCCCAGTACAGAGATCTGGGCCTAAATCCATCGTTTTTTTGCTCACCATGCCATTCCAGTTTGGACCCAGCCAAATGCAAATCAGTCTTGACCCTGTGCCCAATGGGAACAGTCCAGCCCGAACTGCCAGGCCACGTCCTCCCTGGACTGGAAACAAGCATCCTAGGACCGGTTTCGGGGTTTCACCCCTCTTCAGCCGGGATAGCTTGATTCCAGTGGCATGGAGAGCATGGGACTCACGTCTGAGCATACCCGTCCCACTCTGGGAGACAAAAGCAAAAATAACTATTGATGGACAGAATTTAGAACAATGTCATACATTCACCCCAGTACAGAGATCTGGGCCTAAATCCATCGTTTTTTTGCTCACCATGCCATTCCAGTTTGGACCCAGCCATATGCAAATCAGTCTTGACCCTGTGCCCAATGGGAACAGTCCAGTCCGAACTGCCAGGCCAGGTCCTCCCTGGACTGGAAACAAGCATCCTAGGACGGGTTTCAGGTTCTTCAGCCAGGATAGCTTGATTCCAGTGGCATGGAGAGCACGGGACTGCTATCCTGGCTGAAGAGGGGTGAAACCCCGAAACCGGTCCTAGGATGCTTGGCAGTTCGTGCTGGACTGTTCCCATGAGGCACAGGGTCAAGACTGATTTGCATATGGCCAGGTCTAAACTGAGGTGGCATAGTGAGCAAAAGAATGATGGATTTAACCCAGATCTCTTGAGTGGGGGTGAATGCTTTGATTTGTTCTGCATTCCGTCCATCAATTGTGTGTCTTTTGTTTTCTCGCCCTAAGTGCGCCAGGTATGCCCTGATGTGGTTCCTGGGCTCACTGTGCCACTGGAATCAAGCTATCCTGGCTGAAGAGAGGTGAAACCCCGAATCCGGTACTAGGATGCTTGTTTCCGGTCCAGGGAGGACCTGGCTTGGCAGTTCCGGCTGGACTGTTCCCATGAGGCACAGGGTCAAGACTGATTTGCATATGGCCAGGTCTTTACTGGGGTGGCATGGTGAGCAAAAGAATGATGGATTTAACCAAGATCTCTTGAATGGGGGTGAATGCTTTGATTTGTTCTGCATTCCATCCATCAATTGTGTGTCTTTTGCTTTCTCGCCCTAAGTGCGCCAGGTACGCCTAGGCGTGGGTCCTGGGCTCACTGTGCCACTGGAACAAGCTATCTTGGCAGAAGAGGGGTGAAACCCTGAAACCGGTCCTAGGATGCTTGTTTCCGGTGCATGGAGGACCTGGCTTGGCAGTTCGGGCTGGACTTTTCCCATGAGGCACAGGGTCAAGACTGATTTGCATATGGCCAGGTCTAAACTGGGGTGGCATGGTGAGCAAAAGTATGATGGATTTAACCCAGATCTCTTGACTGGGGGTGAATGCTTTGATTTGTTGTGCATTCCGTCCATCAATTGTGTGTCTTTTGGTCCCTGCATTTTAACAAATTTGTTTTGGAAACTGTCACTCATATGAATCCTGACTTATGGTCCTGGAGGGTGATTTATAATTCATGTATTCAGTAATAGGTCTGATTTACCTTTCCTAAGATCTTTATGGGCTAAGGCAGGTTTGTGATCAGCTGAACCTTCTTGGAAGATTTATTTTTTAAATTAAATGTTTTGCAACTATGACAATATTAACCTGCCATACATAAACGTATTTACAGCGCTCTGGTGCAAAACCACAGAAAGGTGACTCCCCTGCCCTGCTCCTCCCCCAGGGAGGTGCCCAGAGCTCTACCAGGTGGCCACTTGATTCTGCCATCTTGAAAATAAGATAAGTAGAGGCTCCTGGGAGCATCTGATTGGTCAGACCACCAAAGTAGTGTTCCTGACCCCCTGATAGGTGGCTCACTGCAGAAGCTGTTAAACACCCTTTGTGGATTACTTAAGGGCCTCCCTGAGGGTGGTACACTAGATTCATCCAGACAAAGATTCCTCTTTAAGATTCATCTATGCGATTCTTCAACAAAACTCTTCTGCTGCTGGACCCTGGATTTTGCTGCTGGGCTTTGCCGGGACCCAGACAAGACTGTATCTAGTAGGGGGGCTCCTTCTGCAAATTTGTCCCCGTACTTTGAAAAGATCCTGCAACCTCTGTGGCTGTGCATCCTTTAGAGTCACAAGGCTTCTGTGCGCATCACGGACAGCAAGAAGAAATCTTACTTGGAGTTATGAGTCACTCTCCTGCAGCAGCAGGCACATGAATGACGACAACTGGCATGTGAATCCTGCTGGCCCACAGATTCTCCTAAGCTCTGCAACACAGGTGATGGTTTTGTGGCTCTCTAGAGGTCTGACCTGTCTTCTGTGCAACTTGGAAGACTGTGGTAACTCGTTAGAGTTGCTGGAACTGAGCCCCTATACACTGTGTCTGTTTACAGTTGCCAAGGCTTGTTGGCTCGCGGTCAGGAGGTCTTTGAGCTTCAAGAAGCCCCAGCCTCATACCAGGATGTTCGCACCAACAGCACCTGTTAGCAAATACTCCAAGCATTACATAAATGTAAACATTTAAAAGAGAAAAAAAAATAAGAAACAACATTTAAAGTTGCTGGTACAGCTTTTTTCCTGAAATGAAACAAAAGATAAGCAATGAAACAAGGAAAACTAACATCAGCCATGTAGGAGGCTGGCTCAGTATATTGTGTACACCTATTGGTGATGCACCCTGCACTGAGTCCAGGCAATCCTTAGTGATAGCGAAAGTGGTCCCTGGTAACTAAAGCTCTCAAGGGGTAGCTGTGGAGAGCAGGGGTAGCCATGGAGAGCAGCTAAGGCTTATCAAGAAGGGAGTAAAGTGGATGCAATTACCACATAAGTCAGTTAGTGATGTTCACACAGGAAAGAGCCACACCAGAGTTAGAAAAATAATAACACTAATCACTAAACAACTTTGGCATATTTCCTACCCAGAGATGCAAAATCATATACTAAAACAAGCATTTGCAATGCAATCGGTCTCGCCTTTGGGACCTTATATGTATGTAGCTATGCAGCACATTAGCCTGGGTGCTGAAACATCTACTGTTCTTTAACATGGAGCGCCAAACTGTGTGACACGCCAGGAGAGAAATATTGGAGAGAAATATTGCTTTTCAGCAGAAAATGGTATAGTCCAAAGCTGTTTTTAATATAAAATCAGGGCCTCCGGTGGTCATATCACTGAAAATACAAGATTTGAAAAAAATATTATTGTCTACGGGTGCTTGTGGAAGACAATTTCTATGGACTGGAATCTAGAGAATGCTAAAGTGATTCTGGTATTTTACTAACCTCTGTTGGTCGTTTTCAATCAAGAAAGTTAAATAGAGGCAGTTGCCAGAAAAATTAAAAAAAGAAAGTTCCTCAGCAGAAAGCAATTCCGGTATTTTACTGACCTCTGCTGGTCGTTTTCTATCAAGACAGTTAAATAGAGGCAGTTGAACAGAAAAAGTCCCTACGTGGAAGCAGACAAGTCCTAGGGCTGATCGCCAGAGCCCACAAAGTACATACACATATAAGTATATAACAAAAATATACTACAGTATATACAAGATGTCTCGAATGTTCGACCTAAACAGGGAGTTGCAGTTGGAGGTCATAGGAGGAGGAGCTGCTGGCTGTGGGCTCCTATTTTCTGGAGTAAAAGTTACTTTCTTCTTTTCTGATTTGGTGCCTCCTTCGCTTAACGCCATCTGCATGGAGCCAGGTTTTGCAGTATTGAAAAGCCTGTGTGATGGGTCTTCCAGGGATAGTGGCAGGAATAGTCAATCGGTCAGGTTCTGAGGTTATCTGTGTCTTCTTCGCTGAGTTGCAACGACTAACAGGCATTTTGTGATCACTGTGGGAACTGAGTTTATGCTTAAATGCAGGTGTAAAACTGCTAGTAATTGATGACAAATGAAAACCGTTATAATGCTTGTGGTTTAGCAAAAATATGCATATACCAGAACTAATATACAGTAACGATCTCTCTAACTGATATTTACCTGCTATTTTATGACCTTCTGAGAATGTTGCTGAGGAACACATTTGCCTACTTTTCCATGATTTGTGGTGCACCGGAGAACCCCTATCTTCACTGTGCTCAGATAACAATTTGCACAAGCTCTCTGGTGTCTGTTCTAGAAGTGTTCCGTGTACTTCCCCAATATGGTACAAGAGAATAGAACTCTAGTTTCAGAATCTGGGGAAGCTATGTCACCTGCTTGGATGTAGTAAATGGAAGGCTACATTGTGATTTGCACAGGGTGACCTGGTTTTAGTATCTTTACCATCCATTTGTCTGAACGTTTCTTAATTTTTGTTGTAATTTGGAATATATGTCTCCAAATGGGGGGGCTGTGGGCAGGATGGCTGAAAAGTATGACGAATTTCAGTGAAGGGAGTCAGACCTCTAGATGAGGTCGCTTTATATCTTCAACTCAGTGAGTGGCTCATAGACCTTATGCTCCCTTTTAGTTGCTGGAAGCTCTTGTCATGAGGCATCATATTATTGTTTTAGGTGAATCTGTTTGGGGGATGTAATTCAGGCTTTGAATGTGACAGAGGAGAATGAGCAGATAGAAAGCCTTTAATTCATAACTGTGTCTTTGGGCTCCTGTCTCAGCAAGCTGTGTCTCCTGAGTCCAAGGACTCTAAGAGCGGAAGAGAATTAAAAACCACCAGTTTGGCAGACTAAAATTGCCACCAGTTTACCGATTGCGGTAAGGTATTACCAAACTCTGCAAACAGTACCAAATATCTTTTTCATACTTCATTGTAATAAGGAAACATCCATTATAATGCAGGCATTGCAACGCATGGCCTTTACAATGAGGTCAAAACAATGCAAGTTCCATTACAACACCTGCCATTACTACGCATATCCCTCACTGGCCAGCACCTTCCCTGAGGTAAGCACCCAGCCGTGTTAGAATAGTAATTTGTGTTGTAATGGAACATGCTTTGTAATGGCATGCTTTGTAATGGAAGTTTTGTTGTAAAAAATGCATTGTAAAGGTATGCGTTGTAATAGTTTGCGTTGTAACGTCATACATCCATTATAACATCAGTTCTAATATACCATAAAAGATAAACCCTGACAAGAACTTGGATTTAGTGAAAACCCAAGCAGAATATCAGGCACCCCTGCGATCATTTCATTAAGTCAGTAACAGATTTTTGCTAATAGGTGAGCTGGGTGTCAGTGGACTAAAAATATCAATATTGCTAAGAAATACATAATCTTCTTGAGGGTACATCACAACATTTAACTTATTCAATAGAGTCATTTTACTCTCTCGTAAAAATTCTTCTCTGCCATTAGGTAACCTGGCTTGTCATTGAGTTCATGCAGATCTGGCTCGACCGTGTAGGATTCATGGTTTAAGTTGGATGGCTGCTGGACGTTTTGGGTAGGCCATGAAGACCTCTGCTTGGAATGCTATTGTTCTGATGCAAATGACTGCGCATTCTGAGGTGTTGGTGTTTATACGTAAGGTGACATGGAGTTTATTTCTTCTCCTGGCATTAACCACATAGTTCTCATAAAGCTCTTTCCGAGCCATACTTTGAAGGTCCTCAGTAGTGATGCATGTCTCAATGAAGGCAGATATCTCTACGTCAGTGTGGTCTTGACGTTAGTGATGCAAACTCTAAGGTGCACACAAATTATTTTGGCCCTCAATGTTCTTTTATAATATATTTTCCTTTATTATTTTCTCATAAGGTGAGCCATTTAGTGAGGAATATGGCTGTACCAGGGTCAATGTTGGACGTTTTTAGTAATTTCACAACAGACGGGCTTTGCATTCACTCTTGTCCCACCTCTGACGATTTTTCATTGCCAGTTGTCATTTGCTAAAGCAGTCCGAAAGCTGGGTGTATAACTACTTATTGTCTCACTTTGACATGCAAGTATGTGCAGCAGCAGAAACCTCATACCTCCAAGGAATTCAACGAGACTGATATGCTTGTGTCTTGCACATCGTCGCACAGTCATTACATCACCATTGTGACTGCAAAAGGCTTGGTGCACTGACCTTAGTAGATACTAGATTGATCCAGATCATTTCGACATCCACAATGAGGGAGTCAACGGAAGAGAACTTTCAAAATCCCAGGCAAGCAAGCACAAACTCACTACACCGGCATGCAAACACTCAATCTACCAGCATCCCTATGCAAAATCATAGAGAAAGACTTATTATAGTTCATGCCCCAAACTCAGGAATCCAATGGCTAACTATTTATGACCCTTCCGTGTCCCTTGCCTTTCAATGGGTCGCCTAAAACCCACCTCCCCAAGAAGCCCCAACTCCCAGAGCATCCGATCAATGACTCCATAGTTTGTGTCTAGACCCGATATTAATGACAGAAAACGAAATAAAAAAATATATAAATACATGTACGTATGCAAATATACTATACAAATGTATTGTATGGGGGTGTAATATCACATATATCACCAAACTACAAGCAAGGCACAACTATTTTTAGAGTTACATTGGAAAGCTTTAATCTTAAAAGGGACGCGCCACGCTATGTAATTTATTGCAACTGCACAGGACTAATAGGCTGGCCAACTTCCGTTTTTTGTAGTATACATTGTATTTTCTGACAGTTCAATTCAATTCAGTTGTTTTTATATACTGCATGGCTACCCGACCGTGCCTCCCAGCACTTGTTGCAACAACCTCACCGAGCTACCCTGATGAACCATTGACTAAATATCTACTCTTCAAGAAAGGTGTGTTTTTAAAGATTTTCTGAAGCATTCTTCCGACTGCTGACTTCTGAGGGAGGCTGGAAGGGCGTTCCAGAGCACGGATGCAAGGTTCACAAAGAAGCAGCCTTTGCTTCTCACTCTTTTGATCTTGGGCACCGGCAGGAGTCCCTGATTGGTAGATCACCGATATCTCCCTGGAACATAGGGGGGGTGTATGTTCCGGAGGATGAGAGGGCCTTTTCCATGGATGGCCCGATGAGCGATGGACAGAGTCTCCATCATGAGCTTGTCGTCTATCCAAATGCCAAAACGTTTTACTGCTTTGGCTGGCTCTGGTAGTTTGCCTAGTTGTTTTGGCCAGGACAATTCCCATCACCTTGGGCTGTTGTGCCTACCACCAGTACCTCAGTTTTATTGCTGTTAAGCTTCAGACTGCTTGCAGACATCCAGTCTGTAACCTCCTTATGACATGAATTGAGTTGGGTGGAGATTCGGCTGACAGTAGGTGTCAGGCCCATGATGATCTGATTATCATCTGCATAAAACCCTCATGCGAGACAGCGAGGCCGTACAATTTCTGCAAGGGGGAGAACATACAAATTAAAAAAGTGTGGGGCTCAGTAAGGAGCCCTGTGGGACTCCACACCGCAGAGAGTGGATAGATGGAAAAATTAACCTTCACACGCTTGGAAACTCCTATTCTACAGGGAGGTTACAAGCCACTTGATGGCGTCCCCAGTAGTGCCAACTTCCATCTTCCTCTGGATGAGCATGGTGTGTGATACCGTATTGAAAGCTGTGCTTAGGTTCAACATTATCATTGTCGCCGAACCACCTTGGTCTAAGATAACACAGAGTTCCTCAGTGGCTACCAGCAGTGCAGTCCCTGATCTGAAGCCTGTCTGGGTAGGGTGGAGGAGATCATGAGTCTCCGAAAAACTGGACTGATGTTTATTAACATGCTTTTCTAGTAGCTTACTCTCTACCGGAAGCAGGGAAATGGGTCTGTAGATGTCTGAGAGGTGGGGATTAGCTGTAGCTTTTTTTGGAGCGGATTCACTATCGCATGTTTCCATGGTTGGGGCACATGGCCAGATTCTAATGAGCGGTTGAGAATAATGATAAGGGTGGATAATGAGGAATTGCCACCTCGACCCAGGAGGGGCTGGGTCCAAAGGAGATCCTGATTTGATTGCCTAAAGAGTGTCTTCCATTTTTTCACGGCTCAAAGCGTGACAAGTCGACAGGATGGGACCTGACCTCAACTTGTCTTTAGCTTTAACGCGGTATGATGATGAGCTCCCGTACCTATGACTTCGAACCTTAAGATGCAAATGGCTAATGTCACACTGAAAAATGAACACAAAGAAGCTCGAGAAGCACTTCACAACACTAACGCTGCTCTTCTGTGGAAGGAGTGTGTATCTTACTTGTTTGCACCCGGAGGCTCGGGATGACCAAACCTCGTGCGCATGCTTTTGATATTAAGCATGCGCACAAACAAGGGGAGCTGCAAATGGGGGCGTGATTTAGAGGCAGCAAAGCTCACGGCCATGTTTGAATGGAATGTGATTTGATACGCAGAATGCCTTGGATGCTTTAACAATTTAAAAGTGAAGGAGTGCGTCCCGCTTAATAATTAAAAATGAAGGCGGCTGTGACGCTTAGACATAAAAGTGATTGTGGGATGAGTGAAGGCTGCAGTCGCGTTTAGATGTAGAAATGAAGGCGGGCTCTGACTTAGTATTTTAAACTAAAGGCTGCCCTCATGCTCAATATTTAAAAGTGAAAGCGGGCGCTGTGAGGAATATTTTAAATTTACAAATCAACAGGTGCCCACTGCATGTGCCTTTTAAGCATGCAGCATCAGCTTTCACAAGAGGAACAACCCCAATCCGTCTTAAAACAAAGCCCAAAACTAACTACCATCCTACCAAAAAGAAGCCCAAATGACGCTAGACTGCAAGTAGTGCTCAGGAAACACGCAGTAAAGGGGCCAATAGCCGTGGAAGGAGACATGGCCGTCATAAGGCGGGACAAGCAGCCTCTAAACTAATCAGAAGTCAGCATTTAGAAAGGAAAAAGCCACAAGCCAATGAAAAAGTGGGTGGGTGAGTGGGCGGGGTTTCCCTGACCAATAGTGTATACTGCATGCTTCACAAAGCGAGCAGCGCATGCGCTGCTCCGCTAGTCGAGACCTAAAAATGGAATGCGAAAAGGGTGCCTAATCGAGACTAACTCCCAAGGATCTATAGGACAGGAGAAGCAAGAAATTACCAAAGGTAGGTTGCTAGGATTCCTTAGGTGCCCAAGTGCAAAGGTGATACCCTGGGTCAGTGTCCATAGTATAACATGGGGAGGTCACGGTTATGTTTATGAGGATTCAGGACCATCCCAGAGAAAAGCCTTTGGAACAAGGGAAGGGAGGTTGGAGAGCTTCCCCATCCATGGATACCCAGAGAAGCAGGATACCTATACCAGGGAGCCTGGGTACGTAGGTGTGAAGTGGTGTCGGAAGCACCCGTTGGAGTCAATCGAGGACCTCAGCTATCCAGCTGTTACAGTGGCCCATGGTCTGGTCAGGTGGAACCCAGGCATAGATTCCAGATGAGGAATACCTTGAAAGAGAGGAGACAGAGTCCAAGCCACCCAGAGTTGTCCAGGAGGTGCAGGAGCACAATGACAACTCTTCTCAGGGGTACGTCACTGTAGAACCTTGAGTTGCAGCTGTGGAGTCCAGGTGATGCTGTAGGATCTCAGGAGCCAACCACGAGCTGTCTGATGCCGGTTGACGAATGGCAGGAGGGTCATAAGCTTCAGGACTACCAATGAGCCTTGGCAAATGTAACAGACTTGTTACAGGATGAAATGCAGAAATGGGGACCAGTACGGTCCACAGAGGTCACCCACAATGGGTAAGTTAGGGTTGGCCCTCAGCAATGAGGAGAGCCAGCAGGAACTGATGAAGACCCCGGAAGAACACTCTGGCAACAGGCACCGGAAGTCGCAGGGAGACCTCAGCAGCACTCAGAAGATGGAGGCCGATGTCGCAAGAGATGCAGTGAGGAAATCACTTTTCCAGCTGCATGGGCTACTTTGGCAAATCTTTATATGAGTCATAGATATTGCCTATTAGAGGATTTTCATGCTGACACCATCTACCTCATTCCTCACCAACTTGTCAGACATTTTCTAACTTAGATGAGTAAGGTTTTTCCTTCATGGGAAAAGCTGTCTGCTTTTATTTGTTTATGAGAACTTTTTAATAGTTTGTCTTTGCATTACTGATTCTGAATTCCTTTGAGTTATAATCATGAATACATTTATGTATTGACTACTGAATAACAACTAATTGAATGATTTGCCTTTGTAACACTTCCTATCTTAAAATAAACCCCCAAGGTTTGCAAATCTAATATTCTCTATTGTCCTTGTGAGGCCTAATGTGCTTCATGTTATTGAAATGTATTGAATGTTCTGCAAGCCTCGGTCGGAAATAAAGGTCCATCCGGTTCAGTGGAGCCTGTAGTTGAGTTTGCACCAGGAATTTGCACAGTGCAAAGTACTGCTTCATGGACAAAGACCATTGTATCAAAATCAGATTCTTTATGGAGAAAATTATAACTACAGGCTGTGTGGAGGAGAGAGCAGATTGCTTTACTATTGATGCTTGAGGCAAGATGCTGAGGATGGTCCATGTGGTACCGCAGAAGTCTCTCTCAGGCAGGTTAGCCTTGGTACCTCTACATTCCTTCATGGTCTTTACAGGCAATATCAATTTCAAGTTTGGTGGAGTGATATGGATTATAAAAGAATAATATGAGACATTTTGTATGCTTTCAAGTAACTTTGATATGTTTGACTTGCACAATATTCGAAGTTACGTGCAGTGTTGTTGCATTGCACACAGCATTTTATTAAATACCTTTTGATTAGTCAGTTCAATTAAAAATGTCTGTTTACGAAAAACCTTTCCGTGGTGTCTGACTCCATCTTGTTTTCTGCCTGTTCAGATCATTAGCTTTGTCTGTGGTATTTCATTTTTTTACAGTCCTTGTAAAGCATCATTTCAGAGCTATTTGCCAGAGATTCGTTTCTGTAGCATTAGATGCCCTTTGGTTCCAGCGAATTTTCCTTGGTCGGCTCCGGGAAGTCTCTTCTGTGGTGCAGATGGCTGTGCATTGCAGTGCTGTGCAGAGGCACACATCCTTTCGGTGAGTGATGATTGGCCAGCTCGCCTCTGTGGGGGCAGTATCTGGAGGTGGTGCTGCATAATGGCAGAAAGACTCTTTGTGCATCAGAGGTGTGCCAGGGACTGGATCTGGAATGGGGGGCCTTGCAATTGAGGGGTGCTATGAGGAGTGTACTGAAAATTATGGGTTATAGGGGTGTAGGGGGTCCTCTTCCTTTGCTCTTATGGCTGTCTAGGTTTGTTTATTCAACTGAATGCAGCCATGTTCGAATCAGGACAAGTAGACCACCCACTTTCACAACAAAACTAGTTTTTAATGGTGACAACCAAGGTGTGACTTCGGGGTGGTCGATCTGGGGTGTCGGCAGCTGTTGGAGGGGTGTGGGAGTTGAAGCTGTCGTGGATGTCAGTGATCTTGCGGTGGAAGAAGGCTGCTAGAGAGTCGCAGAGGTCTTGTGACGGCGGGATGTCGTTGGAGTTGAAGCTGGGGATGGCAAGTTCCTTCACGACGTTGAAGAGCTCTTTGCTGTTGTGAGCATTGTTGTCGATGCGTTCCTTGAAGAACGTCCTTTTGGCCGTTCTGATGAGTTGGTGGTGTCTGCGGCTGGCGTTCTTGAGGGCTGCCTGGTTGTCCGGTGTTTGCTCATGGCACCATTTCTTCTCTAGTCTTCTGCAGGTCTGCTTGGATATCTGAAGATCAGCGGTGAACCAGATGGCCCTTCTGCCGGTGCATCTATTTGAATGTTTCTTGATGGGGGCGAGAGTGTTGGTGCAATCGTTGATCCACAGCCTGAGGTTGCGGGCGGCTGTGTCGGTGTGGTCGGCTGGTGGGTTTCGGGCGAGTGTGGTGGTTAGCTGGTCTTCGGTGACCTTGTTCCAGCTGCAGCGGAGGATTCTTTGCTGGTGGTTGTGTGCGGTGGTTTTCATGAAGGTGAAGTGGATGCAGTGGTGGTCGGTCCAGTGGAGTTCGGTGGTGTGGCTGATGGAGACATGGCTGCTGGAGGAGAAAATGGGGTCGAGCGTGTGTCCAGCGGAATGGGTGGGTGTTTTGACGAGCTGTTTGAGGCCGAGGTTGGCGAGGTTGTCTAGTAGTGTGGTGGAGTTGCTGTTGTTGGTGTTCTCGAGGTGGAAGTTGAGGTCTCTGAGGAGGATGTAATCTGTGGAGGCTAGGGCATGTGAGCTGACAGCATCTGTGATGGAGTCGATGAACTGTGCCTGGGGTCCGGGAGGTCTGTATACGAGGGTTCCTCTGAGGGTGGTGTTGGGATCGATGTGGATCTGGAAGTGCAGGTGTTCGGCGGTGCCAACGGTGTCCTCGGTGTTGGTTGAGATTCTGAGGGTATTCCTGTGGATGATGGTGATTCCTCCTCCCGGTCTGTTGGAGCGGTCCCTGCGAGTGATCTTGTAGCAATCCGGGATGGCTATGGCATCTGAGGTGGCTGTTGCCTGCCTTGGTGGGGGGGGGGCAGGATGTGCTGGTGTACGCTTGCTTGTGAAGCTGCAGTTTCGGCAGGTGAATGGTCCGTGGGTGTGCTTCGGGGTGGCCTGGAAGCAGGCGGTTGATTGGCCGGCGTTGAGTGCGTGGAGGTGGTCGGCATCATACCGGCATCTGATGTCGTGGTGCTCGTGGGGGTCAGGGGGTCTGGCGCTAGGCATACTCCAGGCACGGACGGGCGTGGATGGGCACAGACAGGCTTGCCTTTGGCGCGTCTTCGGCATGCCAGCGGCGCGAACTCGCAGCAGTCGCCATATAAGTAGGGGAGGGGAGGGGGAAGGGCTTGCGGCTGGGAGGCGGGAGCGGGGCTGGAAGCGGAGGGAAAAACATGGAGGGTGGTGGAGGAGCAGGCAATGAAAATTAGAAAAACCAAGAGCCAAGCCAGGCCAAGATAGGGACCCAGCAGGGAGGAGGCTCGAATCCTGCTTTGACTGGACTAAAGCCAAGCGCTGTCAGATGGAGCTGCGGGAGGAGAGCTGATCTCTGACCCAGGGTCAGGAGTCTAGAAATCATTGACTTCTTGTTAGCCTACTATTATCCTTGTGAAAAGATAGCAAGCCCCATTCAGCCACCTATGCCACCGATCCCACCACCTTCTGCCTACTCAAGTCAAATTCATAAGCTGCAAGCAGTAAAAAAATATGGTGGGGCATGATGGTACACAACTCACAATAAATGTGGTAGCAGCTCCCACCCGGTGTGGTACTTCTCTGCTGGCTATCTTTGTGTCCACAAGCAGTAATGGGAAGGACCTCATTCCCGCTTGTGGAACATGATTCCAACCGATCCTGGAGCTGCTCTCATGCTGTTATCAGCATGAGTATTCAAAGTCACAAGAGCAACCCTTATGTCCCTGCGAACCGGGTAAGTACACTGTACTACAAAACAATGTTCACAAGGAACTCATTTGAAAATAGTCATCTATCGCATACAACATCAATAGTTGTGTTTGAATTAATCTCTCACAGAACTAACACGAAGTCAATACTTAACACAGTAAGCCTACACACAACCGTTCATAATTTACCAAGCCTCAGCCGAGGTCTTTTATTTAACACAAATTTTTTGATCACATATATAAAAACATATCATATATACATTACTCCTCTCTTTCTTACATTCGCAGTGCAAAGTGAACCCCAGTGAAGAAAACCATAACCTCACAGACACAAATAAACAAAAAATAATAAAGGTGCAAAAGGTTATTGGAAAAATTAACAAGGACAGTTTGTAAATAATATATGATAATTCAGTCAGAGCTGTCTCTTATTTCGTTTGTCGACGGCGTTTCGACCCACTTCTAAATACCGGGTCTCATCAGGACTGTAAATATGGGGACTGGTGGAGGGAAGAAAAAGAGGGCGAGTATGACTATATTGGAATCAAGGTACTAATATATACAGTTAAAATCTTTAAATGTATTGTGAATAGTTACTTTACGGCTTACCTAGTTTATAGCATACATAAGTCCATTTCGGATCCAGTATGCAAAATAAAATTATTGTGTCCAAACCTGTAGGTAATGAACATAAATGTATATTAATTCATAGTTTGAATTCAATTATGACGTTAATCATCGGTTCACCATGGCGTGGAATATTTAGATGTACTTACTTTGACTTTGTTATCAAAATATTTTGTATATTAGTTTTTTCATCCACCGATAATGGTCAAATGGTAGGCCGAATATATGGCGGGACACGCTTCCCTATTAAATGAGGAATAGGAGTTGTTAATTGTATTTCATGAATATTCTAAAGTAACACCGCGGTGTCGTGAATTCCTTCAAAACCACTTACTTGGGCTTTATATTAATATTTCTCCATATTTCAGAGGTGCCCCAATTATTCAGGGAGATACGACCTGTTCTTAGATCGACTTTGCTGTAATGTATCGAAAGAGATAATCAATACATGACTCACCACAGAGTCTCCACGCTGAAGCAGCGATTGCAATTACTTACATGTCTGGTAATCTACAGCGAAGGAAACGAGATCCGTAGTCAAACAGGGCAATAACCAATTAGCCCCAAACTCTATACGCGATTAATCCGTGTCATGCCAGTAGCGGAATGAATCTCGCTGGCTCCCAGACCCGGAAGTGAGTCCGAAATTTATCTATCCATCCCGGCCCGGGGAAAGAAAATAATGGCGGCCATCTTTTAGTGGCTAACGATGTTCCACGATTCAAACGTTAAAAAATGAAATCGCATCAACTCACAAGATTGGTGCCTAATCATGTAAATACCCCAATATTCTGCCCAAAAGCGACATACCCAGTGAATTATTTCATTAACGAAACGTCCTGGTCTATGTCTTGGGAGACCGATTTTAGGGAAGAGAAACGTGGCCATTTTTGATTGGGAAAAACGAAAAAGGGAGAAACATCCCAGTTATCTAGTTAACAATACACAACGGTGAAACAGATGTATTACATATGGCATATACATGCATAAATGCTCAAATACAATAATTACTGATGCAGGATCATTTCCACATACATGGTCAAATCAGTTTGTGATACACTTCTCATTATTGTCATTGTGTAATCATAGATTATCAATTCACATCGTTATTCCATTGTAACAGCCATGTTTGTATATACGACAATTATAATACACAAAAGATCGATTTTTCTATTTTTTTAAAAATACATTTTCCTGTCAATTCACATCTCGCTAGTATGACATTTGCTGAGATCAAGACATATTCTCCCACCTAGTTGGTCTATGTCTTGGGAGACCGATTTTAATGAAGAAAAACATGGCCATATTGGATTGGTAAAAACAAAAAAAGGGAGAAACTTCCCAGTTATCTAATTAACAATACACAACGGTGAAACAAATGTATTCCATATGGCATATACATGGATACATGCTCAAATACAATAATTACTGGTGCAGGATCATTTCCACATACATGGCCAAATCAGTTTGTGATACACTTCTCATTATTGTCATTATATAATCATAGATTATCAATTCATTGTAACAGCCATGTTTGTATATACGACAATTACAACACACAAAAGATCGATTTTCTTGTCAATTCACATCTCACTAGTGTGACATTTGCTGAGATCAAGACATATTCTCCCACCTAGTTGGGTCTAGATGTTGTACAGAGATTTACTCATTGACTGAACCCTTTCCAGTTATTCAGTGGAGACTAATGAATTTACGCCACTCTTCAAGATTATTCAGACCTTTTTTGATAGACTTCCACGTAGAGGTGGCGACATGTCCCTGATTCTCCAGACGTTGGAATGTAAATGGATAGACAAGTGTGGGTCTATCAAAAAAGGTCTGAATAATCTTGAAGAGTGGCGTAAATTCATTAGTCTCCACTGAATAACTGGAAAGGGTTCAGTCAATGAGTAAATCTCTGTACAACATCTAGACCCAACTAGGTGGGAGAATATGTCTTGATCTCAGCAAATGTCACACTAGTGAGATGTGAATTGACAAGAAAATCGATCTTTTGTGTGTTGTAATTGTCGTATATACAAACATGGCTGTTACAATGAATTGATAATCTATGATTATATAATGACAATAATGAGAAGTGTATCACAAACTGATTTGGCCATGTATGTGGAAATGATCCTGCACCAGTAATTATTGTATTTGAGCATGTATCCATGTATATGCCATATGGAATACATTTGTTTCACCGTTGTGTATTGTTAATTAGATAACTGGGAAGTTTCTCCCTTTTTTTGTTTTTACCAATCCAATATGGCCATGTTTTTCTTCATTAAAATCGGTCTCCCAAGACATAGACCAACTAGGTGGGAGAATATGTCTTGATCTCAGCAAATGTCATACTAGCGAGATGTGAATTGACAGGAAAATGTATTTTTAAAAAAATAGAAAAATCGATCTTTTGTGTATTATAATTGTCGTATATACAAACATGGCTGTTACAATGGAATAACGATGTGAATTGATAATCTATGATTACACAATGACAATAATGAGAAGTGTATCACAAACTGATTTGACCATGTATGTGGAAATGATCCTGCATCAGTAATTATTGTATTTGAGCATTTATGCATGTATATGCCATATGTAATACATCTGTTTCACCGTTGTGTATTGTTAACTAGATAACTGGGATGTTTCTCCCTTTTTCGTTTTTCCCAATCAAAAATGGCCACGTTTCTCTTCCCTAAAATCGGTCTCCCAAGACATAGACCAGGACGTTTCGTTAATGAAATAATTCACTGGGTATGTCGCTTTTGGGCAGAATATTGGGGTATTTACATGATTAGGCACCAATCTTGTGAGTTGATGCGATTTCATTTTTTAACGTTTGAATCGTGGAACATCGTTAGCCACTAAAAGATGGCCGCCATTATTTTCTTTCCCCGGGCCGGGATGGATAGATAAATTTCGGACTCACTTCCGGGTCTGGGAGCCAGCGAGATTAATTCCGCTACTGGCATGACACGGATTAATCGCGTATAGAGTTCGGGGCTAATTGGTTATTGCCCTGTTTGACTACGGATCTCGTTTCCTTCGCTGTAGATTACCAGACATGTAAGTAATTGCAATCGCTGCTTCAGCGTGGAGACTCTGTGGTGAGTCATGTATTGATTATCTCTTTCGATACATTACAGCAAAGTCGATCTAAGAACAGGTCGTATCTCCCTGAATAATTGGGGCACCTCTGAAATATGGAGAAATATTAATATAAAGCCCAAGTAAGTGGTTTTGAAGGAATTCACGACACCGTGGTGTTACTTTAGAATATTCATGAAATACAATTAACAACTCCTATTCCTCATTTAATAGGGAAGCGTGTCCCGCCATATATTCGGCCTACCATTTGACCATTATCGGTGGATGAAAAAACTAATATACAAAATATTTTGATAACAAAGTCAAAGTAAGTACATCTAAATATTCCACGCCATGGTGAACCGATGATTAACGTCATAATTGAATTCAAACTATGAATTAATATACATTTATGTTCATTACCTACAGGTTTGGACACAATAATTTTATTTTGCATACTGGATCCGAAATGGACTTATGTATGCTATAAACTAGGTAAGCCGTAAAGTAACTATTCACAATACATTTAAAGATTTTAACTGTATATATTAGTACCTTGATTCCAATATAGTCATACTCGCCCTCTTTTTCTTCCCTCCACCAGTCCCCATATTTACAGTCCTGATGAGACCCGGTATTTAGAAGTGGGTCGAAACGCCGTCGACAAACGAAATAAGAGACAGCTCTGACTGAATTATCATATATTATTTACAAACTGTCCTTGTTAATTTTTCCAATAACCTTTTGCACCTTTATTATTTTTTGTTTATTTGTGTCTGTGAGGTTATGGTTTTCTTCACTGGGGTTCACTTTGCACTGCGAATGTAAGAAAGAGAGGAGTAATGTATATATGATATGTTTTTATATATGTGATCAAAAAATTTGTGTTAAATAAAAGACCTCGGCTGAGGCTTGGTAAATTATGAACGGTTGTGTGTAGGCTTACTGTGTTAAGTATTGACTTCGTGTTAGTTCTGTGAGTTATCAGCATGAGAGCAGCTCCAGAATTGGTTGGAGCAAGCTAACCCAGCACTCATTTTGAGGCTGGGGGCCTGTGCCAGCAATCCCAGGCTGTTTCACAAGACAACCAGCCAATCCAACATGTGCACTGGCAGAAGCAGCTGTCATCCTGCAATCGCAGTATTCAGTCCCACCCTCACGCTGTACACAGTGTGAGCAGTGGCAAAATAAAATGGCATTAAAATGCCATTTTATTTATTTGTGTTTGCCTGCTGCACTCACAGCAGGTGGGGCGATGCTCCCCCACCTTTAGGAAGACCTGTCCCTTGCCAAATTTGTCTCGCCAGACAAAACCCCACTGCACACAAGCCCCCAGCCCCGGTTTTAGTGGTCTGACAGTGTCCCTGCATGCCCAAGTCCCTCAAGACTTGAGCCCTGTTGTGGGTTCTATCAGACTGGCCTCCCAGTCCCAGCTTACAGACCTATTATTAATCAACCAGGGTAGAGTCCCTCTTTTGTAGCAGCCTTGATTAATTCCCCTTCCCTTCCAAAACATGCAGACAATGTCCACGACCTATGTGTGATAATTATCTTGATGCTTTGTTTATAACCAAAACTTGTCTCACAGACTCCTCTGGACCAAAAATCTAGTCAGCAGTCCCTAAAGGCTTTAAAATTCTGAGGAAAGATCGAGACAAGCGTAGAGAGGGAATACTTGCAATTATCTATAAGGAAGGTTACACTTTGGGTCCCTTGCCCCCAATGGAACTGGAGGGTGCGGAGATATTAGGCTTTGGTCTCTCCATCTCATCTAAGCAAGCTGCATCTGGGGCATTTATCTACAGGTCTCCTGGTCCTACAGAAGGGTACATATCCTCTCTATGTGATGTTCTGACCCCTATAACTCTCAGATATGCGCATTGCAGCCTGCTGGGAGATTTCAATTATTTACACAAGGAATGTGAAAACTCGAGAGAACGTTTATTGCTTCTGGAGAATTTGGCTGCTATGGGCCTTACCCAATCAATTTTTGCCCCCATGCTTCTCACCGGCCATACTTTGGACCAAATCTTCACTTCTCTATCTCTTGAAGTTGACATTCCTAACCCTCTGGTCTGGTCTGACCACTACATGCTCAGGTTCAGATGGGCAAAGCTCAGAGGCCCTCCTGTTAATAAAGGCAACTTATCCCATTCGGTAAGAACCTTTCATAAAATTCAACCTGAAGATCTCTGCAGTAGGCAAGATGAGGGTAAACCCTCTCTTTCTGGCAAAGTTGATGAGGATGTTAGCCTGATAGATAGCTGGATTGAGTACCCTATCCTAGCTTTAGCTTCAGATAGAAGGATGCAAAAGCCCCGTACAAAATTGTTCAGTCCATGGTACATTTATTCCCTTAAAATTACAAAGTTAGAATTTAAACGTAAAGACAGGCAATGGAGGGTGACCTACTGCCAAAAAGCAGAATACAAAGCAGCGCTAGGGAATTATCATAAAGAAATTAATAGCAAAAAACTCTATTTCAAGGCCAAAATCTTAAATGCAAGTAACCGTTCCAGGGATGTCTTTAAAATTGTTAAGTCTTTTACCTCACCTGAAGTAGGTGCTAACCATAACCTCCCCTCCTAGGAATGGTGTGAACAACTCGATCTCTTCTTTTATGAGAAAATTCTAATTTCAAAGCCACTCTTCCTCCTTTTGGAGCTGGAAGTGGAAGTTTGGGCCATAGCACAGAGGTAGCAGCCCACAACGAGAATATGGTGGTGTTTAGTCCAGATCTTTATCCATCAGTCTCTAGCACTAAAGATAAAGCTAGCTTCCTTGAGTCCTTTTCTCCCATCCCCATTGAATACTCACTTCTACTTCTAAGTTGCCTCATATCAGGTTACCCCTCAAATCCAGGTCCCTCCTTCATTCTATCTTGCAGGGCAGAGGCTATTAACTCATTGGTGAATCAGTTACTTAACACCTTCCTCTTTTCAGCTACGGTGCCAAACAAATGGAAACAGGCGATAATTGTACAGATTCCACAAAAATCTCAGGTAGACCCCACTGATCCGACCAATTATAGACCGATCTCTCTCCTTCCAGGTTTTTTGAAAGTGTTGGAGAAAGATGTTAACCAACAGATATCCTCTTACCTAGAAAGCAGTAATCTAAAGTACATGCTAGTCAATCAGGGTTTCGCCCTAACTACAGTATTGAGACAGCTCTGTTTGAGGTAGTCAATTTCATCTGCTTCAGACTGAAAGTGGGAGACAGGTCGCTGCTAGTTCTGTTAGAGCTATCAGCTGCGATTGATACGATCTCTCACCACATCCTTTTAGCCCATTTCCATTCAGTGAGAATTAGGGGGCAGGCCTGGAAGTAGCTCGCATCTTTTCTGTAGGAGAGAGGACAAGAGGTGTGGTGCCACACTTTTTCTGTCAAAGTCCGACTCTATTTAATGTATATCTCACCCCCTTGTCTACCATGCCAGAATCTTTAAGGCTAAAATTGCAGATGACACCCAACTGCTTTTCTCCTGGAAAAATAGTAAGGTATTCCTAGCCAACAAAATCCACGACTGTCTCACGGCGATGTTTAGGTTGCTGTCCCTGAACCAACTCAAATATAATACTGGGAAGACCAAGCTCCTCTTATTCGGTCTGGATGCCAAGGTATTGTGGCAGTCCTTTTGGCCATCAGATGCCCCCGCTGACCCAAATCTGGCGGTGAAAAACTTGGACTTCAAATTTGATAGACAACTGCTATTTCAGTGGTGGGGACTTGTTTTGCCCTACTTGGCTTGCTGTAAAAGTTCCTGTATCTCCTGCCCTTTACGGCCAGACAACAAGTTATTCAAGCCTTGATAACATCACAGCTGGACTATAGGAACGAACTGTCCACAGGCCTGCCCAAATATCTGATTGATAGGCTGCAGTTGGTCCAGAATGCAGTGGCTCGAACAATATTTGGGCTCCCCCATAAATCCAATGCTACATGTCTTCTTCAGAGTATTCACTGGCTCTCGGTGAGGAAGAGGATGCTTTTTAAGGCATTTTTAAGGCATTGCTCTTTACCCAGAAAGCCCTCTACGGAACTGGCCCGGGCTATCTACAAGATATAATTAAGTTCTATACCCCCCACAGAAACCTCTGTTCTGTAAGTTCCTGTCCTGCCAAAGTTACGCGGTTCAGGAGGGCAAGGTCAGGGGGTAGAGCTCTCTCCTTCCTGCGCCCTTCTCTCTGGAACAAACTTTCATTGACACTCAGATGATTTAACACCTGTGTTTCGGAAAAGACTTAAGACCTGGCTCTTTCCCAGCCCCTAAGCTCTTCCCTCATTTATCCCTGCTGATCGCTCTTTCTGCAGTAGTGTCAGGACACTCCTTGGAGTAACAGTTGTGCTTTACAAGTAATCTCCATAGACATACAGCCTCTTTTGACAGGTGCTATTCCCCATTGACTTAAATGATGCCAAAAAGCACCTCTGCACCTGGACACCCCGGAGCCGACTGAGGTGACCTGTTGGTGCTCCCTTGGACCTTGCCCCCATGCTTTCCTTAAGCCCAGAAGAACAGTCCTGTAAGTCGTTGCCAAGTGAGCGAATACAGTATGGGGTATATTCACAAGAACGTGTGATAACTACCGCAAGAGTAGCGAAATGCAACTTTCAATATCGCAGCCCATCGCGGTAAAATAACCCTGTGTCAACGTGGAATTCACAACAAGGCGGCAGCATGTGATAGACACCAGAAAATGCGTCAAAATGGACGCCACGCCGCAAAAATGCGAATGCGAAAAATCATGCGATGATGACAATCGTAGTACACAAATCGGCAAAGACCAGCCACAGGCCTGCAAATCCCACGCATCTGGCGGGAAAAAGCAACATAAAAGCAAGAAAAAAAAGCCCAAAAACATTTAAAACTGCGTAGCAACATGGATGCACCCGGACCGAGTGCAGAGGACAAGCTGGACGCCACAAGCCCCATGGAGGACCAGCCAGGAACCCCACGTTCGTGGAAGGGCAAGGACAAGAGGAAGAGGAAGACAGGATTCAGTCCGCACGAAGACCGGATCCTCATCATGGAGGTGACCACCCACAATGACCGTGGAACATGTCCCTGATTGCCTTGGCACACTGCAGCACACATAGAAATGCCAAGTAGGCCCTCATCCACAATGTGTACAGAGGGCCCCCCCTATCACCAATATCACCACCGACCCATGCACATGTGCTGAATCCAGCAAAGCAGCTGCTCTGTGTCCCACACTCATTATGCAAGTAACATTGCATATCCGATAGCATGGCAGCAGCCAAAAAAAATTACATGGCCCACGAATCCACATGGTGGTAGCCCAGTGCGGATCACATCCGCAAAGGAGCAGGTCACACCCTGACATGTCCCCGTGCACCCACAACCCATGCCTTACAACAATACACGCAGCAGACGAACAATGCACCAGGCCACAAAATCTGTCCGAGAGCACATATGACCTAAGTCAAAAGCAAATCAGGCCCCGAAAAGCACACAATTCAAAGGCACACCACCTCAAAAAGAGAAGGCCACATGAAATCAGAGCTGCAGGGGCAACTCCCCCACAATGCAGCACACACGCATAGCAATCACAGGACATCAGCAACGACGGCAATGTGGTACAATGTGCAACACCAGCACCACAGGACAGAGCCCACAACATGTTCCGCTCAGCGTTGTAACAGTCCACTCTAATCTGGCATTGCCTGACACACTGTGATGATAATGAATGAGTACCACCACACATCCGTCATGTGTTCAGAAAACACACTGACTGCCGTCGAATAGCCAGCTCCCCGAAAACATTCATAATGCACAATGGCATGCAGTCTGAATGTAAACATCTGCAAATCAACAACATACATGCGAAACCCTGTTAACCTGCATCTCCCCTTATCATTGCATTGGGACAATCAACACTTACTGCGGAGCAGAACACAAACCCCATCATTGATGATGCAGAGGACAACCTGCACATATTTCAAGATACCCTCCAATGGATACTGGACCGCCTCTGCACCCCACCCCCAGGAGCAGGGCAGGCCGCTGCCTCGAGGTAACCCCACCACCTACACAGACCACACAGCAGGAAACACACACCACCACGGCTGTCTCCCAGGACCCCCCGACCAATACATGGAGCACATACAATGTGTGTGGTCTTCCCAGGTGGAGTTGGCTGAACAGCTGCGGGTGGGTTTCGAGCTCATGGCAGCCAAACATGATGCCATACATGAGTGTCTGAGTCCCATCATGGACCACGTGCAGTCCCTATCGGACACCCCCTGTCCGCACCATGCTCCGCCACAGACCTTGGCTGACCTCGCTGATGCCATGTATCGTACACAAGAAGTGTGTGGGCAGACAAGCACCAGCCATGAAAGCACAGAGTTGGGACAGATGCGGTGGTCAAAAGAGACCATGGAGCGGATGCAGGCTGGAAGGATGTCTGACACGGATGGACACCAGTGAGTAGTAGCTGGGGACTTCAATGCCCTGCAGTACATCATCTTGCAATTGCTGCCACTGAGCTATTCCCAGATGACTGCAGCAGGAACATAGACACAGACAGCTCTGACCCCTGATGTGTCCGTAGCACATAGTGATTCTGCCCCATCACCTTCGCAGTCTGATGTGTCAGTGGCACTCAGTGATGAAGCCATCACCCCGCCACACACACCGGACACACTGCACACAGAACCCGTATCAGGGAAGTAAGAAGGGGATGTGAACTACTGTGTGGGGAAGGAGGCAGTAGCAGCCATCACTGCTGTAAGGCCTGTCCCAGCCTGGTTATGATCTATGCATCATGGCCTGGGAAACACCTCATAGTGACCCCCGGAACACTCTGCGACTATCACCCGGACATCGACACGGACTGCCATTTCTTCACCGCTGGCCAATTACACAGCTATCCTGCTGCGGACTGCACTCTGCCTCTTCCCAATCACTGTGCAATCCCCAAAGGACTCTGGTTGGCACACCACTGGGCTATCATGTGATGTTGGCTTGGATGGCCATGTACAGCCCCAGCTCCCGCGATCACCTGAATGTGAATAAAACATTCTAAATCACACAGATGTGTCATCACTATGTTCACTCACATATGGAGGCATGGCTGGATGTAGGTACAATGATTGCACATGAAGGTACACCCTGGTAACTGACATCTATGCGCATGTGCATCCCTGAGACACAGGGCCAATTAGATGACTGTGAAGGTGAGTATTAGCTGTGTCCCCATTGCACATCAACAACAATCTCATAACCCCCAACGTAGGCACACGTCCATGTATTGAATAGGGTTGTGTGTAGGACTGACCCAAACATAAGCAGGCAAGGAGTGGTGTCCTACAGCACATGTGACACCAGACGTTCACGTCGCATACCTACTTACGCACATCTGTGTGGACACATTCTGTTGTGATATATGACATTGCTCTACATGGTCAGGGGTTGGACACCATACTCACATTGCTGAAGTCACATATGTGCACATGGCATCCAACACCTATCCAATAACAATGTCTGTCTCACAGAGGTGGATCTTGCCAAAGGGACACCCCCCCATTGCACATGCGTCAGTCAGTTCCTCCCTGTGTAGGGACGACACTCATTGTGGCACAAGAGTGGACAATTCAAACAACACACCTCACAGTTAGACACCAGTGGAGTTGCATAGACTATTGGCATGTGCCTGTCAGTACACACGAGGCAAGGGCCACAACAGGTATGGACATGCTGAAGACACTTACACGCAGCATGGGTACATGACGAAGTTCAGAAAATGTTGGGGCTAAAATTGGCAACATTCATCACTGATGGCACGCTCTCAGCCCACCTTGCCTTGGTGGATGAGTCATGTATTGTTTGGTGTCTGCCCATTTCCCCGTGTGAGGGGGCATGACTCACTGCCAATCGGATCTGCATAGTGCTATGCCTCCGGAGTGCATCGATTGTATGCTCTTGTGACAGTGATCAGGTGTGAGGGTCAGACAGGTTCATATGTCATGCTACATTGCCATGTGTGTGCTCTCCTCCAGCAGTGTGTCTGAATTGGCAAAGTTGCCAAACAACGCTGTGTTGCACTGGGCATGGTGAGTGTGCACATGCGTTGTTCCACGCACATGCATCCAGAGCCCGGATGAAGGCAGATGTATCCTCTGTTGTGGTGGGATGTGTGAGCTATCCCCATGATGCAACAAGTTGTTAGACATGTGATGTGGGTGCAAATCGGATGTGGCTGCAGGAACGTAGTTACTCGTCCATGAATGCCCGTGCAGCTTTATGTGCAATGTGTTCCAATAGTACATAAACAAAGCAAACCCAACGACGGACCAAGGTCAAGCACTTAGATTCCTACTGTTTTCCTTCATAATAGAGTACACTGTGTCTGTGTACGTGGTGCAACAACTTCCGTCGTTGTTAGATGCAGGGCAAAACCAAAACTTTTTTCACAAAGGATGGTGCACTCAAATAACCAAGTCCAAATTGATGTGTATTCCAAAGATTTTCTCTTGATCTTCGTGTTTATTAAAGAAAATAGACAGCCAACGCGTTTCGTTCCTAAAACACAGGAACTTCTTCAGGGCTGAAATCAATACATAGAATAACATATATAAACAACAACATGTAAATATACAATACGCTTACATCACAACATATAAAAATAACTAAAGATGCCACAATAACCACAAATCAAAGAGAAACACAAAAGCAACCTAAGATACAACATGTATATACATATATGTCAATAAGTTAAAATTCTATGAATATAAAGTTTTTATAAAGTTTTTCTAGTCTGTATTCTTCTGTTTCAAAGATTAAAAGGTATGAAATGTGTATATCAACTTAGTGTATCCCGAAACATTACAAACGGAGAAAGGAGAAAACAGAGAAAAAAGAAGAAGAAAGAACCAAAAAGATCAAAAAGGACTCATAATAACAAGGACAAATAATAAGAGTACAAAGCACAGATACATTGTTATATATATCTCAAACGGTAACAATTTCATAAAAGGGCTAAGGCTAAATCCAAGCAAGAGAAACAGAGAAAAGAAAGAAAGCAGAAACAAGGGGTTGGGCTCACCATACAGTAGGTAACACGAGTAATTTTATTCCATATTCGTAGAATCAGGGGAAACCCAAATCACAATATCGTATCGCACAATAGGTGTGTAATAGCACATCTGAAACACAAATATAAAAGGCCCAATAATATCATGGGCAAGCAAGACACCAATTGCATCATAAGTAAAAGGTATATCATACATGACCACAGTATATGGTTAAAAAGCTGAGATCACCAAAAGGTACACTCACCCACAAATTTAAAAGTGAAGGCAAGATCTCTTGTTAATATTACGTCGTGTGTCGTACACAGTATTCAATCAATTTGATAAGAAATCCATTGTTGGACCAATTATTCTAAAAAATGACCAAAGAAAAAGAGTCTCACCACCCGTTATATGTCAATATAATGCAAATTACATACATAAATTGAAACACCATATATATCGCTTCACAAGGTCGAAGTGAATGTGCATATTAACACATATATGTACCAAGGATGCAATGTTGATACAACACGTGTATCAAAGCAATGCACAATAGAATTAATTTTATTTATCAAATGAAAAGGTAAAAGCAAGTATGCATTTAAACACATGAATACCCATAAGGGGCATTGTGGGCGAAAACATTGTCAATAACAGGCAGGAAGTACCCGTTAAAAGTATGGGCAATGTTTAAATATCATATATTGGTATGCATGTCAGATAATAAAAGATCTGCATAAAAGAAAGCCTTAACCTGGTCCCAAATGGGAAACACTACAACAGTCGGTGCCAACCGGGGGGTCCGTATATAGCGGGCGTGCCCGTGTACGTGTATTCAAAACCTCCATAATGTAGGAAGACCGTTACGTGAGGAGTATAGAAGGTGCAATCCCCCTAGCCCTAATTTTAAAGGCAGTCACATTACCCTAGTGTAACGAGCATCATACGGCGCAAATATTATTAAAGGGCACATCATGAATATATGACAGGCAAGAATAATAAGAAACGCTGGTCATCCATCATTTAAATTTTTGAAACAAAGGGGAACAGCGTAAGTGTTTGCAATAGATGGACAACAACGGGAACCGACTTGTCATAACCCAGGGTAAAAGGACGTATGATTAAAAAGCCCCCCCCCCCTTTTTTGCACAAAGCTGACCCATGTAAGAGGACTCACCCTAGTGTTCTCAAAGAATCCGACGGCATGATAACCGGCAGGAAAACAGCACAGCAAACGGACCCACATATCGAGGTCGGTTTAAATATACCGGCCAAGCGTAGCCCCGCGTAATCCAAGAGAGGTGACATAAACATGGTGGAAGGACAATGCGAAAATCGCTAAAGACGCCGCCATCTTGGAATGAACTAATTTCATAAGTAGTCATATAGCAATCTAACGTAATTCCTCCTAATGGAAACACATCGATATCATATATTCAAAATAAAAGGAACATACTCAAAACCTGCTAATATAAATTATAAAGGAAGAACATAATAGTTGTAATAGCACCATTGATGCAAATAATGCAGCAAAAACTGTATATCATAACGAACACAGCAGCCATCTTGAAGTGGTAAAACACAAAAAATTATAAAGGGACCATATATGAAAATAGAGAAGAAGAAAAGTCAAAAGAAAAGATAAGTGAATGAAAAAATATATAACAAATAACACAATGAAAAAAGAAGGGGCAGAAGAAAAGGACATAAGGGAAAACGAACAAAGAACCATATTTCATTTATAAGTATATGTATAAATACTGCATATTTTTCAGTAATGCATAAAACATAAGGTCATGGGAAGTATGCATTGAAGATAATAACAAATTGTACAATGCAAGCAAAGCATTGCTAGTTCCATTCAGACAATATGATTTAAATATAAAGCAGCCAAAGTGCTTACATAACCCGTTGGGGGAACAACACTAACCCAAGAAGTAATGCAGTTCCTTATCAGTATTATGTCTTGCCTCAGTCGCCCTAAGTCTGCATATCTACATAGAATAACATATATAAACAACAACATGTAAATATACAATACGCTTACATCACAACATATAAAAATAACTAAAGATGCCACAATAACCACAAATCAAAGAGAAACACAAAAGCAACCTAAGATACAACATGTATATACATATATGTCAATAAGTTAAAATTCTATGAATATAAAGTTTTTATAAAGTTTTTCTAGTCTGTATTCTTCTGTTTCAAAGATTAAAAAGTATGGTGCCCATGCTCGGTCTGTTGTCAACAACATCCCCTATGGGGAAATTATAAGAATCCGTCGGAACTGTAGCGATGATGACACTTTCCTTGACAATATCTCGGAATCCAGTACTAGATTCCTACAGAGGGGATATACTAGAGAAGTTGTGGATAAAGCCATCGAGAAAGTAAAATGTCGCACTAGAGAAGACACTTTGCAACCATCTTACAAAAGGGATATACCTTATTACACAGTACAATGCAAATAGTCCGAAGGTCTTTAACATTCTAAAGAAAAACTGGAGTATACTTGGAGAAGTACCATCCCTAAAGAGTTGGCTTACTAATTTTCCGTCCATAACATACAGAAGAGGTAGATCATTGCGGAACTTCCTATGTCCTAGCTATGTTACCAATCCAAGAGAAACGTGGCTGCCAATTAAACCCAAAGGCTTTTTCACCTGTGGAACCTGTAATATGTGTCCACATGGGAAGAATAAAACTTTTAACTTCTGCTAAAATACCTGTGTTATGTATGATATAATGCACTTTATCAATTGCAATACTACTCATGTTGTTTACGTAATAGGTTGTAATTGTGACATCATTTACGTAGGGAGTACAATCCGCCCATTAAAAATCCGAATACAGGAGCACCGTAGGGCTATTGTAAACAAAGACCGGAGATATCCCTTGAGTGAACACTACAGACTTGCACATGTAAATAATGATACATTCTGGTTTCATGGAATAGACCATGTCCCTATTAACAACAGAGGGGGCAATAGGGAACTTTTGGTCAGACAAAAGGAGGCAAAGTGGATATGCAGACTTAGGGCGACTGAGGCAGGACATAATACTGATAAGGAACTGCATTACTTCTTGGGTTAGTGTTGTTCCCCCAACGGGTTATGTAAGCACTTTGGCTGCTTTATATTTAAATCATATTGTCTGAATGGAACTAGCAATGCTTTGCTTGCATTGTACAATTTGTTATTATCTTCAATGCATACTTCCCATGACCTTATGTTTTATGCATTACTGAAAAATATGCAGTATATATACATATACTTATAAATGAAATATGGTTCTTTGTTCGTTTTCCCTTATGTCCTTTTCTTCTGCCCCTTCTTTTTTCATTGTGTTATTTGTTATATATTTTTTCATTCACTTATCTTTTCTTTTGACTTTTCTTCTTCTCTATTTTCATATATGGTCCCTTTATAATTTTTTGTGTTTTACCACTTCAAGATGGCTGCTGTGTTCGTTATGATATACAGTTTTTGCTGCATTATTTGCATCAATGGTGCTATTACAACTATTATGTTCTTCCTTTATAATTTATATTAGCAGGTTTTGAGTATGTTCCTTTTATTTTGAATATATGATATCGATGTGTTTCCATTAGGAGGAATTACGTTAGATTGCTATATGACTACTTATGAAATTAGTTCATTCCAAGATGGCGGCGTCTTTAGCGATTTTCGCATTGTCCTTCCACCATGTTTATGTCACCTCTCTTGGATTACGCGGGGCTACGCTTGGCCGGTATATTTAAACCGACCTCGATATGTGGGTCCGTTTGCTGTGCTGTTTTCCTGCCGGTTATCATGCCGTCGGATTCTTTGAGAACACTAGGATGAGTCCTCTTACACGGGTCAGCTTTGTGCAAAAAAAGGGGGGGGGCTTTTTAATCATACATCCTTTTATCCTGGGTTATGACAAGTCGGTTCCCGTTGTTGTCCATCTATTGCAAACACTTACGCTGTTCCCCTTTGTTTCAAAAATTTAAATGATGGATGACCAGCGTTTCTTATTATTCTTGCCTGTCATATATTCATGATGTGCCCTTTAATAATATTTGCGCCGTATGATGCTTGTTACACTAGGTTAATGTGACTGCCTTTAAAATTAGGGCTAGGGGGATTGCACCTTCTATACTCCTCACGTAACGGTCTTCCTACATTATGGAGGTTTTGAATACACGTACACGGTCACGCCCGCTATATACGGACCCCCCGGTAGGCACCGACTGTTGTAGTGTTTCCCATTTGGGACCAGGTTAAGGCTTTCTTTTATGCAGATCTTTTATTATCTGACATGCATACCAATATATGATATTTAAACATTGCCCATACTTTTAACGGGTACTTCCTGCCTGTTATTGACAATGTTTTCACCCACAATGCCCCTTATGGGTATTCATGTGTTTAAATGCATACTTGCTTTTAACTTTTCATTTGATAAATAAAATTAATTCTATTGTGCATTGCTTTGATACACGTGTTGTATCAACATTGCATCCTTGGTACATATATGTGTTAATATGCACATTCACTTCGACCTTGTGAAGCGATATATATGGTGTTTCAATTTATGTATGCTAATTTGCATTATATTGACATATAACGGGTGGTGAGACTCTTTTTCTTTGGTCATTTTTTAGAATAATTGGTCCAACAATGGATTCCTTATCAAATTGATTGAATACTGTGTACGACACGCGACGTAATATTAACAAGAGATCTTGCCTTCACTTTTAAATTTGTGGGTGAGTGTACCTTTTGGTGATCTCAGCTTTTTAACCATATACTGTGGTCATGTATGATATACCTTTTACTTATGATGCAATTGGTGTCTTGCTTGCCCATGATATTATTGGGCCTTTTATATTTGTGTTTCAGATGTGCTATTACACACCTATTGTGCGATACGATATTGTGATTTGGGTTTCCCCTGATTCAACAAATATGGAATAAAATTACTCGTGTTACCTACTGTATGGTGAGCCCAACCCCTTGTTTCTGCTTTCCTTCTTTTCGCTGTTTCTCTTGCTTGGATTTAGCCTTAGCCCTTTTATGAAATTGTTACCGTTTGAGATATATATGACAATGTATCTGTGCTATGTACTCTTATTATTTGTCCTTGTTATTATGAGTCCTTTTTGATCTTTTTGGTTCTTTCTTCTTCTTTTTTCTCTGTTTTCTCCTTTCTCCGTTTGTAATGTTTCGGGATACACTAAGTTGATATACACATTTCATACCTTTTAATCTTTGAAACAGAAGAATACAGACTAGAAAAACTTTATAAAAACTTTATATTCATAGAATTTTAACTTATTGACATATATGTATATACATGTTGTATCTTAGGTTGCTTTTGTGTTTCTCTTTGATTTGTGGTTATTGTGGCATCTTTAGTTATTTTTATATGTTGTGATGTAAGCGTATTGTATATTTACATGTTGTTGTTTATATATGTTATTCTATGTATTGATTTCAGCCCTGAAGAAGTTCCTGTGTTTTAGGAACGAAACGCGTTGGCTGTCTATTTTCTTTAATAAACACGAAGATCAAGAGAAAATCTTTGGAATACACATCAATTTGGACTTGGTTATTTGAGTGCACCTTCCTTTGTGAAAAAATTTTTGTTCCAATAGTACGTCGTTGTCCTGTTGAAGGAACCTCAGGTTCATCCAATCCATTACGTGGTCCGGGCAGGTGTGCTTAGCCCACGCCGTTTCCCCAATCTGCAACACAGCCTAATAGGGGAGTGCCTCGATGTGGTCACTGCATCCGAGGAATTGTGCTATCTCCCATGCACAACTGGCAAAACATACGCAGTACGTCAAGGAATCCCATGCACGGCTGTCTCGGTTACACTCCTGTTCGTGTTCAACAGGGGGCGCAGACACAATTCATAGTCCAATTCATCAACAGTTGTGTTGGATAGGCAGACATCCATGGTTCACTCGAATGTGCATGTTCGGCAGTGGAACCAGGGCTGGACGCATGTTACGTAGGCAATGCGGAAGCTGAGCTTGTAACTGATCCGCAGCACTGCCAGTGGCACTGTGCCCAGTAAATGCAGCATACCTGCATGGTACTGTTCCACGTGATGGGGGTTGTGCATGTGCCCGGTATGGCCTGCCGTTGCGTTGGTGCGTCTCGTGGAACAGGCACTCTACTGAACTGTGGCAGTTGTGTGGAGGATATACCACAGCTCTGAGCAATGATTGGATTGTGTGTGCAAAGTTGGGGAGAGTGGGTTGCTCTTTCCGTGAGTGTCAAGGGCATGCCATGCGAGGGTACCACAGGCAGGGGCTTCTTTGTGTGGGGTGTGGATGAGTCGGATAGTTCATTTGGGGAATACGTGGTGTGGGAGTCGTTTTGGGAATGTGATGTGGCTTTGGCGCTGTGTTGGGACACGGCCTTGGGCTCATGGTGAACGGATGGCGATACACACACACATGTTGGCATCTGGAGGGAGATGCCCGAGGGGCCTTGCGCTGCTTGTGCAATCTCACTCCGACTCTCTCCCTCGCTCTCTCCCTCTCTTTCCTTTGTTGGGTGCATGGTACACCTTCTTCTCTTGGATTAGGTCTTTCTGGCTGTGTGCTACAGATTGTCCAGTGAGGAACCGCTAGGACTCAGCCTACGGGTTATTTGGGCTTTTGTTTGTATGGTGTTTTGTGTAGGGGATTGCATTGCTGTTTGACTGAGTCTCCATTTCCTGGCCACGCTTGTCTGTTGATTTTCCTGCTTGTATGGCATCAGGCAAAATGTTTGTATTGGGCTTCGTGATGTTGGTGTGCAGTTTCTTGGTCCGGGGTTGGGGGTGGTCCCGGGGGAGGGAGGGTGTTGCGGGCCCGGGTGTGGGTTCGGAGGGTGTTGTGGCCCTCTTGGGTGTCCGGGCCTCATGATGGGTGGCTCCATGGCTTTTGTTGCTCTTCGGGTGTGGCCATGGGTTGGTCTCCCTTTTGTGGTGCAGGCTGCCGTCCAACTTTACACCAGGTCAGAGCAGGTGTAGATTTCCTGGTGCTAACGCGCCTTATCGCCTGTTTTGTGTTTTTATCGCCGTTCTGTCTGGTCATTGAAAATGCTGTAGTGTGATGTTGTCGTGGATTGTGGCATGGGAACGCCCACTCTGCATCTCATTAGCGATAGTTGCGATGTTTTTTGCGGCTGCTAACACGGGTAAACTGGTGCTGTGAGCTGTTTACACAGGCTTGTGAATGGGGAGGTATTTTTATCACGACTTTGGCTGCGATAAATTGACGTTGGTTCGGCGATAGTTCCTTGTGAATATACCCCTATATGTTTTCCCCCATAGGATAACATTACTGCTTTAAAGGTACAATACAGTGCATTTTCTAGGTCTTGAAAAATTAGTATTTCGTAAAGCACTTACTTGATTACGATGATCTTGGTTTTTAAGTTCACATAAAAATCTGTGTTATTTTTTATACATTGTTGTCAGTTTTCTTTATTGTGTGTCTCACTCACACAGTCTGTGTGTGCAATAAGTGCTTAACAATATCTCCTGATTTGCCTAAACTGCTCGCCCACACTACCACAAAAGAGAGCATTTAGCATTATCCTTTTTGCCTCTGTAAACCAATAAGCGTTGCCCGAACTCTTTACACAGTGTACCCCGTTTTGGCGCACTCTATAGAGAAAGCTTCCTAAACATAACGAATCATTCTCTCCGCACCTAAATAGCGAATCACCCTCTCCACAGAAACATGTCTGGAACTTTTGTGGCAGGTTATCACATGACTGTGCCCCTCAGCCCCTTAGTCGGTGATTCATTTGTGCCTAAATAGGAACAGCATCAGCCAACAACGCTGGAGCCTTGTACAATGCAAATACACTTCATGAGAACAGCACAACGTTTTTATAGTTCAAAGTCCAGCCCCGTTTCTCATCCTTCCCGAGAGCTGCAGCGAAGCCTATTCGCCAGTTGTGTGAGTGTAGAGGACAAAAACCCGCTATTGGGAAAAAAGTGCAAAGGTCCCGGTTCCGGTATATATAATGGCGACGTAGAAATATGACGCATGATTGCAGATAAGAGCATCCAGAACGACCTGAGCTGCAAAGCTTCCGGTCTCCTTTTGACACAAGCACCCTTCTATGATAATTATAGAGCCAGTGCTGAAATGTCAAAATAATAATAACAGGATACCACTGCTGGGGCCCAATTTTCTTGTTTTCCATTTATCTCCAAGAACCCACTATGGTCGATTGAACCTTTTTACTTGCCCAATAGCGTGGAGGGAGCAAACACAATTATCAGATAATATTTTCCACAATTTGACATAATTAAGAACTCGAAACTCAATCTCTATTGCTCTCCGGATTTTATTATCAACATAAACATCTGCAGATATAAAATGTAAATGTTGTAGACTTGTAAAGCGCACAGCTGCCCCAGCAACGGGGCGTGCCGGCGCTGTAGACCGCTGGGGAACCCGTCCTGGCTATCCCTGTGAGATAGTCCCTTTCTGGGTATCTCCAAGGTGAAACCAGGCATCCCCGGCGTCTGTGGGGGGCCGTTGTAGAGATGAGGCAAGCTTAATGCCCAGAGTTGCCGAGTGTGTTCCTGGTTAGAGTAGGTACCGAGGCGAGAATTATCGAGTCTGTTTTGACCCTGGTCCATGACCCTGCCGCGTCGGGAATTGACCCCTGGTCCCTGGCCCATTCTCTGCTTACGGGTCTGCCGCCTCTAACCAGTGAGCCACACCTCTCCACCTTAGCACAAGGCACAACAGGTAAATAGACACTAACACAAATGCTACTCTACGAAGAAGCCGCATTCGGCTAAATATAAACAAAAGTACAACTTCTAAAAGCATGAGGTAGATAACTACCAAGCCAATGTCAATATTAGGAATCATTAAACAAAAGCATCTCTGTCCCTACTCTATGCTAGATGACATCCCTGCTTAACATTCCCTTAAGACCCAAGAAATCGTCAAAAGGTGTCAGAAGTGAAACTTCCTAAGAAGTCTTCACTTAGAGAGAGCTTGATCTAAAGTGCTCCTTCTAGCTCCTCGCCCACCTCTGCTCAACCCACGGGGCGCTGTCCCTTATACAAAACCCCAAATCATAGAACACGCCCTCCGGAACACCTCCTCGACCTGGTCGTTTTCCAGTAATTTTCCATCCAGAGCTTTCCATCCTCCATCGTCCATCAGCTTGGCCTTGAGTCCCAGACACCGTCCGCACTAGGAGTTGCGATTGGCACATTCCAAAGTACTCCCATGTCTGGCTTCCCCCATAATTCAACTCTTAGACAAAGACCTTTTCTACTAACGAACCAACTGTCCTTGCACCTGTGGTGAGATCATGGGATGGAGAAATACTTTGCATCTTTAAACTTTACAATTTACTGCAGCCCTAAACCTCTACTAGAATAAATCATTGCGGCCTACCGCATTCAGCTAACATAAGAAATAACAGGCCTTTCTTCTCAACGATATATGTGCATTCAGGCCTCTACTCGGTTAAACACGCTATTAAATCACATTCTAAGCATTAGTGCTTTTACTTTCATATACATGAATAAGCAACCTACATGAGTAATTTTAATCATGTCACACGTTTAACCTAATACATTGCATTAAACAGAAACTAATCGTCATGCATTTTACTGAATACATTCACAATATGTGTTCACATCTCTAACACTTCTATGTCGCGATATAGCGAATACATTTCTTAATACATTTCGCACGACACATCTAAATATACATTGGTTATATTCGGATGCCAACTAACAGTGAATATGATGCACCCCTACAAATTTCAAAACCTTTAGGCGCTACATCAGTTCCCCCCTTTGATGACAACTGTCATCACACCATCATATTCTCATTTCTCCTGAAATAAGAAGCTGATCTAAACGGTACTTGTTACCATTCTACTCTGTCTGATCCCTTCCATCCTTTTAAAGTTCTGATATTGACGGTCCTGCAATCTCGCCACTCTCTGCTCATTCGCTCTGAGGGCTCTTTCGACCCTATTCCCTCCCTGTACCATTTCCAGGCTCTTACGAGTCCCCACAGACAGATCACGCAAACCACAGCAATTATTATTGGCTTCAACACAGATCCAAGAAATCCCATTCCCAAGTTCGCAAAGCAAGTCCCCACTCGACCAAATCCTTGACCAATCTTTTCCCACACATTCTCTTCTGTCAAATCTACTATTTCCTAATGCATTGTGGTAATGTTGTCTATGTATTTCTCCAGGTCCTTACTATTGTCTGGAATATACGTGCAACATTTCTGGACCTTCAGCAATTTACAGACTCCGCCCTCTTTTGCCAATAATACATCTAACGCAAGTCGATTCTGCAAAACCATATTCCGTATCGATAACATTTCTCCATTCACCAACAGCAATGACCTTGCCGTATTCATTGACAATTCATCCACCCTTAGCCAATCTTCTTATTTTCACATCATTCAGGACCACACCCAAACTAGGTATAGTCACTCCGAATATATCACCAATCACCGCTCCTGCACTTACAGCTCTACGCACCTTAGAATGACGTCCCGTCTCTAGTAGATTCAAATCTTCAGCATGATAAATCTTTGGGAAAATGATAGCCAAATAACACGTACCATACCAATTCGCAGGCAATTTCACATATGCATTTCTCCCACATACATAATACACAGTCGGAATCACCTGTACCGGACCTTGCAAGAAGTTCTTAGCAGAGTCCTCCATGGTAAAGGTATGATCACATGTACTATGCCCCACTGGAACCTTCTCCTTAGGAGTTTGAGGACGGGCAACACACAATTTCCCCTTCTGTACTTCATCTAATGCAATCGGTCCATAATTTCCCTTAGATTTGTGCAATCTCTCCTCATCAGTCCAATCCACTGGACTATCTCCTGTATCTCGTGTCTGGGTCAGTTTTCTATACCTATCCTCTATCTGACCTATGAACTTCTTTTCCGTTTCGGACAACCAACATGTCAAATTATGTCTATGAGCATAAGCTGTATCTAGCTTCACAGTCTGTATGAAATACTTCCGAAGTCTATCCTCTGACTTGTAATAATCATACTTATTCAAATGCTTATATGCCGGAACTTCAGAACGTACTGTATCATAATTTGAAAAGAAATACTCAAACAGTTTCCTTTCATAAAACAAACTAAGCAATAGGCTACAAGAAATCCCATATGTCAATGGGAGATGATGGTATTTAATACCTTCGTCTACTGAAGCAGGCAACTGCATGCACACATAACAATCCTTCGCATCCATCGCATCAACATACTCATACAACAGCTTCGCATAAGCATTAAGTTTAAAATCAGCTCTAGACAAATCTGTATGAAACATACGACTCTCCTCAAGCGTCCAAGCTCTCTGATCTCTAATAGTGACCCCTCCCTGTCCTAGAGTGGTAGGTGTGGGTGTTCCCTGAACCTCCCCCTCCTGTCTATGGGCCACCATGTACGAAGTTACTACTACTGCAAATATAGCAGCTATCACTACCCCTAACAGTGTGCCTATCACCATTTTGGCTCTACGGTGTGTATTTCCAGGTTTCACCATCTTTGAAATGTTCTCAATGTTCAGTACAGTCTCTGCTGACACAAGTCTCTTTCTCATCCAGCAATTCAGTTCAGCTGCTCTCTTAAACCGGGGAAACCTCTAACAAAGTTCAATTTCTCATCTCTTTGGATCAAGAAGACTTCCCTAGTTCTTCTTCGCCTTCCAACGAAAAATCAATAAATTTATTCTTCCTCCTCTCGGGCCTAGGTTATTTTCTTTTCAAACTTTATATACAGCAAATTTTACAATCAGTCCAGAATAACTGCCGATCCCAACAGCTCTAGGACCCCCTGCAAAATTTCAAGTTTAAGGGTTGTCAGTTCTTGGGGAGCTGGTATAACTGCAAAGGTTGGGAAGTCCAGCGTTTCCAAAATCAGACCACGGATGATGCTCAAAAGTGGCGGATTCTGAATATTGATGGTCAATATTCCTTCGATCTCAAATCCTGGAATCCTCAACAACACTTCCACTCTCGGAAACGGGAAACTGCTGACCAGTGTGATCGATCTCAACCTTCCCATGTTCAGTAAACCTGGCATCAGTCACTGTGTATGCCCACTCTGGTGAGGCGTACTTTTGGCACAGCACTCTTGTTCTCTTCGATCTTCTCAGAGCACCTTGGGGTCGATCTTCGTCACTTTGCTCTGCTTCTGATTCTTCTGAAACTGGGGCGAGATCTGTTCTTTGTGCCGATCTCAAGTTTACCCGTCTCTGACTCACGGGCCAAACCCTTTCTGCTTCTGTGGCACCTCCACTCTCCCTACTGGTACCCTGTGCACTGCTTTCTTCTTCAGCAGAATTTGACTCGGTTCTGGCCACTGCAGCTCTTTCTTCTTCTTCCGAGTTCGTTTCAGTGTTACTTTCACGTTCCCTTTCGGCTTGGTTTAGTGCACAACCAGCTGCGTCAGCAACCCCTACAGCTTGACTTGCCCTCTCAGATGGCTCTGCCACCTCAGCTGGGTTCTCGTTCTCGAGAGGGACTGTTTCTTCCAAGGGTGCTGGAACTCTACGGGTATGGGAGGCGTGTACCCAGTTCGGCAATCCTCCACACTTCACTGCTGTGTTCGTAACTAGAATGATTTGATATGGCCCACGCCACCGAGCATCCAGGCAACTCTTCCTCACGTGTTTTCGCACCAATACCCAGTCCCCTGGGCACAAGTCGTGGCACAGGTCACTTGCGGCTGGAACCGTTGCTGTCTGCACCTGCTGAGACACAGACCGGACCATGTCAGCCAGGCCTTTACAATAGTCCAAAATCATATCATCAGTGATGTTAATCAAAGCAGTGGCAGGTATTGCTGGCAAGCGCATCGCCCTTCCCATAAGAATTTCATGGGGTGACAATCCAGTCCTCCTATCAGGGACACTACGGAGACTCATGAGAACTAAAGGTAATGCATCTGGCCACTTCAAAGATGTCGAAGAACACACTTTCGCCATTCGGGCTTTCAAAGTTCCATTAACTTGCTCCACAATCCCAGAAGCCTCTGGTCGGTAACTGCAGTGCAATCATTGGTCTACATTCAAGGCAGCACAAAGCAGCTTCATGATTTCACTGTGGAAATGCGTTCCTCTATCTGATTCAAAAGAGGTCAGAAAACCGTACCTCGGGATTAGTTCTCTCAATAGTAACTTAGCTACAGTGAGTGTGTCACACCTACGTGTCGGGTAAGCCTCCACCCACCTGGAAAAGACACATACTATGACTAATATGTACCTCAACCCATTCCACTTCGGCATTTCAATAAAATCCAGCTGCATTCTATTAAAAGGTCCACCTGACCTACCTATGTGACTCAACGTCACAGCGGTCCTCTTTCCTACATTCATCTGTTGACATGTAACACACCTCTGGCACACAGCTTCAGCTACCGTCCGAAACTTCGGATTGTACCATGTCTGGCGAAACACTCGCATCATTGCATCTCTGCCAAGATGTACAGCACCATGTATCAACCTCGCCATGGGATTCAGCAAACATTCCGGTAACACAGCTCGTCCATTATTCGAAACCCATATATCCACATTTCGCTTCTCGCATCCAGCTCATATCCAGCTGTCCCGCTCCTGATCAGAGACTCCATCTTGCAGCTGCTTCAGTTCTCCCATGAGTCTGCCATAGCTAACATCACATTGTAATCTGTTTTTTCTTCGCTTTCCACAACATGTTTCTCAGTAAAATTACATACCTGTTCTGCACAAAATCGAGCAACTTCATCTGCGTAATTATTACCCAATGACACAAAATTGTTTCCTTTAGTGTGTGCAGAACATTTAACAACAGCAATTTCATCTGGGCCTTGCAATGCTTCCAGCAATTGTCGTACATAATCCCCATTTCTGATGGGTGAACCAGAAGATGTCATAAACCCTCTCTGGGACCATAGCAGTCCGAAATCATGAACTACACCAAACCCATATTGACTATCCGTGTAAATCGTTTCACGGATCTTATCAGCGGCCAAACAGGCACGGGTCAAGGCAATGAGCTCAGCCACCTGTGCGGAGTGTACTCCTTCTAGATAAGCGGCTTCAACCACCCCTGTGAGGGTACACATAGCAAACGCTGCTCTCAGTCAACCAACACTGTCTCTTAAACATGAACCGTCCACAAAGAAAATCTCATCGGAAACTAGGAGCGGTTCATCGACAATGTCAGGTCTCGGTTTGGTGCATAGTTCCGTCACATCGAGACAATCATGGTCCTCACAATCTTCATCATCATCTACATTTGGAATAGGCAACAGTGTAGCAGGATTTAAAACAGAACACCTCTTCAGCGTCACATTGTCTGCAGCAAGGATGACTTGCTCATAACGAGTCAACCTATTATTTGTGAGGTGCTGTGTTTTAGTCCTAGTCATCAACAACTCAACAGAATGTGGCATATGAACAGTAAGCGGATGACCCATCACAATGCTCTCACATCTTTCGATACTGACACCTGTTGCAGCAACGGATCTGAGACATCCGGGCAACGCAGAAGCTACTGGATCTAAAGTAGCTGAAAAGTAGGCAACTGGTCTACGGACACCTCCGTGACTCTGAGTCAACACTGCTAATGCACAACCTTCCTTTCCGCAACAGAATAAGGCGAATGCCTTGTTATAATCTAGCATTCCCAAAGCTGGCGCGCTGCATAAAGCTTCTCTCAGCCTCAAAAATGACCTTAAGCAGTCATCATCCCATGGTACCGGAACACTCACATCCTTACGCGTCAGCCGCTGTAAAGGCTTCGCTTCAAAGGAAAAGTTTGGGATCCACTGGCGGCAATAGCCCACCATTCCCAGAAACATTCTGACTTCCCTCTGAGTCGAGGGAACCGGCATTCTCAAAATCGCATCAATACGATCTGGAGACACCTTTCTCTTGCCTTTCTCAATTCGGAGCCCCAAATACTGTACCTCGCTCAAACAGTATTGTAGCTTTTTTGGAGACACCTTGTGACCATTCTCTCCCAGGTAATTCAACAGAGCAACGGTATCAATTCTGCAGGCGTCTTCCGTCTCCGACGCAACAAGCAGATCATCAATGTATTGCTCTAAAACAGAGTTTTGTGGCAACACAAGATCTTCAAGATTTTTCTTCAAGAGCTGATTAAAAATAGATGGGCTCTCTGTATACCCCTGCGGGATACGACACCACGTTAACACATGATTTTCCAGCCGAAATGCAAAAAGGGCTTTCCTTATGTAGAGGAATCGAGAAAAAAGCTTGACACAAGTCAATCACTGTGAACCATTCAGCTTCACATGGGATCTGAAATAGGATCACAGATGGATTCGGTACCACCGGACAACATGGAACAACTATTTCGTTTATTTTTCGCAAATCCTGCACATCCTAAATTTCCCACTTGGTTTCTGTAGTCCCATGATAGGCGAATTACATGGGCTACCCATAATCTCCCTTAGTATTCCCTGCTTGATCATAGACTCAATCACAGGTTTAATCCCTGCAATAGTTTCAGGAGATAACTTATACTGGGGTGTCCTCGGAAACTCTACGTTTGGTTTAATCTGGATTTTCACTGGGTCTACTCCCTTGACTAAACCAATCTCCTCACCACTAAGGTCCCATACGTCAATAGTCACTGAGTCCCTCAGATCAAGTGGAAGCTCCTCCACCGTCAATGCTGGGTACATTTCCACACACACACGCTGATTTGCAACCTTAAAGGTCGCGTCATCGTCTCTCGTCTGTACCTACACTCCTTTCGGGGTACAGTAGATCGTGCAGTTGAGCTTGCACAATAGGTCTCTCCTTAACAGGCAAACCGGATAGAATCGCACACCACGAACTGGTGTCGATCCCTGAAATTTCCTATCCTGATTGGAATTGGCTCCGTCAGTGGACTAATCAATTTCTTATTTGCCACACCAACAACCTGGATACTTTGTCCAGAAAGAGCTAGACCTGGAACCACTGCCGATCTTATAGTCGATCTGGTAGCCCCCGTATCAACCAAAAAGGTTGTAGGGTGACCGTCAAGGTCTGCTTCCACAAAGGGTCCTTTCTGATCTACTTCTAGGATGGCTCTAAGCATGCAATCCTTATCTCTCTTTGAACATGATCGTGCCAACAGGCTTGTATCATTTTCCTCACTCACTTCAAACATTGGCATTTGCAAATAGGTTCGAGCTCCCTGCTGTACATTCTGTATTCTGGGTGGCTGGGGAACCTGCACCTGCGGAACACCAGTTCCCCCTTTTATCGTTTTAGGTCTAGTCACTGTCGGTACCGCCTCCGCCACAGGGACCTGAACTACTTCTCCTTCCGGCTGTATCTGATTCCATAGGTTCATGGGACACTCGCGTCTCCAGTGTCCAACCTGGTGACACTGATGACATGCTGTAGTCTGTTTCAATGTCGCCACATCCATACCTGTTCTAGGGTCTATTGGTCTTGGCCTTCCCTGCCCCTGAACATTCTGATTTCCCACCTGATAATTTCCCTGTCTCCTTACCAACGCTCCCCCATTAGGCTGTCCCTGAGCGGTTTGCATCTGAACAAGCATCAAGTTATCTTTCAACTTCCTGTGCTTGGATTCAATCTCATCTGTGCAATATCGGGCGTACCGTAAAATCTCATCAACAGGCTTGTTTTGCCAACAAATCAAATGCTGCTGTATCATGAGACTAACCTCTGGCCTCAATCCAAACACAAACTTTGAAACAAACTGTCCCATATCTTTCGTGTCCAACGCATCTAGGCCACTGTACTGCTTAAAAGCCTGCAAGAGTCTCTCATAGAATTCATGTACCGTCTCCTTAGGTTCCTGCACTGTCCTGTCTATCTTCACCCAATCGATGTCTTGTGGTGAGACCTTCGACTTCAACCAAGTAATCACTTGCTCATACTTCCTCATCACTAGCGGTGACGGACCATTCGTGATCGCGTTCCTATCAGGCTCGTAAGTCGGCCACTCAACGGCAATCTTGCATGCTGCCCACAAATCTCCCAGAACCACAATATCAAATAAGGTATTCAGATCGATCCACAATACCTTCGAGATCTTAACAAAGCGGTCAACCTGCTTATACCACTCCACGGGCTTCTCCCTAAGCCGGCGAAAATCATTGGTAAACGCTGCCAAATCACCCCTGCTCCAGGGTACATGCACGTATCCTCCATTCTGCACTTCCCTTAAAGGGAAATTCCTTATCCCCAACACCCCTCCACCCGGAGGTGGGGTCTCTCCTATCGTTCTCCTAGAGCTTTTCTTCTTGGTCCATTTTTCTTCCCATTTATCAAGCATCATCCATGCACGCATGGCTGTGATCAGATCTCTGATGTGGGTCCTCAGTCCGGTAACCCTTTTCTCCTCCAATTCCTGGTCACTGTACTGCAACCTATGACTTCCTTGCAATGTTTTAGTCTTGGACAGATCCACCTCATATCGCTTAGCCAATTCTGACAATTTCTCATGTGCAACTCATGATTTCCGAGTCACATCCTTCGCTACGAAGAGTAGTTCATCTGGTCCATATATTAATACTCTCTCAAGGGGCAAGTTTCCACCTATTATCTCATCCACTTCCGCCTTTAACCTTACTACATCTATCATCCCCCCTTTCAGGGCTCCTCTCAGCACTTCTCGGCAGACTACCCCTTCTCTATCGCTGTCCTCACATTCTTGCTCCTGCGACCTACTCTCTTCTGGTATACCCATTGGAGCCGACCGATTCATGCAAATGACCCGCTCTCTCTCTGCTGTCATCACTCTTGGGCTTCGGTTTCTCACTGGTGGTACCCATGATCGTAAAATCTGATCTCGACTCCATCAGAGACCTCGGCCTCTCTGATCTCTGTTCTCCTTGTCCCCTAGATGAGTCTGACATGGCTGGCAATGGTGTACTCCTTTCTATAGGGTTCGGAGTCCGGGCCAGTCCACCCACTAGGCCACTTCCTGCGACCTCTCTCCTTACCCCCTCGGCTGTCTGCTCTGGGTTCGCAACCTCCTCTGAATCTGGGTGGTAAATCGAAACAATAGGTCCAATAGTGACCGGTACCTTTAGAGCATCCGATAACCTCACATCTCTCTCGACCTTTACGCTAGCCACAGACTGGCTCCTTGTACTCTCTGTTCCTATCGAGATGCTGCCTTCTACTCTCGTCTCTGGTTGGATTTTTACTCCTCTAGTCTCTTCTATCTGAACCAACGTCTCTTCTGGGACCTCTGGGTTATACGGAGGTGGTCTCTCTGATAACAACCTCTCCAATGGGCTATCATCAGTATCACTATCATCCTCATCATCTGACTTTATGTTCTTTATCCCCTCCGAAGTGATCAATAAGGGATACAGTCTATCTCCCTCTATTGCCTGTGCTCTCCATCTTTTCTCTTCTGCATCCCATCTGGCATTCTGGAACGCCTTAATCGACTTTTTCACTCTTTCCTGGTTTTTGTCTCTTTTCCTATCATGCGCTGCTCTAATCCGCGCATGTAGCGCTTCAAATTGTGTTGGTCTGGGCAAAGGTCGTAAGGACGACATCACAGACTTCAACTGGTACAACACTTCTAATCTAAATGAACCATATCTTGAGAAAGCTAATTCTCCTTCAATTTAAGTCATTTTATGCCAATTCTCAAGCCAAATTATCTTATGCAATCCCACATTCCTTGCCATGTAATGTGCTGGAGTATCCTCAGGAGGAGCTTCTTCTCCTCCTCGAGAAACTACATGTTTGTCACCTCTACACAGTTTTCGAAAAACCTTAAAACACTTCATGATTGACAAAATTCGATCCCACACTCTGTTTACCTCTCGATGTCGAACCCTCCAATAACAGCGCGACTAACACCAACCAGCCTATCACAGCGCGACACTCTCTGACGTCACCTTCCTTCGTTCGCAGCAGTTCCCTTTCCTTACGCTTTACGTCTCACGCCTGCACTTGTCCCATTCATACACTGAAATAACCGTTTGTCCCAAACAAGTTACTTATCTGGCTGTCCGTCCACAGCCTCTGACTGTTCGTCCACAGTCTCTCGAAATTGTTGACCTTGGTTGGCAACTATCTGTCCCCGTCCGGCCAGACAGTTCGCCTCTGATAGGTTACAAATACCCAAATCCACACACAGCAACCCACGACCAGCGTCGATCTGTCATGCACTCACACATTCGCTCCCCCTATCTCGGTCCAGGTGATCGATGGTACCTCACGATCTCCTTTGGGTGGTCAACAAAATCTACCACGGGTGTCTTCCACACCACAATTCCCGGGCTGCGCGCGCTCACAGCCTGATCTCACAATCACTCAACATTCACTCCAACTCCGCAAGACATCACACAACAAATCAACACCGCAATCTACAACATCTCATCCTATTCATACTCACTCCACGAACTGCTGCTTCCTGCTGCACTGCTACTCGCCGTCAATGTTCATCATCCGCCGTCGTCTGCTGCTCACCGTCTGATGATTCACCTTCACTTATCGTCTATGGGTCTCAAGGATCACTTATCCTATTCTAATCGTCCCTCGCTATCGGAAGTAACCATCCGACTCTGCTACCAACTGCTGGGGCCCAATTTTTTTGTTTTCCATTTATCTCCAAGAACCCACTCTGGTCGATTGAACCTTTTTACTTGCCCAATAGCGTGGAGGGAGCAAACACAATTATAAGAGAATATTATCCGCAATTTGACATATTTAAGGACTCGAAACTCAATCTCTATTGCTCTCGGGATTTTATTATCAACATAAACATCTGCAGATATAGGCACCTTAGCACAAGGCACAACAGGTAAATAGGCACTAACACAAATGCTACTCTGCGAAGAATCCGCATTCGGCTAAATATAAACAAAAGTACAACTTCTAAAAGCATGAGGAAGATAACTACCAAGCCAATGTCAATATTAGGAATCATTTAACAAAAGCATCTCTGTCCCTACTCTATGCTAGATGACATCCCTGCTTAACATTCCCTTAAGACCCAAGAAATCGTGAAAAGGTGTCAGAAGTGAAACTTCCTAAGAAGTCTTCACTTAGAGAGAGCTTGATCTAAAGTGCTCCTTCTAGCTCCTCGCCCACCTCTGCTCTGCTCAACCCACGGGGGCTGTCCCTAATACAAAACCCCAAATCATAGAACACGCCCTCCGGCACACCTCCTCGACCAGGTCTTCTTCCAGTGATTTTCCATCCAGAGCTGTCCATCCTCCATCGTCCATCAGCTTGGCCTTGAGTCCCAGACACCGTCCGCACTAGGAGTTGCGATTGGCACATTCCAAAGTACTCCCATGTCTGGCTTCCCCCATAATTCAACTCTTAGACAAAGACCTTTTCTACTAACGAACCAACTGTCCTTGCACCTGCGGTGAGATCATGGGATGGAGAAATACTTCGCATCTTTAAACTTTACAATTTACTGCAGCCCAAAACCTCTACTAGAATAAATCATTGCGGCCTACCACATTCAGCTAACATAAGAAATAACAGGCCTTTCTTCTCAACGATATATGTGCATTCGGGCCTCTACTCGGTTAAACACGCTATTAAATCACATTCTAAGCATTAGTGCTTTTACTTTCATATTCATGAATAAGCAACCTACATGAGTAATTTTAATCATGTCACACGTTTAACCTAATACATTGCATTGAACAGAAACTAATCGTCATGCATTTTACTGAATACATTCACAATATGTGTTCACATCTCTAACACTTCTATGTCGCGATATAGCGAATACATTTCTTAATACATTTCGCACAACACATCTAAATATACATTGATTATATGCGGATGCCAACTAACAGTGAATATGATGCACCCCTACAAATTTCAAAACCTTTAGGCGCTACATCACCATAATATGCTTTATCTGGGCTCCAGAAAAAAATAAAGGAGAAAACAAGTAGGTGGGAAGCTCAGTTGCAGGAGGCAACATTAAAGTTCACTGCTGAGCCGTTCAAACCTACGCTGCATGTGCCAACCTTATTGGTGAATACATTGACAGTGTAGACATAGAAAAAACACTCCAGATTAGAAAAAATAATTCTGTATGACGGACAGCGTCCAGGCCCTCTGGTCTCCTTACATTAATGATAGCATACCTGCCTATCCGATCCAACATAATAGGCAGAATCCTTATAACCTAAAACCCTGGAGGAAAATCCATTTGATTCTCAGTTACAATTGGAAGTGTTTTAATTTTAAAGAAGCACTTAATTTGGCATTTTTATTTATCAAGGGAAGCATTTATTCTGCTAGTTACGTGCGGTCCGATTTGCAAAACTCCACAAGAGGACGGTTTGTGTGGACGTCTTGGACACCCAAAAGTTGGGGCACATTTGGGACAGCGATCTGCATTTCAATGGATCTGCATCCTTGTTTCTTTCATCTGCAGATTGCGTCATGTGGTGAGCCTCGTGCCACTTGGAGTGAGGTGGAAGGGGCTGCAGATAATCAGAGCCTGCATGACAACAGGCCTTGGGTGTTTCGTACAAGACTTCACCTCCTCTATCTTCCACGTGAAGTCAATAGATGCCTTTGTGTGCTGGGGCCACGAGGTGCTTCCTCCTATCGCCATCCAAGAAATGGACAAAGAGCATACACTCTGCAGCTGTCAGATTGCAGGCATTTTCGTTTTGTAAATAGGAAATGTTTCTGATCTATTACTACACACTTATCCCTGTCAAAAGAAAGCAGGGCTTGGAAAAGCTTTTAGTCTCAGATGCACTCAATGAGCTTTGTCTTCTAGAAAAGAAAAACAAATGCTTACAAATATTGTTAGATAAGTGCACAAAGATGTTCATTGTAATGATTTTCAATGCACAATCATGGTGGGAGGGAGGGTGGGTCTGCCACTTAAATTCAAAAGGGACATTATGTGTGTGCTCAACTCTCTACCTAGGATCAAGTGTCAGCTAAGCATACAATGTGCTTAATGTGTTCGTTTAAATGTGCATTTAAGGCATCCGCTTACTGAAGGTCGACTCAGCAAGACTGTGCGTTTGGACAACATAAACTTCAAACCTGTGCACGGCAGGCACCCTTGCACCATAGTGCAAGTGGGCCTTTGTTGGCACAAGGCAGTAACTTGTGCGCCAATGCTGAGAAAAGGCATTGTGACACATACGGGGCATTCGTGCTCTTTCCCTGTAACGCAGCACAGCGCGGTGACTTGCTGCGCTGCATTACTTTTTGTTAAATATGGCCCTAACTCAGAGAAATATCAGGTTAAATGAATTCACTTTGGTGCATAAACCAGGCACTCAACTCTGCACTGAGCCAGCAAAGCTCATCATGATACGGTCCACGACCTACACTCGCAATGTAGACATACGCCTACCGGAGTAAATTCCCTTTTTTGTATGGAGTGCTTGGCTTCAGAAAGACTGGGGCCCAGATTTATCATAATGTGCTTCACTGCATCAAATGGAGAGGGCAAGGATGCACCGTATTTATCACAATATGGTGCTTTCCAGCTCTCTCCTAGCGTTGGCGTACTTGAGGCTGCCTAGCGCAAAAGCAGGCACTCCTGCGTCATGGTGCAAGAGTGCCTGTATCGAAGGCAGGATTGTTTTGTTGCAGGAAGGGACACCATCCTGCACAGAAACAATCCCTAGGGATGTTTTCTTCTTTCTAAATGTGCTGCAGAAAAAACATATTTCTGCTTGTTGCGCCTCCATCGGGCGCCTCTATCGGGAAGGCTTAACATTTTTAGACATTTCCAAATTTAACAGTCTTGGTAAATCTGAGAATGTGTCAAAATAGATGAGTGGATGCATGGGAATGGAACGCCTTCCCAGCACAGAATGACTTGCACTGCCGGTCTCACGATTTTATTTGCATGTCAATGAGCATAGAGCTTGCCTAATCAAAAGTGATATCATTAGGACATTTACTAAAGCGTGTCTAGAACTTATATCCAGAAGCAGCAGAAAAAGCTTCTGAAGCACTTCTTTTATGATCTGTTAATCTAAACACAAGTACTTAGCCAGGAAATACCAATGACACTAAAGGGGATGATGTGGTGTCATGACCACAGCTGTCAACTTTTGAATTACGGTACCAGGTTTGAGTCCTGGCAGCTGCTCAACATCCTGTGGTTCTGGTCAGATCCCTTAATCTCCCTGTACATAGAAAAACAAGCATTGGCAAAGTCAGTAGGTCTCGGCCACCAGAGCTCTTGGCTTTGCCAATGTCTTTTAGACATGTTGTACAACAGCGCTGCTGCTATGCAGCCTTGCTGAAAATTAGAAAAAAAGAAGCGATATGGCACACAGAGACAAACAACGAGGGGCAGTTGCAAGCAGCAAACAATGCAGGATGGGTACAAGCAACAAACAGCACAGGCTGAAAGCAAGCAACAACTCAGGATGAGAGGGCACGCAACAACATAAAGCTCAACAGAAGGTGGTTGGAGGCAAGCAACATCAAAGAGCACAGCAGAGAGTGGGGCAAGCCTAGACAACAAGGGACAGGGAAAAAGCAACAACACAGGATGGGAGGGTAAGCAACAACACTGAGCAGAACAGAGGGTGGATGGTTGTTCAGGCAACAACACGAAGCAGGATGGAAGGGTGGGTGGATGTAAGCAACAAGATGGAGCGGATGGGATTGTGGGTTGCGGCAAGCAACAACAGAGAGCAGAAGGTGGCAAGCAACATGTAGCACATTGGAGGGTGGGTGAGTAAGTGGGGAGGCAAGCAGCTACACCGGGTGGAACAAAAGCACACAGGAACAAGAGAAATAAGAGGGGATGAAGCACATGATGGAGATGGCCTTCAAACATATGCACTCCTCTGCAATGTTTTAATTAAAAGAAAGAAGAAGCTCCGAAAGTGCAAGCAGTGGAAGGACAAAATTACTTGGGCCATGCTCCTTGGGAGGGACAAGAACATGAAGAGAAAGTGAAGCTGGCATGCGCTGACCAGAGAGAAGAAAGGACATGAAAGTGACGATGAAGCCAACCACTGGTAAGCAATGGGGGCTCTAAGCCCACTGTAAGTTAACAAAATATCTCAGAAGCAACAGAGCATGCATGTCTCAGGAGATGCCTCAAAAAGTGAATCTGACCTTGTGTAATCGGGCACTCACGTAAAGTGGTCATAAATAAATCAGTTGTTTGTTAAGCGCGACTACTCACCCGTAAGGGTCTCAAGGCGCTGGGGGGGGAGGGGGGTTCGCAGGTTCCAGTCCATCAAGGAGGGGGTCTGTCGAAGAACCAGGTTTTGAGGTTTCTTGCGAAGATGGGGAGCGATGTTATCTGTCTGAGGTGGAGCGGAAGGTCGTTCCAGGCTCTGGCCGTACGGAAGAAGAAGGAGCGGCCTCCCGATCTGGTCTTTCTGGTGCAGGGGACCACGGCGTAGGAGAGCTGGACTGATCGTAGGGTCCTTTGGGGTGCGAGGAATTTGAGTCGGCTATTCAGGTATGCTGGTCCGGTGTTGTGGAGGGCCATGTGAGCGTGGTTAGCATCTTGAAGGTGACTCTAGCTTCGATGGGGAGCCAGTGGAGTGTGCACAGGTGCTGGGAGATGTGGCAGTGTCTTGGCAGTTTGAGGACCAGTCTTGCGGCGGCATTTTGGAAGTTCTGTAGCTTACGGGTGAGGTTTTTGTTTATTCCGGAATAGAGTGCGTTGCTGTAGTCGAGCCTGCTGGTGACCAGGGTGTAAGTGACGATCTTTCTGTGTTCGAGGGGGATCCATTTGAAGGTCTTACGTAGGAGGCGGAGGGTGTGGAAGCAGGAGGACGAGAGACCTTGTACATGATGTTCAGGGCATTGTCATAATGTTGTGCTAAGCAAGATGCGTAAATCAGTTTAGGTTCAGGGAAACTAATCCAACATTGTCGCACATGCATGTATGTGCAAATGGTCACTGCTGAAAAAAAGGACAATGCAAGAAATAAGCTGCTTTGCTACATGGGCCTAACTTGGAAGGATAACACCAGCAATGAAGGTCATCTAATTTAGTGACAGTTAGGCCTACATTCTTGTAGCTGCCACGGAATGCAGTGCAGTAGCCAAAAATGCTGTGATGCATGACAGAGAGAGAGCAGGAGAGCACCATATTCACCAAGATGTGACTTTCTCCTCTCCTACCACTAGGGCAGATTTCAGCCGCCGAGTGCCATGTACACTTTAGTGCCACAGTGCTAGGGTTTGTGCATGAGTCTAGCATAGGTTTTATACAGGAAGGGTACCCTTCCTGTATAAAACATTATGACAAGACAAGTGAAAAAGCTTTTCCTACTTTGTATGTGTGCTGGACAGTGCAGCATACATGCAAAGTCGGAAAAGAACGGAAAAATAAAAGCGTTTCTCTCTTTAACACCTTCTTTTCATCTGCTTTAATTCTTGGCGCTAAACCCTTTCTGCTGATGTTTGAGAATAGGGTTTATTATCAAAAACCATGGGTGGTAGTACGGGTATGCCCATGTACCACCCATGTAATGCCCCGTTGATGCAAAGTAATGCAAAGCAGCGTTTCAAGCTACTTTGTGCTACGTTTCCATAAAAACAGAAGCAAACACCAATTTACGTTGGCTTCTGAATCCTCAAAACGTTTTTGAGAATTTGGGATTAGTTGTCCAAAGGACTGTAAAAAATAGTAATTCTGAGATTGTGAACAGACTGACAAATCTTTGGTGGTTGGCAATTTCTATGCTGCTGATTGTCTGTAAAGAAAAGCTTGTCTGAAACACCAGTTTTAAATATTTTTGCATGTAACTCCTCAAAAGCTGAAATTTAACTTCAGCCTTGATCCTTCAGGAACATAGTTGTGGGAAAGATGGAATGAGATGCTGCCTTCTGAGTACGTGGACAGTGGTCCCTGATATGAAACTGCATTGTTGTTAAAATGCCCCAAAGTGAGTGCCTGTGAAATACGTTCTTGGTGCTCTTATAAAGCATGATACACATGTGAGAATAAAGTGATCAGTGTGCGTATCATATTATCGAGACAAACATAGTTAAAATGCAGCATAACTATAGACGTGGCACGACAATGATGTGTCAAACCCTTATAGGAATGTGGGAGCATCATAAGGATTCTTAGGCATAGGAAACTAGAGAGAGAGAGAGATGAAGTACAGGAGAAGAGCACAATCGAAGTGAGGGAGGTGGTTCAGAGGTGTCAGCAGTGAGTAAGGGGCATGGTGGCCTGCTGAGAAAATGCTGAGCAAGTGGTGCAAATTCTCAGTTTTAATGCATGCCCGGAAACTTCCACAGTCTGGACCACCGTGCAGGTGGGGGCTGCGACATATGGCCTAGAGCCCATGAAGTCCAGTCTAGAAGTTACGGAGAGAGCCCGTCTGATTCAGCGACAAAGATGGCCGTCAGCTCGAAGTTGCATGAGCGATGCTGTCGGTCCGGAGGCAGCCCGCACACAACGCAAGCATGATTAATGCCTGAAAATCCAGAGTCAGGCTGCGTTTACCAGGGGCCATGGTTGTCTTGACTACATGAAACGCTCACTAATCAGTGTATTCACACATATGTATCAGACCTCAAGAAAGCACCATGCACACATTTTTCAATGGTCTTAACTTCACAGTTAATGTTTGACTATGTTTTTATTGAAACTACCATTAGATTGCAATCATTATTATACATTTTCATACCAGGGACCACTGTTCACTAACGCAGTTGATTACCTGTGGTCCCTAGTAATTCTTGGGTCAATTCTTCTGAAAGCAGGTATGCCTGTAGACATATTATAGGAAGTGATCCGAGGGTGCAAAGGGTGCCTGCAATTGTTCTTTGTGCAGGCACCCTTTGCAGTTATTGAAAAAGGAGCTGCAGACTTTTGGGCAATATACTGACACCTCTGTCTGCAACAGATGTGCATATGTATCGGTGTGAATGCTCATGATCAACTCTTTTGGTTTATAAGTGGGTGTGTATATACAGTAGGCTATGATGGTGGCTTTGTGTGACACTGGATGTTGGAAGCTATGAATTTCTGGAATGTGGGTGTACCCTGTTTCTCCATGGATGGTGAGCATCTTTCCTGCCACTGCTCGGGGTACTTGGAATATACTGAATGACCCATTGGGGAGTTAACTTTGGGGGTATATTTTTGCACACTAGTTATCTTCCTTCACTTACTAACAAACTAATAGATGACTATTTACTCCTACAGAGGATCTTGTGGGATATCAATTTCTCAGTGGTTACTGTATACACACCCTGGGACAGTAAGTGAGCCTCCACTATCATCTAACTTCAATTTGTCCCGTATTTAATGACTGCATCTAATACTGCCATATGGGCTGCAATTGTAGACTCCAGAAGCAGCATACAGTATCTGCATATCTCTTAATATAGCCATGGTAATATAGCCGTATAGCCCGCTGTAGCGCGCTATACCGCACGTTAAAGGCTCACTCTAGCGTTAAATGCCTGAGCCAAAGGTGAGGGACTTTAATAAGGGAGCGGGACTTTATTGCTGGTATAGCCCAGCTATGGAGGGTTGTAAGGCTATTAGAACATTTCGCTACTAGAGGGCAGAATATTCTAATAAAAAAACAAAGGCTCCAGGGAGCCGCTCGGTGAGGTCTGTGTTAACAGCAATAGCTGTGAAAGGAAAACATTGGAATGTTGGAGCTCCCGGCCTCTACCAGCCATTAGAAGCCTGGAGCACTCCATTGTTTTCAATGGAGCTACCAATATTCCAATGTTCTAATTGAACAATGTATTGCGTATTGAGAACTTCAGACAATGCAGTGGCTCGGGGTCAGTAATGCTGGTATCGGCCTTTTGCTCCACCATTCCAATGTTTGTCTTTCTGTTTCTCCCTTTTGAATTTAGAACATTCTACTCTCAGTAGATGTAAAATTCTAATAACATTATATCTCTTCTACATCGGGCTATACTGATTGTTAACGACCCTTTCCCTTGTTATGGGCAATTCCCTACAGCTCAGAATCAGAGACTTTGAAAACCGGTATGTAAATCAGCAGAAGGCTATAAGGCTATAGTAATGTGAATATTAGCAGTGCATTATGATTCAGACTGATAGATTATGTGGGGGATTGATCACCCTCTAATGGCCCCTTCTTTTCATTACTTTTCTTATTCTGGCATGAAATGTAGACAGATTGTCTGTTGTCCTGGTGAGACCCGCGGACTCCTACTTTAAGTGGCAAAAAATGAATCATGTTTCGACAGATTCTTGAATTGATTGTTTGAGAGCCATGAGGACAGTATTGCCTTATGTTGTTCATGTGTGGACTTTGATCCAGCCTAACTTTATTACTATGCACTGTGGGGCATAATTATCAATAGTGATGCAATGCAGCAAGTCACCTTTCTGTGCTGCATAAAAGGGAGGGGGCAGGAATGCTCCGGGATTTACATTATACGGCTATCTTCCTGCTCTCTGCCTGACCTGGAGTACAAACTGCTGTCTTGCGCCAATTCAGGCACCCTTTGGTGCAAGGGTGCCTGCATTAGAGGCAGGATTGTTTTTATGTAGGAGGGACACCTTTCCGCACAAAAATAATCCTCTGAGGCTTTTTCCTCCTGTGCGCTGTAGAATGCAGAATGCAGCACTTGTAGAAAGAGGAAAAGTTAGTAGAAATAAGCATATTTCCCCTCATTATAACTCCCCTGGGAAGGCATCATATTTTGACACAGTCCTAGGTCTAACACTAATGGTAAATCCGGGAATGCGCCAAAATCCATTGGTGAATGGATAGGAACACCCACGCTCCAGCCATGGAACGGCCCTCTGGGGCAGAGTATTGCAAGGCAGAGACTTACATTGCCTTGTTTTGCTCCACATTTACCAAGCCACTCAAGGTGGCCTTGCGCGGCTTGATAAATGTCATTCTAGATTTTCCTTCACTCCTGCTCCCCCTTGCATGGTGCAAGGCAATGCAAAACCATGATAATATGCCCCTTAATATAAATATCCACTTATTCACCAGTCACACTGCACTGCAGGTCAGCCCTACATTGTTCATGGATGTTTATTTTGGTTAAAGGGATATGTAAATGCAACTAATGAATGTTTGCAACTATTGCACGTTGGTCCCAGTGTTTTATTACCAAAGTAAACTCTTCAAGATTCTACTACTGAAGCCAAAATCCCAAAGTATGGTCATGAAAATAAGAATACAAGCTCAAAGTTAGCCCTTCGGAATGAGAGTTTTCCTTATATTGAGTACCAAGATCCCTTTTAAGCTATGGGTCAGCCTTGTTTCTCTAATTCTGGTTCTTGAAAGTATTCTATTCTTCTTTCCTTTATATTGGATTCATTCCTAATGACGTTCTTGCAATAATAGTGACCGGTACTTATTGGGGGCACTATAGACACAATGATGTCAATCTCTCTCTCAATTGACAGATGTTTGCCGTACACTGGTCACTCCTGTGACATTCTGGGCATCCTTGGCATAGTGGTTGCCTATTCTTGACTTATTGTGGGCATCTCAGAGAAGACTGTGGCTATCGCTGGCACAACAACGGCCCATCCTTCACAGACTGCGGTCAATTCTCACCACGCGATGACTATTCCAGGCTAATTTTCTGCTCTTCCATTACACACTGTGGGTATTCCCAACAAAACTGTGGCTAACAATCTTCTGGTTGTCCTTAGCTCAATGAAGCTCATTCTTGAATTAGAGTGACCATTCTTCACCTAATTCTGTGTATCTCTGGTGTAATAATGCTGAACATCCCTGCCATCTGATGCGCACACCTGATATTCCACAATGGGGATACATTGGCATTATTGTTAGAATTTGTCAATGTTTGATCAAAACAAGTTACTGATGTTTGGGGACCAAACATGAAAAATGCAGATTTTGAGACAAATACTGTTACGTCAAAAAAGAAAAAAAATCCTATTTCCCAGTGAAACGCCTGCCTTTTACGAAATGTATAAGCATAACATTTGGACAGTCATTTAATTTCTGAAATATATTTAAAGCTTATGTTTCAGAAATAATACTGAGTCTACACTGGGGAGTCTTTCTGTGATCTTATCACTCCTACTGTGTGAGTCGCGAGCAAGGTGCAACCTGCCTGTTGCCTCATCTAATATGTCCCGTGTAAACTGGAGGTAGTATTACTCGGGGAGCTTTTAGAAGTGTCTAATTCCACTGTCAATTTCATGTGAATTATGAGATTTGTGAAATCTACACACTTTCTGATTTTCCACCCAAGTAGGTGTTCTGTCGTAACAAATATCCGGATGGAAAAATGAAATAAACTAGATGTACCTTTTGACAATTGAACAAATGAGCGAGAACGTGACATTGAATGGAATAGATTTTCTGTAATACATAAAACTCCATTGGTTACCACCATTCTCTCTTCTCTTCTTGGTGGTTGTGATTGTCAACATCCCCGAGGAGGGTTTGGCTTACCTGGCACTGTGCACAAATGTTTGATTGTTGATTTAGTTTCTCTCCTTCTTTCTGCTGCCTGTACTTGTTTGGTCAAACTTGAGACATTAATTTGTGCATTCCAAGTTTAGCACACATCAAATTTAAGAACAGAGTGCCAATCTGTATATTACCTAACACTATAAAGCAATGTGGTCTGAATGCTTTTTAATGAATTTACATATTGTTGGGCAAAATAAACATGATAATATATAGGTTTTTATCCAGTTATGCAGCAGTGAGCTCTACAGATTTGGGCACATTACGGATTTGTCCTGTTTTCAATGTTTTGTGTACTATGAAGTGATCCCTCCTAAGATTTTTTTTTTTTAATGTATTTAAATTGTAACTGTGGATGCGACCACTATACTTTAGATGATTTGTTTTGTTTTATTTAGGTAAAGTTATGAGCTATGCTTTAGCTTGTCTCTCGGCCTTATAATACACTGTAACCTCTAGGCCCATTTAAATCTATTGATATTGAAGTGTGCATTTTGCTTGCTATAAGCACGCTGGGGCAGATTTACAAGCCCCTTGCGCGTCATTTACACTGCCGTTGCGCCACTTTTGTGATGCAACGGCGGCGCAAATCCTGCGACATGGTGCGTGGTACTTACAACGTGACGCATCTGGGAGATGCGTCACGTTGTAAAGCCCTGCGCCACATGTAGGCGTTCCAGGGCAGGTGGGGGCGTTCCGGCGCAGGAACGCCTTCTAAAAGTGGCTGAGTGAAATCTACAAGATTTCACTCAGTCACTTTTAGACCCATGGTGCGTCAAAACCCTGCGCCTGCCTGAAGCAGGCGTAAGGATTGACGCAACATTAACAAGATAGGGCCCCCCAGAGCATTGCTGGAGCTGCGTCGCGCTTGCGATGCAACTCCAGTAATGCGCCACTTTTACGGCACAGATGCGTCACGCATCTGTGCCGTTTTTGCCCCGTGGTGCGCCGCATTGCAAATGCGGCGCATCCATGATGGCGGAGCTTTGGCGCACAATAACTGGCGCATCCCTGCTGATATGCAGGGATGCGCCAGTTATTGTAAATATGCCCCGTAGTATTTTGTGTTATTTCTGTGTGCAATGGACTAGCTCTGTGCACGTGTCCTTTACAGATATGAATATGATGCTAAGTGGTACCCACTTCACTCCTCAGGGAACGTTCAATTAACATAGACATGCTAAGAGCAAGGAACGGCATCCTTCCACTTGCTGCTCTTCACAGCCAGCAGCAGCACATGCTGCTCCTGTCACTGTCCTGGGCAGCATGTGAGGCTCCAGTGAAAAACAAGACAGACGAATAAAGAAAAGAAGGAGAGCAGCTGTTTATTTAAGCAATTGCATCCACCTATCAGGGGGCCAGGTGTAACTGACCAACAGAGCCAGATCCCTCCTTTGACCTCTCCACGTCCTACATTCTACCTTGTGACCTCCACATCATCACACACACATTGGCCTTCATTCTCATTGCTGAGTTGATCCCATTCGCTGGCGCTATTTACTGGGTGTGGCATTAACACACCATAATCCAAGAAGAATGAGGGCCAATATCTGTCCATGAAGGAGTTAGGACCCACTTGTGGGTTTATGCGTCTATGAATTTTGAGTGTCATCGTTGTTGTTTTTGTGTTTATGCCTAAGTGCAAGAATGTGGGTGTATGTCTCATTAGTGTATTTGTGTCATTTTTTATGTTTGTGAGATTTGGGTTATTTTTGAGTGATTGTCTGGTTTGAAAGTTTAAAATAAATGTGTATTTATGTGTTGATTGCATGTATGTAAGAAAGACCCAAAAACTGAGACCAACAAAACAAACGGAGATAGAGAGACAGATAGATAGATGGATGGATGGAAGGATGGACGGATAGATAGATAGATAGATAGATAGATAGATAGATAGATAGATAGATAGATAGATAGATAGATAGATAGATAGATAGATAGATAGATAGATAGATAGATAGATAGATAGATAGATAGATAGATAGATAGATAGAATGGCAGGATGTGTGTGTGTGTTTGCAATGTAGGCCTGTGTGAGACATGTCTTTTTGTGCATGCCACTGTCATGGCAATTTAAATACGTGTATGTATTTGTGTGATCATCGTGGGGTGTACAAGTGTCCATTGAGATGTGTGTGATTTTCAGGGTGCTTCTTTTTTCACATTGAAGATTCGATTAACACAGAAAGTTCAGCTATCAGAGAGAGAAAGAGGGAGAGTGTGTGTGAGAGAGAGAGAGGCCACAGTCTTGTGGTGTGTATGAGCTCGCACAAAACCAAAACATATTGATGCCCATTAGGTAAACTGGTTCCTCGGAGGGATTTCTGGTTCACCTGGGAGTTCTGCTCAACCAGCAATGTCTTCATCAGATTAACAAGTATTTGCAATGCAATGGTCTCGCCTTTAGGATCTTAAAAGTATTTAGCCATGCAGCACATTATCCTGGGTGTTTTTTTAACTCTTCTCATTTAGCCTTACACAACTGCTATGACCGGATGAAAAAACCATTTGTTCCCAGTGGGGCACCATGGAAAGGGGTTAAGGTAACTGTTCATCCCAAACAATAAAGTTTTACAAAAAACAATATGCATTGACAAAGCTAAGGCATTACTGTACAAAGAGAAAACTACGACTGACTACTAGTTTTGCACTTAAAATCCCAAAGTCTCATAATTAGTATTCAAGTCCTGTGCACAATTTTTCCGGAGTGCGTCGTAGGGCAACTCCACTGAGGGTCAGATGAAGATGAGAAGAACAAAAGAGGAAGGTGCACCAGTCAAAAGAAGTCCAAATCCAAAAAGGTATCTTTAAGTAATCCCTTTTATTTTCTTTAAAAGACTCAGCCAACGCGTTTCGTTCCACACAGGAACTTCTTCAAGGCTGCAAACAATTGACATGACAACATAGAAAAACATTTATAATGTATGAACGATAAACATATATGACTTAAAACATACAAACATATTACAAAAATAAGTATGCACATAAGAAAAAATGTATAAAGAACACCACAACTACAAGGATCAGAAAAGACATAAAAACCAGTTGTAAATAATAAACATATATATATAATATCAACGACAATATACAAATGAAACATAGAGGACAAAACATGTGTGTCAGCTATCCAGTCAGGACAAACTTATAAATTGCAATGTTGCTCCAAATTATGTTTCGTGTGTTTGTCCTAATACACGTCTAATCCCAAATAATCTAACTAGCAGAAAAACTTCAAATGATCGGATTTAAGGCAAGATAGATCCATTTTTCTTTATAGTAGTAACCAATTGGCAATAGTATCCATGAACACATTCATAGGTGGACAATGAAAACAACAAAGGAAGAAGGGTAATGTTACAAAGGAACAGAGAAAAGAAAATACAAAAAGGTCCGACACTCACAAAATTCAAATCTTTATGGCAAGCGGAAGAAACAATGCCATATATTATAAATGTTTTTCTATGTTGTCATGTCAATTGTTTGCAGCCTTGAAGAAGTTCCTGTGTGGAACGAAACGCGTTGGCTGAGTCTTTTAAAGAAAATAAAAGGGAATACTTAAAGATACCTTTTTGGATTTTGACTTCTTTTGACTGGTGCACCTTCCTCTTTTGTTCTTCAAAGCTAATGCATTGACAAAGTCAAAAGGCTGGCAGCATAAGTTGGGTAAGCTAGCTTTGCAAATGCTTGTGTTACTATGTCAGGGACGTGGAGCAGCAGAGGAATGTGGAGGTAAAGAACAGTGTGGTATGAAACTGAAACTGATCATGAGCAATAGCTAGACTGAAACAGAAGTGTGTTCTGTACTCGAGAAAGACACTAGCCGAACTTGAAATATGATGTGCGAAAAAAATTGATCTGCGAAACTTGTTATGGTTTGAGATCGGGCTAACCTACGCTGGATTCGCAAGGTTGAACAAGCACTGGCAACGACATTAGGTCTGGCTATAACACCTCCAGAGTTTTCTGTTTGTATGGATTTAAGTCATCTATATGCATGAGTGGCTTGAACTCCAAGCCATACGAGAAATTGCACAGTTTAAATAATGTTCTAACCTGTAAACGCTCTTACATTTTGCACAGTGGGGCCGTGGAACCCATTCTACAAACTTCAGAATTAAAACTTTCACTGGTAGCTCTGTAGATTACCACACCCCAAGCATTCTGAAATCCAAGCAGCTTGTTATGAGTGACGCGGTCATTGCGAGCTTATACCGCTAAATATTGCACGTGGAGGTCTTTGCTGAGTGTGTTATTAAGTCACAGAATAAGTGCTAACTCAAATATGCACGTAAATCTTCTGCCGTCAATTCTGTGTTGGGTGACACCACAGAGGAATAATGTGCGATGAACACAGCATGCATGCTGTTCCAAGTTACACCAATGTGTCAATGGGGTAACAAAATCTTAGCCTCTACCCCTCCCCTCCATGGACTGTAAGGGGGCCCTCTACAATCATCTGACCTCGCGCTGTTTTCAAACACCTTGCCCTTGCAAGGAAGCCAACATGTTCTGTAGGCAGTAAGACATTACCGCATATGAAAAAACATTTCAGATGTTGTTGATTCACAAAATTGGGGTTCCAGAAGCAAAAATGATTGGTGATCTGGAGAGATCCCAGGGCACAGACATAGCATCATAAGCATATTAAAGAACAGTGAGCAAAAATGCTGCCGATGTGCTATTGAAAAGCCAATTTGCAGAGCACCAATGGATGTTGTTACTGAATTTATCTTTCATATTTCTCAATTCCATCATATTCCTAGCCTATGTTTCAATCAATCAATCAACTTTACTCCGAGGCACAATATGCGGGGCAAGATTGCGTCCAAGTGAATCCACCGCTCTAACCTCTCCCATAGCCAGTCCTCGAATTACTAAACATGTGAGGATTTTCGAAGCAGGCGTTTTTGGTTATGGCTGCCTCAGCGGACCAGCAGCACTGGCTGATTGTTCGGAGGTCGACTCTTTTGCCTCTGGTCTCTTAGCAGGGGCGTCTTTTGACTGCAATGGCAGGGCGCGGTGGCAAAGGTGCTAAACAATGGGCTGCCCTCCCGGCTCCTTCTTTATCGACGATAAATGGCCAGCCTCCCCACGGCTTGACACAGTGACAGGGAGTCGGACCAGTGACACTGCACGCTAAACGTAAACAAAGCACGTCGTGATTTACACGAGTCCTATTGCATTGAAGACACAAAAAGACACAAATGGGAGTGGGGGGGCAGGGGGCGAGAAGTCACAGCCTGAGGGAGGGGGCGGGGAGCGGTTGGACGGGAAGACAGGAAATAAACTAGTGTTCGGAGTAATGGGGCCAGTAGCCATGGAAGGATACAAATGATGACTTAGCAGGGACTAACCAGCCTCAAACCAATCTGAAGGCAGCATTTAAGACAAAAGCCAATGGGCAGAGTGTGGGCGAAGCTTCCACAAAGCTTCCACACTACAGTGTATACTGCATGCCTAGCAAAGCGATGGCAGCACATTCGTGCTGCACCGCTAGGAGATACCTAAAAAAAAAAGTGCAACTGCACCAAAGATTAAAGGAAAACAAATGATTATAATCACACTCTAATGAATATTTTGAAGATATTTGGATGAAAGGGTCAAGAGCTGTTTTTAAATGTTGAGAGGAACAATGGCAACTAAAAAAATCAATATTAGTCTTTTAGATGAAGGAAACTGCAATCCGGACACCCTCGATGTCAGTAGCGGGTGAATGGGGCATGGTCGGATAGTTGTTGGGGATTTACATCAATCAAAATGGTGTGGAGGACGGAGGCCAAGGCACACTTTGTAGCTGACCAATGAGGGATCAAGTACATGTAAGAGTTGGTGGTGCAACCTGGTCATATGTTCACAAACAAAGGTCAGGAGGCAAGGCTACAAACTAAAGCTTATCAGGGCTCCAAGACATTTGATGTGTCTTCTTACTTTGCAGGCCAATTTTTCCAAACTTAACATACAGTTAAAATGGGCTTTGGTTCAGCATCTTGCAAAATATGGGATGGCTTTGTTGACATTTTGAGGTCTTTGCTCTGGATTCAATGAATTCCTCCCTATTCTTGTGTTTGTTATGTTCAAGGAGAATTTCAGTTTCAAATTGTTCTGGATAGATGAGTTGTATCCTTCCTCTGTTGTCTTGAGGGTACTATTTTTTCTCGGCCTATTAAAGGTGCAAGATCTGCATATCCTTTTTTGTTTCACTCCACCACTCCTTTCTTCTAACATCTCAACCCCCGAGTACATTCTCTATGTACTGTTCTGCCTTTTTCCTCTAAGTTCTCTGCCCCACTCCCAATTTTCAATATTATTTCAGATTTTTATCCAATTCTGTCAGCCTCCTTCAATGCTTCGTTTTTACTCCTGTCTCCTCGCTCCTTAAAATCCCCCGATACTCCACCCTCCACTTCCCATTATCATTTTTTTAAAAGTGTATTTATTTTTAATGCAGGACTAGCAGCATCAAAGCGCTTATGGGCTGCACCCTTCCTTTCTATCTGCCTCCTATTTAAATTTACCATTCTAAAATGGCTATTGGCTGTGTTGGAATGGGACATTGTAAATGTCAAGATGGCCACTGCTGCGTCACGATCCATCTGCATGCACATGCCACAACATATGCTCATGTATGTACACTTATCAGCGGCTATTTTGGAATGCTTTTTCTTTAACAGAAAAACATTTCAATATGTCAAACCATGCATCCTATGTGTGCGCATTATTCATGACACATGCTCTTTCATGTGTTGTGTTGCACTGGCACCACTGTTGGCCTTAGTTAATGCCGGTGCAAACAATGTTTTGGCAAAGCCAATAGCTAAGCCGTTTAGAGATTTGACCTATTTGCTTTGCCGGAGCTTATTTGCATTCTTGTCTTCTGCAGAGCTGTGCCCACTTCCCAGATACAGGCGAGAAGTTTTTTATTAGCTGACTACAGAAATGCCTAGTCGCCACTGGCCTTGTAGTTTTCTAGCTGTCTTCCAGGTAGATATGGCTTCCTTTGTCTAGCTTTAGGAGAAAAGTTCAACAGCCTTCCCCTCTCTCAATTACAAACTAAGGGGCATATCAGCAACAACCGGCGATAATTATCGCTAAGCGCACTTAGCTCTAGGATAATTATCGCCGGCTAGCGTGGATTTTTATCGCTGAGATAGCGTGCTATTAGCAACGCTTATCTCAAAAGCCATAAAAATCCTAGCGCTAACTGTCAAACATGTGATTATCGCTGGAAACCCAGCGATAATCCCACGAAGTTTGGCGATAGCTTGCTGTCAGGGCCTCACATACTTAGCCATGATATCCACCTTCCATAGGATATCATGGCTAAATCAGTTTCAAAGCAGGCATAAGGAAAGTAGCGATAACAGAGGTTATCGCTACTTTTACTGTCGCTATGCTGCTTTGCGTGAGGCTTGATAATAGGAGAAATGTCGCTTAGCGACATTTTTCCCGTTATCCTGGGGAGGAACGCCCACTTTGCATCTCATTAGAGATGCAAAGATGGGCGTTAAGGGAAATGGAGATAAGGCAAGGTTTCACGCGATAGCGTGACCTTGCAGTCAAGGCGATAAAATTATCGCCGCTTTTCGTCCAAAAACGGACGCAAAAGCAGCGATAATTTTTTAACGCCTGCTTGCTAATATGCCCCTAAAATCTTTGCTGATTTTTTGCCTAATATAACCCCTCAAATTCTGTTGAGGAATTTATTACGCAGCCTGTGGCACGTGTGGTACAGTCCTTAATTTAACTTCAATTCAAGAGGTCAGCACCCAGATTCACTTTTGCCCTTAACATCTCTCTCAAAACAACTTTTTATCCTTCCCATTGCTGCATCTCAAATATCACAAAATATATAAAGCCTCGATGTCCCAACAGCTCCCATTCCTTGTTGTCAAGGGCTTTACATTACCAGAGAATGTCCCCTCTGCACACATAGACCAAGTGCTGCAAATACCTTTCCAAGACAGGTGTGTCCAAGGTTTCCTTTTGCAGTATATTATACAGAAGGCCCTTGCAGATAGGTAATTGACCACTGCAGTCATACATTGATTAAACATGAAATGGAAGTTCAATATCTCAGTGTTTTCTCTATGTTGTCTCCACTTGCAAATAGTTCTGTCCTTTTTAGGACATATGAGCATAACATGATACTAAGTCTATAGAGTGCAATGAACAGCTTATCACTCATTCTTTGTAGAGCACACTGAACGTGAAGGTATAGACGGCTCCTCTCACATAGACCCTTGCACTTCCATCTAGGTGCTTGCAGGGACCCAATGGATCAATCCAAGAGCCAGGTCATGAGCATCTTGCAGAAACCGGATAGAGTGGCAGAGGTTCGAAGGTGTAGGGGAGATGGTTCCATGCCCTGGCTGCGAGGTAGGAGAATGATCAACCACCGGCCTTGCTGAGGGTGTAAGTGAGCGCAAGGGAGGTGAAAAGGAGGTTTCTGGTAGGTTTGTAGAAGCTTAGGTGGTGGTTCAAGTAGGCTGTTCCAGATTTGTGCAGGGTCTTAATTGCGTGGAAAAGCAGCTTGAATTGGCATCCCTCCTGATGCAGGAGTCAGTGGAGCTATTTGAAGTGTAGCGTTATGTGAGATCGTTGTAAGAGATTCAGGACAAGTCTGGCTGGAGTGTTCTGGATGTTTTGGAGTCTTTGGAGGAAGTGGTTTTGGATTCCTGTATAGAGGGCATTTCCGTAGTCCAATTGGCGGGTGATAGGGGCCTGGGGAAGTGTGCTTCTGGAGTTTTGGGGAATCCACTTGAAGATCTTGCATAGCATACGCATGATGAAAAAGCATGGGGATGATATAGCATTGACCTGATATGTCATAGAGAGTTCGCCATCTAGTATAATGCCTAGGTTTCTGCCGTCGTCTGTAGGGGTTGGTGTGAGGCTGAGTTCCATCAGCCACCAGGAAATGTCCCGGGGGGAGTTCTTGTTGTCGAAGATCAGTACTTCAGTCTTGTCTGTGTTGAGTTTGAGGCAGTTGTCCGTCTTTAAGTGTGCAACACTGGTCATGCAGTGGTGAAAGTTTGTCCGGGTTGTGGTGTGGTCTTTGGAGAGGGAGAGGATGAGTTGGGTGTCATCCGCTTAGGAGATGATGTTGAGTTCATGGGATCTGACGGCGCTGACAAGCAGTGTCATGTAGGTGTTGAAGAGGGTGGGTCTGATGATGAACCTTGAGGAACTCCACAGATGATCTCCATTGGAGAGGCTGAGAAGGGTTGAAGGCAAACTCGTGTTCTGCTGATGAGGAAGGAGCTGATCCATATGGGGGTGGTTCCTTGGACTCAGATGTGATGCAGATCGGCAATAAGCGTGTGGTGGGAGACGGTGTAGAATGTCGCCCCCGATTGAGGCAGGCCCAAGTGTCATTGATAGCTGCGAGCAGGGCTGTTTTGGTGCTGTGGTTGCTGCGAAAGTCGGATTGGGAGTTGCCCAGGAGGTGGCTTTGTTCCAGGTAGGTTTTCAGCTGGTGGTTGATGGCCTTTTCAATTACTTTGGCTGGGAAGGGTAATAGGCAGATGGGTCTGTAGGTATGGAGTTTGCCAGGGTCTGCTGGTGTTTTTTTTGTAAGGCGTTGACCTCTACAAGCTTCCAGCTTTCAGGGAAGGTGGCCATGGTCAGGGAGGCACTAATTAGGGTGGTAAGTCCTTGGCTGATCCTGGTAGTTCGGAGGTTCAAGATGTGGTGCTGGCAGGGGTTGGTGGGGGCTACTGAGTGTATCAATCTCATGATGGTGGTGGTTTCCTCAATGATGAGGTAGTTCCAGGTGATGAGTCTGGGTTCCTTTGTGAGTGTGGGGTTGTTGTGCTGGTTGTTGAAGAAGTCAGTGTGTCTGTTCGAGACATGAAATTCCTGTAAATGTTGGCAATTTTGTCATGGAAGAAGTTTGAAAGGCTGTTACAAAGGTAATGTGTGGGGCTGATTTTGTTGTTGCTGCTGCTGCAGGGTGGGAGAACTCCTTGATGATGCTGAAGAGTTCCTTGCCATTATTGGAGCTGGTTTCGTTGTGTGTCACCAATACCTTCTTCTTTGTGTCCCGTAGCTGTCGGCCTTAGCAGTTGAGTGCGTTTTTAAAAGCGTTTCTTTTGGTGATATCCCTGCTGGTTCGCCAATATAACAAAATATTTTTTAGTAGATACTTTTGTCACAGGCTAGTTTTTAATGCATGTTTAAGAAAGCTTATGTATATGTGTTTAATCTGCGAGAAAAAAACTTTAAATTCAACTACATTTTATCATGACAGCAAAGTAAACAAACAGGCGTGCATAAGCAATTAGTGAGTTCCAATGTATCTTTATGGCAGGCTAGATAAATACCAAACAGACTGAACTTCATAAACAAAAAAAACCTTATAGCAGTAAATTAAATGTAATCATGTCAGTAAAGTAAATGCATCAAAGAACCCACACTGGGTCTCATGCCACTACTGTACTCAAACAAAAGCACTAAATGATGCCTCATCAACTAGCTAATAGGAGCACAAATAGAACACTGTAACCAATGTCAAAATGGCATGGGCATTTCAGACAACTTGAAAGATATTGGGTTATTAGTTGAGGATGATGTGAGTCTTTCTTAAGTAATAAATCTGAGCTACTGTTGGGACCAACACACAAGTTCAATAAATAAACCTAATTTCAACCCCTTCTAGCTATGACAAGTGTAATCTAAGTAAAAGTATTTAACAATACCAACAAAAATAAAAACTCAAAGAACAACACAATACAAATACCCCAACCAATTTCTAAAAATAGTTTCATTGGAAAAATGACATACAAATTATTAAGATCAAATAAATGGAACCAGAGATACTAATTTCTATGGTTTTCAGTCAAAACGTGCCAAGAAAATGTAAAGCTCCAATCAGAAGTCACTTTTCATGGATGTCTGGGACCTGGGCACAATTTCAGGCCAATCACAATAGAGCAGATGTCAGACATCTCAAGGGGATTGCCCCAGCCAAACATTTCTCTTTCTGACTCTCTGAAATGGAAGTCAAAAATCCTCAAGTGGGGCAAGGCTGCAGGTTGCAACTGGCAAAGTCCTCTTGAACACAGCCATTGAAGCCATTGGTTGTGATATTGATTGTCAGATAAATTTCACACCTTCGCCTAGTCAACATTTCTACTCCAGTGGGGTGATCCTGAGGCTGTATTGGATTAAGTCCTCTTGAAATCTGCCACCTTTGCAGTGAGGTCTGCTGATGCTCCAAACATTTTAGACTTTCTTGAGTAGTTCCTCTTGGTCTGTTCTGAGGCTTCCAGGGCCTCAGGCACAGCACTTAGGGGCCACAACTTGCTCTAGCAGAGGTCACCATCAGGCTCCAATCCAGGCCTAGTTGTACTGGTGAGCTAGACACTCTAGGAAAAAAAGCCTCTTGCAGCTTATTGTGTCTCTGTAGTGACAGAAGAGATCGTCCAATTGACCTTTGAAGGTCACTTCTTAGTCCTCAGTACAAGTGGAAGCAGGTCTAGTCCCTTAATTCTCCACACATGGGTGAGATGCCACTTTTGTAGAGTGTTATAGGATTAACGTATTTACTAGCCAGTAGGTGGGGGGGGGGGGGGTGCCGGCATGACTCCTCGAGACCCTCTAAACAATGCAAAAAATCTTTCCCACAGGCAATCCTTCTGACTTTTACAGCACTTCCTGCCTCACTGCAAACTATCCCACAGTGCACTATTCTGAGTAAAATCCAATGTTGTAACATCCATCTGCCTTAGTGAAATTAGCAGTTTCCTGCTCCTGAACCCACCATACTGGTTCTGGAACCAATTCTTCAGCTCAAGGCTTCTATTTCTCTGGTCTCTCTATATGCTTAACTGTGAATGGGCAGGCCTCACATTGGCACTTTCTAGTTAATGAAGTTATAGAACCCTAAGAAGCTGCCTTTCCTGAGTTGAGAGGAGTCGCATACCTCACCCAAGGCCTTCCTGTCAAAAGGCATAAGCCATTGTTTCCCCCAGGGAGCATATTTCACACCTCATTCAGGGAAAGCACTGACTAGGGCCAAATACTGGCAGGCTACTGCTAATTAGCTAATTCAAGTCTCATAAAGACAATGCTTAACCTTTCCAAAGTTACTTTTCTTGAATATTTATCAAGCATGCGACTTCACCAGTGAATTGGATTTTTTTAAATAAATAATAAAACAATGGTTGACTCATTCCCATAGCTTGTCCCAAACCAGAGTTAGTAGAAATAGTAGTTTATTCTGAACTTTAGTTTTTCTCATAGTACTGCTACAGCCCTTCATAGTAAAAATATCCTTTGGTGGATAGTTACGGTACGTACATGCCAGCACAAAATTCTTGCATGAACCACTTTTAAATATTAGGCACTATGACTACTGGGCTATGCTCCTGTCTTGAAAGTATTTGAAAGTAGAGCTCTTTCGTGCCAAAAAGTAGTATGCTGCCATTCACATTAGGCCTGGGCGAAAATTCCGTTCCGCTTGCGGAAATTGCGATAATTTGACATTTTTGCGTTCCGCGGAGAGCGCGAAAATGTCAAAATTTCCGCAATCCGCATCTTACCGGAAATTTTTTTCTTGCTCGCGCTGTAAAAAAATACATTCTCGCATTCGCTCGATCGCCTTACCTGAATCCCCGCGCTCACCGAAAAAATGTTCCTGATCCGGTCGCGTTCTCCACAAGATGTTGGATTGTTGGTAGCCATTTGCGCTGTCTCGCGACAGTTCGCGCCCGCATTAACGTCATTTGTCGCGCAATCACGTCATTCATCGCGCAATCACGTCTTTCTTCTCGCGATCATGCACCGCGAGAGTATGAGATGATTGAGATCTCGAAGACGTCATTCTCCACCGCGAGCGAGAGCGTGAGGACGTGGGCACGTCATATTGAACGCGAGCAGGTGGGACAAGTGAAAGCAAGATGGCCGCGCCCGTGAGCAACCGCATGGGTAAGTTGGCGAGCCGCGATCACGCAGAAAATACCGCGAACGGGCGGGAAAAAGACTTCTGCGTCTTCGCGATATTTCCGTGTGTTTGCGGAGATTTTTAACATTTTCGCGATAGTTTGCGAAAGTGAATTTCGCAAATTTCGTCCACCCCTAATTCACATGCAGGGTTAAAAGCTTTGGCAGCCAGGCTACACATGTAGGCCTGAAGTTATGTTTTTCTTGTCAGCTTAATGGATGGCGCAGTATGTCTTGCAGTCCACAGGTAATAATTTACCATGAAATAGGCATATTTTCCTACATTAAACTGCACATAAACTGGGAACTGAACAGTAGTACCCTAATGTGCAGAGTTAAAAAAACAATATCAGTCAACAAATAATGGGGGTGATGACACAAAAAGACATATTTTCCCACACTGCTCATCTAAGCAACGAAAAATTATTTTAAAAAAAATACTTTAGAATCACAGCCTAAAGGGATCTGACCCAAAGCCTACTTTATTAGTACACTTTCTTTTGTACTTTTTGAAGAATTTATGACATGAGGTCTGCAAGGCTAAAGCTGTCTACAGGCACACCTAAAAATGTGCTGCTGAATGATGAGCGCTCAACATTGATAACTGGCCAGTTTTTCGACAAGGAAGGACATATTTTTCAATTTATGTTCTATTTTTTACGGGCGATTGTAGGAAAGTGTCTCTTTTGACATGGTTAGCCCACACTTTTTGCATGGGGCATGATGTGATTCCGAATTGAAAGTGCACTGGGTCCCTGCCAGGTTGCCAGTGCCAGATCTCTTTCCTAAAATTTCACCATGATTGGCACAACTTCAGCAACCCACTGCATGAAGCTTAGGTGAGTCACTGCAGGCCTTACAGCTCTAAAGCAGGGTGCACTATATCCCATGTGTGGATACATCTGCATGAGCCGATATGACCCTATAATATCTAAGTCCATTCTTGGATATTGTAAGTGCACAGGGAAGCCATAGAGAGGACATGGGCTGGATACTTTCATCATGTGTTTCCTAGCTACATGATAACTTCACTGTATCCTAAGATGTTTTGGACCAAACACCTCATTGTAATAAATCCTCACTGATGCCACTGGTGGATTTATTAATAAATGCACACAGGAGACACCTTAGAGGGTCCCTTGAAAACCTTTGAAGCACTGGTGTGGTCTCGGACTAGTCTTAGCCAGCCTGCACCCACCAGACATGTTTCTGACCTCATGTGGTGAGATCCATCACTCCCACCGGCCAGGAACAAAGCCTGCTCTGGGCGCTCCAGGGCGGGAAGCTTCAAAGGCGATGCCACCTATGAAATTCAACCCAGGCTGCTTCAGCTAGTGGAGGATGCCAACCCCCCGGTCCTGCTCCACATTTGGTGGGAGGGCAGGTGGAAAATGTGTTAGATTAGCAGTTGGTCCAACATTCAGCCAGCACCACCCCTGAGGTGGGGCAGGTGATGTGGGCACAACTATTCCAATCCCTTCATCTTGGGATGGCAGGAATTAACCTATCAGGGCTTGGGTAGTGCCCCTTCCCACAGGAAGTGGTCATTTAGAGGGTGTAGACACCCTAAAGGTTGTAGCCTATTGACTACTACCCGTCACCCTCTTTATCACCCCTACATTTCATATTTAGGTGGTATCCCTCGACCCTGAACTTTAGATTCAGCAGATCCAAAAAAGATACAGACAATAAAGAGCTGCTGATCCGAGAATAGAAGACCTGCTGCACAATTTTGGCACAAAACCCTGCCTGCAGCTTCCAGGACTCGACAATCATGGTGTGCTGACTTGTCGTGCTAATGTGAGGACTCGAGGAACCCTGGAGCATCCCAGCCCTTTGCTAATCCCCAGAGAACTCCCTTGGGGTAGAGGAACTACTCACCTGCAGACCAAATGCACCAAGCCCGCAGAGTTTAGTTCACCAATTTGCTGCTCCCTGGCAACTCCAACACAGCATCCCAGCAAAACAAGGTATATCAGCTTCAGAAAGTCAGAGCTGTCTCTCCATCAAGTCTGAAGACACCAGGACCTATCGGAGCCATGCCGAACCAATGCCCGGGATACCAGCCCCCTGCAACCTACACCAAGACAATGAGTCTATTCTGGACTCCATCTGCCCAGGAAGCAAGTACCTATTGAGGGACATCAAGACTCCAGAGACCCACTTTGTTAGTGGCCCAATTTTCCCACAACCTCCTCTACAACCTGCCTGCTCCTGACAGCGAGGACATCTTGACAAATGTCACCTGGCTAACCTGTCTGCTCTGCCCCCAACCCGCCCAGCCTGGGCACTGACAAAGTCGCTGTTTACCCATGGTTCTGAGGCACATGCAACCTGCTCCTTTGAGTGGGACCCCTCGGACTTTCCTTCAAGTCCTCTTGTGCAGTGTGTTTCAGGTGGCACCCTTCTTTGTAGCGCAGCAGCTACCAATGACGTCAGCACCCTGCTGCCAGCAGAATCCGGGACGCTGTGGTGGAACATTGGACCTGGCCTTGCTACTTACCTAAATCCAGAAAATGAAACTGGAAATCCAACTGTATGATTTTAATGCATTTTTCTATTTTTTCCCCATGACTTCAATGGTGCGTTTTTGTGCATAAAGGTGATTTATTTAGCAAACTTTAAAAATCCATATCTTGAAAAGTACTTACTGTAGAATGAAGTTCTTGTTCTGCAAAATTATATAAAAATCGGTTATTTAATTTTTGCAAATTGGTCTTAGATCTATTCTTCAGTTTGTGTATCATTTATTGCCTCTTTAAGTACAACAAATGCTTAGCACTACCCTCTGATAAGCCTAACTGCTCAACCACACTACCACAAATAGAGCATTAGTATTATCTACTTTTGCTTCTGCATACCAATCTGGGTCACTCTGCACAGTGTTCTTAGTTTTACTGCATTATATAGAAAGACAGCTTCCTACAGCAGTACACAAAGAACAGACAAAAAATGTACAATGCAGATTCAATCTCAAATACTTAGCTAAACATTGACTAATTCATATGACTGGAAGAGCCATTACTGCTATTGGATCAAAATGACCACACGTTGAATAAAAGCTTGTGGTTCGCACCATCCTATTCATTAGCAATGTGTGGATGTTATCTCTTGCATCCATTATTGTATGTCTTGGCTAGCCGAACCCTTCCAGTGCAAGGAGACCAGTATTGCAAAAAACACAACGTTTGACTTGAAGTATTCCATATAGCCTAAGACAATCAATTGAGTATCTTGGTGAACACTAAAGCTAAAGGTAATATCTCAGGAGCTAGGTTTTATTTTTATCTGCAAGTGTTGTTCTAATTTGCATAGATTTGAAAAGCTTTTAAAGATACCTTGAGGCACATTTACAAGGGCATTGCATCACTGGAGTGTCACTTTTCAGGACGCTCCAGTGGTGCAGTGCCCTGCTCCACTGTGCATGGCTTAACGCCGCTTTGTCAATATTGCAGCCTTTCACGCAGGTATCTGTATGAAAGGGCCGTGCAATGAGTGTTGCTTTGGGCGTTCCACCACAACACCCATTGCCTTTAGACGCTTCCCCAGACTTAGAAGGGTTTGTAAATCCGAGGCAGTGCCAAAAACTAACACCACTGAATAGCAGGTGTTAGATTGATGCAATGAAGAGAAATACTTTTATTTCTCCTTGTTTTGCTCGTTTTATGTGTGCTGCATTCTGCAGCATAGATAGAAGGAGCAAATCTCCTTTAAAGATTGTTAATGTAGAGGAAGGAGTCTCTTCTTGCACATAAACAATCATCCCTGCAGCGCAGGCACCCTTGCACCATGGTGCATGTGTTAGCGCTAGGTAGCTTTTTTTAGTGCAAGTGCAAAGGGAAAACAGAGGGGTGTGCTGCATTTTTGTAAATATAGTGCATTCCTGGACGTTTGAAATGTCGCATTGCCATTTCTTTGTACATATATCCCCTTATGTCTAAAACTGGTGTAAAAATTGAAGGTCGGAGGATTGCCTTGGAGATGTGGCTGATACTCTCAAACTTGTGACAGCAGGTGGTCATTCCATGTCGGTTGTAGCCTGTGTAGTGTAGGGAGTTGACAATGCTCACATTGCCGATCTATTGACCTGGATTACTTTAAACTAAACAGGTTTGGGGTGTCTTTTAGAATTTGTAAAGCGCAGCAAACAAAAATACGGGGGGTGTTGAAAAATATACATTAATAAGTGAGAATGTATTGACACATCCTTTTTTAATTTTCTAATTCCGCCCAGCAATAAAAAAACATATTGGGAAGCACCCATCTACCCCACCGTAATGTCGGTTCCGCCTTTCTTGGCCTTTGGTTCCCCAGATAAAAGACAACATTTGAGCTTATATCTTTGAAAAAAAAATTGGGGAGCTAAATTGGTAGTGGATGAAATGTATATAATATCTTGCGTAGTGAAATCATTTTGATGAGGTTGATTATTCCTACTAATGATATAGGGGGATTATCAAATGTATCGAGTAGCCAATTTGTTTCCTTCAGAAGTCGAGTATAGTTAACTAGTCTGATGCTGTCTTATGTTGTAGTTTAGCTAGTCTGATGCTGTCACACGTTGAAGTTTATCTAGCATAATGCTGTCATAGCTTGCAGTTTAGCTAGTCTGATGCTATCATATGTTGTAGTGTAGCTAGTCTGATGCTATGATAGGTTGCAATTTAGCTAGTCTGATGCTATGATAGGTTGTCGTTTTGCTAGTCGTATGGTATAATAGGTTGTATCTAGACAGTATTTCATTTGTGAGACTACAGAGTTGGTGTATGAAAGAGATGTGATTTGTTGTGTGGGAGTTCCTATAGGAAGTATTTGAGTTTTCCCCACCCCATTAGGTTTTTAACCTGCTAACTCTCTTATTGATGCAGCTAGTGAAAATATAATGGAATGTTCACTGTAGGGTCCAAGGAAATTATTATCACATCATCTTTGCATGCTAAAACTTAGGCCATACGTGAATGGAACATGATTGAAGTGGCTTTACCAGAGGCCGTTATGTACTGTGCATATAGTGAAGGGGTTAGAGGACACCCCTGTCTTGATCCTTGTGAGAAAGTGGCTCTGTATATACTGTTCCTTAATAGGTACAGGGTGCACAGAGTCCACAGTCCCCAAGGGTTTGACAGAGGCTAAAGTTAGATATAACCTTACTCTCTAAAGTGGTAGCTTGGTCGAGCAGTAAGGCAGTATCAGAGGACAGTGTAAAGCATTTGTTGTACACACTTAGTCAGCAAATGGTCTCACACACTCAATAACTGAACTCTAGGCCAATGGTTTATATATAAAAAATATATGCTTGTTTTATTTTAGAACCAACAATTGGAATTAAAATATACTTTCTCAGAATGAGATGCTTTATATAAATACTTTTGCAATATGCACTTGACTTTTGTAAACAGTTACAAGTGGTTGCAATAGGCAACACTATTTTAAACACAATAATGCATTGAGTTCAATGGAAGTTTCATGTTATATGCCACAGATTACTTTTAGGATTACTTTTGGAATTCCAGGACTGGACCTTAGATTCAGTCCTGGGTCAGTACTTGGAATCAAGTGATGAAAGTCGACTTAATTACTGTGATGATTTTTAAACAATATTTAGCTATTTTAAAAGTTGACACAGAAAATTTTTCATAGAAAACAGTCAATGATTCCCTATGGCAGAAAATGCAAGTTACAGATATAGCATGTTCTCGTTACTTTTGTAATCCAGTACTGGGTACCTAGACTCAGTACTGGGACCTTTATCCAAAACAGGTAAGTAATTACGTTTTCAGATATTATACGATTTTTAAAGAATATTTATAGATTGCAGAAATTGACACTTAGAAGAAATTTCACAGAAAAGCAGTCAATGATTTCCTATGGGAGAAAATTGGGTTACTGGTAAGTGCAGTGGTAAGTATTTTTCAGAGTTACTGCTGGGCACCAAGATCCAGCACTGGGAGCTCACCTAAGAGCAGGTGAGTAATTTCGTTTTTGTCACTCGGCTGATTTTTGGTGAATATTTTAAGATTTGAAAAGTCCACACTTCGAAGAAATTTCAGGAAAAAGCCAGTTAATGTTTCCCTATGAAGAAAATAGAGTTATCGGTTTAAAGGTAAGTACTCGACTGGCAGAGTTGAGGTTCTGGGCATAGACTCAGGGGTCCCCCAGGATCAGGTAGGTACAGTTGGTTCACCCTCAGCGAATCTAGAGCGGCCGGGTACAGAGTGAGTTAGGCCCAATGTTATCCTATGAGGAATAGGGGGGCCTTGGTTGGTGGCTGCTGACTGGCAAGCCACGCGGCTGTGGGAGCTGGGTTCCTGGTCACTTACTCAGGGCAAGTAGGTAGGTGTAGAAGTTTCACTGCAGGGCCACTCGGGCGGCTGGGTGCAGGGTGCTTTTGAGTTTTGAGCCTTCGGGCGCTCAATTGATTTCAATGGGAAATCTCCGGTTTGGAAAAAGACTGCAAGCTCGGGGACGAGGATTCTTCAGGTGCCACCACCACTTCGAGAGGTAAGTTGGGTAGTTGGAGGATAGGTAGGTACCCCGGGATTGGGCACAGGGGGCCGTGGGGCGCCGCGTGCAGGGGTGCCTTTTGGGGTCGGGAAATCTTACCCTCTGTTGATTGCGGTTGGGGGGGCACCTTGTTCTGAGGCTGCAGGCTCCTTCAGGAGTGTCGAGGGAGGTCCTTGGGTGCCGGACTCAGGGTCACAGTCGCCGTGGGGTCGTCCTCGTGGTCTTTGTCCACTCCGGCACTGGCCAGGCTTGGCTGGTGCAGAGTGTGCTGGGTTTGCGGTTCCGGGCTGCTGCCAGGGATTAGAGGTAGGTTTTGAGTAGAGCCTCTACTCATGGGAGTCCCAGGGGCTTAGAGCCAGAAGGTAGCCAGGTCCTCCGGGGTTTGTGAGGTTGCTGGCCACAAGAGATGCTGGGTTGGAGCAGGAGCAGGTTCGAGGGTCGACAGGCCGGTAGCGCTGGGGCCAAAGCAGTTGGTGTCTTCCTCTTTTTAGCAGCTGCAGGGCAGGTCTTCTTTCTTCTTGCTCTTCTTTGTAGTTTTGAATCTGGAATCTGGGGAAGGAAGGTTCAGGGTGCCCCTAAATACTAGATTTAGGGGCTACAGGTAGGTGAAGGGCAGGGGCCAATGGGTCCCTGTCCTGGGGTGGGTACACCCCCTATCCTGCCTCTTTCCTGTGGGAGGGGGGCAGGAGCCTAGTCCTGATTGGGCAGGGCTTCCCATCTTCAAGATGGCGAGAGCCCGGAGATGTGCTTCACCTCGCCTCCCCCACCTGAGGGGTGGGGTTGGCAGGCTGGCACATCCCCTGTCCTTATTTGGGGTTTCCGGCAAAGCTTCCCACCAGGGTGGGGGGTTGCAGTGGCCTGGGGAAGCTCACAGAGGCGGCATGCCTTTGTAGCTTCCCCCTGCCCATACTGGGGGAGGAGATTTAGCATCTCGCCCAGGATGTGCATTGTTGCAGACCCAGGAGAGCAGGGGCTCTCCTACCCAGGGGTCCAGCAACATGTCTGCTGTGTGGCAGCCTAGGCAGCCTCAGAACAGACGTGGATTGTAGGTTTAGGTTTCAGGGGGCCTCTATAAGATGCCCTCTGTGGTGCTTGGTACATTAAATCACACTGGCATCAGTGTGGATTTAATGTGCTGAGCAGTTTGATATCAAACTTCTCAGTCTTCAGTGCTGCCATTATGGTGCTGTGGAGTTTGTGTTTGACAAGCTCCCAGCACCATATACTCTTAGCTGGCAGCACTGCACTTACAGGACCCAGGAATGGACCTGGGTACTGTAGGGGCACAGGGCTCCTGCCTCTGTGCCCACACCACTCGCATAGGGCACCCAGCTAGAGGGGTGGCTGATGTATGCCAGGGCAGTGTAGGTTGTGGGCATGGCACACAGGGATGTGTGCCATGTCGACTCTCTGTTTTGTCATGTATCCAGACACTCAGCCTGCAAGAGCTATGTGTGTGTGTTAGGGTACAGGGCCTCTAAGGGTGGCACAATGAGTGCTGCATCCCTTAGAGGCATTCCCTGGTCACAAGGCCCTGGGTACCTAGGGTACCATTCACCAGGGGCTGACATTTGGCCAGGGTTTGCCAATTTGGGTTTTGGCTGTTAGGCAGTTTTTAGGGAAGGAACACAGGCCCTGGGCACCTGATTGGCAGGAGCCCAGGGCACAACAAGGAAAAGTGCATCAGCTATTAGGCAAAAAAGGGGGGGTTACTGCAACAGAAACCCACTTTCTTACACAAGCCCCCCCCCCCCCCCCCCCCCCCAGCCCAAAGGCCAGGAGACTTCTGCCAATGCTGGGAGAGTCTACCTAGTCTTTCAGGCGAGGAAGAGTTGGGGAAGTGGTTTGAAAGTTGCAGGGCCTACTCTGCCTTATATCCTTCTGTCCAGGCTCGTCCCTTTGGGGAGCTGGCCTGTCTTATCAGTTTCAGGACCTAACTCCCAAGGCTCCTCTCCTTGTCTTTTAGTGTACTTGTCCCATCTTTTTATTTTGGGTTTAGAGGTGCATACCTCTGTAATTTCTAACTTAGCCAGGGCTAGGCCCAGCTTACCCACAGAGGTTACCCAAGCTTGAGCAACCCCACCATGACCAATGTAAGGTAAGGTAGTTGACGCAATGAGAGCAATTAGTGCCTATGCATCTTTTTTTATTGTATTTAAATATTCGGTTTTAACAGGGGCCTGTGGATCTTGTTGTATTTCTGAATCCACTTGATAAAGGTCAAAGGGAATCCATATTTTTTCAACACTACCCAAAGAAATGGCCATTCCACACAGTCAAATGACTTTGTTTTCTGCACCTAATGCTATAAATTCAATAATAATGCACCTGAATTAAAGGGGAGAGAAAGTCACCAATAAGACTACCATATTACTATGTCCACCAGCATCTCTTCCTCGTGCGAAATCATGTTTGCAAGAGGCATGATGTGGCTAGTTAATGTATTTAATGTTATTTTTTAATTATTCATGTAAATATCTTGCAGACTGCTTACAGCAATACTATAGGTGAATATGAGTTGAGGAGTTATATAGGATTTGTCTTTTTTTAGAAAAATCATAATGTGTGCTACCTTCCAAGATGCTAGTGATGGAGCGTCTCTATAAATTCAATGTATAATGCACAGAAAGGTTTTTATTATTTCCTGCATGAGTACCTTATATATTTCACTGGCAAGGGTATCAACTCTGGCAGAGTTACCTCTTGGAGTGGAGTTTATTTCAATCTGAGATGTGTACTAGGTTTTGTGGATAAACAACGTTTACCACGAATCCTTTTCTTGCAGCCAATTAAGACGCGGTTGTAACAACACATACCATTACTCCACAAGTTGGAACAACAACTTGCGGAGGGGTCAGAAGGTGTTGGATTTAAGATCCAACACCTTTTCTACTGTTGCACATACTGGAGTTGGAATAGTAAATTATACTATTCCAACATCCAGCATCTCCCCCCCTTGAGCAAGTCGTTGTTACGACTCGTTGAGTAATTGTCTGCGTTGCAACTGCCTGCGGGAAAAAAACATGCGTTATAAGAAGGCATATTCGGTAGTGTAGTATTTCCAGAATACCGTAAGTATCTCTGGGGTGGTAGTATGCACAATTCCCTGCTTGCCCTATATTTCATGATTTTATTTCCTCCTTATTGTCAAATAACGCACCTGCTTTATCTCCATGTTCTTACCAACAGTGTCAAGGTACAGTGAGCTGGTGGCTAGCTTTTGGCGGTGTGTAATGCTCTAATTAAGGCTCATCTGAGTGACAATTCAGCTCATATGTCACTTTGTGAAGAGCTGTCAACTGAGATCCCTGTGACGCGCATCTGTAAGGTAGCTGAAAGGGCCAACAATGCTGTCCCCTGAACAGTTTTCTCTGTGTTGCCTGGTGATTTATTGTTTCATGAAGGCCCTAATGCTAGCTTTCATGGCATCCTATACTACTTGGTCTGGTGCTGATTGCATATTGGCTACAAGAGACATCTAAATGTGTGTTCCTTTTTGCCATATAAACATCACATCCTGTAGTGATGCCCGGATAAATATCCAAGGTGGTCTAGCTGGTTCATCAACATTTATCACTATCTGTAAACTAACAGGAGTGTGGTCACATTCCCATAATTGATTGGTATTTGATCAATGCCTTGTTTAATAAAAAGTGGCATATAAGTAATTTGTCCTGTAAGAAAGAACCCTGTCTGTTGGACAGAACTGATGTAGTTTTTCTTGGCAAATTCAGAAGTCTAGATGAATGCCTCTTTTAAATACGTTTGCAAGAAAAAATCTATTCAATAAAACAATTTGACTCATTACCCTTCATCTCCAGTCATTACTTCTTCAAGATTGGTTTGATTTAAAAGGTTTGTAGTTAAGCCGGCTTTGGTGGCTTAGTGACTAATGCGTCTACTGTAGGGGTCTGTACTTGATCACATGGTCACAGGTTCAAATCTTGGTGGGTTCACTCAGCCTTTCATTCTCCTGCTGTTGATAAAATGAGTTCCATTGATTTGGGTAACAATAAACATCTGTTATTCAGTGCCTATATTCCCACAGGTGAACGCGTGCTTACAAATACTTATGTTATAGTTAAATGGTGATATCTCCTGAAGTGATTCATTAATAAGCACTCTGGCCGATATGACTGCATTGGCACCTTGAGCATAGTCCATTAATGTTTTTGATGCGAAAGGGTCACCAAATGTTTTGGGACAAGTAAAGTCTTGCAAATAGAATCAGGCAATTGCCCTAGTGGAACTTTTCAGGCCCTACTAAATCCCACGGGGGCAGGGGGGAGCTGGGAGGCACCTTCTAAAGGGTGAGTAGGAGGAGAGAATTCTACAACCACAACAATAAGCTCAGAAGCCAATGGGAACAGGCAAACCTTATTAATTAAAAGATGTAAAATATGGATGTGATTCTTGAGCAGTGTATTAGCAACTTGGTGAATGAGAACACTATATTTCTGATGTAGATGATGCCCAAGTTGAGATGCAAGAGAACTCAACTGGAAAATAGATCACATCGATGCAAAACACATATCTGAACACAAGGAAGAAGGCTCATCAATAACAGCAATCAATAACAATAATGGTGAAAAATGTAATAAAAGTGCATGTTCTGCCTGACTTTGGAGATCTTTTGATAGTTCAACTCACAGAGTATTGTTTCAGCCTTGATAAAATAAATAAAAAGCCCAGTGTGACCAAGGCCACATTTTAGGCCTGTAAGAAGACAGAGCGGATCGAATTTTCGAAATGTCGATAGAGACAGTAACGTGATGATGCGAGGTGGAGCAGTTGATCATAGCTTTTTGCGAATCAGGGGCACAAGCCGTGATACTACATCTAGCACAGCTGATGGTGCTGGCACCCACACCTTTCCTATATTAACGAAGGCAATCGCTGCCTAAGAATTCTTGAAAACTTCAGATAAGCCCAGCAATGCCCAAGTGTCAAGGAGATGAACATGAAAACATATCATGTCTCCACAATATATAATATTTATATTTTGATATGTTTATGATGTTCAACCTCTCTCTAGTGTTCCATAATGGAATGGAATGTATATATCAAGGTATGAGAATACTGTAGGTTTTTAAACAGAGTTGATGGAATAAAGCACTCCCAGTGGTGACTAAAGCAAGAAACCAGGAAGAAAACATGAGGGAACTGGAACTGAGACTCAGTCCATTAGGATCCCTGTAAAGGGATATGGATTGAACCATGGGAGGGGGGAGGCAGTGGAGAGGCAGGTTAGTGGAAGTGGGAAAAATTGATTCCGGAGAATCAGGTCAGATTTGGCAATTTATTAGAGGATAATAATGATGGCAGGTTAGACTAAGCCACATCCTAAAACCCAGGAATGAGATGATTAAACAAATGCTGCAGTTTCATGGTTAAAGTATCAAAATTGTTTATTATATAGATACAAGAGACATATATACACAGATAACCCAAAATAAATGTCAGTGTATGTGGCTAGCTCAACATTTGTATTCATCCAATTCATCCTCACAAGAGGAGGTATAAATTCTATTTATGAAAGGAAAGAATGAAATTAGTTTCCCTACCCCAGACAAAGCAGTCAAGAAGTCCTTGGTCCAGTTTAAATGAAGAAACATTGCATTTGATGTGCCTTGTTATTACCGGCCTATTGAAAGTAACATGCAGCACAATAGGACCCAGTGTTGGAGTTTGCTTTGCACAATTTTGAAACAGAAAGCTGGATTAATTTGGAGGGGAGGTGGGTTGGACGAAGTGGGAAATGCCATCATAAGTCTGCCGCTCCATTCCGTGCGTTCTCTCTTTAACAATCCAACAGCAGCAAGCTCGGTCCTTTCCTTTGGATTTGACACATTGGCAAGTATGTGGCCTAACAGCCAGAGCAGCCATCTTTGGAGGTGGGAAACCAGGTTCGAGTCTCTGCGTCAGCTCAACATCCTGTGATTCTGGGAAAATTACTTAATCTCCCAGTACCTACTAAAAATGAATAGTGCTCATGTACAGCGCTCCAATACCTTTGGGTCAAGTTTGCGTTACATAAAACTGCAAACAAATGCGAATAAATCAAAAGTGAGGTGTCTGGTGTACCTTGTTTTGAGTTGAGAACCTGGATTGCAGCCATAACAAGGATCTCGGCACAGCGGATCGGAACGACTCAATCATAGTCACTGAGCAGCAATGCACAGAGTCTCAACTTTGGCTTTGAGTACTCAGAGTCCACCCCCTTCAAAGCCCTTCAATGAGTGATAATATGATGAGCACGCCTCCTCTTTACTATAGGTCATCAGAGTCCAATCCAAGCTGGCGGTCACTGTTCTGCTGTCTTAAGGCATGGACCTGTTAGCTGCTGGGCAGTTGAAATACCGACCCAGATACTGTATGTGGTACACTCCCAAAGACCACGTGGTGCGTTCCCTGGGACCCTTTATTTTCTCTAACACCGCCCCCCCCCCCCCCGCCAGCACCACCCATTGCCTGCGTGAGAGGAAGATTTGTCCTTCGGACACCCCTCAACGCGGCACCCTTGGTGGAAGAGTCCACCAACATAACATTCCTCCTTTATTTTAAACTAAACATAACAGCCCCAAGTAAACAGGTGAAAGTCAATACAAACACCCCATCTGATAGGGAGGTTGTCAGCACCACACAGGGAGATAGAGGAATGAGAGAGAGAGAGAGAGAGAGAGAGAGAGAGAGAGCGAGACCGAGAGAGAGAAAAAATTTCACTATACGATGGTTCAAATCAACATTATGTCCTTTAGACAAGAAGGCCTCACAGGACATGGTCTGAGATGGTACTTACCACTTCCTTGATGCTGGCCATCATCTCAGGAAACCTCTGAGGGCTCCGCTCCATGGGCAGATGAATAATAGTCTCTAAAGGCTCAGCCCCTCCTGGGCCAGAGATATCCAGTGTAGACTCCTCATTCCAGAGACAGCCCATGGGGGCATGGCGACCACCATCTCCAACTTCATTGTTCACTGTCCCAGACAGCATCTCCAAAGATGGGCTCACAGGAACTTGGTACCGTTTGAAGCAAGACACATTCCTTCTAACAGTCACTCCCACTTTCTGGGCGGTGATCATTGTGCCTTTCACTCTTTCAAGGACTGTACTCTCCCGGGATCAACCTCAAAAGGGAGCATGAATTTGCTTTGTGGATTCCGGTTCCTCACGATCACTAAATCTCCGACTGCGATGGACCTCGGTTCGGCTACATGGACTCGGGACATGTGATCATTCTTGGCCCGATGCTGTTTTAGTTTCTCTGCCACCTGCGTCTGGGGATCTGACAGCCGGTCCACTTGGAGTATGATATCACCCACAGGTCGATTGATGCACACCAAGCTGGGACTGACTTGGGTAGTTGAGTGGGGTGTGAGTCGATATTCCCTCAAGAAAGTATAAAAAGCGCATTCCATATTCTGTCCATGCACACACACGATCCGCAATACCTTGTTCAAGGTACGCACGAAGTGTTCTGATTCTTTGAGCTCACGGCCAGCGATGTGTGACCTTGCATTGATGAATGCCACTGGACCACAAGTACTCCATGAACTATTGACTGGTAAGGGGAGGGGCATTGTCAGTGCGCATCTCTTTCAGGAGTCCATGGGTGGCCATGGTGTATTGTTCCAGCTGTGGAATAGGAACCTTTGTTGTCGTCGAGTCCATGTTATCCTATGAGGAATAGGGGGGCCTTGGTTGGTGGCTGCTGACTGGCAAGCCACGCGGCTGTGGGAGCTGGGTTCCTGGTCACTTACTCAGGGCAAGTAGGTAGGTGTAGAAGTTTCACTGCAGGGCCACTCGGGCGGCTGGGTGCAGGGTGCTTTTGAGTTTTGAGCCTTCGGGCGCTCAATTGATTTCAATGGGAAATCTCCGGTTTGGAAAAAGACTGCAAGCTCGGGGACGAGGATTCTTCAGGTGCCACCACCACTTCGAGAGGTAAGTTGGGTAGTTGGAGGATAGGTAGGTACCCCGGGATTGGGCACAGGGGGCCGTGGGGCGCCACGTGCAGGGGTGCCTTTTGGGGTCGGGAAATCTTACCCTCTGTTGATTGCGGTTGGGGGGGCACCTTGTTCTGAGGCTGCAGGCTCCTTCAGGAGTGTCGAGGGAGGTCCTTGGGTGCCGGACTCAGGGTCACAGTCGCCGTGGGGTCGTCCTCGTGGTCTTTGTCCACTCCGGCACTGGCCAGGCTTGGCTGGTGCAGAGTGTGCTGGGTTTGCGGTTCCGGGCTGCTGCCAGGGATTAGAGGTAGGTTTTGAGTAGAGCCTCTACTCATGGGAGTCCCAGGGGCTTAGAGCCAGAAGGTAGCCAGGTCCTCCGGGGTTTGTGAGGTTGCTGGCCACAAGAGATGCTGGGTTGGAGCAGGAGCAGGTTCGAGGGTCGACAGGCCGGTAGCGCTGGGGCCAAAGCAGTTGGTGTCTTCCTCTTTTTAGCAGCTGCAGGGCAGGTCTTCTTTCTTCTTGCTCTTCTTTGTAGTTTTGAATCTGGAATCTGGGGAAGGAAGGTTCAGGGTGCCCCTAAATACTAGATTTAGGGGCTACAGGTAGGTGAAGGGCAGGGGCCAATGGGTCCCTGTCCTGGGGTGGGTACACCCCCTATCCTGCCTCTTTCCTGTGGGAGGGGGGCAGGAGCCTAGTCCTGATTGGGCAGGGCTTCCCATCTTCAAGATGGCGAGAGCCCGGAGATGTGCTTCACCTCGCCTCCCCCACCTGAGGGGTGGGGTTGGCAGGCTGGCACATCCCCTGTCCTTATTTGGGGTTTCCGGCAAAGCTTCCCACCAGGGTGGGGGGTTGCAGTGGCCTGGGGAAGCTCACAGAGGCGGCATGCCTTTGTAGCTTCCCCCTGCCCATACTGGGGGAGGAGATTTAGCACCTCGCCCAGGATGTGCATTGTTGCAGACCCAGGAGAGCAGGGGCTCTCCTACCCAGGGGTCCAGCAACATGTCTGCTGTGTGGCAGCCTAGGCAGCCTCAGAACAGACGTGGATTGTAGGTTTAGGTTTCAGGGGGCCTCTATAAGATGCCCTCTGTGGTGCTTGGTACATTAAATCACACTGGCATCAGTGTGGATTTAATGTGCTGAGCAGTTTGATATCAAACTTCTCAGTCTTCAGTGCTGCCATTATGGTGCTGTGGAGTTTGTGTTTGACAAGCTCCCAGCACCATATACTCTTAGCTGGCAGCACTGCACTTACAGGACCCAGGAATGGACCTGGGTACTGTAGGGGCACAGGGCTCCTGCCTCTGTGCCCACACCACTGGCATAGGGCACCCAGCTAGAGGGGTGGCTGATGTATGCCAGGGCAGTGTAGGTTGTGGGCATGGCACACAGGGATGTGTGCCATGTCGACTCTCTGTTTTGTCGTGTATCCAGACACTCAGCCTGCAAGAGCTATGTGTGTGTGTTAGGGTACAGGGCCTCTAAGGGTGGCACAATGAGTGCTGTATCCCTTAGAGGCATTCCCTGGTCACAAGGCCCTGGGTACCTAGGGTACCATTCACCAGGGGCTGACATTTGGCCAGGGTTTGCCAATTTGGGTTTTGGCTGTTAGGCAGTTTTTAGGGAAGGAACACAGGCCCTGGGCACCTGATTGGCAGGAGCCCAGGGCACAACAAGGAAAAGTGCATCAGCTATTAGGCAAAAAAGGGGGGGTTACTGCAACAGAAACCCACTTTCTTACACAAGCCCCCCCCCCCCCCCCCCCAGCCCAAAGGCCAGGAGACTTCTGCCAATGCTGGGAGAGTCTACCTAGTCTTTCAGGCGAGGAAGAGTTGGGGAAGTGGTTTGAAAGTTGCAGGGCCTACTCTGCCTTATATCCTTCTGTCCAGGCTCGTCCCTTTGGGGAGCTGGCCTGTCTTATCAGTTTCAGGACCTAACTCCCAAGGCTCCTCTCCTTGTCTTTTAGTGTACTTGTCCCATCTTTTTATTTTGGGTTTAGAGGTGCATACCTCTGTAATTTCTAACTTAGCCAGGGCTAGGCCCAGCTTACCCACAGAGGTTACCCAAGCTTGAGCAACCCCACCATGACCAATGTAAGGTAAGGTAGTTGACGCAATGAGAGCAATTAGTGCCTATGCATCTTTTTTTATTGTATTTAAATATTCGGTTTTAACAGGGGCCTGTGGATCTTGTTGTATTTCTGAATCCACTTGATAAAGGTCAAAGGGAATCCATATTTTTTCAACACTACCCAAAGAAATGGCCATTCCACACAGTCAAATGACTTTGTTTTCTGCACCTAATGCTATAAATTCAATAATAATGCACCTGAATTAAAGGGGAGAGAAAGTCACCAATAAGACTACCATATTACTATGTCCACCAGCATCTCTTCCTCGTGCGAAATCATGTTTGCAAGAGGCATGATGTGGCTAGTTAATGTATTTAATGTTATTTTTTAATTATTCATGTAAATATCTTGCAGACTGCTTACAGCAATACTATAGGTGAATATGAGTTGAGGAGTTATATAGGATTTGTCTTTTTTTAGAAAAATCATAATGTGTGCTACCTTCCAAGATGCTAGTGATGGAGCGTCTCTATAAATTCAATGTATAATGCACAGAAAGGTTTTTATTATTTCCTGCATGAGTACCTTATATATTTCACTGGCAAGGGTATCAACTCTGGCAGAGTTACCTCTTGGAGTGGAGTTTATTTCAATCTGAGATGTGTACTAGGTTTTGTGGATAAACAACGTTTACCACGAATCCTTTTCTTGCAGCCAATTAAGACGCGGTTGTAACAACACATACCATTACTCCACAAGTTGGAACAACAACTTGCGGAGGGGTCAGAAGGTGTTGGATTTAAGATCCAACACCTTTTCTACTGTTGCACATACTGGAGTTGGAATAGTAAATTATACTATTCCAACATCCAGCATCTCCCCCCCTTGAGCAAGTCGTTGTTACGACTCGTTGAGTAATTGTCTGCGTTGCAACTGCCTGCGGGAAAAAAACATGCGTTATAAGAAGGCATATTCGGTAGTGTAGTATTTCCAGAATACCGTAAGTATCTCTGGGGTGGTAGTATGCACAATTCCCTGCTTGCCCTATATTTCATGATTTTATTTCCTCCTTATTGTCAAATAACGCACCTGCTTTATCTCCATGTTCTTACCAACAGTGTCAAGGTACAGTGAGCTGGTGGCTAGCTTTTGGCGGTGTGTAATGCTCTAATTAAGGCTCATCTGAGTGACAATTCAGCTCATATGTCACTTTGTGAAGAGCTGTCAACTGAGATCCCTGTGACGCGCATCTGTAAGGTAGCTGAAAGGGCCAACAATGCTGTCCCCTGAACAGTTTTCTCTGTGTTGCCTGGTGATTTATTGTTTCATGAAGGCCCTAATGCTAGCTTTCATGGCATCCTATACTACTTGGTCTGGTGCTGATTGCATATTGGCTACAAGAGACATCTAAATGTGTGTTCCTTTTTGCCATATAAACATCACATCCTGTAGTGATGCCCGGATAAATATCCAAGGTGGTCTAGCTGGTTCATCAACATTTATCACTATCTGTAAACTAACAGGAGTGTGGTCACATTCCCATAATTGATTGGTATTTGATCAATGCCTTGTTTAATAAAAAGTGGCATATAAGTAATTTGTCCTGTAAGAAAGAACCCTGTCTGTTGGACAGAACTGATGTAGTTTTTCTTGGCAAATTCAGAAGTCTAGATGAATGCCTCTTTTAAATACGTTTGCAAGAAAAAATCTATTCAATAAAACAATTTGACTCATTACCCTTCATCTCCAGTCATTACTTCTTCAAGATTGGTTTGATTTAAAAGGTTTGTAGTTAAGCCGGCTTTGGTGGCTTAGTGACTAATGCGTCTACTGTAGGGGTCTGTACTTGATCACATGGTCACAGGTTCAAATCTTGGTGGGTTCACTCAGCCTTTCATTCTCCTGCTGTTGATAAAATGAGTTCCATTGATTTGGGTAACAATAAACATCTGTTATTCAGTGCCTATATTCCCACAGGTGAACGCGTGCTTACAAATACTTATGTTATAGTTAAATGGTGATATCTCCTGAAGTGATTCATTAATAAGCACTCTGGCCGATATGACTGCATTGGCACCTTGAGCATAGTCCATTAATGTTTTTGATGCGAAAGGGTCACCAAATGTTTTGGGACAAGTAAAGTCTTGCAAATAGAATCAGGCAATTGCCCTAGTGGAACTTTTCAGGCCCTACTAAATCCCACGGGGGCAGGGGGGAGCTGGGAGGCACCTTCTAAAGGGTGAGTAGGAGAAGAGAATTCTACAACCACAACAATAAGCTCAGAAGCCAATGGGAACAGGCAAACCTTATTAATTAAAAGATGTAAAATATGGATGTGATTCTTGAGCAGTGTATTAGCAACTTGGTGAATGAGAACACTATATTTCTGATGTAGATGATGCCCAAGTTGAGATGCAAGAGAACTCAACTGGAAAATAGATCACATCGATGCAAAACACATATCTGAACACAAGGAAGAAGGCTCATCAATAACAGCAATCAATAACAATAATGGTGAAAAATGTAATAAAAGTGCATGTTCTGCCTGACTTTGGAGATCTTTTGATAGTTCAACTCACAGAGTATTGTTTCAGCCTTGATAAAATAAATAAAAAGCCCAGTGTGACCAAGGCCACATTTTAGGCCTGTAAGAAGACAGAGCGGATCGAATTTTCGAAATGTCGATAGAGACAGTAACGTGATGATGCGAGGTGGAGCAGTTGATCATAGCTTTTTGCGAATCAGGGGCACAAGCCGTGATACTACATCTAGCACAGCTGATGGTGCTGGCACCCACACCTTTCCTATATTAACGAAGGCAATCGCTGCCTAAGAATTCTTGAAAACTTCAGATAAGCCCAGCAATGCCCAAGTGTCAAGGAGATGAACATGAAAACATATCATGTCTCCACAATATATAATATTTATATTTTGATATGTTTATGATGTTCAACCTCTCTCTAGTGTTCCATAATGGAATGGAATGTATATATCAAGGTATGAGAATACTGTAGGTTTTTAAACAGAGTTGATGGAATAAAGCACTCCCAGTGGTGACTAAAGCAAGAAACCAGGAAGAAAACATGAGGGAACTGGAACTGAGACTCAGTCCATTAGGATCCCTGTAAAGGGATATGGATTGAACCATGGGAGGGGGGAGGCAGTGGAGAGGCAGGTTAGTGGAAGTGGGAAAAATTGATTCCGGAGAATCAGGTCAGATTTGGCAATTTATTAGAGGATAATAATGATGGCAGGTTAGACTAAGCCACATCCTAAAACCCAGGAATGAGATGATTAAACAAATGCTGCAGTTTCATGGTTAAAGTATCAAAATTGTTTATTATATAGATACAAGAGACATATATACACAGATAACCCAAAATAAATGTCAGTGTATGTGGCTAGCTCAACATTTGTATTCATCCAATTCATCCTCACAAGAGGAGGTATAAATTCTATTTATGAAAGGAAAGAATGAAATTAGTTTCCCTACCCCAGACAAAGCAGTCAAGAAGTCCTTGGTCCAGTTTAAATGAAGAAACATTGCATTTGATGTGCCTTGTTATTACCGGCCTATTGAAAGTAACATGCAGCACAATAGGACCCAGTGTTGGAGTTTGCTTTGCACAATTTTGAAACAGAAAGCTGGATTAATTTGGAGGGGAGGTGGGTTGGACGAAGTGGGAAATGCCATCATAAGTCTGCCGCTCCATTCCGTGCGTTCTCTCTTTAACAATCCAACAGCAGCAAGCTCGGTCCTTTCCTTTGGATTTGACACATTGGCAAGTATGTGGCCTAACAGCCAGAGCAGCCATCTTTGGAGGTGGGAAACCAGGTTCGAGTCTCTGCGTCAGCTCAACATCCTGTGATTCTGGGAAAATTACTTAATCTCCCAGTACCTACTAAAAATGAATAGTGCTCATGTACAGCGCTCCAATACCTTTGGGTCAAGTTTGCGTTACATAAAACTGCAAACAAATGCGAATAAATCAAAAGTGAGGTGTCTGGTGTACCTTGTTTTGAGTTGAGAACCTGGATTGCAGCCATAACAAGGATCTCGGCACAGCGGATCGGAACGACTCAATCATAGTCACTGAGCAGCAATGCACAGAGTCTCTACTTTGGTTTTGAGTACTCAGAGTCCACCCCCTTCAAAGCCCTTCAATGAGTGATAATATGATGAGCACGCCTCCTCTTTACTATAGGTCATCAGAGTCCAATCCAAGCTGGCGGTCACTGTTCTGCTGTCTTAAGGCATGGACCTGTTAGCTGCTGGGCAGTTGAAATACCGACCCAGATACTGTATGTGGTACACTCCCAAAGACCACGTGGTGCGTTCCCTGGGACCCTTTATTTTCTCTAACACCGCCCCCCCCCCCCCCCGCCAGCACCACCCATTGCCTGCGTGAGAGGAAGATTTGTCCTTCGGACACCCCTCAACGCGGCACCCTTGGTGGAAGAGTCCACCAACATAACATTCCTCCTTTATTTTAAACTAAACATAACAGCCCCAAGTAAACAGGTGAAAGTCAATACAAACACCCCATCTGATAGGGAGGTTGTCAGCACCACACAGGGAGATAGAGGAATGAGAGAGAGAGAGAGAGAGAGAGAGAGAGAGAGAGAGAGACCGAGAGAGAGACAGAGAGAGAGAGAAAAAATTTCACTATACGATGGTTCAAATCAACATTATGTCCTTTAGACAAGAAGGCCTCACAGGACATGGTCTGAGATGGTACTTACCACTTCCTTGATGCTGGCCATCATCTCAGGAAACCTCTGAGGGCTCCGCTCCATGGGCAGATGAATAATAGTCTCTAAAGGCTCAGCCCCTCCTGGGCCAGAGATATCCAGTGTAGACTCCTCATTCCAGAGACAGCCCATGGGGGCATGGCGACCACCATCTCCAACTTCATTGTTCACTGTCCCAGACAGCATCTCCAAAGATGGGCTCACAGGAACTTGGTACAGTTTGAAGCAAGACACATTCCTTCTAACAGTCACTCCCACTTTCTGGGCGGTGATCATTGTGCCTTTCACTCTTTCAAGGACTGTACTCTCCCGGGATCAACCTCAAAAGGGAGCATGAATTTGCTTTGTGGATTCCGGTTCCTCACGATCACTAAATCTCCGACTGCGATGGACCTCGGTTCGGCTACATGGACTCGGGACATGTGATCATTCTTGGCCCGATGCTGTTTTAGTTTCTCTGCCACCTGCGTCTGGGGATCTGACAGCCGGTCCACTTGGAGTATGATATCACCCACAGGTCGATTGATGCACACCAAGCTGGGACTGACTTGGGTAGTTGAGTGGGGTGTGAGTCGATATTCCCTCAAGAAAGTATAAAAAGCGCATTCCATATTCTGTCCATGCACACACACGATCCGCAATACCTTGTTCAAGGTACGCACGAAGTGTTCTGATTCTTTGAGCTCACGGCCAGCGATGTGTGACCTTGCATTGATGAATGCCACTGGACCACAAGTACTCCATGAACTATTGACTGGTAAGGGGAGGGGCATTGTCAGTGCGCATCTCTTTCAGGAGTTCATGGGTGGCCATGGTGTATTGTTCCAGCTGTGGAATAGGAACCTTTGTTGTCGTCGAGTCCATGACTTCAATTGCCAGATACTTTGAGAAGTCATCAATGACCACCAGCATGTGTCTTCCATCCAGGAGAATTAAAAAATGTACACTTCTCTCTGCCAGGGAAAAGGAGGAATACCTTCTATGATTGGGGCTGGCGGCTCTGCCGGTCCAGCCACCTGGCATAAAGGGCACTGGCAAACGATCTGCTCCAGAAGCACATCAAGATTTGGAAACAAGAACTTTACATCGTGGTCTAGATTTTATTTGACAATCCCTTAATGGGCTAGTGGAGCTAGATCGACCACGCACTGTTGAAATGTACTAGGGATTACCAGACGGGACCCTCTCATGAGGCATCCTTCGGAAGACACAGCCAGCTCAAGGCGCACATGGTGTAAAGAGTCCTGCACAGACTGTGCTTCCTCTGTCCTGCATGGTGTTTTGCTAATCAAGACATGCCACCTTCCTGAGGTCACCACGGAGATAGCTAACTGAAGACACTTGTTTTCTGTCATGGCCTTCACTATCTCCTCAAGAGAAATGGGCAGCAGCAGGATCGCTCCACTACCAGCTTAACATTCTCCTCCACTTCATCGGCATCTGATTCCTCTTTCTCCATAGCTGGTCGTGCATGCCTAGAGAGGAAATCGGCAAGCTTTTGGGTCCCTGGGCAGTAGACCACTGTGAACTAGTATTCTTGTAATTGCAGAATCCACCTTTCGATTCTCAGCAGGGTTGTGAAGAAAGCCCCATGAACAGTGGAATCAAAGGCTTGTGATCCATGTGGACCATGAAGGGTTGACCATAAAGGTAGGGATGAAAATGGCGACAGCTTCAATGGACCGCAATAGCCTCCTTTTCGATGTGGGAGTAGCGTTGCTCTGTGTCTGTCAGCGCACTGCTCGCAAAGGCCACCGGAGCACAGTCTCCATTGCTCTGCTTCTGCGACAGTACAGCTCTAAGGCTGATGGGGATAGCATCCACTGACAGTTCAGACTCTCGAGCCGGATCGAAGTACACTAGAGTGGTATCAGCAGATTACGCTTGTTTGGTAGCTTGGAAGCTTCCTCTTGAGCAGCTCTCTCGAAGGAGCAGTAAGGTCTGTCAGATTCTGAATGAAGTGTCCACATTAGGTAACCATACCTAGGAAACTCCTCATGCCTGTAACAGTGGTAGGAGAAGGGGCTGACGGCATGTCCTTTACTTTGGCTGGATCAGGTGACACTACATGTTGAAAAAATCAGCATCCAAAGAAGGCTATTTCCTTCTGAAGGAAAGCACATTTTTGTCGATGGAGCATGAGGCGATTGTCTCTCAGGTGCTGAAAAATGTCTCTCAGGCAGTCTAGATTTTCTTACAGTGTGGGTGTATGTACCAAAATTTCATCACGGACGTTAAGGACCCCTTTTAGACCAGCTAACACCCCCCTTATGGTGTCTTGGAAGACTTCGGCTACATTCGACACTCCAAAGGTTAGACGCTTATATCTTCTGAGACCAGCATGAGTGGAGAAGTTTGTAATGGCCCTCGACTCCGGGTCCAGCAGTAGTTGGTGATATCTAGCTCGTAAGTCCATCATGGAGAACCACTGTGAACCGCTCGCCTCTGCCACAATATCATTCCCTGTGGGAGTTAAATGACATTCCCTCTTGATGGCTTGTTTAGGAAGTCTCATGTGTACACATTTTCTCACTTTACCTGGCTGTTTGGGCTTCCATGCCACCACGATGGGGACACCCATGGGGTCAGACCCTTGATCCGTTCAATGACGTTGGCATGTTCCAGTTTCCTCAATTCTTCCTCCTCTTTCAGCCTCAGATGAAAAGCCACCCTTCGTGTTTCAGGGCAACGGGTTGGATGGAGCGGTCGACATGAAGGTATATTATTTGATCCTTGAGGCATCCAATCCCTCCAAATTCTGCCAACAGGCCTTCCACACTCTCTTGATGTACACTGACGGCAAAGGCAACAAGCTGCAGAAGTTCGGTGTTTCAGCAGCTCAAGAGCATTCCTGACCCATCTCTGGTAATGTACACTTTGGTCGGAATGGAACGAGAGTCGTGAGTTTTGCCTGTAGTGAACACCCCAGCTAATGGAATTGTTGACCCGTACACAAACACTTGTGCAGAGGCCATGTTTATTGAGGCCCCGGTGCCAATCAATGCTTGTACCTGGTGTCCTTCGAAAAGCACGCTGCATCTCAGGATCTGCCTTCGGGATATCCATCCGGTTGCATGGCATGCATGACATGGACTGCTTCCTCTACATCATTATCATCCACGTCTTCCTCTTCCTCAGGGGATTGTGAGGCACAGAGGGCATTGATGGCTTTGGTCCTCTGTCCCTTTCGTGCTTTGGAGCTTCATACCTTTGCAAAGTGGTTTAGTTTGTTACATGCTGAGCACCTCTTCCCTTGGGCTGGGCATGGTCCTTGGTGCGGGAAGAGCCCACCACACCCATAGCGTGGCTTGGTCATGGGTTGTGGCTTCTTCCACACTTCCTTTTTTCTGAACTTCCGGGCAGGATCGCATTGTCAGGTTCTGTCCTTATCTGGCGTTGTAACGCCACTTCCATGTGTGCAGCTCGCACTTTGGATAGTCCCTTCGACCCACCCATCGTTCGCATGTCCGCCATGAGGAATGTTTCATTCAATTTTACAGAGGCACACCCCAGAATAAATTGCGCCCATATTTCATCGTTCTCATCCGGCAATATGCACATGCTAACCAGATCTTTTAGGCAAGCATAGAAAGCATCCAGTGATTCTTTAGACAGCTGCCTTTCTTGATGTATTAGGAAGCATTGGTAATCTGGGTTTGCTAGAGGCTCGAAATGAGCAGTCAATGCTTCCTTCAGTGTGTTATATGTGTACGGAGGTCCCGCTTCCATGACTGATTTCCCAAGCTTGTGGAGGGCTGCATCCTCCAAATGCAAGAGCATAGCGCACAGCCTGTCATTTTGCAAAGCCACTGCTGCGAAGTATGTCTCAAGGCATTCAAGCCAGTCCTTCCACTTAGCTGCTTGAGCCGACGGCAGCCCATCAATTAAGAACAGTTCACTATGAGGCACAGTAGTCATGACCGTGGCCACAGTAATCACTCTGCAGTGAGTTGGATGTCTTCTTAGATCAATGATCACAGGTGACTGCTGACAGATAGGGTTGAAGTTCAAAGACTGCCAGTCTCCGGTGGTATTTATCTTTCACTGATGGTTTGGCCAAAACTAATGGGGGAGGTAAAACACCAGTGCCAGGTAACCAGGGTGGCAGGAGGTAAATTCAGGGCAGCCAGATATCCATCCCTGTGAAGTAGAATGGAGAGACCATGAGGGGTATTCTTCCTTGTCTTGTTCTATCTGTTCAATGTCTGTGCTGTATTTTTTTGTGTTTTTTTCAAAGCGGAAAAAAAACCTCTCCCTTGGATCTGATGGAGGAGTGCACACGTGCCGGCCTGTCCTCTGGTCGGCAGAGCATAAAGATGAGTCAGCGGGAGGAGCTCAACTCCGGCAGCCGTGCACACATCGGCTGCACACACACACCCCTCAGACAATTCCAATGGGGCAGGAAGGTGCTCGCAGGCAGCGCGGTGAGTTACGGCCAAACCCTTGTGGGGCCCAGCTAGGGAGCCCTAAAGTACTTTCCGCCTGCCTTTTCATGGCAGGGACATTGTAATCCCCAGGTGGTACCTGAGCAGGCACCGTCCGTATTGTAGGGATTTCTGACCCTCCGATGATCCGACAGGCTCCTTGAGCACATCGGAAAGCGATGGACGGTCCCTCCACCTGCTGCCTCTGACCACATGCATTGTCATACGTAGGCTGGACTGAAGCACCAGATGGCGGTCGGACCGCATGTGACAAGCCGTCCGGTGCTGTTCTACTGCCATCAGAATAACCCCCATACAGTTGGCATAATATTGAATTTTATCAGTTCCTAAAACTAAAATCCTCTCTGAATAAACTAAATTCACATTTTAAAGATCAGATCCTTTGATTTTTCACTGCATACTAAAGTTGTATTACACAGGAAATCTAGTCTCCAAAACACATAAATCTCTCCAGTCTAATAATTCTAGACTACCATGTCAGCTCCTTGCTATTTGGTAAAACGACTGTCCCGCTACACCGTCCCAGGTATGGCTAAAGCCAATTTATAAGCAAATTACATGGTATACATTGAAACTGATAGAAAATGAGGGTGCATCTGAAAGCATTCAAGATTTTACAACTATAGGAGGGTACAAGATAAACACTAATAAAATGAAAATAATGTTATTACTTACCAACCCATAGGTACTACCCAGGGTTTTAAGGCATGATACTTTTCTAGAGCAAAACATTAATGTGAATGTGGGTCACAGGAAATATAGAATGTATATTACGTTTATTATGGTCTTCTATTTAAGAAGGCAGCTCCTTCTTGAAAGGAGGAAGAAGCTCACCAATGCCATCATTTGAAAACAAGAATGAAAGTCTTATTTACACTCTAAAATTCTGCGGAAAGGTTGAAACCATGATTATAGAATTTATCTGGGCAAGTAAAAGGCCCAGTTCAAACATAAGTTGTTTATATTTGCATACTTAGGGGAGAGCTGATAGCTCTGATAAGTGTTTCTATTATGAGTCTGAACTAGAAAATTGTCAAACTCAATTTGTTGGTCTGAAAAATGATCACTATTTTAATAGCACTATCTTATTTGTTGTGTTTCCAGAGGAACAATATGAATTATCTGACATTATCCATGTTCCTCAAAATCCTAAGCGGCAGATTTACAATAACTGACGCATTCCCTGCATATCAGCAGGGATGCGCCAGTTATTGTGCGTCACGGCTCCGCCACAATGGATGCGCCGAATTTACAATGCGGCGCACCATGGGGCAAAAAACTGACAGATGCGTGACGCATCTGTGCCATAAAGGCAGCGCACTGCTAAAGTTGCGTCGCAAGCGCGACACAGCTCCAGCAAGGCTCTGGGGTGCCCTATCTTCACAATTCTGCGTCAATCCTTACGCCTGCTTCAAGCAGGCGCAGGGTTTTGACGCAGCATGGGCTCAAAAGTGACTGAGTAATATCTTGTAGATTTCACTCAGCCACTTTTAAGAGGCGTTCCTGCGACGGAACGCCCCCCCTGCGCAGGAACGCCTACTTCTGCTGCAGGGCTTTACAACGTGGCGCATCTCCCAGATGCGTCACGTTGTAAATACCCCGCAGCATGGTGCTTGTTTTGAGCCGCCGCTGCGTCACAAAAGTGATGCAATGGCGGCGTAAAAGAAGCGCAAGGGGCTTGTAAATCTGCCCCTTCATCGGTATTGTTCAAGAATGCAGTACATGTATTTATAAAAATATTCAACATTCACAATTCCAGAATGTGATCAAAAAATGAGTTTAAATGATTGTAACCTAATTTTTCCATGTGTAACCACTACAGTAGCTCAAGCATGGAACAGGCACCTTTAGGTGGGATTAAAGTTTGTATGTGCAAGATCACAATATACTTTGCAAAACTGTCAAATTTAGTATTGAGGAAAGAAGAAGTGGTTTGCCTCTGCCTGTCTGTAAACTGAAAGTGTTCTTTGTACTCTATAATAAGATAAACTTGTTTAGTATTAGTAAGTAGAAATATGTATATGGTATAGATTTTTAATTTTAAATAACAGAGGAATCATATATACCATCATACAGGAATGTCAAAACATTTCAGTTAAATAAATGACTCCTTCACATGTATAGATAGACAGATTCGAGGAGAAAGCAATTTTTCTCAAGGTGGATGCTGTACAATTCTTCTTACAATATAGGAATCTTATTCTGAAATCACTAATAGATGCCCACCTTGCCAAAACAGGAATATTAGAGATGAATTCCATATGGCCTGTCTTTGCCTAGAAAATGTTTGGCAGAGAATCTTAAGAATGGTCATAATATGTGCTAGGGTAAATATTGTACGAAGTCTTGATGTCAGCCTTTTGGAATTTACGCACCACATAAAACGTTTGCACCTAACAATGCACATAATCTTGCAGAAGTCCTTATTGGTCGTACATTGATAATGCAGAAATGGAAAGTATGGCTGTATCCAGAATTTCTCAAAATGGTTGAATAAAGTGTGCAGGATCTGAAAATGTTAATTTATGCCTGCTAAGAGAAATGGGTCTTTTAGGAAGTTTAGAAAAATATGATATAAGTTGGATGCACTTTTTACAGGGTCAATGCCTGTCTTTACCATTTTATTGAAATACTCATTTGCAAATTCTGACTAAATTACAGCAAATAATAATAGAAAAAAATAGGCAAATGATGACAGAGCTATTCTTTAGGGGAATATTTTTGTATGACTCAATTGTGAAATCCAAATAAAAATATTTTTAAAATCCTATGAAGCATGGTGCTATAGGAATCAGGCACGAATCCCAAGTCTCACCTAGGAACATGTCCCTATCCTTTACAAAGCTATCAACGCCTGGAGATTACCACCACTCATGTCAGGCTACCAAAGCTTGGATCTCAAAGCACCCAAGACTGCAACCCCCTTTCCTCTGATGGGTTCTAGTGATAACTAAATATACCACAGATATTATGATGTGGGATGGACCCCCATACCTCAGAACAAATGCTAACCACTTGGATGGAAACGTCCTTCCTCCTTCCATTCATATAACCGGTGGAGGATATAGAGAGTAAACAACCACTGTGGCCTCCACACTTCAAACTGTCCCAAAACTCTAAGTGCATCTGCAATCCTACACCAGTTTTCAGGCAACTGACAAATCTCTGGCTCCCCGAAGCTAGCCAGTATGGAATTTCATCCGATGTGTAGCTAACCCTAGTGGTAGCACTATAGTCTACCCCAGAAATGTCTTTGGGATTCTAGACCATGCAAACCTGCTGAGAGCTTTAGCAGTCACACTAGGGTTGAGCTTACTACAGCCACTTTACTTGGATTGGTAGGAACCCTCACTACAGCTCTGCAATTGAGTTAACAAATTGACCCATGCTTACAGGAACCGTTGGTACAAACAAAGCACACGGATGTCAAGTCTTGTACCACGTGTGAGCCCTCAACCCATGACTAAGGCTGAAGCCGAGGCATAGGACTAGATACTCAACTCATTCAAGCAGCCCAACTGAGGTGGGATATTAAAAGAGTTCACTCGCCAGCAACCAAGCAGAACTTCCACAAAACACAATCCACTGAAACCCAGGATGGCACAAATGCTTTTGAGACTGTTCAGGTGGTTTAGCATCACCACACTACCATGCAACCTTGTGCAGACTGTCATCAGCTTGCAAGCATAAGTTCAGCAACACCTGCAATTGAGGTAACAATAAAACATGCTTTGTGATCACTAGTGTTAGGCTTAATCTGTTAAACGTTATGTTATTTGTCACCATAAACCCTGCATCCCAGATGGTCGTCTTATTCTGTGGATTGAGTCATTTCCCACTCTCAACAAGCACCCTCATGAATGAAAATCGAAACTAAATGCCAATCCTAGTCGCTAAGAAAATATCCAAGGATGCTGCATAGAGTATACTCCTTATTGGGCAGTGGCCTTGGAGGAAGAGAAACTTCACCCGTAGTCCACTTACTGTCTTACCCATTCCCAGGGAACTATCTCTCTAACCACTACATCTTAACAGTCCAGATACACCTTACACCAATCCCAACTCCTTGTACGCGCAAGGATTTTGCCTTAACAGAGTCTCATCAGGAGGTTTGATTTTTCCCTCAAGAATTTTGTTTCCTGATAGAGATAGAATTGGACCATGAAGCATGAATAAATTTGTCATTATTAATAGACCTTCGTATTGTTTATATTGTCCTTGTCCAGCCCCTCTCATCTCAGCCTCATATATAGGCATCATATGCAGCTTTCCTTTGCTAGCTGTCCTTGTCTCCACCTCCACAAACAATTAAGTGGTATATTGCGGATGGAGAACAGGTTGAATGTGTCTATAAACATGCTCCAACTTTTCCATAAGTGAGCGGCCATCTCAACCCCTTCCCAGGAATAGAAGCACAACACACAATAAAGTATTGGGACACCATCTCTTTCCAAAGCAAAAAGTTAGTGTATGGTCCATATTATACAATACCTAACTATGTGGCATTATACCTGACCCATAGCCCTGGAGTATACCCTCAATAGATCCATTCCATAACAGCGAATCAAATGGTCCAAGTGTGGTCAAAGTGCAAGTGCTCGTGGCCAGATAATATTAAGCAATTGGGTGTGAAGAAGTATTCCATCTGAAACTGGGCGTAGAGAAGAGTTCCATCATATGTCTGAGGACCTTCTTTAGAGGACTGAGGACCATCACTCGGGAATTGTCAGATGCCCTGATTCCCTGGAAGCTCTTGGTTTCCATGGCTGATTCGGAGGTGAAGAAGTCATGGTTTCCAATGGTGGGCCAGATGGAACAAAACTATGAGGACCATATCATCAAAGCATACCATAAATAGATTCAGGCTTCTGGCAGTCTTTTTCTTTTCCAAAACTGAAATGCAAGACATGGCAGTCCTTGTCAATATATGAACAGATGAATGTTCCTCATGTACTGTGGAAAAATGACATATACAGGGGTTAATGTTCTTTTTTTTTTAAAAAAAACAAGACCCTGCATTTGAAGGTAGCTTTTGGGGAAAAAAGACTGAGAATATAGCGTAAGTTGTTGTTGAGCATTTATGTCTAAAGCTCTTTTTCGTTTTTGGCAGAAGCATTTTCAGCCTAAAATATGGCAAGTTATCACTGTGGCACAAACAGAGGTGGGACTTTCACCATGTGAGCATGTTGGCTCTTTTTACCAGCCTGTGTCTGAAAGAGAACCTTTATTACTATTAAGGAGCTGGAAGAGGTCCACCAGGGCAAAGGTGCAGGCCTGCTTTGCTTGGAGGGGTGTTTTATGGGCAATAATGTGAGTTTAGTTATTACTATATCAAAATTACTAAAATCTGTTCAATACATGTGATATAGTTATACATACATGGACATTGTTGTATATAACATTTTGATAATCCTGTCCATTGGGTGAACAGGTTGCTCCTGTAGAAGATATATGATTTTTGCTTGGAGGTGTAGCTCTTTACAGGAACAGAAAAGCTCCAGCCAAGACAATGTATGATTGTTTAGGGTGATGTGGTGTCCTGACTGGGAAGGTCATTTAGCTTTTCAAAGGCTGTCTTGAAGTCTACAATAGGAAACTTTTTTTTTCTAAAATATCATTGAACAATTTAAAAAATAAAATGAAATTCTTAGATTGATTTACATGTTATCATCTTCTGCACTGGTGGTAGAAACACCAGACCAGTCAAAGAACATCTAGATGATCTTGGTGGTATAAGGGAGTTTTTTGTGATTTTCCTCTGGATAGCTCTCAAACTGGGTACCTTGGTGTTATGAGGAACATGGCAAATCATCCAGTCACTTAATTGACCTCATATGGGATTAAAAATCAAAGAATTTTGCATGCCATGCCTAACTTGAAACGCCTGTGGTGGGTTATTGGTCAGACTAAGTCTCCACTTATTCAACTGCTAGTGAGGGAAACACCTTTAGGGAGTTTGGGATTGAAATTGTGAGGTTTCTGCACTCTAAGGCATCTACATTGACCAAATTAATGTTTGGCAGTGGTTCTTCATGTCTTTAAATACTTTGAGGTAATACCCTAGACTCAGTCGGCTCTGTTGTGGATGGCTGCACTTGAAAGAATACATGAATGTTATGTAAGACACATGTATGTTAACCTAAGAGGAGTTCAATTAATTGCACAATCAACTGAATGGACTTGAAGAAAGAGTCAAAATTACTGTGAAAAAAAAGACCGAGGACCAAGAAGAATCTATCACGAGGAAGTGGAAGTGTTATTGTTCCTTTAGGGTCATGTCACAAAATGAAGTGGGCTTCAGCTCCTTTAATAATTTGTTACCCATCATGTTAGATGCTTGTGCAAAAGGGATGGAACGGATGAGGGAACAATTTCATGAAATCCACACATAAGAGAAGAGTATGCTGGCCTCCTGACCAATATATACTTAAAATAGGTAAATAAACCTTTGGAAGTTTTGAAAACGAAAAAGAGGGATGAAGATTTCCCTGGTTGCTATTCAACAGGTAAACCTGTCAGGGAGAGCATTACTGCGAGAGCTTGCCCTGCCCCTGCCAGCGTATGTTGAGCTCCAGGTCCTTATTCCAATAACTGGGATAGAACATTTCTCGATCTAGATCACTGAGATATTCTACCCAACCGTGCTGCGGAAAGTCAGCTGCCTCTCAAGGAAACATGTCCCTTGGAACACAAGTTCAGTATAACAGAGAGGTACCATTTCGAGAGGAGTCTGTTGACCAGTTCATTGAAAGTTGATGTGATCGCATGGAGACTGCGCACAACCTACACCAGTTATAAAAAGCCCCCCTACATTGTCATTTTAAAGGAACTGGGAAATGAAGGCCAGTCCACAATAGACAGCTTCTAAAAAAAATGTGAAGTAGCTTTGTTTGCCTGGGCATTCGGGGAATTGATTGGCAGGACGAAAGTTCCATATTAGCAACTTTCAGAATTTCCACTGGCAGCATGATTATCCATATGGCCAAGGTGTACTTGCCCCACCCTTCACCTTGGACTTCCACATAACAAGACTGATCTTGAAGAGATCTTGCATGATGAAGCCTGTGTCTTCAGACCACTACACCCCTCTAAGCCATTTTAGTTTGTCATATGGGAGGCCAGACTGCTGGTTATAAGAGAGGCTACCACTGTCAGCCTTGCAGTGGACCGCTTCACCTAAGACTGAGAGATCATCTGCACAAATGGAGAGGAAGAAGGGAATGGAGAGACTGATGGAATAAGGTGGTGGTAAAGGCCTGTTGAATCTAATGGGACTTCCAGAAAGCTAGAGGCAGAAGAGCAAGGCGGATTTATTTGTGGGAATGATACCATGTTTCAGAGCTTGCTTGAAGGATATCTGTGCGCCGGCAGGTAGCCAATAAAGGCTGTTCAAGAAGGGGGTGACATGCATGACCAGTCTGACAGGTACTGATGACTAAGCATTGTAGTGGATGGCTGCTTACCAAAGTGAACCCAGACCTGTGAGCAGCCGCAGTGGGGCACTGCTGGCCCCGATGGCCAAGCAGGCTGGTTGACAGTCAAAATATAATCACTGCTTTATGGGACCGCTTCTGTCTATTATTTATGAGGATTTTAATAAATAAATATCATCATAATACAATGACACAGCACAGGGGTGGGTATACAGTTGGTCAGTGGAGCCAGAGTAATGAATTGGCAAGAAAGAAAAGATACAAAAACACATAGATAATGTGAATGTGACAGAGAGAGAGGGGAGATATAGAAATGGAAAAACACCGAGACTGAGAGCGAGAGAGTGAAAGAAAGAGTAAAGAGATGCAAGTAGAGAGAGAGACTAAGGGAGTCAGAGTAAACAAAATTTACAAAGTTGAGAAAAAGAAAGAAGCAGGGAAAAAGGGAATAGTAGAAGACAAAGAAGGAAAAAGGGAAAGAAGAAGAGAAAGAAAGGAGGAAAACCTTAGCGCCCAAACTGTAGGTGAGCCTCAGCATTTTGGCAGACTTTGTTTTTGGGATTATTTCATGACTACCCTTCCAGAAGCATTCTGCTTTTTGGGAAATTTTTTACAAACAATAAGGCTGGAAAATGCATTGTTATTGGCCATTTTCTTAAAAGAAAAGCATTTTTAGAAGTACAATACCTGATTAGCACCAACAACACAGCCCAATCTAACAACACCTCCTACAAAGGAATGGTTCGACCCAGTGAGTCTGCTCACTCACGTCTTAGAGGTATGTTCAAAGCGGAGGAGGGGGTATTTTAATTTCCGGCTTCCCCCGCGTACGGACACATCATAGGGAGCCATTATGTCCATCCATGTTTTAGACGTCATTGGCCAGGACAGCTGTTCTATAATCCTCACCTGTGTCTTTAGAAGGTGAAGTTAGTAAAAGGGAGCTGTTGACATTCTGGCAATTTTCAGGTTCAGCAATAACTGATCATTAGACGATTGAAGCTGATAGATTTGCAAAGAGATTTCACCTGTGTCACCAAAGAAGAGATTATAACAGGTGGCCTTCTTTCTAGTATGAGCTGACCTAAATTATCCTTGGAGTAAGAAAAGTGACTGATTACAAATGTCACTAAGGGGAACCACAGAAGGCGAATAACAAGAAAAGACGAGTTTTCCTACCCACACTAATATGGTCTACTTGTCCTGTGCCATGGCAGAATACATAAGGTGGAGAGCTCCACATCTCATCCCAAAATATGAGCACGAAATATATTGAGTATGCACATATATTTCTTAATACCATGTGAATGAACTCATACCAGATACCTTTCCATGGCATGGTATGTCCTTAAATTTTGCATGTATGTTTTGGAGATATTTCGTATGGCAATGAAGGTTTATTGGTGCAATTTATAAATCATGGAACAATATCAAAGCTTACAAATATCAAACAGAGTCTTCAATATTTACATCTCAGTTTATAGAATGGATTACAGAGACAGTATCAAATAACTTTGATTACAACTGAAAAAATATGCAGTGCAATTTCAGCTGCAGCCTTGTTCAGTCGGCATTTAAGGATGACTGAAATATTTACACAGAGATCAGAGAGTGAATCATAGCCTCAAGTTAAAAGAGACAGAGAGGCGGCAGAACATGGCTCAGGTCAGCAAGTTGACAGCAAGAAATATTTCTGAATAGCAGTGAAACAGTACTTAATTTGTGCCGGTGCTGAGCACCACCACTTATTTGTAAACACCAGCACTTTTATTTGAGTAGAACCCCATGAACAACTAATTCAATCTAGTTGCCATGGGTCTAGTCCATATTACCATCATTAGCTGATCTGCAATAGACAAAGGCCCAGATGTACGAATCTTCTTTTGCATTTCTTAAATAGTGACTCCGTAGGAATTGCTGTTTAAGAAATGTAAAAGGATAGGTACAAAATGTGTTATTCCCTAATAGCAATTCCTTCAAAGTAGGTATCGCTATTAGGGAACCGAAAATAGGAAATGCCATTGCATTCCCACCTAAGGGTGAAATAGGAAATCGCAATTTAAGAAATGCAAAGCCAAGGGAGTCTCTGGGGTGAAGGCCCCCCTGAAGGCATCCCAAATGTCCTAGTGCACATGTATTTGCACATATGCACTAGGGGCATATGTACGCTTCATGTCACAATAAAAAGTGCATTTTGAATGCATTTTTTTTATTTTGCACATGGTTCCCATTGACTTGAAGTTGATTGTAATAGCATTCCTAAATGCCCAATTCGCATTTAGGAAATGCTTTGTACATATGCTTTAGGAATCGCAAATAGGTAGTTCCTATTTGCGATTCCTCAAGCGCAGTAGCCCTTTGCGATTTCTACCATGTAGAAATCGCAAATTGTGTCCACGATTTGGCATTTGTACATCTGGAAAGGCCATTTAGCATTCCTTAACAGCCTAAAATAGCGATTCGGACCGTTATCAAAAGGTTAAAACCCTTTATACATCAGGCACAAAATGTCACACTTGTATTGTGTGGTGGTTAGTGTTCACCAGTGCTGGTAGGGACAGTGGGTAGTGCCAACCGCTGGGCCATCCTAAGAAATACTTCGGTCCCTGGCACTTACATTTTCACACTTCAAAAGAATGAACATCCTTGATAGAAGGACAAATGCTATCAGTATAGTAAAAGCGACCTATTACAAGAACATTTACATTATCTACGGCACAGAAAACATTGGAGCTTGCATGCCACTTTACAATTGAAAATAAGCAATACAATTGACGGAAAATACAAATTGCTTCAAAGCAATAATGCCATGTCTGCATTTTTACAGAAAGAAAAAGTCCCTTGATCACTTCTAATGATTATCTTCTTCTGCAATACACATGAACAACACTGTGTTCCTTACTCAGTTTTCTGTGAAATACTGTGTCTATTTTAGCCACAAATCCCCACATAAGTGCAAATAAAGCAATGAGCCCTGATGAGCACACCAAGGATAGGTGCTGTCATTGAGCAATAAGGCTTCTGTGGGACCCCACCCTGATTCCTGTAAAACAATGACTTTGTTTGTCACTAACAACTTACAATATGCACTGCATGTGTTTTGTGCAAAGGATAGTATCTCGGTTGTTACATAATCATATAAAAGTGTTCCCATGTGCCTTGTAGGGCATCTGCTCATGATAGTACATATGGCTTGGTCTTATAAACATGAGACGTAAATAGTGTGTCGAGTGTCACATGCCCCAATGGCGCATTAATATTTAGCCCTCGTGATTGGACACACTAGGCCAGATTCACAAAGAGCTTCCACACTCGTTGCAGAGGTTCTGCAGTCGAGACGGAGTCTCCGCAATTGTGGCGGTACCTCCACAATCAGAATTCTCATTGCAGAGATTTTGCCACCGTTGTGGAGACTACGTCGCCGCTGCGAAGCTTCCGCCATGAGGGCAGAGGCTCTTTGTGAGTCGGGCCTTGTGACTTTAAGATGCAGGAATAATGGAGAGAACACTGTCAGTGTTCTGAAATTGGAGAACAGAGCTAGAGATGCTGGGAAACTGAAGAAGAGGCAAGTGCCTAATTGAAATCACAGACTGGTGGCGTCACTAGTGTTGCACTAAGAGCAGCCATACCATGCCATAGTAAGGTTACCAGATGGCACCATGTCAGTGGAACCCCATGTCCAAGCCCAGTGCATTATGGGGGATAGAACTGGTTCCCCAAAATTGAACAAAGTGGACCAAAGATGTTGGACCCAATTAACAAAGGTAAACTGCAATGAAAGTCTAACATTGCTACTTTCTGTATTCACAAAGGGCATTTACGAGTAGTAAAGTTAGACTTTTTGTCTTAGTAAAACTTAAGACCAAAACGTAAGTTTAACTGGGGCATTTACGAGTATTAAAGTTAAACTTTTGTCTCAGTTAAATTTAGGTTTTGGTCTTAAGTCGAGCTTAGACAAAACTCCTTAGACTTTTAGCCTCAGTTAAACTTAAGTACAAAACTTACGTTTAACTGAGACAAAAGTCTAACTCTACTACTCGTAAAGGCCCTTTGTGAATACCAAAATTTGTAAAGTTAGACTTTGTTCTCAGTTATCCTTTGTGAATCGGGCCCCTAGATTGCTAATTGTAATAAAGTAAAAACTAAACTGGAATGTGATATCCCTGATGACAGGAAATAATGGATCACATGCAGTAAGCTTGACAGTTTACTGCCTGGGTACCCCTGTAATACACCTTTAGTTTTTTATGTGCAATGCACTGTTCAAGGAGCACCTTAAAGCAGTTCTAGATCTCAAATGCATGTAGTCACTAGAATGTTACAATGCAAGGGTCAAATCCATGTCTGTGAATTACAAATTAACTGGGTGACCTTCCCACTAAAGGCAAACAACCATGGAGGCTAATTGACAATTTAAATGTGAACAACCAAGCGGCCCAGTCACCTACACATGATGAAGGAGACACTACTACACATTCTAATTCAATCTGCACTATTGCCCACAGTTGCAGGCATTATTAGCTGTTAATTGGGCACTCTGCAAATATGGGCTGGGGTAAAAGAGAGACGGGATATGAGGGAGGAAGGGCAATTAACACTGATTAGCAATAGCACGATGGTAAGAAGAACATTAGACCCTCTAGCACACATGCACACATACACTCTTATCTGCTTCTTATTCTTTCTCCAGACTTACAGTAAACTAAGGGCCATATTTATGAGCCCAGTTGCATTGCACTTGCACCATGCCATGTGGTACATGCTTGATGCAACTGAAAAATGCTAAATATGCAGCCAAGCATGGCCACTTTGCATGGCTGTGAGTGGATTCATAAATCAGAGCAGAAATCGCTGCATAGCATTGTTCTGCCCTGGGAAGGAGTTCCATGGGAGTTGAGTGGGTGTTCCAATTCAACACCCATGGATTTTGATACATTGGCAGATTTACCAGAACTGGTAAACCAGGGAATGCTCCAAAAGGCTATGTCTTCCCAAGGGGGAGGGGAGGGGGGCATAACGTGGAGAAATATATTTATTTATTTCTCCTCATTACTTCCTCTTTCTAAGTGTGCTGCATTCTGCAGCACACATAGATGAGGGAATATGCCTCAGGGAATTGTTTTTGTGCAGGAAGGTTCCCCTTCTTGCACAAAACCAATCATTCATGCTACAGAGGAACCCTTGACCCATGCTACTAGGGTCCCTGCATTGACGCTAACCAGCCTATTGTGTGCCAGCGCTGGGGAAAAGACCGGAATGCCCTGTACTGGGATAAATACGGTACACTCCTGCCCGTTCCCTGTGACTCAGTGCAGCAAAACATGGTGACTTGCTGTGCTGCACCACTTTCCCATAAATATGTCCCTAAGTATTCTGATTGGCTGAGCCAATGCCATCACATCTTAGAATGAGAGAATGTTTCATTCTAAACCTTTAACATTCATTCATTCAGTAGAGTCTTAGATAGCAGTTATTCAGCAAACATGAACAACTCTTTCAAGAGATGATGTTAAACGTGAATAGTTTGAAAGCTGTGCATGTTAGGGGGAAAGTATCTCTTTTTGCAAGACCCATTTTTATCATAAACAAGCCATGGCACAGGACAAGTAGACCATTTCTAGCCAGAGCAAATTGTCAGGCACAAGATCGAAGACTGACTAAATGAGGCAGGTACCTTTACTTCAAATGTCCTGATATGACATTTCCAAAATGGTGTGTACCAAACTCAACACAAGCAATCTCACAAGTTCCTATAACAACTGTGATCCCTCCAATAAACAATTTCTGCTATAATGTCATTTTTCTCCATCAGAAAAACATAGACTTGTTTCAAATCCAGTTGTCCACCTTTGGGCTAAATGTGCAGAATCTGCTCCAGGTTTTCTTGTTTAATGACTGTCCCTGTAAATGACTTCCATTTAGATTTGTTGCGTGTAAATGCACCTGGATATCCCAAAGGTCTAGGAGATATCTGGTCCTCAAGGACAAATGCTAGACTCCAGCACTGTGAAGGCAGCTTCCCATTGATCCTTTCATGTCGCATTTGTTGTGCAGGCAGCTTTATGCGACTGGCACCACTGAGCTCTGTGGCCTTTGCGCGACACATTTATTGCCCACTATTACAACTAAACATTTGTGGACCTGAGTCACGCAACCATAAAACTTTGTTGACCTTTTGCACTTCCAAGACCCCCCTTTAGTCCAGCTTTCTACAAATCAGTGTTGACAGTCTGTACGTTGGTGGTGGAGCGGATGCTCTGGGAGGACGGCCCTTGCTTTAGACTCGCTTGCTCGATCCAAGCTTCTCGGTAGGGCAGGTTGACTGCTGGGAGAGCGTCGTCCTGGGATTGAGGCACTTTCCTGCACATGCGCAGCAAGGACTTCAGCTCCAAGCGAAAGCTCTCATTGAGCCAGCAGTAGATGAATGGGTTGTAGCAAGTGCTGCTCATAGCAAACCAGTGCAAAGCAAAATAAAGGGCATTTTTGGTTTGAATGTTCAAGCTAGAGACAAGCAGTACATAGCAGTTCAAGGGGAACCAGCAGACAGCAAAGACCACCACAACCAGCACCAGCATTTTGATGCTCTTCTTCTTGTTCTTGCGGTGGGTGATGAACTGCTCGGTGGTAATGTCCCCGATAGCATTGCGCATCCACAGTTTCTTGGCCAGGCGGGTGTAGGCAATGGTGATGATGACGAGGGGTAGGAGGTACAAAAGTAGGAAGGTGCAAAGGTCAAGGTATTTCCAGAAGAGTTTAGAAGGTTCTGGAAAGTCTGGTGTGCACAGGCTCCGCACTGTGGTTTCACTAAAAATGAAAAAAAAAACAGATATATCAACTACAATTTACAACTAAATTATACAGAACAGTTGTTTATTGATTTTCATTATTTTTAAAATGTTACCTTTAATATTGGACCTTCGAAGGATGTATTTAATGTGAGCAGACACAAATGTAACTCTCACATTAACAACCCATTTCAGAACTTCAGCTCATGCTCCAAACACAACTACACTATGTTACGCACATCTGCTACCCCAGCATCTTTACCACGCGGGATGCAAGGGCAATGTGGCTGCCCAACCCATGCAGGGTGTTTAGGGTTTTCCTTCCCCTCAAGTTTTGAATAAGTATATTTTTGTTGAAGTGATTCATAGAACAACAGGTAAAACATGCATAAACACCAAATCAAGCATTTGTCTCTGCTCCTAATACTGTATACTTTGGCATAATATACACCGTCTGAAAGTTTTAAAGAAAGGAAATTTCGCATCACAATATCATCTCAGCACAAGTACACTGATGAATCTAGTTATGGATTCAGATGGCAAGAGCAAAGGTGGAAGATGGAAATATACTATATTAAATCATGGTGCCTCTTTGGGTGCCACCTGCCCTATTCCATGTGCTCTGCCCTCCTGCAGGAATGGCTTCCACCAGGAATACCTCCGAGCTAGACATTTCATTGCAAAGGAAAATTACATTAGAGAAATTGAGAGGGAAAAGAAGAAAATAAAAATAATCACAACTACCCAATCACATATTCAATATTGGTAAGAAACACATTGCTTACATTCTCTTGCTTTCATTATTAAATAGTCTAAGAATTTTCAACCGAGAAGATAGTCAGTATATTTCTGACTTTGCTGATGAGTCAATGTTAGCGACTCTTCCCCGACATTCCCCCTCAGGGTCTGTTCCACTGGACTGTCTTCAAGTCATAGGATGTCCCGTGCCCAGGACTTCATTGAAGTTGATGGTTGTTGGTGGGGGCCACCGGCACTCATTTTTGTAGGCCAGCACTTATTTTTCCTTATCAGACTTTGATCGAGAGCAAGAGAGGGGGAAATGCACAAAGCAGGAAGATGAGAGAAGAGAACAACAGAAAAACCGACACAAGGGAAAAAGCGGGAACCTGAAAGAGCGAGATGAAGAGCCAGGGAAGGTCTGGTAGTGGATTAAAGGGGCACGTGGTGGTTTCAAGACAATGCAGCCTTGGTATTCAGCACACTGACATTTGATGGAATGGGCCACAGATTCTGAGCAGTGAGCCTGACACCAACACTCATTCTTTTACAAATTAAGCACTCATGGCCGTCGCTGAAGGACAGGAGATATGAAAGGGGTAAAGTAGTATATTTTTAGGGGGGAGGCATGATTCTCAGCTATGATCAAACATTAAAGTAGTGCACTATAGTTGCATTTTTTTCTCATGTACTCGTAGGAAAGCAGGTTGTGTGAAAGGTGAGACCTTTAAACATCGACCAGCAAGACGGGCAGGCATGGAAAGGGAAAGGTGATTGTTTGAGGGTTGGCTGAGCCCATCTGAAGCCTGTAACCCCACTGAAGACAGAGGAGCCGAGGATGGGCAGGCAGCAGCACTGCCTCCAAGGCGCTGGCGGTGGCTTCACAGTTTGCATCTAGGATACTGCTGTGTGGTACCCTCTCTCTTTGATGCTGCTTGCATGCTACCTCCAATTTGGCTGCTGCGGAGTTCTCCACTTCCGAAAGTATGGACAACTTACTCTATCAAATGCAGTATGATCTTTGCATAGAATCCTCAAGGTAGCCCTCTCTATGTGCCGAACATTGCTTGGACAAACATACCATTTTCAAAGTGACAAATGTACAAAGCATGGATGCCTGCGACGTCCACTAGAACTGAAAATATTTACCTGCAGTGGGATTGTTTGACATTCCTACGGGTGAAGATGTAAGACTGCCATATTTAAATGTACAATCTAAAGCCAAATCACCTCCATAATGGAACGTGGACATTTAAGCAATAAAGTTGTACTTTCCAGCTCCTATACTAGCAAATATAGACATGACTGATATACATTAGAAGGGAAAGCATCTGCACTTCTCACACAGAGCATGTTGTACCAAAAAAACAAGAGGTTTCTATTGATAATGAACTTGTAAAAAGCAGCATGGATTCAGTACAAATGACTAGATCTTAATAGGACTTCAAAGACCACTATGTAAGGTGATTTTTGGATCTGAACCTAAGATCCTTTTTTTAAAAGTAAGGGTTATATTTACAAGCCCCTATCATGGCCACAACATCACTTTCAGTGACGTTGTGATGACGATAGGGGCCTGCTTTGTGAATAAGGCACCCCTTCACTCGGTATTTAACATGAAAGGGGAGGGCAATGGGTGTTGTAGTGGGCGTTCCACCGCATCAACCATTGTTTTTGATGCTTCCTGCACATAAACAATCTTCCCCCAACGCAGACCCCCTTGCACTATGGTGAAAGGGTGACTGCATTGGCGCTAGGCAGCTGAACTCAGCGCCAGCACTAGGGGAAATGCAGGGTTGTGCCGCATTTTTGTGAATACGGCATGTCTCTCTTCACTCCTCATCTCTTAATCTCTATCCACATTGCCTCTGTTACCCTTTGCCTACCATCCCTTTCTGTTTGCGGCTGCATTGGTTTATCTTTCCCTTACAGTCTCTCCTGCTCTCTCTCTTGTTTGCATTTTTCAATTTGATCTCCTGTCTTTTGTTTGCCTCCCCTCTCCTTTTAAAGAACCTTTTCTCTCTACCTTTTCTGTACTTCTTAACATTTGTATTCTCTGTCTAGTCCTCTTCTCCATAGACCAAGCATGGCAACTGAAACTGCATTGGCTGCGCATGGCTATGAGAAGTAGTTGCCACCTTTCTTTGCCCACTGTGATTTTCACTGTTCTCCAGTCCTAGAGCCTACTCTCCTAGGGATCTTCTGCAAATGGAGAAGTCCCCTTTGCCCGTGGAACAAAGAAGTTTGTTTTCAACTCTTCACGGATCTGGTGGATTGTAACTCCTTTAGGGAAGATGACAACAAAATATAACCTGATGAAAACAAATAAACATAAGAGTGAACTAACTAGGTAAAAATTCCATATTCGATTATTGTTGTGTATAATTGACTACAACAATCATTTTGGCCCTATATTTGCAAACATTGTCCTGTACCGGGAGGCTCCCTGATCGTATGAGAAGAGAAACAGAATCCAGGGATCCCTGAGACACTGACAGTTCACCTCTTTAGTGTGACTCAGATCTGTAGCACTGCCCAGGCTCAGCTCTGTGTGTGCCCAGGTCACGCTAGGACCTCTACCGAGCCATCCTCTAGCGCAGTTGCACAACAGCCTACCGTGTGGCGGCGGTGGGAGTGTTCCTTATTCTCTGCTCAACTCTTTTTCATTTTCATCTCGCGACAACTTGTCCTGGCTGCCCCAGGAGGGTGCACGCGCGGCTAGGAGCAGCGTCCTAGTGGTAAAGGACTGGAACAGGCAGCCTGCTGAAGTATGCAAGACAATGCCAGGAGACGGTCTGCAAACATACGCCTCCCCACACCAGACAGCCGAGTAAGGAACTGTGCTGAAAACAAGGAGTAAGATAACAGAAAGGTGATTTAGAAAGAAGAGCGAGTATGGCTATGGGGAGGCGGACGCAGCGACAAGGGACTAGGGGAACCTATCCTTCTATGCAGGAATCTGCAGTGCAGGGTTAGCAACTCTCGCAGCTTCATTAGCACTATCTCAAGTATGCGCATGTTGCCAAGTAAGTAGAGCTGCCTGTTCTCATCTATGAGGACAGCGATACACCGTGAGCTTTTAATGTGTGTGGTGGAGCCACCTCAGTCTGGTATTGCTGCCCTCATGGGAGGGGCCAGGGCTGGGGGCTTCATTTTGCAGATTGCACAGGGATAAGCGGCGGTTGCCACCTGGCATGGGATTTAAAAAATATTTAAATCAGTGCACAGGCTAGTTTAGAACAACGCTCCGCATGTACAGCCAGGCGTGGGATTTTAAAAAGAATGCAATCGGCACACAGCGCTAGGCAAGAACAACGCTCCTTGGACTAGATGTACGACCCATTTCTGCATTCGCAAACGGGCTAGCGACCCATTTGTGCATGCAAAAACTGTTAGGGCTATGTACAAGCCCTATTTAGCGAGTCGAAATTTATTTGCAACTAGCAAGAGGCGTTCCAAAGGCATCCCTTCCTAACTGCGACTCGCAACCCTATGTAAGAATGTTTTGCGACCACAACTGCGGTCGCAAAACACTTGCAATTTACCGCCCTCTTCAAGAGGGTGGTAATGCAGTCGCAAATGGGAAGGGGTCCCTGGGACCCCTTCCCCTTTACAAATGCAGGGGTAAATGTTTTTAGGGGCAGGCAGTGGTCCCAGGAACCACTACCTGCCCTTAAAAAATGAAACTAAAACATTTCATTTTTTTTTTTTTTAAATGCATCGAGTTTTCCTTGAAGCTGCATTCAAAAAATAAAAACTGCTTTATTTAAAAGCAGTCCCAGACATGGAAGCCTGCTGAGCCCAGTAGGCCACCATACCTGGGAGGGCCAGCCATTCCCAATGGGGTCGCAAATTGCGAGTGCCCCATTAATATGCATGAGGCATACAATTTGCGATCCCATTGGGAATCGCAGTGTCGCAGACTCTGTTCTACATACCAATAGCGACTCGCAAGTCTTACATCTGGCCCCTTATGTGTGGAGTGATGAGTCACCCAACCCAGTTTAGACACATAAAAAAATAGCCCCGAAACAAGGATTAACACTGGGTGCTGTGTAGGTTTAATGTCCTTGGGCAATTTGCTCGGGGAGGGTTAAAGACTGGAAGAGGGTTGACTATGCATGCCCTTCACAAATGGGGAGAAGGAAAAACAGAGTGCCCATGTTGCCAGCAAATGGTAAGCCTATGGGCGTGGCTTTAAGCCGGATGTAGATACAGCACGTGTCGGTTCGAGACAGTGCAAGCGCGCCTTCTAGAGCCAAGACCTAGAAAGGAGCACATTGGCTCACCCGTCCCTGACACAGAAGGGTACTCGGAGTTAGGGGATCCAATGTCTTTAGTGGGTAGGCCCCTTTCCTTTGTTGTATGGAGTGGTGGGTAGAAACCGAATGTGAATAACACCAGGGCCGGACTGGGAACCAAAAAACGGCCCTGGCAAAGTGCTCGGCTGCCCCCCTCCCCCCGGGGGTGCCGCCGAGCTCTTTGCCAGGGCCGGTTTTCAGCCGATTTTGTTGCAGGGCCGGTTTTGCAAAAACGGCCCTGTAACAAAAACGGCCCCCAGGGGCCCAAAACTGGCCCCCACCCGTGCGGTGCACCGGGGGATTGCCCGGTGCCCGCTACGGCCAGTTCGGCCCTGAATAACACTAAAACAGATCAAAATGATAATAATAAAAAGGGCTGCTTGAAAGGTCCTATTTATTATATATGTATGCATGTATGTATATATGTAAATCTTTTTTTTATTTGTTTGGAGAACACAGGTGGTCTTGGCTAGCACCAAACCTAAAAATTGGAAGAACTGGCGTGAATTGTTTCAGTGGTTCAACTCTAGAACTCATAGTGGGGCATGTCGCTGAACAAAATTCATAATGTAAACATTGTAAAGTATTAGCAACAGGTAGTAACGGTCTGACAGCTATACCCTGTGATTTGTGTAAAGCTAAAAATAAATCAATACTGGTTTTACCTTGTGGGCGATTTTTTTTTCAAAGTGGTGGTGAAATGATGTGGATAACATAGGAGATAAAATGGCTACATTGCAGAAGGGAAATACGTTGTGAAACTAAAGCCTGTTCAGAGAGTATTATGTGTTGACTGTTGCACAGATATGCTCCAAAACAAGAATGCAAATTACTCTAATGTGATAAGAAGTGTGCCTGTGACGTAAACAACATAAAAGGAAGAGTGGAGCTCGGCTGCACTGACATCTCAGGGCCCAGTGCCTTGATGAGATGGCGCATAAAGTCAGCGCTTGCAGCACGTGTGTGTGGCCTTCATGCCACTGATTCGAGTCCTGGTACAGCCAACTCATCCTCTCATTCTTCGGAGGTTGTGGCACTGAACATCATTACATTGGGTCATAATATAATTTGTAACTTACAGTGCTTAGAAACTGCAGAAATGAGTTGTTAAGCGCTCCATCGAACAATCACTGTTATGCTAGATATTGACCACGAATAATTCATCTACCACACTTGTAGTTTGAGGCACCTCGTTCGCATTTCTAAGCAACAACTTCTGAGCACAGTGCTGAGTGTCTGGCACTTGGGCCTAGTTGCACAATCGCATCATCAAACTGTGTTCAAAACAACTCTTATCCCAGGGAAGCTCTCAGATATTGTTCTTTTTCTGGAATAAAGACGCCCAATGGGAGAGCTTGCTTTCTGCATGTCCCAACGTCTTCAGTACAATAGACGGAAGTTAATGTACTAATCTTAGGTCGGATTTCCTTGCCACATACACATGAACAGTGTGCCCTGTGAAGCACCAACAGCTGGTTGATTTCTTTCCACTCCTCATCCAGCCACTGGAAGTAGGCCCTAAGGGGACAGACTGCCTACAAATTCACTGCAAAGTGCTGCAACGCGAAATGATTAAATCGGCACACGGTGGTAGTTTAGAACAACGCTCTCTGGGGCATATTATCAAGGGGCGACAATAATATTTTTGCCGCTTTAGAGCCCTTTTCGGGCGCAAAGCGGCGATAATATTATCGCATTATCATCAAGGGCACGCTAGCGCGTGATTCCTTGATGTATCGCCCCTTTTTCACACGCCTCGCCTCGCATCGATAATGAGATGCAAAAGAGGCGTGGCTGTGAAAAGCAACATGGGATAATATCGCGAAGGCAGCTTCGCGATATTATCAAGGAGGGTTAGCGATAAATAAAATCGCGTTAAGTATGCCTTAACGCAGGATTTTAATGTCTGTTAAATTCCTGACTAAGGCATACCTAGCATGGGGGGTGGATTGTGTGGCTAAACCCACAGACCCTATCATCTAGGATATCGCCGTTTTCCACCATGGAAAACAGCGATATCCCAACTATCCCTGGAATTTTATCGCCTCGGCAATGCGCGTTGTTGATAACGCGCTAACCGGGCGATAAATTATAGAGATAGCTGGCGATAAATATGCAAGCGCACCTATCTCTGGAATTTTATCGCCTCGGCAATGCGCGTTGTTGATAACGCGCTAACCAGGCGATAAGTTCCAAGGATAGCCGGCGATAAATATGCAAGCGCTAAGTGTGCTTTGCGACATTTATCGCTGGCCCTTGTTAATATGCCCCTCTATGTGTGGAGCATTTTGTCAAAACCCCTGCCCGATCCAACAAAGGTGCCCTTGACGCAAAGTAACGCGGAGCAGTGCCCACCACAGCTTTGCGTGACATTGGCATAGTATATGCCAACCTGATTTGCCATGGATAGTAAACCCACGGTAGCACATTGAGCCGAGTTTGAATCACAAGAACGACCGAACCCCTGTGCAAAGCATTGTTACATCCGGGCCTTTGTGCAATGGTGTACACCTCCACCTCTACACCGTCCAGACCAACAGGCCTTTGTGCGATGGTGTACACCTCCACCTCTACACCGTCCAGACCAACAGGCCTTTGTGTGATGGTGTACACCTCCACCTCTACACCGTCCAGACCAACAGGCCTTTGTGCAGCAGTGTACACCTCCACCTCTACACCGTCCAGACCAACAGGCCTTTGTGCGATGGTGTACACCTCCACCTCTACACCGTCCAGACCAACAGGCCTTTGTGCAGCGGTGTACACCTCCACCTCTACACCGTCCAGACCAACAGGCCTTTGTGCGATGGTGTACACCTCCACCTCTACACCGTCCAGACCAACAGGCCTTTGTGCGATGGTGTACACATCCACCTCTACACCGTCCAGACCAACAGGCCTTTGTGCAGCGGTGTACACCTCCACCTCTACACCGTCCAGACCAACAGGCCTTTGTGCAGCGGTGTACTCCTCCACCTCTACACCGTCCAGACCAACAGGCCTTTGTGCGATGGTGTACACCTCTACCTCTACACCGTCCAGACCAACAGGCCTTTGTGCGATGGTGCACACCTCAACCTCTACACCGTCCAGACCAACAGGCCTTTGTGCAATGGTGTACACCTCCACCTCTACACCGTGCAGACCAACAGGCCTTTGTGCGATGGTGTACACCTCCACCTCTACACCGTCCAGACCAACAGGCCTGTGTGCAGTGGTGTACACCTCCACCTCTACACCGTCCAGACCAACAGGCCTTTGTGCGATGGTGTACTCCTCCACCTCTACACCGTCCATACCAACAGGCCTTTGTGCGATGGTGTACACCTCCACCTCTACACCGTCCAGACCAACAGGCCTTTGTGCAGCGGTGTACACCTCCACCTCTACACCGTCCAGACCAACAGGCCTTTGTGCAGCGGTGCACACCTCCACCTCTACACCGTGCAGACCAACAGGCCTTTGTGCGATGGTGTACACCTCCACCTCTACACCGTCCAGACCAACAGGCCTTTGTGCAATGGTGTACACCTCCACCTCTACACCGTCCAGACCAACAGGCCTGTGTGCAGTGGTGTACACCTCCACCTCTACACCGTCCAGACCAACAGGCCTTTGTGCGATGGTGTACACCTCCACCTCTACACCGTCCAGACCAACAGGCCTTTGTGCGATGGTGTACACCTCCACCTCTACACCGTCCAGACCAACAGGCCTTTGTGCAGCGGTGTACACCTCCACCTCTACACCGTCCGGACCAACAGGCCTTTGTGCAATAGTGTACACCTCCACCTCTACACCGTCCTGACCAACAGGCCTGTGTGCAGTGGTGTACACCTCCACCTCTACACCGTCCAGACCAACAGGCCTTTGTGCGATGGTGTACACCTCCACCTCTACACCGTCCAGACCAACAGGCCTTTGTGCAGCGGTGCACACCTCCACCTCTACACCGTCCAGACCAACAGGCCTTTGTGCAGCGGTGCACACCTCCACCTCTACACCGTCCAGACCAACAGGCCTTTGTGCGATGGTGTACACCTCCACCTCTACACCGTCCAGACCAACAGGCCTGTGTGCAGTGGTGTACACCTCCACCTCTACACCGTCCAGACCAACAGGCCTTTGTGCGATGGTGTACACCTCCACCTCTACGCCGTCCAGACCAACAGGCCTTTGTGCAGCGGTGTACACCTCCACCTCTACACCGTCCAGACCAACAGGCCTTTGTGCGATGGTGTACACCTCCACCTCTACACCGTCCAGACCAACAGGCCTTTGTGCGATGGTGTACACCTCCACCTCTACACCGTCCAGACCAACAGGCCTGTGTGCAGTGGTGTACACCTCCATCTCTACACCGTCCAGACCAACAGGCCTTTGTGCGATGGTGTACACCTCCACCTCTACACCGTCCAGACCAACAGGCCTTTGTGCGATGGTGTACACCTCGACCTCTACACCGTGCAGACCAACAGGCCTTTGTGCGATGGTGTACACCTCCACCTCTACACCGTCCAGACCAACAGGCCTTTGTGCAGCGGTGCACACCTCCACCTCTACACCGTCCAGACCAACAGGCCTTTGTGCGATGGGGTACACCTCCACCTCTACACCGTCCGGACCAACAGGCCTTTGTGCAGTGGTGTACGCCTCCACCTCTACACTGTCCAGACCAACAGGCCTGTGTGCAGCGGTGCACACCTCCACCTCTACACCGTCCAGACCAACAGGCCTGTGTGCAGTGGTGTACACCTCCACCTCTCCACCGTCCAGACCAACAGGCCTTTGTGCAGTGGTGTACACCTCCACCTCTACACCGTCCAGACCAACAGGCCTGTGTGCAGTGGTGTACACCTCCACCTCTACACCGTCCAGACCAACAGGCCTGTGTGCAGTGGTGTACGCCTCCACCTCTACACCGTGCAGACCAACAGGCCTTTGTGCGATGGTGTACACCTCCACCTCTACACCGTCCAGACCAACAGGCCTTTGTGCAGCGGTGTACACCTCCACCTCTACACCGTCCAGACCAACAGACCTTTGTGCGATGGTGTACACCTCCACCTCTACACCGTCCAGTCCAACAGGCCTTTGTGCGATGGTGTACACCTCCACCTCTACACCGTCCAGACCAACAGGCCTGTGTGCAGTGGTGTACACCTCCACCTCTACACCGTCCAGACCAACAGGCCTTTGTGCGATGGTGTACACCTCCACCTCTACACCGTCCAGACCAACAGGCCTTTGTGCGATGGTGTACACCTCCACCTCTACACCGTGCAGACCAACAGGCCTTTGTGCGATGGTGTACACTTCCACCTCTACACCGTCCAGACCAACAGGCCTTTGTGCAGCGGTGCACACCTCCACCTCTACACCGTCCAGACCAACAGGCCTTTGTGCAGCGGTGTACACCTCCACCTCTACACCGTCCAGACCAACAGGCCTTTGTGCGATGGTGTACACCTCGACCTCTACACCGTGCAGACCAACAGGCCTTTGTGCGATGGTGTACACCTCCACCTCTACACCGTCCAGACCAACAGGCCTTTGTGCAGCGGTGCACACCTTCACCTCTACACCGTCCAGACCAACAGGCCTGTGTGCAGTGGTGTACGCCTCCACCTCTACACCGTGCAGACCAACAGGCCTTTGTGCGATGATGTACACCTCCACCTCTACACCGTCCAGACCAACAGGCCTTTGTGCAGCGGTGTACACCTCCACCTCTACACCGTCCAGACCAACAGGCCTTTGTGCGATGGTGTACACCTCCACCTCTACACTGTCCAGACCAACAGACCTTTGTGCGATGGTGTACACCTCCACCTCTACACCGTGCAGACCAACAGGCCTTTGTGTGATGGTGTACACCTCCACCTCTACACCGTCCAGACCAACAGGCCTTTGTGCAGTGGTGTACACCTCCACCTCTACGCCGTCCAGACCAACAGACCTGTGTGCAGTGGTGTACGCCTCCACCTCTACACCGTGCAGACCAACAGGCCTTTGTGCGATGATGTACACCTCCACCTCTACACCGTCCAGACCAACAGGCCTTTGTGCGATGGTGTACACCTCCACCTCTACACCGTCCAGACCAACAGGCCTTTGTGCAGTGGTGTACACCTCCACCTCTACACCGTGCAGACCAACAGGCCTTTGTGCAGTGGTGTACACCTCCACCTCTACACCGTCCAGACCAACAGGCCTTTGTGCAGTGGTGCACACCTCCACCTCTACACCGTCCAGACCAACAGGCCTGTGTGCAATGGTGTACACCTCCACCTCTACACCGTCCAGACCAACAGGCCTTTGTGCAATGGTGTACACCTCCACCTCTACACCGTCCAGACCAACAGGCCTGTGTGCAGTGGTGTACACCTCCACCTCTACACCGTCCAGACCAACAGGCCTTTGTGCGATGGTGTACACCTCCACCTCTACACCGTCCAGACCAACAGGCCTGTGTGCAGTGGTGTACACCTCCACCTCTACACCGTCCAGACCAACAGGCCTTTGTGCAATGGTGTACACCTCCACCTCTACACCGTCCAGACCAACAGACCTTTGTGCGATGGTGTACACCTCCACCTCTACACCGTCCAGACCAACAGGCCTTTGTGCAATGGTGTACACCTCCACCTCTACACCGTCCAGACCAACAGGCCTGTGTGCAGTGGTGTACACCTCCACCTCTACACCGTCCAGACCAACAGGCCTTTGTGCGATGGTGTACACCTCCACCTCTACACCGTCCAGACCAACAGGCCTGTGTGCAGTGGTGTACACCTCCACCTCTACACCGTCCAGACCAACAGGCCTTTGTGCAATGGTGTACACCTCCACCTCTACACCGTCCAGACCAACAGACCTTTGTGCGATGGTGTACACCTCCACTTCTACACCGTGCAGACCAACAGGCCTTTGTGCGATGGTGTACACCTCCACCTCTACACCGTCCAGACCAACAGGCCTTTGTGCAGTGGTGTACACCTCCACCTCTACACCGTCCAGACCAACAGGCCTTTGTGCAATAGTGTACACCTCTACCTCACAACTGCTGCCAGACCAACAATGGGAGCTCGTCGCCAATGTGGATGGATGCAAAGAATCCTGGAGGTCGATCACATCCTCCCTGCAGCACCCGCTGCCAGGGGGAGGTATCACAGAATCCCAAGAGGCAGAGATGGATGCCGGAGAGGAGAGGACAGGGCCACTGGAAGAACAGAGGGGCGGCGGGGGACCGCAGCGGCAGGAGTAGAAACTGTGGCCACCGAGGCCGTTCTTAGTTATTTAATCAGAGTTATGAGGGTTCCTGCCACCTTCATCAGCATGGACATAATGTCCAAGGTCACCGAGACCCGATCTGCATCTGAAAGGGACAACGTTTGCTCCTGTCTCACGTACAGTTGCCTTTTCTTATAGAACAGCTTCCGCGTTGCATGGTTCCTGCACAAGCATCCAGAGAAGTTGAAGGGTTTAAAGAAAAGGCATATTTTTAAAGTAATAATTAGTTGGTATGAAGACGCTGACCAAAACAGCAGCCTCGGCCGTTCAGGACCTAGAAAATTAAATGAATGAGTCACGCGCGATCGCGTCCCCGGGAAATAACGCCTCTCCCGCATCATTCGCTGCCTCGGCCTCTCCGACCGCCTGAAGACCTGCGCACCTCGACTCAAGACGGGCGGCGGGCGCTCGGGCAGCACTCACCTTCAACCGCGTCATGTATTTATACTTTTAATTTGCAAGCAGCGGCGGCGTGACCTTTCTGGAGTCATTACCAGAGCTCACTCATCTTTTTATACTTAATAATGCGCGCCAAGATGTCGCACTTAAAGCGACACTTCTTTTACAGAAAGCTTGCACATACACACTCGACATAAGGGAAAAATGATAATGTAACACTTCGAAATGACCGTTATCTTTACGTCCGCTTTTAACATTTCAAAAACGGTAGTTTCTGGGTGCTCTGGGAAATGATTTAGGGGTTCCTCAGCCTGACTCTGAGTACAGTTCAGCGGCATAACCAGGGTGTTTTTGGGTCAAATGCAAGCAAGGAATATGGCCCCTCCCCCATTCCCTCCCTCGCGCTTGGGTGGTAACAAAAATATAAAATTGGCATGAAGTGGGCTTCTTGAACTCCTGCACCCGGTGCCACTGCACCTGCTGCACTGCTGCTACCTACCCCCACAGGCTAGCTTCTGGTGATTTCTGAAGGAAATGCTAAAATCGGTGGAAACTCCATCGGCCTAATTTGTACAAGTGACCCCTCTTACTGCCCCCCATTCCTTTCCAGGGGTCACCATTACATTGGCGAGCAGGTGTTTCTCTGCGGACTGATCCCCATGTTATATTATTTAGTATTCACTTTCGGTCCATAAAGGTAAACACGGATTGGTGACGTAGACACGAAGAGAAAGAAGGACTGAAAGATGTACGGCATCTGTTCTATTCAGTAAAGAAGAAACATGGACACTAGAAAGGAGCACAGAAAGAGTATATAATGAGCAACAAATGAAGGACGGAATGTGAGGGAAAGAGAGAACAAGCATTTGCAATGCAATTGGTCTCTCCTTTGGGACCTTATATGTATTTGGCTATGCAGCACATTAGCCTGGCTAACATGGAGGGAAAGTAAGCACCAAACTGCGTGACGCGCCAGGTATGGAACACATGGAGAGAAATATTGCCTTTCAGCGTGAAATGGAATAGTCCAAAGCTCTGTTTTTAATATAACATCAGGGGCTTCGGTGGACATATCACTGAAAATACAAGATTTGAAAATATAATAATCAACAGGTGCTCATGGAAGACAATTTATATGTTCTGGAATCTAGAGATTGCTAAAGTGATTCTGGTATTTTACTGACCTCTGCTGGTCGTTTTCTCAGTGTCCAAATAATTATCTTCCTATTTCCCTCCTCCCTTACCCTGTGAAAATTCTTGAACGCCTGGTCAGCAAAACTCTCTCTCAATTTCTGGAAATCGATCTGGGACTTGAAGACGTGCAATTTGGTTTTCGACCAGGTCATGGGACAGAGACAGCACTAGTAATGGTCTTGGACGACCTTAGAATGCGGGCAGACAGAGGTCAGTCGACCATTTTGATTCTACTGGATATGTCTTCCGTATTCGACATGGTCAACCATAAAATATTACTGAGGCGGCTTGCTGAACTTGGGCTGGAGGGCCTGGCTCTGAATTGGCTTCAGTCCTATCTGGAGAATAGGCAACAAGCTGTGCCCCCCTCCTTTTCTAACTAAATTTAGAACGGTTCAGCATGGATTCCCATAAGGGTCATCTATCAGTCCTATCCTTTTTAATATTTATCGGAGACCATTGATCTCCATCCTTAAATCCTAGAACATCAAGCTGGTGAATTATGCAGACGATACGCAGCTCATTCTGTCTCTTGAAGGCAGAGAGTCTACGTCACTCAGTAACTTCCACGAATGGACGCAGAAGACTGCTAGATGGCTCACGGATAACTCCCTGAAGTTTAATGGTGGGAAAACGGAAATCTTACACTGCGAAGAAAATCCCTCGTCCGCTTCCAGACAACTTGTGGCCCATTCAGGCAGATACGCCTCCCACACCAGCGGTAGCAGTGAGTAATCTGTGTTAGTTTTTGACAACAAGTTGAGTCTGGAAAAACATGTGAATAAAACAGTTGGAACCTGCGTTTCCCTCATCAAAGCTTTGCAGAAAATCCTCCCCATGTTACCTTTGCTCTACTTGTTAGAAGTGTTATTTTGAGCTGGCTGGACTACTGCAATACCCTGCGCCTCGGTGCACCCAATTTCCTCATTTTGAAATTACAATGAATACAGACAATAGCCGCAAAGTTAGCTTTAAAGAGGACACAAGGCGATTCTGCATCTGCGGTGTAGGAAGGTGGATATCTGACTATGGTTACCCCCAACTTTTTGCCTAGTGTCTAGCTGGTTTTTCGACTTAGTTGGCCTGAGATCCTGCCATTCAGGGTCTCAGGCTGTCTGCTCTCTCTGTAAAATGGACTCCATGTACCCTAGGTACATAACCAATTGGTAAGGATCACCTTATTGGACCCTGTACAGTGTACCCTAGGTACCCAGGGCATAGGTGTACCCTAGGCCTCCCAGGGGCTGCAGCATGTATTATGCCACCCCTGGTCTGGCCTTCCAATCAGACACAACTGGCTGATCACTCAGCTGGGGCAAGGTCGTGTAATCACCCCTTGCTTAGATATAGTATATCTATATCTACCTTATATATAGACACATGTGTACCTATCAGTCACTCCTATGGCAGGCCTTAACAATCCTGGAGGCAGAGTGCTTGGTAACATGTGAGATGGTGCTCTAGCATGAGCTGAGCCTGTCTGCAGCTTTCGGAACCAAGTCCTTATAGCTGTTCTATGATATAGCCTACCATATACTCTTAAAGTGCCTTATAATCTTAAACGGTTATGGTAACTATGGTTGGGCTGCATCAAAACATGTCGTGTAAGGTGTCTAACACTTTGGAATAATACCCCCATACCATTTCTGGTGATGAGGATATTATTCCTCCCTTCTAGAGGGAGAGACATGTTAAAATCCTACTTTGCTGTTTAACTCTAACCAAAGCCTCAGCATCACAAAATGGATGCTGCTGCCACAGACACGAGTCTGACCCCCTGCTGCTGGGAGTGATCCTGGCAAGGGAGGCTTGGACAATAGGTTTCCTGCTTGGGGAGGTGCTAGCACCTCCCCAGACAGACTTTAGTGTATTGGGGCAGGGTGGGCTGAAAGGAATGAGACATGCCTGGGGCACACAAGGTGTTCCTTGCATAGTCCAGCTCAAACCGGCGCTGGGGCACTCCAGCCCCAGCTCTGGCGCGAAACTGGACAAAGGGAAGTGGGTGTAACCACCCCCTCCCAGGTCCCACCCATAAGGCGTGACCTAGCAGGTATCCCAGCCCCCCAGATTAGTATAAGAGTGGGAGTTGGGCCTCAAGACTTTAGATTATCCTGAACCTGCAAAACTGAACAGAAACTCTGGACCTTCGACATTCGACGAAAGAAGAAGACTGAAGAATCTCCCTTGTAGCCAAGGAGTGGCTACCCTGTGCAAACAGGCACCATCAAGAGACTACCCTTTGCTTTGCGAAACGTTCGACGAGGAACCGACTGCAGAGCCCGACCAGAGCCTTGACTTCCAGACTTCTCCGACCCTCATCCACATCTGCAGCAGAGCTGAGATCCGTGGAGGCGACGAGCGACGTGGGACCGGCTACCTGGGAAAAGTGGCTAGTAACTTACAGCGCAGCTTCTGAGGTACCCTCGAAGTTGTGCACCGGGGATTGAGAAGCCCCAACCCCAAGCACCAACTGCACCGAAGATCAGCCCCCCACACTCCACGAGTCCTGCGTGGGGCCCTTCAGCATTTTCCTGCTTGCCGCGTCTGTCCGTTTGCTTGCCCGCTGGCTAGTGGCCTCTGTGACGACGCTCCCTGAAATCTTCTGCGCTGGTTTGGCTCCTCCAGACTGGCTCCCACTTCTCTGCAAAGAAGAAGCACCCCAGACCTTCCTGGTCTGCACCAGAAGCAAGTCCCTTGTTCTTCGTGGGTTCCGCTTGCCAAGGCTTGGTGAGTCCTAGTCCAACTTCGACGCCGCCGACAGCAAGAGCCTTCGTGGGACAGCTCGCCTCCTGGTCCTGGTCGTCCTCGACGCTTCCTGGTCCTCCTGGCTGCAGCGACAAGCTTCACCTTCACCTGCAACTCTTCACGACATCGCCTGGTTCCTTCCTGGTTCCACGTGGTCACTGGCTAGTGACCTTGACTCTGTCCCCTCTGCTTGCAGGTTTCCTCTCTTCTTGATCCCAGGCTTGGGATCCACCGGACACTCTCCCCTGACTGCCTGTCAGCATCTTTCTTCAGGCATCCATAGGAGTCGACGACGAAAACGACGCATCTTCACCCCTATGCACCCGCAGCCTGTGGGCTAGGTAACTTGGGTACTCCGGTGCTCATCAGGATAGAGACTATCCTAGTGTCTAGTTTTCAAGTCTCAACTTCCTAGCTACTCCGGAAGTGTCCTAAATCTATCTATTTCTAAACTGTACTATTGCTATTGACTTTTACGCATTACGCGTGAGTGTTTCCACTCTGCACACGAATCCCGTGGGCCTCCCACTTCCTAACTAACGCTAGTGTAGTGTAGCCCCAGCGATTCCCTAGGCCTAGGCCTATTCTATTTCCGTGACAGTGGTTCTTATACCACTTACTTAGTATATGGTTTGCGTGGCCCCTAGGGCCTAACTGTATTACTTACCTGTGTGACTTACTGTATGCATTAATAAGACTGTGTTGTACTTACCTCTAAACTCATAAAGAGTGCTGAGGGTTTGCTTAGAATAAATACACTTTATTTTATATATATATCTGTTGTGGTGTCCTTTCATTTGGTATTCAAGGGATTATATATGGTATCACAGCTGGCTTCACATGCCATTCAGAGTTTAGCCTAAGACTGCTCTTGTCCATGCTACCACTAGGATAGCTGGTCTATAAGGTTGACTTTACAACCAATCACCATAAGGGTATTTGGACTGATGTAAGGTGTACACTATAACTAGTGACATCATACATCAGGCCAACTTCTCACATTGGTGAGCAGCGGTTGGGATCTGAGCTTGCTGTTGTAATACCATTGTAATCTTGAGATACTAAATTGAAAGATCACACAGATATTGTCTAGGTACATATAACATAGATTATTATACTTAAGTCCTACTGGACTTTGTAGTTGTAGGTTGAAGGGAATAACACACCCTGACTACAACTACTAGAGAGGTTTAGTAGATACAACTAGTGTAGGTAGGTGCACACACCACACCCTCACTAGAATCATGCCCCTGGATGGAGATCACACTGATGCTCCCTCAGGAGAGGAGAATCCTAGACAGGTTCCCTCTAGGTATGATGCATTCACATTCCAGGAGATGAGACAATTGTGTACCTCCAGAGGAATAAAACAGGGTGCAAACCCTACCCTTAGACAGCTAGTGGAGCTTCTGGAGGCCTATGATGCTGAAAGAGCTGCCAGGGATGGTGCCATAGCTGTAGATAAGGGTCTACCCACCACAGATGAGTCAGATGGGACTTCAGAGGAAGAGGTAGACAGCCAGAGCCAAGTAAGGAGACTTAGCCAGGCTAACTTAAGCTTACATGGGAGTTTGCATGGGGTCCCCCCATACAGACCCACAAGTAGGCATTCACAGAGAAGCAGGAGGGACAGATCCCCTTCAAGGGAATCCATCCACTCCCATGTTTCTAGCATCTCTAATGCTTCCTCTCACAGGGGAATGACTTCACCTGAGAGAAAGGAGCATAAAGCCAGAATGAGGGAAGCTAATCTGAGGATTCAGAGGGAAGAAATTGCCCTTGCCAAAGAGAAGCTTGCTCTGGCTAGAGAGCAAAAAATGTGTGGGTCAGAACCCACTGGTGGCAGCAACATTCCTAGAGATAGGGATAGGTCTTATGACCATAGAAACCTAAGCAAGATAGTCCCCCCATATCAGAATGGGGATGACATCCACAAATGGATGACTGCTTTGGAGAGGGCCTGCAAAGTACAGCAGGTACCCCAAAGTCAGTGGGCAGCTATCTTGTGGCTCTCCTTTTCTGACAAAGGTAGAGACAAGCTCCTCACAGTCAGTGATGAGGATGCAAACAATTACAAAGTCCTGAAGAGTGCTCTGATAGATGGGTTTGGCTTAACCACTGAGCAATATAGGTTGTTGTTCAGAGACACCCAGAAGACACAGACACAGGACTGGTCTGATTTTGTGGATTGTGCCACTAAGGCTTTGGAAGGTTGGTTAAATGGCAGCAAGGTGCAGGACTATACAGGATTGTACAACTTGATTATGAGGGAGCAGATCCTTAATAATTGTCAGAACCAGCTTCTCCATCAACACCTGGTGGACTCAGATTTGACCTCTCCCCAAGAATTGGGAAAGAGGGCAGATAAATGGGTCAGGACCAGGATTAGGCCTAAAAATCAGGGTGGTGACCAAAAGAAAGATACCACCAAGCCTCAAGAGAAGGGTGGGGATAAAACAAAAGAGAAATCTTCCTCAGGGCCCCAAAACTCCACACAGGGTGGTGGGTCCCAAGCTCCCTCCTCTACCACAGTTAAAAAGCCTTACTGCCATGTGTGTAAAACACCTGGGCATTGGAAAACTGACAGCAGTTGTCCACAGGCTAAAAACAAAACTGTTCCTCCAACTACTCCTGTCACACCACCTATTACTGTCAGCAGTAATCCCCCAGGTGGTGGGAGTGCCCCCAAAAATTTGGTTGGGTTTTCTTGGGGAACACAGGGGGATCCTGGCTTAGCCAATTCCCCTGCAGCAGCTACTCTTGTCTGTGATGGTGGCATGGGGTTTGCCAACTTCACTGCCTGTCCCAACACTTTGGGTAGGTACAGACAGGAACCCTACATCAATGGTAGAAAAGCTGAGGCCTACAGAGACACTGGAGCTAGCATCACTATGGTGGCCCATAGGCTAGTTCCCTCTGAGCAGCTTTTGCCTGGGTTCTCATACCAGGTAACTAACATTGATGGCAAACAGAACAGTCATCCCATGGCAGAGGTATGTCTCAGCTGGGGAGGTGTCACTGGCCCTAAAAGGGTGGCAGTGTCTCCAACCTTGCCTGTGGACTGCTTGCTGGGGAATGACTTAGAACTCTCAGCTTGGGCTGGAGTTGAACAAGACACCCATTCTAAAATGGTAGGCCTTTCCAAAAAGGGTAGTGGGGTTGTGCCAGTCACAACCCCTGTCCAAGTAGCTTTCCTCCCTGAAAAGGTTGGAAGGGCAGTGGTAGCCACAGCCCAGGCACAGACAGACTTCCCTGTAGAAATTGGCAGAGCTGTGACAGTCACAGCTCAAACACAAACTGAGTGCCTTCCTGAAAAGGTTGGCAAGGCTGTAATGGTCTCAGCCCACACTCAGACTGATATAGGTGTAGTGAAGCCTGAAACTATGGATCACTCCACACAAACAGAGAGTAGTGGGGAGGAAGAAAAGTCTCCCTCTCCCCAGACATTAGGAAAAGGTCAGCCTCCTCAGGGATCTGACCTCACCCCTTGTGAAGGAACTGCCCCAGAGGTAGCCAGGCCTGGCCTGGCAGAGCCTCTGATGTCAGTGGCCCCTTCCAAGGTGGGACCCAGTCTGGTGCAGGTAGCCTGCCTCTCTCTACCCTGCCTCAGTCAGCCCAGGGCTGCAGAGGTCAGGGAGGCCAGTGGACCCCAAGAGGGCCCCTGTCCACAAGAACCCCCCCATGAAAAGAATGAGGATTGCCTGGCTAGTAGCCCTAGCCAGGTGATGGGTAAAAACATTCCTGAGGGATCCCCTTTACAGGTAGTTAGGGACCTCCCCCAGAGGGATTCTGTTGGGCACAGGCAAACATGGGACCTTAAGGCCCCAAACCTGACCTGTCCCTCCAGTAAGCCCACAAAAGGGACCCAGCCTCCAGCTTTAGGTAGCCAGAGGCTGACCCTGAGAGCACAGTGCAACTCAGTTAGAGAAAGAAAGGCATCCATGGTGGAGGATGATTGGAGGAAGCTGAGGCCTCACTTGAAGGACACTCACTTCAGTACTCCATCTCAACACCAGCCTTTTACTTTGCAAAGACACACCAAAGGTAGAGATTCCCTATGGTGGAGACCCTATGATATCTTTAGGATGAGGGATTGCTTAGTGGACCATGAGACAGGGGGTAACCATGCCAGTGCTGGTTCTTCCTTATATGGCCACTCAGGCAATAGAGGCTTACCTTGTCAAGGCCAGCCTTATCTCCTTTCGTTTGGGGGGGGGGGTTGTGTAGGAAGGTGGATATCTGACTATGGTTACCCCCAACTTTTTGCCTAGTGTCTAGCTGTTTTTTCGACTTAGTTGGCCTGAGATCCTGCCATTCAGGGTCTCAGGCTGTCTGCTCTCTCTGTAAAATGGACTCCATGTACCCTAGGTACATAACCAATTGGTAAGGATCACCTTATTGGACCCTGTACAGTGTACACTAGGTACCCAGGGCATAGGTGTACCCTAGGCCTCCCAGGGGCTGCAGCATGTATTATGCCACCCCTGGTCTGGCCTTCCAATCAGACACAACTGGCTGATCACTCAGCTGGGGCAAGGTCGTGTAATCACCCCTTGCTTAGATATAGTATATCTATATCTACCTTATATATAGACACATGTGTACCTATCAGTCACTCCTATGGCAGGCCTTAACAATCCTGGAGGCAGAGTGCTTGGTAACATGTGAGATGGTGCTCTAGCATGAGCTGAGCCTGTCTGCAGCTTTCGGAACCAAGTCCTTATAGCTGTTCTATGATATAGCCTACCATATACTCTTAAAGTGCCTTATAATCTTAAACGGTTATGGTAACTATGGTTGGGCTGCATCAAAACATGTCGTGTAAGGTGTCTAACACTTTGGAATAATACCCCCATACCATTTCTGGTGATGAGGATATTATTCCTCCCTTCTAGAGGGAGAGACATGTTAAAATCCTACTTTGCTGTTTAACTCTAACCAAAGCCTCAGCATCACAAAATGGATGCTGCTGCCACAGACACGAGTCTGACCCCCTGCTGCTGGGAGTGATCCTGGCAAATGAGGCTTGGACAATAGGTTTCCTGCTTGGGGAGGTGCTAGCACCTCCCCAGACAGACTTTAGTGTATTGGGGCAGGGTGGGCTGAAAGGAATGAGACATGCCTGGGGCACACAAGGTGTTCCTTGCATAGTCCAGCTCAAACCGGCGCTGGGGCACTCCAGCCCCAGCTCTGGCGCGAAACTGGACAAAGGGAAGTGGGTGTAACCACCCCCTCCCAGGTCCCACCCATAAGGCGTGACCTAGCAGGTATCCCAGCCCCCCAGATTAGTATAAGAGTGGGAGTTGGGCCTCAAGACTTTAGATTATCCTGAACCTGCAAAACTGAACAGAAACTCTGGACCTTCGACATTCGACGAAAGAAGAAGACTGAAGAATCTCCCTTGTAGCCAAGGAGTGGCTACCCTGTGCAAACAGGCACCATCAAGAGACTACCCTTTGCTTTGCGAAACGTTCGACGAGGAACCGACTGCAGAGCCCGACCAGAGCCTTGACTTCCAGACTTCTCCGACCCTCATCCACATCTGCAGCAGAGCTGAGATCCGTGGAGGCGACGAGCGACGTGGGACCGGCTACCTGGGAAAAGTGGCTAGTAACTTACAGCGCAGCTTCTGAGGTACCCTCAAAGTTGTGCACCGGGGATTGAGAAGCCCCAACCCCAAGCACCAACTGCACCGAAGATCAGCCCCCCACACTCCACGAGTCCTGCGTGGGGCCCTTCAGCATTTTCCTGCTTGCCGCGTCTGTCCGGTTGCTTGCCCGCTGGCTAGTGGCCTCTGTGACGACGCTCCCTGAAATCTTCTGCACTGGTTTGGCTCCTCCAGACTGGCTCCCGCTTCTCTGCAAAGAAGAAGCACCCCAGACCTTCCTGGTCTGCACCAGAAGCAAGTCCCTTGTTCTTCGTGGGTTCCGCTTGCCAAGGCTTGGTGAGTCCTAGTCCAACTTCGACGCCGCCGACAGCAAGAGCCTTCATGGGACAGCTCGCCTCCTGGTCCTGGTCGTCCTCGACGCTTCCTGGTCCTCCTGGCTGCAGCGACAAGCTTCACCTTCACCTGCAACTCTTCACGACATCGCCTGGTTCCTTCCTGGTTCCACGTGGTCACTGGCTAGTGACCTTGACTCTGTCCCCTCTGCTTGCAGGTTTCCTCTCTTCTTGATCCCAGGCTTGGGATCCACCGGACACTCTCCCCTGACTGCCTGTCAGCATCTTTCTTCAGGCATCCATAGGAGTCGACGACGAAAACGACGCATCTTCACCCCTATGCACCCGCAGCCTGTGGGCTAGGTAACTTGGGTACTCCGGTGCTCATCAAGATAGAGACTATCCTAGTGTCTAGTTTTCAAGTCTCAACTTCCTAGCTACTCCGGAAGTGTCCTAAATCTATCTATTTCTAAACTGTACTATTGCTATTGACTTTTACGCATTACGCGTGAGTGTTTCCACTCTGCACACGAATCCCGTGGGCCTCCCACTTCCTAACTAACGCTAGTGTAGTGTAGCCCCAGCGATTCCCTAGGCCTAGGCCTATTCTATTTCCGTGACAGTGGTTCTTATACCACTTACTTAGTATATGGTTTGCGTGGCCCCTAGGGCCTAACTGTATTACTTACCTGTGTGACTTACTGTATGCATTAATAAGACTGTGTTGTACTTACCTCTAAACTCATAAAGAGTGCTGAGGGTTTGCTTAGAATAAATACACTTTATTTTATATATATATCTGTTGTGGTGTCCTTTCATTTGGTATTCAAGGGATTATATATGGTATCACAGCTGGCTTCACATGCCATTCAGAGTTTAGCCTAAGACTGCTCTTGTCCATGCTACCACTAGGATAGCTGGTCTATAAGGTTGACTTTACAACCAATCACCATAAGGGTATTTGGACTGATGTAAGGTGTACACTATAACTAGTGACATCATACATCAGGCCAACTTCTCACATGCGGCTCTTAATGATCTCCACTGGCTCCCTCTAGCTCAGAGAATCCAGTTCAAATCATTATGTATTGTCTTCAAGGCCCTTCATGGACTTGGACCTTTGCCGCTGCAGAAAATGTTTGTCTGGCACTCCCCATCACGAAACCTCCGTTCTTCCACTGCTCACCTGGTCTGTGTCGCCAGAATAAGAGCCTCCAGGTTTGGGGGGAGAGCTCTCAGCTGTGTGGCTTTCTCATCTGTGGAACAATCTCCCGCTCAGTATCAGACAAATAGAAGAATTCCTTTAGTTTAGGAAAAAACTTACAACTTATCTCTTCTCTAGGATGTAGTGCAGATTATTAATCCGGTGGGTAAATAGGTGCATGTAGAAGGAGCTCTGTCCTTTTCAGCACCAGGATACCCGTGGGGTGATAGTGCGCTTTAGAAATTCTGCTTACATTACATTACAATCAAGAGAGTTAAATAGAGGCAGTTGAACAGAAAAAAAGTCCCTAAGCGGAAGCAGACAAGTCCTAGGGCTGATCTCCAGAGCCCACAAAGTACATACACATATAAGTATATACTAAAGTATATCTACCAAAGTATATACAAGAAGTCTTGAATGCTCGACCTAAAAATGGGCAGAGCGGGAGGAAGGAAAGATGGAGGAAGAAAGGAAGAAAGCATAGAAGGGGAAGAATAAAGGCAACAGGAAAGGAAGGAGGTTAGAGAGGAAGGAGGTTAGCGAGGAAGGAGGTTAGCGAGGAAGGAGGTTAGGGAGTAAGGAGGTTAGGGAGTAAGGAGGTTAGGGAGTAAGGAGGTTAGAGAGGAAGGAGGTTAGAGAGGAGAGGAAGGAGGTTAGAGAGGAAGGAGTGAGGGAGAAGGAAGGAAATATGGAAGAAAAGGAGGGGAAAGGAATACAAGTGGATATGGAGGGAATAGCAAAGGAAGGAAGGAATGATGAGAGAGTAGGGGAAGCAGTGGTTGGGAGAGTGAAGAGGGATGAGGGGAGAGAGGGAATAAAGGAAGGAAGGCAGGAAGGCAAGACTGAAGATTAGAGGCAATAGACATGCTAGAGCAAGGAGGGGTGGAAGTGTGATTTAGAGCTGAGGTGAAGGAGGTAAAGAACCAGGAGGAAGGAACTAAAGAAAGAAAGAAGGAAGGCACATTAGAAAGAAAGAGAGCTGTGGAAGTTCTGGGAAGGAGAGTGATGAGGGTTGAAGGGAGGGAAAGAAAGAAAGAAAGGAAGACAGAGAAGGAAGAAAGGAAGGAAGAAAGAAAGGAAGAGAGAACAATGGGTAGAGGAAGGAGTATGAGAATGTGATGATGAAGGAAGGGAAGAAGAATGAGGGCAGGGAGTGAGGAAAAAAAATTGGGAGGTATTCCTTCAAGCTCATTCACTGGGTTCCTTCCATGCTTGGAGGGAGGGAGGCTATCTCACCCTATTTGATTTATTCCATAATGAATACCTCCTGACCTTTGATCACTAAGACGGATTTTCAACTCTCCGACACCGAACATTTCCACTACACACAATTATGGCACTGGGCACTACAGCCTGAAGTTTGTAGTGCAGCTACATGTGACTTAACACCAGTCGCGGCCGGCATGGCTCGTGGGTGGGGCCCGGGGAGGGGGGTCATGCGCAGGGGTTTTTAATTTGAAAATATTATTTTAAAAAAAATTAAACTTGCCTTTCCGCCAGCTGGGTACTGCGTCTTCACTGCTCCTGCTCTCCTGCATGAAGCAGACAGCCTGGCTCCCTCCCCTAGGCCAATCACAATGCTGCAAGCAGCGTTGTGATTGGTCAGGATGCACAGTCTTTGTGCACTCAGGAGTGAGCAGGCACCCCACTCATTCCCTGCTCTGGTAGCAGAGAAGCCCCGCCCACCCTCCCACCTGCAACCAAACATAAAATGGTAATAACTAGAAGTTTTTTATCATTTTATGTTTTTGCTTCTTGCACTGTGAGAAAACAGTGGGGCAACGCTCCTCCGTCCTAGTGGAGTGGCTGCCCCTGCTTAACACCCTTGAAGACGTTTGTAAGGCGAGCGGCTACATCATGGGGCCATATACCCTTATTGTACTCCCTACTGCTTGCTACACTTCCCTCACCAACATGTTCTAGGGGAAGATATTCAAGAGAATCAGTTGTCGTCTCCTGATGCTCCTACTCCCTTTCTTTTGTTCTTTGTAATGTGTTTAATGGTATTGTTTCATCTATAATTCACAAGCACGATAATGCAGATTCTTGAGAGGCTCCTCAATATTTTAGATGCTGTATCTGATATTGGATATTGTTTTCTAGTGGGAGGACCCACTGTAGAAATGCTGTATCTGTTGTATTTTGAAGAATAGAATCATCTTTGAGAAAAAAAATAGGGAGGAAGAAGGAAAAGTGGAAAGGAAAAAGGGAAGGAAGGACTTTAGGATGGAAAAAAGGAAAATACATAATTGTGGAAGAAATAAAGGAAAGAAAGAATCGAAAAAAGTAGGAAGATAGGAAGCTGGAAAGTGACATAAAAAGGGAAGAAAGAATAATGCAAGGAAGGGCGGAAGTATGGAAAGAGGACAGACAAGCGGGAGAATGAGGGAGTGATCAAGTGTAAGAAGAAAGTAGGAAGCAATATTGTAAGCAAGGAGAGGATGGAGGAAAAAGGAAAGGAATATGGAAGGAAGGAAGGACATGAGGTTAGAAGAATAGAAGAGAGAGGAAAGGAATTAAGTAAGGAAGGAAAGAGATTGGAAGGATGGAAAGAAGGAAGGCAGGCAGGAAAGAAGGAAGGAGCAAAGGAAGGAAGGGAAAGAAGGAAGGAAAAAGGAAGGAAGGGAGGAAGGAAGTGATAGACAGGACTAAAACAAGGACAAGAGTGAAATAAATAGTTGACAAAGAAAGTGACAGAACATAACCTTTTAACAAGGAGATAAAGGTGAGGCAAAAAGGAGCAGCAGTAATCAAGACCTATGTTAGATAATAAAATCTAATTTTTTACCAGCAACCTTCTTTACTACATTTTCAGCTTTGTGATCTTAAATTAAGTCCCTTGCAAAAGTATGAACAGTGACAAGCACCTGTGTGTGTGTGGTGGTATGTATGAACCTAGTTGGGAAGCAAGGCAAGGGTGTTCATGTGTTGCATTGCCTCAAGGAAGGGATGATGAAGGATTGTGGACTTCAATGAAAGAGGAAGAGGGATATGCAAAGTAGATGCTATGCAGGCAGCCTAGCCTCTCTGGACCCCTGTGAACTTGAACCACACTATTCATGATCAGGAAGTGCACCAAAGGCTTGTGATCTGACTTTACTTTAATGTTCCCCTCGGGTCGGGCCCAGCAGCTTCCACTGCCCTGCTGAATGCCTGGCGCTGCCAGCATCCCTACTGAAGATGGTGGGAAAGGAGTCACACACTGTAACCCTTAGTAAACGATGGCCTCAACAGGAGTCTCTTGCTAATTCTTATGGCAATATGAGTTACCTCAGAGTGAGGTATTTACCACATGTGTAAATATCTCCTATTCTGACTTTTTAATTTGCAAATGAGGCATAATATGCAGGATCGGTATTAAACACACCAACATCTGCATTTTATTTCTTTGTTACAGGCCTTTTCCCCTGATACATTTGAGCAGGCTTGACCTGCCTTAATCTATAACTGCAAGGTTGTGACAACTAATATGCAACTACAATTCTGATCGGTGAGCAAACAAGTGTTTGCACAGGTATCCGAACATAGACTTGAACTTCTAATTAGGTCAAAAGAGTCAACCTGTAATAACGGGTAATCACCCCGTAATTAGTGAAACCCACAGGATGAGAAAATTCAGAGGTGATACAGGGCTGGTTTCTAGCCCACTCGATTTGAGCTCTAAGTGGAAGACAGACAAAGAGCGGCATACTGCACAAGAAGGGAAAACGTTATATGTTAGCCATGTGGCTAGGGAGTTACTGTACTCATTTGATGATTAATAAATATATTAGGTATTAAATTAAACAGAGATTCATTATCTACTTTGTTAAAGAGTAAATTACAAGATAATTTGGCAGTTAATTAAATAGTGATTATTCCAACAGTTCAATGATTTTGTAATTAATCAGAGATTCATTATATAGTTGATTAATCAATATACAAGTAGCAGGTATATAGGCAGTTAATGAAATATTGATTACTTTCTGCAGAGACCCATGTTTGTCAGGCCAGGTTCTCTAAGGCACGGAGTCACAGGGGCAACTGAGCTCTCGTAAAAAACAGTATTCTGAGGGTCGCTGATAACCTGTGCTCTTCATGCAATGCAACACAACCAGACACCTTGTTGTACTGCAATGTATGAAGGAGAAGGCAGGAATGCACCATATGTAACATATGGCGCATTCCTGTCCTCTCCTTGTGCTGGAGCAAAATGTGCTGCTTGTAGGCATCCTTGTGCTGTGGTGCAAGGGCGCCTGCGCTGGTGCAAGGGCGCCTGCGCTGTAGGCAGGATTATTGTTGTACAGGAAGGAGTACACACCTTCCTGCACAAAAACAATTCTCAGATGCATTTACCTTTTTCTAAGTGTGCTGCAGAATGAGTAGCATTTTGACTCATCACCAGGCCTACCTGTTTTAGTAAGTCTGTGAATGTGTCAAAATTCATGGGTGGAGTAATGCAAGGCCGCAACTTGTACTGCCTAGAGTTAATCCAGATTTATCAAGCCACACATTGCTATGCAATGTGGTCTTGGGGGACTTGGCAAATTCTAGATTTAGTGTCACCCTGCTGTTAGACTTGTCAGCCTTAGGCCGATCTTCTCCCTAAATTTTGTGCCTGCTTCCCTCAAATTTTGCTGAATACTTTTTGTTAGCCTTCGGACTCTGAGCACTTTACCACTGTCAACCAGTGCATCTGCTCTCTCCCCTAAACATGGTTTGATTGACTTATCCATTCTTGGCATTTTTAATTCACCAAGAAGTCTCTAGCAGAGTGCACTACATGTGCCCAGGGCCTGTAAATTATATTCTTCTACTTGGCCTGCAGCACTGAATGTGCCACCCATACAAATAGCACTGTAAACATGCCTCAGCCTTTATTATATATAAGTCACCTCTAAGTTAGGCCCTAGGCAGCCCACATGGCAGGGTGCTGTGTAATCGAAAAGCAGGATTTATACTTTTGAGTTTCGCATGTCTTTGTAGTAAGAAACACCCAAATTCAATTTTCACCACTGTGAGGTCTATACCTACGTAGGTTAACATTGGGAATTCCTTTTTACACTTTTCAGTTGTAATTCCTTATCGAGAAGGACTAGTTCTGTCATGTTTCATATAATTGGCATGGTAGTGATACATTCTCTTTACTGTTAAAGTCAAATTAATCATTACCTTTTTAAAAATACCACTTTTAGAAATATGAAGAAAAACATGAATTTTTAACAGAAATTGAAATAACACATCAATCAATGACAATAATTCATAAAATTAGCTTCACATCATCACGCCGTTGCTTCAACAATGTGTTTTATTGATCCAATTGTATAATTCTCCAAAGCAGTTCTTTGGCTCTTGACTATCAATCAAAAAATACCATGTGTGGATAATATAAATCCCAATGCATTTCGGGGGAAAACCACCTTTCTTCAGGAGAATCTACAAACAAATTGTGACAATGATAAGTGTACATCATCCACTTCTAGCAGCAGGGGTCTCTAACTAGCGGGGAGATTTCCCAATGCCTGAGTGTCTGTTCCTTTGTAAATAGGACGGTGAGTTGGTTGTGGGAGTATAAGGCGGTTTTCATCTACAGCAGGATAGTGCTGCCCAGTACATAAGGAGGAAGAGACTAGAACTTGGAAGACATTACACATTGAGACACAGCGCTAGGTAAGCACCAGTATAAACGGAACGTTTGTCACATATAGATTTCGTTCTGGTAGTTTGGAAGCAGTGTCTTCCAGTATATGCGACACTTTGTTGATCATTGTGTTATTGCCCATATTACAGCGTGACTGGTCTCGCAAGTTGGGTGATCTCGTTGACCCCTTGGAAAACCGTTTTGTAATAACCAACAACAGCATAAGCGGCATTACTAGTCCTTTGATGCTTGAGGAAAGGCAGCACAGTGTGACACTTCTGGACTCCAGTCTGGAGTAACTAGCATGGAGGTATTGATGGAATAGTTGTCTGATATGTTTTGGAGCATGGGGTTGCATGCTGGCTCTCAGGACTTATTGTTAGCACACCTAAGACAGATGTTTCCGCACACTGATATCCACGTAGTATAAAATAGCACGGGTAAAGCTCATGGGCCTAGGGTTTATTGAGTAGGTTGTATAATGGTGTGGCGTCAGTCACATATCAAGCACAGATGGTTTTCTTGTTTCTACTCTGTTGCACATAACTGTTTTCCTTTGAACTTCTTCTCACGGTATTTCTGTATTTGATTTAGGTGGATCTGAGTCAAAAAAAAGATCACTGCTTTTAACATTTTCTTACCGCTAAAATAGCCCAATTGTTAACATCAAGATATTTTATGTAATTAATGTTGATGTAAACTTATCATTATCACAATTTGTTTGTAGATTCTCCTGAATAAGGGTGGTTTTTCCCCCGAAATGCATTGGGATTTATATTATCCACGCATGGTATTTTTTGATTGATATTCGAGAGCCAAAGAACTGCTTTGGAGAATTATACAATTGGATAAATAAAACACATCGTTGAAGCAACGGAGTGATGATATCAAGCAAATTTCATGGATTATTGTGATTGATTGAAGTGTTATTTCAATTTCTGTAAAAAATTAATGTTTTAAGTGTATGTTTTCACGAGATTGAATTAATCAGGTAGCAGGCACTCTCGGAGTGCGCCGTAGTAGTGCACCTACTGTCTAATACTTTTTGTCCTAGTGCTTTTCTTCAGTTTCGAATCAGGTGGTGAGGTAGAACCACCTCAGCAGGTGCACACTTTAAATTCAACAAGTTTTTGTTTCTACTGTATATAGTGTTGAGTTTGGTACACAGGAGTGCAACACGGCTGTTCTTTGGCTTCTCACTTTTAGAAATATGGCATTTTCTGCTCTTCCACTTTTGTGCCTAGAGCCTGTCCCCAATACATGTCTAGGGTGGATGACGGCTGGTCCAGACAGGCACGCATACAGGGAGCATAGGTGTGACTGAGTGGCCATCCGCATCCTGCTGGGTCATCCTGGGCAGGATGGGAGGGAGGAGCTGACACTTACACCTACATAGGCTGTGACCTGTCACCATACAAAGGGCTGCTCAACCCCTGGGGTGACTCTGGAGCCAGAGTTGGAAGGGGGAACCACTGAGCACTTCAAATCCCTTATTTGGAATTACCACCCACTTCCAAGGCACAACTGGGCATAAGAACTGGAATTCTAACCCTACCACTACAGTGCACTACTGAATCAGTGAAGAACTCTGCCAGGAAGAAGGACTGCTGTGCTGCTACAAGGAATGTCACTCACTGAACTGCTGCTCTGGAAGAACTTTTTTTCTGCTGTGGTGCCCTGATGCCTGCTACCATCTGCCCTGACTAAGGAAGGACTGGATCCATTTCACTTGAACCCAGAGTGACTACAAGGACATGCTGGCTTGCCCCCTGTTCTAAGTCTCAGGGAAACAACAGACTTAAAACCATCTTGCGGCAGTACCTGGGCTTTGCTTGCTGCAAGTCTTGCACTGCCAAGTAGTTTTAATCCAGTACTGAGCCCTTGGAAGTGGGCAAAAAGTGTTGGTTCTAAGCGACTCCACCCATCGACGACGTTGCGCAGATCAAAACCAGTGCATCTCCTTTGACACATCGCCGCTGATGTGAGGACCATGGATATTGTATCATGACTGCACAGCACATTGACTAGAGTTTCCGGTGCATCTCCAACTTTGTGCGACTTGGCACCAAAGCATCGCCTTCAATCCTTTGGCTTGACAGCGAAGCATCACCTCTTTGCTAGCCACATCTCGACTCAGTCAACTACATGTTTAGGTTCTTTTCAGCAGGCCAATGCTGGTCCCTGTATCTGACCGGGTCTTAATCACGGTTGGCCTGAATTTCTGGATTTACACCGGTCTTGAGTGACTTGATAGTCTCGATTGGTACTTTGAGTGTTTAGGCACTGCAATTTCATTGCATTTTTAAAAATTCATAATTCCAGTTATACTTATTGAATTTTTGACGTTTTGTTCTGGTTTTATTAAATAAATGTAAGCTATTTTTCTAAACTGGTTTGGAGTAGTTTTGTGGTGTTTTACTGTGTTACTATTCGAAGTGTTGTACAAATACTTTACACATTGCCTCTTAAGTTAAGCCAGACCGCTCCGTGCCAAGCTACCAAAGAGCGAGCACAGGTTAATTTATGCTGTGTATCTGACTTACAGTAACTAAGATTGTGGTTCCTGCTAGGACAGGGAACAGACCTCTGCCAACCATAAAACCAGTTTCTAACACCTTCAGCCCCCAGCAAGGAGCAAGGGCGTTGCAAAACCATAAAAACTTAGCCGAAAGTATGCAACAGAAAGTCTCACATAGGCATTCTTGAATCTCTGGGTAGACATGGACAAATGAACTGCCTTCTAATGACTCTCTTAGATCCAACAGACTCAGGTGCACTGTTTTGAGCATCGGGACTTGGTCGAACAGGTTGCAATGTGGCAGTGAGTGACAATCCAATGATCTGGGCTACCAACATTGCCAGGCAGGTATCTCCAGCTTTTCTGGCCCTGGTGGTGGAACAATGAGTCATTCAACTGACTCTTGGAGTCTCTGCTTCTATCTAGCCTCACAGGAAGACTTTTCCATGAGCAGTACACTACCAACACAGACCTGTCTTCGATAGCTCAAGGTGCAGCAGGTGCAGTATAACTTTGGTGCAGCCACTCTTACCAGGTCCAAGGTCAGCAGGGTATTCCTTAATTGGTCCCAATCTCCAGTCTAGTCAAAATATGAGTTCTGGAGGCCAGGGGTGCCTCTTTCATGCCCAGAAAGTGTCCTTAGGGGAGGTCGCTGTCACTAGCCAAGGGATTCCTCCTGTCTGATGACAATGTCTTGTGAAGTGTACCATCTAGCTATCCTAGAGTGCTCTGTTATGCCCAAACCAAAGATAGCTGAACAACTCTCTTGGTGTGTGCTTGACATTTGCTCTTTAAATGCGGCTTCTCATTTGAAACTCGTTGCATTTCTTGCCAGGAGGAGATAACATTTTCTCCTTGGGCAGATCCTTTGTGGGCTTTCCTGGAAGTTGTTCACACTTCTTCCAAGGAGGCCAGAAGGCTGTCTTGAGGACAGACCTTTGTGTGCAACTGTAAATGTGCACTGGAATCCTTGGGAACAAAGTTGCAACTTATTAAAGTTGCACTGTGCCCATCGGTGACAAAATATTTGATTTAACCTTTAAATTGTATTCAACACATTGATTCTTTTGGTACCCTGAAGTCCCAACTTTAGTAGTTCCATTCAGAAGTTAGCAGGGCAGAGATGTCAGCCTGTAACTCTGTACTTGCCAATGGGGCTGCTAGCCTTTCAACATTAATAATGACAGTAAAGGTTGTTACCTCAATTATTCCACAGCTTCCCATTTCTTTGGCTCCTCAGCCGACTGGTGGCCGGCATACTGGAGGTACTTTGGCTCATGTCTCACTCCTACCTTTGCATAAGCCCTTCAACAAAACGTTCATCAGAAATCTAGCCCCGAAAATAGGGCCAAGTTTACTATTCTTTGACGTAAGGTACCTCTGCACTAAAGCTGCTGCGCTGCTTTGCATCAAAGGGAGAGAGAAAACATGTGCCATACCTACTACCAGGTGATACATTTGTTCTCTCCCCTAGGACTGGTGCACTTATGGCACCTGTAGGACTTGGCCTTTTTTGGCTAAAGTTCCCTGATCTTTTTGCTTTCCCATTACACCTTTTTTTCTGACATGGTGTTGCCAACGTAGATGCTTCGGGCTTTGCCACTACTGATCAGTGTCAAAGTACAAGTGCTCCCTGTATAACGTGTAATGGTAATTGGTTGTCCATGATTGGTATGTTTGCCTTACTAGTAAAGTCCCTAGTAAAATGCACTATGTGTGCCAGGGCTGGTAATGAAACTGCTACTAGAGGGCCTGCAGGACTAATTTTGCCACCCACACAAGTAGCCTTAAAGAGGAAACTCAGGCCTGCCACTACAGTGCCTGCGCCCAGTTTGTTAAACTGTCATGTTGTTCTGATAAGTGCACCCACTTGCCAGACCTTACCCTTCCCTTTCTATGCACATCAGACACCCTCATGGTAGGTCCAGGGTACCCCCTGGGCAGGGTGCAGTGCATGTGAAAGGTAGGACATGTACTAAGGTGTGTACCATGTCCTGACAGTGAAATAATCTCCATTTCTTTTTTCACTGTTGAAAGGCCATCTTGCCCATAGGATAGAATGGGGAGGCTGTGTAATATGTTTTCCAGTCTATCTTCCCAAAGGCTTTAGATGGAGAGGTGAAGTTTAGTGTACCTGAACTCACAATGTAATAACACATCTTTTTATGAAGGTGGTTTTTGCATTGTGAGTTTAGAAGCCACTCTTTTAGAAGTGGCTGGGATTTTGTGCTCTAACATTTCTGTGTGTGTGCCTGGTTGTGGATTGACTGTCTAGATTTGAAAGTGTTAGGATCTGGGGAATGTCTTGACCCAGGGAGGAGGTGAGGCAGCAACAGGCTGACCTGCATCTGGAGTGTAGGGGGAGGAGTAGCCCCTAGAGATGAAGAGGCCTGGATTGCTGCCATCAAACAATGGTCCCATCTCCTGCTGAGTGATTGAGAATCCAGACCCCCACTAATAAAAGGAAGAAGGTGTCACTGGCATGGAGGCACCCAGAACTGGATTGAAAAGGGGTCAGTGCCCCCCTGAACACAAAGACTTCAAAGACATTTAGGGGTATAACTATGAGAGCTGAAGCCCCTGAACTTTGAAGAGGTGGATTGATCAAGTGTGAACAAGACTGAATCTACTTTGTGGTCAAGTGGAACCTTTGCCAATGAAAAAACAACTGAAGAGACTGAAGGAAAGGACTGGCCCTTGCTGTGTGTTCTGGGGCTGGCTTGCAGTTTGCTGTTTTAGCCAAGGAGAGGCTAAAGGGACTTTGCTGTGTGCTGTGTCCCCCTGCTTGAAAGGACTTTGCTGTGTGCTGTGTCCGGAAGTAACTTATCCCCAAGGGCCCGAGGTGAGCTGGCTCCCTGTTGCGGAAACTCAGGGACAGAAAAGTTTCCAGGAGACGCTCAACGACGCTGTGTGCGTGTGCTTTTTGCAGCCTGAGACCCTCGTCAGAAGTGTCCTGTGATTGTGGTCACCTGGAGTCCAAGCGAGTCTCAGCGACGCTGTGTGCGTGTGCTTTTTGCAGCCTGAGCCCTTCATGAGGATTGTCCTGAAAGCTGCATTGGTTACCAGTAAGGAAAATATCATTTTTTTAAATCTGTTGTCTTACCTACAATGCCTTGAAAGGTAGAGGTTCTTATTATCTGCAAAAGAAACTCTTAATATACTCACAATGCAGAAACCTTAGATCTAGCACGTTAGGACTTCTACAGGTACCTCGAATTTGCCTGACTCGTATAGGAGGAAAAGCATTCTCACATCTTGCCCCAAGATATTGGAATAAATTACCTACGGCCCTGCGTAAAATCACCATTTACAGTACTTTCAGGAAACAACTAAAAGCCTTTCTGTTCTAATCTTGCTTGGATCTGTATTCGACCTTTCAGCCTTAGGTAACTAACTTCTAGTTAGCGCCGAGATGCCCCAGGGTGAGTCATGCACTATAGAAATATAGATAACATAACACAACATAACATCGTGTGCAATGGAGTCCAAGTGAGTCTCAGCGACGCAGTGTGTGTACTTTGTGCAGCCTGAAACCTTTGTGAGGATTGCCTTGTCATCGTGCACACCCGGAATCCAAGTGAGTTTCAGCGACGCTGTGTGCGTGTGCTTTGAGCAGCTTGAGACCTTCGCGAGGATTGCCTTGTTAATGTGCACACCTGGAGTCCAAGTGAGTCTCAGCGACCCTGTGTGCGTGTGCTTTGTGCAGCCTGAGACCTTTGTGAGGATTGCCTTGCTTTCGTGCACCCGGAGTGCAAGTGTGCCTCAGCGATGCTGTGTGCGTGTGCTTCGTGCAGCCAGAGACCTTTGTGAGGATTGCCTTGCTTTCGTGCACCCGGAGTTCAAGTGTGCCTCAGTGATGCTGTGTGCGTGTGCTTCGTGCAGCCGGAGACCTTTGTGAGGAGTTCTCTGTGATCATGCACCCGAAGCTCAAGTAGTCTCAGCAACGTTGTGTGCGTGTGCCCTGTTGCAGCCTGAGATCTCCGTAGCATCAGCGGGCCGGACCAACAGCCCTGGAGGAGCTGAGCCGCCGGTCCGAGCTCGCCGTTGCCAGAGCAGGACCTCGAACCAACCTCGTTGAGGGAGGGCCCGAGTCCCACTTCCCGGAATTCACAAATATTGCATCGGAGGCCAAAACCGCCGGAATAGGAGAGGAGAGCGAGGTCGAACCCACCAGGTAACGTGTGTCGACACCTGGGGCGAGGTGCGGGCTCGGAGGGAGATGCTCTCTGCCTCTCCCATTCATGCAGCGTGAGCCTCTGCTTCGGCTCGTATCGCAGCCCGTACTTGCCAAAGGAGTGGCAGTACCCGGGCCGGAGAGCGAAGCTGCACTTTTTTTTTTACACCATACCCATGTGGGAGCAACTGTTGACAGAGGCTGACTGCGAGTCAGCACGAGTGGCGGCCAGACCGCCTAACGCACCGTGATCGGTGCTGGAGTGTATTACGCATTGCATTATTTCTGCATAACGAACTACCTGATTGTCGTATTACACAGTGCATTATTTCTGCATAACAAACTACCTGATTGTCGTATTATGCATTGCATTTTTTCTGCATAACGAACTACCTGATTGCAGTATTATGCTTTGCATTGTTTCTGCATAACAAACTACCTGATTAGTGTATTACCCATTGCATTATTCCTGCATAACTAACGACCTGATTAGTGTATTATGCATTTTTTATGTCTGCATAACAAGGTACCTGATTGTTGCGTTACGCATTGCATTATTTTTACATTGCAAAGTGCCTTATTCTAGCATTACGAACTGCATTCTTTTTACATTGCAAAGTGCCTGATTCTAGCATTACGAACTGCATAGCATTGGATTAGGACTGCAGTGGAATGTTTAGAAGTACTCATTAATTCATTAATATCGCCAGAACTTACAAGGGCTGGCTGTCCTAACAACCGGCCAGGAGGAATATTACAAATACGTATATGTTGGATTTATATCGTGTGGTGTTATTGTATATCTTTTTAATATTTTATACTCGTTTTTATGAAACTCGTGTGGAGTCCATTTCTGGTGTCATCATTGGGCTGCTGTGAGCGTGATTGCAAATACTTTACACATTTGCCTTGAAGATAAGCCTTACAACAAACAAATGATGGACGGAATGCTGACAATGCAGACATTCTCCCCCAGTCAAGAGATCTGGGATAAATCCATCGTTCTTTTGCCCACTACGCCACCCCAGTTCAGACATGGCCATATGCAAATCAGTCTTGACCCTGTGCCTCATGGGAACAGTACAGCCCGAACTGCCAAGCCATGTCTTCCCTGGACCGGAATCAAGCATCCTAGGACCGGTTTCTGGCTATCAGCCATCATCAGCCAGGATAGCTTGACTCCAGTGACGTAGTGAGCACGGGTCCCACGTCTGGGAATACCCATCCCACTTAGGGCGAAAAGCGTTACAACAAACAAATGATGGACGGAATGCTGACAATGCAGACATTCTCCCCCAGTCAAGAGATCTGGGTTAAATCCATCGTTCTTTTGCCCACTACGCCACCCCAGTTCAGACATGGCCATATGCAAATCAGTCTTGACCCTGTGCCTCATGGGAACAGTACAGCCCGAACTGCCAAGCCATGTCTTCCCTGGACCGGAATCAAGCATCCTAGGACCGGTTTCTGGCTATCAGCCATCATCAGCCAGGATAGCTTGACTCCAGTGACGTAGTGAGCACGGGTCCCACGTCTGGGAATACCCATCCCACTGGGAAGGGTATGCTCAGACGTGAGTCCCTTGCTCTCCATGCCACTGGAATCAAGCTATCCTGGCTGACGAGGGCTGAAAGCCCGAAACCGGTCCTAGGATGCTTGTTTCCAGTCCAGGGAGGACCTGGCTTGGCAGTTTGGGCTGGACTGTTCCCATGGGGCACAGGGTCAAGACTGATTTGCATATGGCTGGGTTCAAACTGGAATGGCATGGTGAGCAAAAAAACGATGGATTTAGGCCCAGATCTCTGTACTGGGGTGAATGTATGACATTGTTCTGCATTCTGTCCATCAATTGTTGTTTTTGCATTTGTCACCCCGAGTGGGAAGGGTATGCTCAGACGTGAGTCCCTTGCTCTCCATGCCACTGGAATCAAGCTATCCTGGCTGACGAGGGCTGAAAGCCCGAAACCGGTCCTAGGATGCTTGTTTCCAGTCCAGGGAGGACCTGGCTTGGCAGTTCGGGCTGGACTGTTCCCATGGGGCACAGGGTCAAGACTGATTTGCATATGGCTGGGTTCAAACTGGAATGGCATGGTGAGCAAAAAAACGATGGATTTAGGCCCAGATCTCTGTACTGGGGTGAATGTATGACATTGTTCTGCATTCTGTCCATCAATTTTTGTTTTTGCATTTGTCACCCCGAGTGGGAAGGGTATGCTCAGACGTGAGTCCCTTGCTCTCCATGCCACTGGAATCAAGCTATCCTGGCTGACGAGGGCTGAAAGCCCGAAACCGGTCCTAGGATGCTTGTTTCCAGTCCAGGGAGGACCTGGCTTGGCAGTTCGGGCTGGGCTGTTCCCATGGGGCACAGGGTCAAGACTGATTTGCATATGGCTGGGTTCAAACTGGAATGGCATGGTGAGCAAAAAAACGATGGATTTAGGCCCAGATCTCTGTACTGGGGTGAATGTATGACATTGTTCTGCATTCTGTCCATCAATTGTTGTTTTTGCATTTGTCACCCCGAGTGGGAAGGGTATGCTCAGACGTGAGTCCCGTGCTCTCCATGCCACTGGAATCAAGCTATCCTGGCTGACGAGGGCTGAAAGCCCGAAACCGGTCCTAGGATGCTTGTTTCCAGTCCAGGGAGGACCTGGCTTGGCAGTTCAGGCTGGACTGTTCCCATGGGGCACAGGGTCAAGAGTGATTTGCATATGGCTGGGTTCAAACTGGAATGGCATGGTGAGCAAAAAAACGATGGATTTAGGCCCAGATCTCTGTACTGGGGTGAATGTATGACATTGTTCTGCATTCTGTCCATCAATTGTTGTTTTTGCATTTGTCACCCCGAGTGGGAAGGGTATGCTCAGACGTGAGTCCTTTGCTCTCCATGCCACTGGAATCAAGCTATCCTGGCTGACGAGGGCTGAAAGCCCGAAACCGGTCCTAGGATGCTTGTTTCCAGTCCAGGGAGGAACTGGCTTGGCAGTTCGGGCTGGACTGTTCCCATGGGGCACAGGGTCAAGACTGATTTGCATATGGCTGGGTTCAAACTGGAATGGCATGGTGAGCAAAAAAACGATGGATTTAGGCCCAGATCTCTGTACTGGGGTGAATGTATGACATTGTTCTGCATTCTGTCCATCAATTGTTGTTTTTGCATTTGAAGATAAGCCTGGCGGCTCGTGCCAAGCTACAGAGGGGGTGAGCGGTGGTGATATCAGAAGGTGTCCTTCCTTTCCCTGGAAACGAGGGTCCCTATTTGGCCTAAGGTACCTACCTCAACCAACCAGGGATCCCGGGTCTAACAGCACCCATGTACCAACACATGCCCTTGAGCCATAGTAAAAGGGTGTGCATGCCCTGAAGCATAGGTTTTGTTCTGGAAGGGCTCCCTATTAGTACAAAACTATACTTGAAGGCGTTTCCTACTTTGTATGTGTGCTGTGCAATGCAACACACATATAAAGTTGGTAAAACAAAATTGAAATGGGTCGCCTTGTTACACCTGCCTCGAGGAGCCGTAAGATTCTAGAGACAATCCCTGTGTGACATTCTTTGTAGATAGGGATTTTTTGCCAAAACCCGTGCACAATCCCTGAACTGTCCCCTTGACACAAAGTGACTCAAAGCAGTGCATATCACAACTTTGCGTTACATTGGCATAGTATTGAATGCAAACCTGATTTGCCTTGTGTAGTAAACCCCACCGTAACACATTGAGCCGAGTTTGAATCACAAAAGCGACCGAACCCCTGTGCAAAGCATTAGCAAATCTGCGCCATAGTCAAAACTACAATGGTGTACACCTTCACCTCTACACTGTCCAGACCAACAATGGGAGCTCGTCGCCAATGTGCATGGATGCAGAGAATCCTGGAGGTCGAGCACATCCTCCCTGCAGCACCCGCTGCCAGGGGGAGGTATCACAGAATCCCAAGAGGCAGAGATGGATGCCGGAAGGAGATGACAGGACCACTGGAAGAACGATGTGTTCTCTTTCAGGAGGGACAGCAGGTGTTGACACCACAGGCACCGAGGCGGTGCAATCAGATTTCCTTAATCAGAGTTATGAGGGTTCCTTCCACCTTCATCAGCATGGGCATAATGTTGATGCCACTGAGACCTGATTTGCATCTGAAAGGGACAATGTTTGCACCTGTGTCAAGTGCAATTGCCTTTTCTTATAGAACAGATTCTGCGTTGCATGGTTCCTGCACAAGCTTCCAGAGAAGTTGAAGGGTTTGAAGAAAAGGCGTTTTTTTTAAATTAATTAGTTGGTATGACTAGACTGACTAAAAAAGCAGCCTCGTCCATTCAGGGCCTTTGAAATTAAATGAATGAGTCACGCAAGATCGTGTCACCGGAAAATAATTTCTGTCCAGAGTCATTTGCGGCCTCGGCCTCTCCAACCACCTCAAGACCTGCGCGCCTCGACTAAAGACAGGCGACGGGTGCTCGAGATGTATTTATACATTTAGGCCCTCATTAACAATACTTTGGCGTATGGTTGTGCCGCAAGCCTTCCTGCTGCGCTGCCCGACGTCAAAAGAAAAGGTCCGGAATGCGCTGTATCTACAAGATACTGTGCATTTCTGTCCTCTTTCACAGCGCTGGTGCACAAATAGCTCATTTCTGTCCTCTTTCACAGCGCTGGGGCATAAATAGCTCATTTCTGTCCTCTTTCACAGCGCTGCGACACAAATAGCTCATTTCTGTCCTCTTTCACAGCGCTGGTGCACAAATAGCTCATTTCTGTCCTCTTTCACAGCGCTGCGACACAAATAGCTCATTTCTGTCCTCTTTCACAGCGCTGGTGCACAAACAGCTGCCATGCGGCAACACATTGCTTCATGGTGCTAGGGTGTGTATGTTGAAATCAGGTTGATTTTGAGGGGGAACAGACACATTCCTTCACAAAAACAACCCTTAATCTAATCCTGGGGAGGGATGGGTTTATCACGCATTCCCAGGTTTACAGCATGTTGCAAAAATGGGAATGTGTCAAATGCCATGGGAATTATGTTGCAACACCCGCCGTAAAGCCCATGGCATGCCACCCATCATAGTGTGAGGCAACGCACGACTTCCACTGTGTCGCCTCACACCATAACTAAGAGGGCACGAAAAGCCACGCAGTGTTGGTTTACGTGGCCTTGTAGATATGCGTAAGCCCAGTACACCACCAGGACGTCAATACAAATGTGGTGTCGGCAGTGCTCTGGGCTTCTAAATAAGTCCCTTAATTTGCAAGCAACCTTTCTCGAGTCATTACCAGAGCTACTTACTCATCTTTTTGTACTTAATACTATGGGCCAAGATGTGATATAAAGTAACCCTTCTTTTACAGAAAGCATGCACATAGACAAGTCACCTAAGAGAAAAAATGATGATGTAACACTTCGAAATGGCAGTTACCTTTACGCCACCTTTTTAACATTTCATTAAAAGTAGTTTTTGGGGTCCCCCGAGAAATGATTTACAGGTCACTCAGCTTGATTTAGAGTTAAGTTCAGTGTCATAACCAGGGTGTTTTAGGGTCGAATTCAAGCAAAGACTATGGCCCTTCCCCACCCCGCCACGTGCTTTGGTGGTAACAAAAATATAACATTGAAATGCAGTGGGCTTCTTGAATGCCCTGCATCTGGTGCCACTGCACCTGCCGCACTGCTGCTAGCTACTCCACTGGCTAGCTTCCAGTGATTTCTTGAGGAAGTGCTAAATTCGGTGAAGACTCCATGGGTCTAATCTGTACATTTCCCCCCTTCATTTCTCTGCTTGCAGTTTCCCTATGCAGGAGTCATCATTACATTGGTGAGCAGGTGTTTCTTTTGGGACTGAACCCCGAGTTTTATATCCTATTGTGGTTTGCGGTCTTCGCTGCTGCACCCGCAGAGATTTCAGTGTAAACATCTCTGCTGAGAAGAAGCCTTGTTTGTGGATGGAATGTTGATCCAGCTGCTGCTGAGGCTGATCATGACTTGCATCCCAACAACGGACCCTCCTTCCTGTCCGATGCTGCTGCTTATGAAAGTCATTTTATTGCAGCAATCATAAGTGTATGTTGGAAACTAGCCACACCAGCTAAGACTTAACAGCGTCCTTGTCAAATTCATTCTGCTGATGTATCTGCTACAATTGGAAAGGATGCACCTTCATCTCCTTTCCGATTAACATCTGCTTCCTAAGGCTTTTTAAAAGCAGGTTGGCGCAGGAGAGGCTCTCTATCAAAAGTTTCAGGTTTCCAAATTGATTATATTATGCAGCATTTACTTTAGGCCCATAAACGTAAACACGGGTTGGTGACCCATACACGAGAAGATAATGAAATGTTTTAGGGAGGAAGAAGGGACAGAGAAAGAAGGACTGAAAGATGTGTGGCGTCTGTTCTATTTAGTAAAGAAGAAAGATGGAAAATAGGACCACAAAAAAAGAGTACATAATAAGGAAGAAATGAAGCAAGGAATGTGAGGGGGAGAGAAAATGGGCAGTGCGGAGAAAGGAAAGGAATGTGGAGTGAAAAAGGAGGAAAGCATGGAAGGGTGAAGGCAAAATTAAAGGAATCAAAAGAGAAGGAAGGAAAGATGAAGTAAAAGAAAGAAAAAAGGAATAAAAGAGGGGAGATGAAGGAAGGATTAGAGAAGGAAAGAAGAAAGGAAGGAACAATGGATAGAGGGGGAAGCGGTGGATGGGAGGATGAGGAGGGAAGGAAGAAGAAAGGATTGAAGGCAGCAAAAGAGGAAGGGGAGAAGGAAGCCCAGAGAAAAAAGAAAATAGATAGGATAGAGCTATGAAAGGTGGGAGTGTGATTGAGAGTTGAGGCGAAGAAGGGAAAGAGACAGGAGGAAGGGAATGAATAAAGAAAGAGGAAAAGAAGGATGGAAAGAAAGGGTTCTTTGGAAGTTTGGGCAGGAGAGCAGTGCTTAGTGTGTGCCAGTGTTTTCCGAAGCTCAGCACTAGCGCTTATTACCCCACAACTTTATCTATCATGGGGTTACACCACATGGTGGTACAGTGTGTTTGTTCTTCTGCCAAATTTATCAGGGTATTGTTTATTTAAAACCGGTGAATCTGGCACATAGGTAATGCTGGTAGTAGAATTCGGCAGCAGTGACACGGCTTTATGTGGTGTCAGCTGGAGTTGACTCCTAAGAAGTGCCTGTGGTCCTGGCATTAATATTTTACAAATTAAGCACTGCAGAAGAGTGATGAGGAAAGGAAAAAAAAGATAGATAGATAGATAGATAGATAGATAGATAGATAGATAGATAGATAGATAGATAGATAGATAGATAGATAGATAGATAGATGACAGGAGGAAAGAAGATGGGACGGAAGAAGAAGGAGGAAGGGAGAGAGGAAAAAAAGTAGGGAAGGAAGAATGAAAAGCAGAAATGAAGGAAGGAAGGAAGGAGTGAAGAAATGTAAAACACAATTGTGGAAGGATGGAACAATAGAAGGGAGGAAATAGTGGAAAAAAGAATAGAGGAAGAAAGCTGGGAAGTAACATAGAAAAGGTTGAAAGAATATAGAAAGAAAGAATGAAAGAAAATTAAAGAGGAGAGACAGGTGGAGCAATGCGGGAGTAACCGAATGAAAGAAAAAAGAAGACAGGATAAAAGAGTAAGGGATGGAGGAAAAATGAAGGAAGGACACTGGGCTAGAAGGAATGAAGGAGAAAAGTTTAGGAAAATTGATTAGTAGTAGGAGGGGTTATTCACGTTCAGCTAGTGCTAATACCATAATCACTAATAGGTCCAGTTATGTCTCAATAATCCTTGCTCAACCCTTGGTAGCATGGCAAACAAGCAGTCAAGCTTAATTTAGGAGACAGGGATGTGCAAAGTATTTAATTTTAACAAAACACTAAATAGGTAAAAGATAAGAAAAAATCAAAAACAAATTTATAAAAATAGTGAACATTTTTTTGTTGAAAATGACATCAAAACTGCAAAAATCAAATGTAGAGAAACAGAGATATGAATTTTTAAAGATTCAGCATTCTAGCACCAAAAAGCTTATAGTGTCACTCGAGGTTATCTGGTCGCACTTGACCAGGACAAAGTCAAAGTTTTAGGCCAACTGCGATGGATTGTGGGTCAGAAAGGATGCGTGCTAGACCCCGGTCAAAGGTTTACTTTCATACTTCGACTTTTTCTTGGAGCTTTTCTCTTTTCAAAGGGCAAGTCAGTGGTTCTTTGGGCTTCTCGGATGAGAAGTTCGATTCCACAATGGCAGCCTGCTGCAAAGGGATACCTCGGTGAGCATCTGGAGGTCTTTGACATCGATAGTAAGTAGATCCAAAGTTTTAGGCAGGACAAACCAGCGCAGCCAGGCTGAATAGTGAGTCGACGGCGACAGCTTGACTCTCAACGTTGACTCCGTTTCCTCCTGGGGCTTTTCTGCAAAACTTTGCAAAAAGTTTCTTTCTTTGAAGATCTAGTGGCTCCTTGTGTCCGCTAACTCAGTCAAAGGGTTCAGAGAATCTGGAGTACCACTTGGGGGATAGGACTCAGTTTCCCACAATTCACCTACACAGTCTAGGAAAAATCCGGTTGCGACTTGTCAGCTTGGGTGATCCCCTCTTTGGGCTTGCAGGTGACTTCTTCCAGCTCTGTTTTATTTGTTGCTGATTAGGGAGTCAACTCCTTTTCCTTTGAGTCAGGCACAGTCCTTTCTTTGTGTAGACTTGAGAGTGCAGAAGGTGCAGTCCTTTTGAGTGTAAACCTTCTGTGGTACAGTACAAGGGTCCAGCAAGGCAGTCCTTTGTCTTCATTTGTTCCAGGCAGTGTTATGATATATTTATCCCCTATCCTGGGCTGGCAAGAAAGGAGTACCATCCAATAAGGGTAAAGTTGCCTCCCTCTTTTATGACCACTTCCTACAAAGTGTAGCATACTTTTGACCCAGAATACACTGTTTTCACAAAAATCTAAATTGAGAAAATCTCTCCTTGGTGCGTGTATGTGTAACCCAACCCAAGGGTGTGGCTAACAACTCATTACTCTCCCTTTCAGCCCCTCTCCTAATCTAATTAGGGTAGCTCTCATCTGGCTGGTTGTTAGAAATGGGAGTCTCTCGTTGGGAGAGGTAGGAACCTTTGTCCAAATAGGGACCGTTGCTTCTAGTCAGGGTAAGGTGGATGCACTCCTAAAACAACCCCTGCTCACCCCCTTGGTAGCTTGGCACGAGCAGACAGGCTTATCTCAGAGGCAGTGTGTAAAGCAATTGTGCACATAGAGTAACACAGTGAAAACACTACAAATGGACACCACACCAGTTTAGAAAAATAAGTAATCTTTATCTAAACTTAAAACAAGACCAAACAACAAACATCCACAATACAGTATCAAAAATATCCTTAAAATAGGTTATGCACTTAAATGAAGTCTCTAGCAACAAATAACTCCACCTGGAACTATTATGATGTCATGACAGAGAGAAATCCCAAAGTACGGCGCCGACTGGATGATGCGCCGCGTCGGGCCCACAAAGAACAGTACCTTGGAAAAGCGATAAAAACAAAGACGGCTCACGGTGTCGAGGAGGTGATGCTTTGTTGGCGCTGCGCGGCGTCACTTCCCAACGACCCCAGGGGAGGTGAGCCTCTGTTCCTTACTGCAGCACAGGGGAGGCGAGATGACTGTTCCTTACTGTGTCGGGGAGGTGACGTCACAATGGCACCCTAAAGCCTCTGTTCCTTATGTCGGAGCGATATAGATAAATTGGGGGAGTCACCCACGTCGAGGATCGGCTCTGCAATGATGAAGTCAGCGTCGGAATCGATGCGGCACAGCAGCAGGCGTTGGCCCCACGTGGCAAGTCGGAGCAGCGCAAACGGCTTTGGGAAGGTTATGGCGTCGCTCACTGGCGTCGATATGGCATGGCGGCTGGCGTCGGATCTACTTCACAAGTCCGAGCAGCGCTCACGGCTTCGGTGCAGATTACGGCTTTGCTCACCAGCGCCAGTGTTGCAATTTCCTTCTGTAGAAGCTAAAACAGCAGTTCTGGATGCAGGCAGACTGAAGGGGTGAAGTCTTTGTGTTCCTGAGACCTCAGAACAGGAGGCACGCTCAGTTTCAAGCCCTTGGAGATCACTTCTTCAAGCAGGTGACAAAGCAAAACAGCAAAGTCCTTCTTCTCCTTTCCTTGAGAGCAAGCAGCCACTGCAGGCCAACCCCAGGCAGTAAACAGGCACAGGGGCAGTATTCCTCCTCAGCTTATCTGGCTCTTCTAATTGGCAATGGTTCCTCTTGATTTCCCAGAAGTGATCTAAAAGTCTGGGGTCTAGACCCCTCTTTTTATACCCACAAATCCTTTGTTCTCTGAAGGCAGAGAGTGTCTGTACCCAGCCTAAAACAGTTCTGTGGGGCACTTTGCAAGTGCACAACAACCTCCATTGTCAATGTGTGCCTTGGCTCCAGACACACAACAGGGGGGCGGAGCCATTATTGTGGAAGGCAATCAATCAATTTCAAGTCTTTATTGCGATTTTCATCATAAAAGACACATAAAGATTAAGCAATTGTTAAAAGAGAATACAAATAATCGGTGGAGGACCCGGATCATATCCTAAACTGCAAGAAGGCGTACACAGCTGGGGTGATATAAATAGATATTAATTTAAAAGAACCAGTTAACAATACAAATGACAATAATAAATATTTCATTAAAAAAACATCAATAGTAAAATAACCGTATAATCAAATGAGGCGTAATTTATATGCTCGAATAATCCAAAACCAGTGGAGAAATTTTGCAACGGCAACAGTCACAGATTGTGTGGTGTTAGTTTTAAGACACCGCAGAGCCTCGACACCTGTTTTAAGTCCCAACAGTAAACAGATTGGTTTCAGCCAAGCCCATCTAGGAATTTTATACTCTGGACAAATAAATAAAATGTGTGCAATATTTTCCCTTTGCGCAATGCAGAAAGGGCAGTCCGGTTTAACACCTACTCGCCATTTGGCTATAAAACAATTGATAGGAAGGGATCCCACCCTAAATTGATGATATCGCTTCCTATCCTCTGCAACTGTGATACAGTCCCAGTAGTTTTCGAAAAAGGGACTGTCCTTTTGGGCCAAAAAATCCGAGGTTAATGATTGTCCAATGCTTGAACCAAATCTGCTTTCAGTAACTACTCCCCAATATAGTTCTTTTAAAATTTTTCTGGGGGGAAAAATGTGTGAAGTAGGTTCATCCCATAAACTTGCTAGGCTCATAGCACAATAAAGTAACCTGAACTCCCTCATCCATGCAATCTTATGCGCCTTGTCAGCCCCCCTAACGTTATTGTGGAAGGCAAGCAAAGACCTATTCAGGTGCAGGTGCTCCTCCTCCCACCACTCCAAATGCTGACCAGGCCTATTCAGCCCAGCCCTGACTCATCAGGCTCTCTGGAGCCACTGCTCCTCCCTAGCCCCTGTCATCCAAAGGCAGACATGCAATACACAAACCTAGCAGAGGCACACTGGATGGTTAGGCAAGAAATTACCTACTTTTTAAAAGTGGTATTTTCAAACACAGAATGTAAAAATCACCCTCACTAAAAGATGCATTTTAACATGCTTAGTTCAGGCATATCAAACTTTATTTTTCTACCTTGTTCCCAGGGTCAGATATGTTTATAAGATGTTATTCACAAACTCCTCATTCTATTCTATGGGAGCAGGTAGCCTTGCAATAGTGAAAAACTAAATTGGCACCAATTCACTATCAGGACATGCCACACACATCAGAGCATGTCCTACCTTTCACATACAATACACCCTGCCCACAGGGGTACCTTGGGCCTACCTTAGGGACGACTAACATTTAGAAAAGGGAAAGTTTAGGTACTGGCAAGTATGTGCACTTGCCAAGTCAACATGGTAGTCCCAGGCTGCACACAGGCTCTGCAATGGCAGGTCTGCGTCACATTTTACAAGCTGCTTCTGTGGGTGGCACAATCAGTGCTGCAAGCCCACTAGCACCATTTGATTTACAGGCCCTGGGCACACACAGTGCACTGTACTAGGGTCTGACTAGTAAATCAAATGGACAATCATGGAAACACAAATCAATAACAACATTTTACAGGGAGAGCAGATGCACTTTAGCACTGATCAGCAGTGGTAAAGTGCGCAGTGTAATAAAACCACCAACAACAGGTCAGAAAAAATACAGGAGGAAGGCAAAAAGTCCTGAGATGACCCTGCAAAAAGGGCTAAGTCTAAGGGTGGGCGTAGTTCGCGAAGTAGCACTTCGCGAAGCTACGCAAAGTGAAGTTCGCACTACGCGAGCTACGCGTAGCACTTCGCGAACTGCGAAGTAACATGTTCGCACTGTGCAAGATGTTGTTTTCAATGATTGCACAGTGCGGACAAGCAACCGGCACTGTGCAATCATTGAAAATGGCATCTTGCACAGTGCGAGCTGTAGTTTTCTGCTGCTCGAGTAGATTTTTCCTCGAGCTGCAGCTTTCTCAACGCGAACTGGTAGTTTCTCATCGCGAGCGGTCGCGAGCATACGCGACCCCTCGCAATGAGAAACCTGACCTTCTCGCGTTGTGAATCTCGCCGGGAGGTTTATTTTCCATGCTCGCGATCGCGAACAAGGAAAAAGTCTCGCCAGGATGTCATTTTGCTTGCTCGCGGTCGCCAACTTGACGTTGAGGACCGCGAGCAAGCAAAAAATGACCGCAGCACTACGCAACACTAAGCTACGCGTGTTCGCACTGTGCTACGTGCAGTTCGCGTAGTGCGAAGTAGCGCGAACTTCGCAAACTACGCGAGCGTAGCGTAGTGCTTCGCCCAGGCCTAGCTAAGTCCAACACTGGGGATCAAGGAAGTGGGTGCTGGCTGGGTCCTGTGACATCTGTTCTACTGCCTGTAAAGTCCAGCTTTATCTCCCAAGCCCGCTTCCTCTCCAAAAAAGCAAGTCTCCTCTCACCAAATGTCTGTATTGTTTCAGCCCCAGGCCTCCTCACACTTATTCAGGGAGTAGTTTTTCAGGCTATCAAAGGCTGACCAATCAGAAGAGGCTGCAACAGGGCTGCTTTAGGTATCTTTTGAATAGTAAATTATAAATCTTCTTTCCTGTAATAGCTACATGAAATCCTACACTGGTAAGTTGTTGGATTTGATGTGATTGGAGGAAATTGGGTTATTAGTTGTGTGGCCTGCACAATTAGTAGCTCCACAATTTACCTTACTGGAAACCAAGCGTCCCATTGCAGCGCTAGACTCACTCAAGGCAGTGAGTTAGAGCAGTCCAAGGCCTACTGAGGCAGGTGGTGTAGGCTAGTGCTCACTATTCGC